>NC_140592.1:30583477-31183477 GCF_964204655.1 Triturus cristatus | reverse complement strand
AACCATCTCAGCATCATACAATTTAGTCTCATTGATGCCCCTTAGTTTCAACTTATCTTGGGACTTCCTTGGTTAACGGACCACAATCCAAGGATTGATTGGGACAAAAGATCTATTGAAATGGTTTCTGATTATTGTATGAAGCATTGCTTTGGAAACGAAGGCGAGAACCATTCAACAACTCCATCGTTGAGTTTGGCCAGTTTAACTCAGTCCATCTGTACGGTAGAGATTCCAAGGATTCCGCAAGAATACCAGGATTTGGATTCAGTTTTTGATGAACAAGAAGCCAAGAAATTACCGCCGCATCGAGAGTGTGATTGTCGAATCGAGTTGGAGCCAGGAGCCTCACTACCTTGTAGTAGGATTATGTGCTTTCTGAAGGCAAAAATCAACATTTAAAAAAGTATATTGAGCAATATTTGGCTAATGGATTCATTCGTCCTTCTCAATCTCCTGTTTCATCTCCCCTTTTTTTTAATCCGAAGAAAGACGGCAAGCTCAGAACATGTATCGACTATAGAGCTTGAAATTTAGTTACAAAGATGAATTGATATCCTTTGCCATTGATTTCGGAATTGCTCGATCAAGTAAAAGAGGCAAAGGTGTACACTAAATTGGATTTGCGAGGAGCTTATCATTTGGTGTGCATTGCTGAAGGAGATGAATGGAAGACTGCATTCCGAACCCGGCTGGGTTTGTTTGAGTATCAGGTGATGCCATTCGGCTTGTGCAATGCTCCAGCAGCATTCCAACATTTTGTCAACGATGTATTAAGGGAGTATTTGGACCGATTCGCTGTGGTATACATTAATGACATTCTCATTTTTTCAGCTAACATGGAGGAACATGTTCATCATGTACGTGCCATCTTGAGTAAATTATTGGAAAATCAACTGTTCGTCAAGTTGGAGAAGTGTGTTTTCCATGCCAAGCTAGTGGAGTTCTTGGGGTTTGTTCTGTCGTCCGATGGAGTCTCGATGGACGAGTCCAAGGTAAAGGCAATAACGGATTGGCCTTCCCCACAAAGTGTAAAAGAGGTGCAGAGCTTTATTGGGTTCGCCAATTTTTACAGGCGTTTCATTCCAAAATTTTCTGAAAAGGTCAGTCCTTTGACTCGCTTGCTTAAGAAGGAAACCACATTTGAATGGACTGCAGATATTGAAAAGGTTTTTGTGGAGCTCAAGAGGATTTTCGTTACAGCACCTGTATTGCAGCATCCTGACCCTGAGGAGCCCTTTTATGTGGAGGCAGATGCGTCAAATTTGGCCATTGGGGGAGTACTGTCGCAGAGGCATAAAGTAACTGGTCAGCTCCATCCGGTAGCTTACAGATCACGAAAATTATCTGCAGCGGAAATAAATTATTCTATTGCTGACAAGGAGCTGCCCGCAGTAAAAGATGCATTTCAAGAATGGCGACATTACCTGTTAGGAGCAAGACATGAAGTGACAGTTTTCACTGATCATCGTAATCTGCAATTTCTGAGATCAGCTCGAACACTCACTCCCAGGCAATTGAGATGGCCTTTGTTTTTTGCCGATTACAATTTTGTGTTAACATATCGACCCGGCGCAGCAAATGGAAAGGCTGATGCCTTATCCCGCCTACACTCTAGAGAAGAAGAATGTAAGAAGAAAGAAGGGTTGATTATCACTTCAGAGAAAAAAATCGGAGTAATTTCTTATCCAGAATTTGAAGACAAGTTAAAGAATTCTCTCTCGAAGGAAGAGTTGAGTAATTGGGTAAAAGAAGGAGCTGGAAGGAAGATCAAGGATGGGAAACCTTATTTTTTGGAAAACCTTTTTGTACCCAATGATGATCTGCGAATGGAAGTAATTCGACACTGCCATGACAATCTGTTGGCTGGTCACAAGGGAGAAAATGTTGGAGTTAATTCAGCGTGAATTCTGGTGGCCCGCCATGGAAACTCAGGTGAGACAATATGTGGGATCCTGTGGGCAATGCATGAAGGGGAAATCTTCTCGGGTCGCCCCACAGGGGTTGTTACAACCTTTGCCCCCAGCTCCCTACCCCTGGCATACCATTTCCATGGATTTCATTGTGGATCTTCCCTCTAGTCTGGGTTACTCAACCATATGGGTGGTGGTCGACCATTTCACGAAGATGAGTCACTTTATCCCTCTGAAGTCCATTCCATTAGCCATTCAGTTGTCCTCTTTGTTTACACAGCATGTTGTTAGGGCACATGGCATTCCTAGGGTGGTAATTTCTGACAGGGCTCCTCAGTTTGTTTCCCGTTTTTGGAGAGCCTTTCTGAAGAGGTTGGAGATTGATTCTCGTTTGTCCACCAGTTTCCACCCCGAGACTGATGGACAGACGGAGAGAGTCAATCAAGAACTGGAGCAGTATTTGCGCTTGTTCTTGATGGACCATAAGGGTGAATGGGCAGCTGAATTTGCTTACAACAATGCAACACATTCCTCTACCGGGTTTTCTCCTTTTTATTTGAATTCAGAGAGGCATCCAAACACTCTGGTGGGAAGACAGGAGAGTGAGGTCCCGGCAGTCGAAGAGGTAGTTCAAGGGTTACAAGAAGCCTTTAAGATAGCTGCAGATAACTTAATCATAGCTAAGAGTTCCTATAAGAAACAGGCTGATAAAAAGAGACGAGCAAATCCTATTTATGAACCTGGAGACAAAGTTTGGATTTCAACCCGAAACATGCGTCTAAAGGGAAATCGTAAATTTCAACCTTGTTTTGAGGGTCCTTTTCAAGTAGAGAGAATGGGGAATCCAGTGAGTGTCAAGGTACAACTTCCTCCTAGATTGAGGTTGCAACCAGATTTTCATGTCTCCCTGCTGAAGAAGAATCCCACAAGTTTGAGAATGAGAGGTCCACCAGCTCCTGTACAAATTCAATCCTCAGAAGAGTTTGAAGTTAAGAGAATTTTAGATTCCAAGATCAAGAAAGGAAAGCTGTTCTATTTGGTGGATTGGAAGGGTTTTGGCCCTGAGGAAAGAACCTGGGAACCAGTAGATAATTTGCACGCCCCCAGGTTGTTGAAAGAGTTCCATAGAACTCATCCTAGTAAACCAAGAGCGATGGAGAAGGGGGGCTTGGTGGGAGGTACTGTCAGGAGTGAAAGGATCAGACAGGCCCCAAGGCAAGGCAGATACTCTATAGGGCTGTTGCAACTGCATCTGATTCATAGGAGACTATGCCGAGTCCTGTCCATGCCCGGGTCTCCTTGTTGATGCGGTTTCTTCTGGGTTCGCGGCGGCAGAAGTCCAAGATGGCCGCCGGCTACCGATGCAGAGGTTATCGGTCTAGTCTTTTGACTCGCGAGCGATCGCAGCTGTCCTAGCGCTCGCTCGCGATTACTGTGGCGCACTTCAACGGAATTCCTGAGAAGAAGATAGCGTTTCAGAGGAGCGCTGTATTCCAGTCACAAATTCAACGCTTTCCAGTGCAGTGAACATTCCGAGAAAAAGACAGCTAAGTCATCTTTGAGTATTTTGGCAGTTATTAGATTTATGGAGTATTAAGAACATATTCGGGCTGAGTAGAATTCAACTATTAGAGACTTCGGAATAATCTGACATATAACTGCAACAGCTTTAGTTTGAATATAGAGACTACTGGAATTCTAATTTAGCGATCAAGGTAGTAGACCAGAAATTGAAGATACTTCCTTTTCAGCATTTAGTGAGAGTCACTTGGCATTCGACTATTGGTACAACTGGAGAAGAATGTAGATAGGATTATATATATGAACAAAGTTCGCCCCCAACAATAGCCTCACACGGACCAAAGGACGAAGAGCGGACCTCCAATAGTAAGTGCAAATCCAATTTTATTTCGTGCCAAGCAGGTCCGCCATTACGCGTTTCGACCCCCACTCGGGTCTTGATCACATGACTCGTTGCGTGATCCAAAAGCTACATTTAAAGTGATAAGTGCAAGGATATGACGACACAGAGTCAAAGTGCAAGTGCATAGTAACTGAAAAGTTACTAAAAGCAGCATATAACATTCAATTGCATGTGCAAACTTAACGCATTTAACCTCTTGAGTGCCCATGACGAGATGGTCTCGTCATGGGCCGCGGTTGCGCTGTGCCCATGACGAGACTATCTCGTCATGAACCCCGCCCGCTAATGAAAGGGCCGGCACAGGGCGGGGAAAGGGCGGGGCACTCAAGGGGTTAAAACACAGTCAATAAATATATAAAATATATAAATATACTGTCAAATGCTAAAACTATTGTTATAAAACACACAGTGTGTAAAAAAGCAACTTATGTGGTTGATCCTGAGGTTTCCAAACTTAATCCATATTTATAACAGATAAAGAGAAACCTCATCTTGTAAGCAAGTGAAAAGACAATATGGCAATTTAAATCATGTCTGATGTACCAATTGGTTCTACATACAGCTAAAATTGCCTACTCATATCTCGTATATGTGTCTATCCACTTCTTTGTTGCTATCAACCACAGTGATTTTTTTATATTATAAATGCTGTTAAAATGCGTAAATTCTTCTGTGCTGCTTTATGTGCTGTGCAATCATGCCCAAGTGGGCCTTCTTATACTAATGTCAGTCATATAATATCCCAGCATTAAAATCACCTAGTCGATCTTAAATATGTGCAAATAAATGCAAAAAAGCAAAAAACTAGAAAAAATAAGAGAAAAAGGGGAACAAATCCCTATAAAAAACATTGAAATATTTTTGGAGGAGATAAGCCTATACATTCCAATTTCAATTAAAGTAATAATAATTTACATTGTGAATCATATGTACAAAAAGCAGCTGATACAAACATACAATATAAATGTGAGCCCACATTTTGTTTTAAAGTCCAACCTTACAAGTTCTCAGAGACATGTGTGGAAATCTTCACTGGCATTTAATCCCAAAGGATATTTAGTGTCAAGCTCCAAAATGAATCGGGTTTCCAGTAGGCGCAATTTGGCCTCTTGGTTACCCCCACGTTTAAGTGGTAATACTGTATCAATTACATAATATTGGAGATGAATGGGATTGCTATCATGTTTCTGCTCAAAATGCCTAGCGACTGGGTAAGCCTGATCTTTGCTGTTGATTGCTCTTATGTGCTGGAGTATTCTCTTATGGTCCGGAAGTTTAGTACTGCCAATATATTTCAGCCCACAGGGACACTCCAGCACATAAACAGCAAATTCGGATTTACATGTTAGCCTCTTGTTAATCATGATAGGGTCATGCTTAAATGGACTGCAATATTGAGTTTTGTTGCAGCCAAATTGGCATGCCTTGCACGTAGGACATTTCCTAAAGCCCTTACACTGCGCCAACCAAGTGTTGGGAGCTACCAATTCAGGGCTATTTCTCACCAGGGTACTGCTTATTGACGGTGCTTTTCTAAAGGTCAATGCTGGTTTGGCTGGGACTAACATGCCAATAACTGGATCCCCCTGTATCAGATTCCAGTTTCGGTAGAAGATTTTCCTAAGTTCCTGATGTTGGTTATTAAACGTCAAGATAACCCTGGGGTGTATTGTGGTATCTACCATATTGTCTACCGTAACTTTTGATTTGGGGGTGAGTGCCTCCCTTCTGGACAGATTCTTAACTTTCCTGATAGCGCTGTCAATAATCTTGTGAGCATAGCCTCTAGCCAAAAATCTCTGCCTGCATGCTTCCTGTGCAATCTCACATTCAAGGTCTGTGCTGCAGATCCGCCTAATACGCAGCATCTCACCATATGGGATGCTGCGTATTAGATGATGCAGATGGTGGCTAGTTGCATGCAGGACCGTATTGCCTGCTGTCGGCTTTCTGAACAGTCTAGTAGCCAAATCTTCTCGATCTACATAGACCTCTACATCCAAGAAACAAACAGACACGGTACTGATGGTTGCTCCTCCCACAGCCCCATATGCAAACAAGCATAGCTGGGGGAGAAGCAGGCCCCCATTGCAACTCCCCTGATCTGCTGATAGATCTGATTATTGAATAGAAAGAAATTTTGTTCCAAGCATCCCTGTATCATGGCAATTAACATCTTATTGTGCAAAGAGTAATTCATTGGACGTAAATTCAAATAGTGTTCCACAGCTTTAAGACCATCAAGGTGCCTAATAGAGGTATACAGTGATGTTACATCTAAAGTAATTAAGAACATATCTGAACTCCATATCACATGTTCAATTTTGCGTAGAAAATCCGAAGTGTCCTGAACGTAGGATGCCAACCCTTTGACCCAATCTTGTAGAAAAAAGTCTACATATTTAGAAGTATTCTCCATTATACTATCGATGGCAGAAATGATGGGTCTTCCGGGTGGTTTGTCACTACATTTGTGGATTTTCGGTATTAAATAGAGGGTAGGGATGACCGGATGTTCCTTTTTCAAAAAGCGATATTCATCGTTTGTGATTAATCCTGCACTTTTCCAAGCTAGTAATTTATGGAAATGCTCATTCCAAGCCGTTTTGACAATATGAATGTTACTTTTCCTATAGCACGCCGGATCAGCCAAATGCTGTGTGGCTTCCTCCATATAGAGTTGTCTCGGCGATAACACTACATTTCCGCCCTTGTCTGCTTGCCTCACAATGATGTTATTGTTGGATTGTAGTTTCTTCATTAATTGTTTATAACAAACATTTTGTTTGTCTATGCTCTGGCGAACTCTATTGGTTCCTAAATACAATTTTTTCAGATCTCTGGCAACTAGATCATGATATGTATCTAAATTGTCATGTAGCATGGTCGGCTGGAAAACAGATTTAGGCCCTCTATTAATAAACGGTTCTTGATCCATGATAGGAATTTCCTGTTCCTGTTCGTTCTGAAGGGACCAAGCATCCTGAAATAGATTGTAATCTCCAGCTGTCAAAAGTGTCGGACTAGCAGTAGATCCCTCCGTGATGGCTGCTGTTTTCTTTCTAGGTTGCAATAAGTGGAATTTGTTGAGTTTTAGTTTTCTCACAAACTTAAACGTGTCCATGCGGACATCCGCATAATTGAAATTGCACGGTGGGCTATATGATAATCTTAGCCCCAAAATCCGTTTCTCTGCTGGAGTTAATTGAAGATTAGTTGGATTGACTACTGCTTCGAGGCTTGCGCCTGTGCTTGTTTCCGATTTTGAAATCGATTCCATCTGCCCCTCGTTGATTTTTTGCCAGCATCTTTGCCTTCTTTTATGGCATTTTCTTCTCTTGCTGCGTTTAAAGTAGTGTTTTTGGTTACGCTGCCAAGCGTTCCCCGTGGCCTCAGAGTGTCCCTTCTGTCCTGACACAGGCAGTCCACTTCCTGTGCCAGAGACAATTTGGTAAACCCCAAGGTGTGCACTCTTGAAGTATCTCCCTCGGGTTCACTTTCGGCAGCAGAACTTAAATCCGAAATTGAAGTAGATGCTGCGGTAACATCATCAGTATTCCTTTGAAGTGGTCTATTTGCCCTTGCTTTGACTGCGTCATATCTACTGGCAAATGTGAACACTTGCCCGTTTTGATAATCTGCCTTGTCTCTCTCAAATTTGAAAGTCTTACGCCTCTTGATTACATCTTCATCTTTACTTAAACGGGCCAACATATCTTCCCTTATTTTCATAACGTGCTCCGTTTTTTCCAGTTTCCCAATTTCTACCTCCAATAGTTCAACCTGGGCTTGTAACTTGGCGCGATCACTTTCCGCATATTTTACCAATATCGCCATGAGTTTGCTGGACGATTCCAAATTAGATTCAGCCCATTCAGTGAGCATGGCAGGGTCAGGGTTCTCGTAGCTTGGGGCTAGAGTGATTCTCAAACCCCTCGGCACTCTCCCAACCTCCAAGTAGCGGGACAATGATTTATGCTCCCACCACTTGGACTGTTCCGAGCGCATTAACTTTTCAAGTTTTTTTAACATATCTCTGGCGGTGGGACTTCCTGATGAAATAACACCTGTATGTACAGCAGCTGCCGCCCCCCCAGCCGGGGAGTCATTGAACATTGAAGTGGCCACATCCTCACGATTCTGCAACGCATCGGCAGACATCGTTGCTCAAAAGATGTGGCTTCAAATAACCTATATGGAAACGGTCGCTAGTATCGTAGAACAGTGTCCTGACTTAGCGCCGTGCACACTCCCCCACTGACGTGTCTGCTCGATCCTACCTTAGCAGAAGGCCTGGCGCTCAAACCGGTCAGCCGACACAGGTTACACCGACTTCCCCATAGAAGGCAGGTCAATATGCAGCAACCAGGGGCTCTCGCAGCTTGCTCCTCGCCGGAGTTTCAATAATCAGTTCCAGATGACCAGAACCGGCTGCTTCCTGCTGCTGTGCCCAATCGGGGGAGGGGTTCCGCTTGTACCGCTGAAGCAACTCGGTACTGTAGATGAACAAAGTTCGCCGCCAACAATAGCCTCACACGGAACAAAGGTCGAAGAGCGGACCTCCAATAGTAAGTGCAAATCCAATTTTATTTCGTGCCAAGCAAGTCCGCCATTATGCGTTTCGACCCCCACTCGGGTCTTGATCACATGACGCGTTGCGTGATCCAAAAGCGACATTTAAAGTGATAAGTGCAAGGATATGACGACACAGAGTCAAAGTGCAAGTTCATAGTAACTGAAAAGTTACTAAAAGCAGCATATAACATTCAATTGCATGTGCAAACTTAACGCATTTAAAACACAGTCAATAAATATATAAAATATATAAATATATAAATATACTGTCAAATGCTAAAACGATTGTTATAAAACACACAGTGTGTAAAAAAGCAACTTATGTGGTTGATCCTGAGGTTTCCAAACTTAATCCATATTTATAACAGATAAAGAGAAACCTCATCTTGTAAGCAAGTCAAAAGACAACATGGCAATTAAAATCATGTCTGATGTACCAATTGGTTCTACATACAGCTAAAATTGCCTACTCATATCTCGTATATGTGTCTATCCACTTCTTTGTTGCTATCAACCACAGTGATTTTTTTATATTATAAATGCTGTTAAAATGCGTAAATTCTTCTGTGCTGCTTTATGTGCTGTGCAATCATATATATATATATATATTAAATCCACAGAACGGGTCATTCCAAGATTGAGCCCATCGTCAGGTGGTGCGTTATGCCGGTATGCCCTACCCGGCTGTTACAATTTATGCTTATCCTCAATATACACGCACTCTCAAAGTATAGTGCTATAAAGAAACTCTTTATTGCTCGCTACGCGTTTCGACAACTTAATGTCTTGGTCACACGAACGGTAAAGCAAACAAAGACGTGCATATATAAACATTGAAAAAGGAAAAAGGACTACATTGATTTCATTGCAAGCCTTGTCACAAAAAGCTTTCGGCCATCTTGTAACGGTGAAATCCTATTTTTGAAAGTAAGCTCATTACAATCATGATGTATTTGATTGAGGAAAATTCCATCAAATCCAAACTCATTTAGGTTACATACAATATATCAAATAAATACCGTATGATACATGACGCACTAGTGGCTTAGGCATTAGTTTTCAAATAAAAATTACCATATAGTTCTTTTTTTAGTTCTTTTTGTTATGCACTCATTCAGTAAAGTTTTCAATTTATATTTACATAAGAACTCCATTGTATTCAGCTGATATTTCGTAGATCCTGTATAAAACAAGACTATTTTTCATCGCACTAGTGGCATTAATCACATTTCATAATTTGAAAATTGCTATTTAGACTTATACAATTGCTATCAGATTGCAATGCTAATTAATATATAAGTTTTCTCAAGTTGCTTACATTCAAAATAGAAATATATGGTTTCTAATATTTAAGGCCAATTTCCAGAAAAACTATATTTTTTGCTGCACTTAACAATCAATTAGAAAGGCCTACATATATACAGATACTGGCGACAGGACTAATGAAATTAGACAAATGCCTGCTTGTAAAAGTCCATATCCAGAACTCCAAAGTTAGTTAAGTGAAAATGGTCAAAATTTCCAGTTATTTTAACACAAGAAAATGGTTAAAAAGTCTCTTATCTTGTTTCCAATGTGTTTCCGAGCCCGGGGAAGAAAAGGGTAGGGTACCCGTGCAGTGACCATACAATACGATGGGTCCCTTCCTTTCTTCCTGTGAGAGTAAAAACAAAAAAGATAAAAGGAATAAATTCACTTTTCATAGAAGAGTATTTCTTTGAGTTCAGAATCAAAGCATTAAACAGTAAGTTACAGTGAATGACACATTAATTAATGTACTTGACAGGTTCTCAATACCTAGTTTTCATTCCTCATGTAGATGTGTTGCTAATTCATCATCCATATTGTGGCCCCCAGGGAATTTAGTTTCAAACTTGAGTATCCATTTGGATTCTTTCTTTCTAAGGGCTAATTCCCTATTGCCACCTCTATTGCCAAGAATGATTTGTTCAATTGCATAAAAGCGCAATAAAGCACTATTGGAATCATGATATATTTCAAAATGTCTTGCAATAGGATAATGTATATCAACATTTGTGATTGCTCTTAGATGTTCCATAACTCTTTTTTTGATCATACATGTGGTACTTCCCACATACCTGAGTTTACAGGGACATTCTAAAACATACACTATATAGGTACTACTGTGGTAAATAATTTAATTACCGGGACTTAATTTGATACAGAAACATAATAAAATAGCTCAGTAAATAAGAGGCAGAATCCGTGGTATTAGAGGTTCGGAATGGGCTTTATTCCAATGAACGATTATAATCGGTTGCTCCAAGTTCCGTCACCACGAAGGTTCAGGAAGTGAAGTACATACATGATTGACAAGAAATGACTTTTATAGAACATACAATACAATGAAGCGAATGCGGTAGGCGTAACAATTGATAAGGAAGATGACGATTCACCTGCGTAACCGAAAATGGGCGTAATGAGGAGTAAAAAGGAACATAATTGGTTATGATGTCATATATAGGTGGATCTATAAGATTATACTTGGCATAGATGCGTGCGCAGCAGCATGACGTGTGATTGACGTGCAACTAGGGGGTGAAGGGGCTTGACATTTAGCTCTACATGTGGAGACAAGAAGTCTGGAGGGTCAAGTCAACCTAATCCCAAATCATATCTAACATCCCATGTTTAAAGAACTATGTTATCCACAAAGGGAAGTCTCTTGGCCAAAATCTATTCTATACTGACTGTGTGTGCGTGCACAAGCGTCTAAGTGTCTAAGTGTCTATATGAGATGCAAGGGGCAGAAACCTTCCATGGTAACAGGGCTATGAATTACTTGCATGAGGACAGAGAAGCCGAGCCTTTGCTCGGTAGCTGGAAGAATGTTTACTTAAACTACTAGACAGGAATGCATCGGGCAGGGAACGGAGCAGATAATTTCGAAGGTGAAATACAGTTCTTGGCAGGCAGCAAGCTGATGTCAGGCTTCGTGAGCCGCGCAGAGAATGAGGCAAAGTTCATGGTCACAGATGCAGGCTCAGACTGGAGCTTTCAGAGGCAGAAGGCAAGAAGAGTTCGATGACAGAATCAGGGCCTACTTGCCTGGACTTGTAAAATGGCATAAGTGAACCATATAAAGCCGGTGGCCTTTCATACTTAAGAATGGAATATCCGGCCTATTCATGGCGGATCTGACAAAGGACATGTTGGCGGTGGACGCACATGTGTTTGCGTCTTCATAACTAGAACTGGAGGGAACATACATGTACTTGTGATTCATACATGGAACCGTTGGGGTCCAAGATAGGGGACATAACTGATCAGAAAAATCCATATTTCCACATTCCCTCCTTGTCCCCTACTTGCCCGTTAAGAGATATCAATCTTCATCAATCCATTGATCTGTTCATATAACATCATTTGTTCTTCTTTCTTCTTCCGTGACGAATGAATTCTTGGTGGTGGAATACACGATGTGGCACACAGACCACAGATCGCTGGTCCACATTGTAGACATAGACAGCAACTGAATAGTATGAGAAGGCCAATACCTAGGAAAGATAGGACCTTCCATCCAAAGGTAGATAATATACTCCAAAACCAACCGGACCAAGTCCAGGTGCCTGGGTTCTGGTGTATCTGGCTTACAATCTTATGAAGGCGAGTTATGGCCTTATATACAGATGGCGAATTTTCTGGTATGAAAATGCAACAGCTTGATCCGATGACCCTACAAGCTCCGCCCCTATCAGCCAGGATGACGTCAAGGACAAGACGATTTTGAAGCACAACAATCCGCATAGCAGACTGCTCTTCTGTTAAATTGCCTAAAGCGGAAATAGTTTCATTCACTACTGCTTCAAGGGTTCTAGTTAATCTACGTATCAGCTTACTATTAGTAACGGTACCTATATAGGGAAAGAGACCTTTATTGAAATCTGTGTATTTTTCCCATGCTGTTTCAGTGTAATCGACTATTGGGAGATCTCTCCTTTCTCTATTGTGTACTAAATGAGTATTTCTGTGATAATCAGGAGGAGCTAGAAAAACAGGTGGCAAAAGGAATCCAATGTAGCAGGTACCATCCCAATCTAGAGGCAAACGTACATATGCCGTCTGACCACATATAAAATAGGAATGGCGGGAAGCTCTAAATGTAGACTTGCCTTGATCACTAAATTCTACTACAGTGGTGCATCTACTATGGCCCATATGTATGGAACCATTCTTTCTTACACATAGTTCACCCTTTACTGGAAATATTGACATAGCGGGCAAAATTGGAGTAGTTTCGGATTCGACATTTAGGATCATAAGATTAAGCGTGAAATTACCTAATCCATACACTTCGTTTTCTAGATCAGTTCCTGTTCTCTGGGGAAGTCCCTCCTTGTTGGGGTAGCAGACCTTAAGTAAAATTAAGTTCAAATTTCCCCATACCCAGTTATCTTGATAAACTGCAGAATTCGAATCTAGAGAATTAATTAAACTAAACCATGCTCCACAGGAGCCGTTGTGTGTGAACGGGTATGGAAAGAGAGGTAAAATTCCTTTATAATTCTGATAGGGAGGGAGTCGGCCACATATCCAACAATTTGTAGCATTGCTAACCTGATGGGAATGATGTAACATACTAATAAAAGTGTTATTGCGCAGCGCAAATCTGTATGACAATTCAAGCGGAGGTAATTCACTAAAAGAATGTTCAGCAGTAACATTGTAAACATGTCTAGAAATAGGATAATATATGTGCAACAATATACTTGCAGTAATTATTAAAAGACTTGAGAAAAACAAAATTAATAACGTCATTATGCAATGGCTACGCAATGATTTACAGTACGCATGTCGCTTCAACATTTTTCGGGTGCTTTCTCTGTTCAGGTCCAAGGGATATATGTCCGAGACAATTCAACCGCTTCACCTTGGAGAGGACTTAAACAATCAAATTGCTCGACTCATTGGGCCTGAGCTTTAATTTATAAAGTTCCTGACTGTTGGCCTCAGCCAAAGGTAGTTTTGAGTCAATGGGTGAAGACACACGAGGTGGGCTATTCACATCCGAAGGAAGTCCATGAAATTTCTTGATATGACTTGAATGCACCCATCCTTTTCTGCCTTCGATCTTCACGGCTGTCCTTGTGGTGAGCAGGACCAATTTGGGTGATCTCCACCTGGGCTCCAGCTGAGTCTTTCGGTCGAAATTCCTCACAAGAACGAGGTCCCCCGGAACTACGTCAAGGGGTTTCACCTCAGTGTTGTCGGGAAAGGTTGCAGCTACCTGTGAACGACAAGATTGTAGTGCAGACATCAAGGAAGCTAAGTAATCTGTCAGCATGTTACAGTCAATATCAGTTATTTTTCGTGGCATAGGCGTCCCCCACATATTTGGTGGTCTGCCGAAGATAACTTCATACGGGGATAGCCCTGTTCGAGAGTGTGCTACCATTCTTGTGTAAAAGAGTGCAACTGGTAGTGCTACTACCCAGTCGACACCTTTCTCCCTGCATATTTTGGACAATCTAATTTTCAGGGTCTGATTATGTCTTTCTACGAGACCTGCTGCCTCAGGGTGTCGGACACAGTGGAATTTCCACTGATAACCTAACAAAAGTGAAACATGTTTCATTAATTCGGATGAGAACGGCTGGCCGTTATCTGAGTGAACAACACGTGGTAAACCGTATCGTGGGAAGAATTCTCGAACCAACTGTTTGGCAGTAGTCGGGGCAGTGTAATCTGAAACCGGGTATGCCTCCGTCCAACGGGAAAGAGCACAAACAACTACGAGAACGTATTTGAATCCTCGACATCGTTCCATCTGGATATAATCCATCTGGAGGACTTCAAAAGGGTGATCAGGAGGATGAAATCCACCCTGTTCTACGGGAACGCTTTTTCCTGGGTTGAACTGGCAACAGATCATACAGGTACGAACTTTTTGTTTCGCTGCTGCTCGTAAATGCTTGTTGAACCAAATGTGTTGAATGCTATCTAGCATAGCTTTTTCTCCTAGATGTGCTGGACTATGTATAGTGTTAATTATAACTTGGACCATTGAATCAGGAAGGAACCACACAGACTTTTCCTTCATAATCCATCCTTGATCCGTTTGGATCCCTCCTAATTCGGTCCATTTCTTTATTTCATCTGGTGTAGCATGTGTCTGGATGTCAATTACGTCAAAAGTAGGATCTTTAACTGTCATACAATGTGTCGGCGTCGGGACTATTATCTTTGTCATGTCGGATGTTTGTGTTTGAGCAGTCTGTTTAGCTGTTCTGTCGGCTAGATCATTGCCTTGAGAAATGATATCAGTGACTTTCGTATGAGCTTTACATTTCATAATTGATATTGCAGTCGGTAGATGTATCGCATCTAATAAAGCATGAATGAGGGGTCCGTGTTGAATGTGGGCACCGTGGGAAGTTAAATAACCTCTCTCTCGCCACAGCACGCCGAAGTCATGTACAACTCCGAATGCATAACGTGAATCAGTGTATATGTTGACTTTTTTACTTGTGGCTTGAATACAGGCTTGTGTCAGAGCGATGAGCTCTGCGGCTTGAGCTGACAAAGTATTTATATGATTTGTTTCAATGACTTCAGTATCTGTTGTGACTGCGTAAGCAGCCACTAACTCTCCTGTATTTGTTCTCATACATGAACCATCTACATACAATGTCAGGTCTGGATCTGACAATGGGACATCGGTTAAGTCTTGTCTGGGTTTCGTCGTTATAGTAATAACTTCAATACAGTCATGGGCTAGTGGGTCTGTTCCGATTACTGGCAAAAGTGTGGCAGGATTCAATGTGTTACAGCGTCTGATTTCTATATGTGGCTGGAACAATGTAAGTTCGTACCCTGTAAGTCGCGCTATAGTCAAGTGTTGTGTTTGCGTTCTATTTACAAGAACCTCTACCGCATGTGGTACTTGAACTGTCAATGGATGTCCTAACACTATGGCATCGCTTTGTCGTATTGCTAAAGCTGTCGCTGCCACTGATTTCAGGCACGCAGGAAGAGCCTGAGCTACTGGATCTAATGTACTAGAAAAATAAGCACATGGTTTGTGTGCTCCTGCTTGTTCCTGTGTGAGTACTGACAAGGCAGTACCTTCGCGCTCTGTAACAAAGAGTGTAAACTGTTTTCTGTAACATGGCGTTGCTAAAACAGGTGCTTGACATAAAGCTTTCTTTAGGCTTTCAAAAGCTTGTGTATGTTCCTGAGTCCAAGGGAGAACAGTCGATGTGGCTGCCTCCTGTGTTGTCAACTGAATGAGCGATTTTGCTAGAAATGCATATTGAGGGATCCACTGTCTACAGTATGAAGTGAGGCCTATGAAAGCCCGCACCTCCTTTTGTGTCTTGGGTATTTGCATGTTAGCTATTAACTGAATGCGGTCGGGTGTAAGCTGCCTTCCCTCCTTGGACAGCGAGTGTCCAAGATAAATAACTCGCTGGACACAGAATTGCAGCTTAGAAGGGGACACCTTGTGTCCCTTTTCAGCTAGAAATTGTAAAACTGTCAGTGATGCTTTCTCACATTCGGGTTCGCTTCTAGCGGTGATCAACAGATCATCGACATATTGAAGCAAGGCAGTGTTAACTGGCATGTGGATACTGTCAAGTTCTCGTTTCAGTGCTTGGCTATAGATGCTGGGGCTTTCTGTAAATCCTTGAGGTGCGCGTGAGAATTTAAAGCTACGTCCATTTAAACTAAATCCGAACAAATATTGGCTTTCCGGATCTATTGGGACGCTGAAAAAGGCATTTTTAAGATCAATTACAGTAAAGAATGTTGCTTCGGAATCAATGGCTGTCAATAATGACGAGATATCAGGGACCACAGGGAATTGTGGCACAATGCACTTGTTTAATTCGCGCAGATCAATAACCAATCGATATACTGGCAGGGCCTTTGGATCTGTTCGTTTAAGAATCGGAATTATTGGTGAATTACATACATTGGAGTCTGTTTCCACAACCACTCCTTGGGCAATGAGCTCGTCAATGATTTGCAGCAAAGCCACTACAGCATCTGGGGGTAACTTGTATTGTCGCATTCGTGGCAGTACCACTCCTGCCTTTAATGTGACTCGATATGGTGTAATATTCATGCAACCAACATCAGTAGGGCCTTGTGCCCATAGATGGGTAGGTAAAGTCTGCAGTCGGGGATCCATGTCTCTAGATACATAGTGACCTTTAAAATCACGTAAAAACAATCTTACTCCTTCCGGAGAACAACATATTATAGCTCCTAGAGCTTTCAATGTCTTTATTCCTAACAGGTTTTCTGGACATGATTTAGTAAGCAATAAATCGGTAGTTCGGGTCAAAGGTCCTATCGTAAGTGGAAGAGGTTGTGACACTTCATTAACAATAGGTTTTCCTGAAAAACCAAGGGAAATATTCTGTGAGCCTGAGAGGGGTGCCCCTGGAACTTCACTACGTTTTATAGTTGTTCGACTTGCCCCTGTATCGAGTAAAACTTTTCTGTCTTGGCCTAACAATTCACTATGTACATAAGGTCCTTCTTGATCTACAGGGATCTCGATAAGGGGTAAGTCAACTTCCCTCTCTAGGCTGGTTCATGCGTATCGTTGGTAATCAGGATAGTCGTACTGTGCGGTCTGGTACAGTTGTCGTGTCGTGGTTTGTGTGGCAGCAACGGGCAGCGCTGGTGCAGCTGGCACAAACTGTACAGACTGTGGTGGAGCTGGCATGGACTGTGCGTGCTGCGGAGCTCCTTGTTCATTCTGATCCTGTCTAGGTGGCCGTGGTCTTTCTTTTGTATTACCTATGGCGATATTATGTTTCAAAACTGGACAATCGTGTACGTAATGACCTGGCTTTTTACAATAATTGCATGTCCCTTTTACAGGTCCTGCTGAATCACCGGAATGTGTCATACCCTTTTTATGTCCTTCAGCTGGAACTGTCTGAGAAACTAGCATTTTCATTTTTGTGTCTTTCATGCGTCTGTGTTCATGTTCTTGTTCCTCTCTAATTCTATTGTGATGGTACTGTAACATTTGTAACATTTGTGATGGAGTGTTACCTTGCCAGGTACTCTCGAATTTTAATACTCTATTCTTTACTTGGGGCAGGGCATTTTCTACTAATTTTGTTACAAACAGATGTGGGTATGATTCGCTACTTGCTTTTATGCCACTATTTATACCAAAACATTTTTCAAATCGGGCATAGTAATCACTAGTGTCTTCATCTTGCTTCTGTTTACAGGCTGAAATTGTACCCCAATCTTCCTTTTTCGTAGTTAATAAACGTGGCAGTACCTGTACTAATAAACCTGGTAGTGCTTTAGTTTTATCCCCAAGTCCTGCTCCTGCAGTTCGGGCCTTTTCTTCTGCTTCTAATACTGACCATTCTATCTTTTGGTCTCCTACCTCCCACTCTTTTTCCCTGAGTTTCTCATAAATGCCAGCAGGCATTAATACCTTTAATATTGTCATAATGTCGGGATAGGTATACTCTCCCATGAGTAACATGTCTTTAATTTCTCGGTGAAAACCCGCTGGATCTTTGTCATGACTGGGTACCACTTTCTTCATTTCTAACAATTCTATTTTTGATATGGGCGTGTATACAAATACGCGTTTAAACTCATTGTCCTCGCCCTTTATTGGGTGTACTTCTCGTAGAGGATTCTGTCTGTCCATGTAATACGTGGTTCTTTCCTTAATGGGTAGTGAAACATGTTCTGAACATACAAAAAGAATGTATTGCTTTCTTGATTCTAGTATTTCTTTAATTAATTTAGTACCTGAACCTCTCCATCTATTCATGAGTAATTCAGTCAATATATCAGGTAAGGGACCAGGGTCCGAATGCTGACTCTGATATAGTATAAGGAGTTGTTGAATCATATAAATCCCAGCTAAACGCTGTTCATCTGGGGTGAGATTCAAAAATGTGCGTGCTACTGTATCATCACTATATTTTCCGGGACTGTCAACCCAATGGACAGCTGACCTGGCTAATTCTTGTTCATCCATAGAATCGAGAAAATGATAACCCCTTCGTTCTCGGAGTAATTTGTCAGCTGCTTGGAACGAATGCTCGTTAGACCTTATATGGACTATGGGTGTTGGGAAACTCCTGTTATTGTCTGGACATATTGGACATATCGGGTCAATAAGACATCTATTACTATTACAAGATCTTCCTCTACCTACATAGGCTATAGTGTCTGACTGTCCTGTGGGCAGTCCTGATCCTTCTTCCTCGCTTTGTTCGAACTGGTCTACCGCTAATCTTTCTTCGTGTAGGCGTTCTATTTCTTTTCGGATCTTTCGGCACATGGCTATTACACAATTCTGCTTATCATGTCTTCCTTCTGATATATTCTGACTCCATCTGGTAAGAATCTGCATTGCTTCCGGGTCTACCCCTGGTCGGTCTTGATTTCTGATCACACAATTTATGAGGAAACGTAACAGTTCCCCCTGTATCTCCACTTTCTGATATTCCATAGCTCTGTTAATACATTCAGAATCTCGCCCTGTTTGAACAAAATGATATATATTATCTAGATGCGCAGTCATTCCTGGTAACTTCCCTAGATACACCGCGGCTCGTCTGATACGTAATGATGCCAGGGTCATTTCGTCCTCTTTGCCGGGCACAGGGTCATATCTACAATCTACAAGAAGTTCCTTAAGCGTGCGGGCATTTATGAGTTTGGGTGTACGTGAATGTCCTGACTCTTGAAAAGTAAGTTTATTTATTCTGGGTGGCGTAGAAAAAGTGTTGCTAGTACCTCCCGTAGCCCCATCTGGGGTGTCGGGCGTGAAAGGATTCGTTGAACGCGATACAGCAACTATAGGTGTGGACACAGCTATAGAAGTATCTGCAGGGACAGATGTAGAAACAGATGTGCTTGCCGGAACTCGTTGCTGTAGAGATACGGGTACCGGATCTTGGCGTTGAACCTCCCTGACAGGCGGTCTATGTGGGGCGGAATTAGCATACTCGGGAGCTGCGTCATCTAAATATGAGGAAAGAAAAACATCTTCTGCGGTTCTAGGATGCCCCTTAGGATGTACCTTTATTGGAAATAATGGGGTTGGCAAGTCTTTCGGTATCTCTGGAGTAGCCTTAGGTAATCCTTCGGCCAGAAGGGGATACATACCATTCATAAGGGCATTTCTTTGTCTGTCTACTTGTTCTGATTTCACTCGGATACCTTCTTCAATTAATAGATTTTCTTGAACTTTATTTGAATTCTCTTTACTCTTCTCTTCCTGTCTACGTGCTTTTTCTGTGCGTCTATACGATTCTTTACGCCATAATTCAATGGCGTCCTTCTGTGATTGTCTAGCTTTCTTTTTCCATAACTCTTCCTCTACTTTCACGATGCACTCTGCATCCCAGGTCCCAGCTGCGGGCCACCTCTGACTTTCTGGTAATTCCTTGGTGTAGTCTACCCATAAATCAAGAAATAATATAGCGTCTAAGCCATGTTTATGATACATGAAGTACCCTGGAGTGTCCCTAGGAGGAATAGGAAAGGCTTCTTCGTGTACCCCTTTTCTTGTTGTGATCTGTCTTAATTTTGAAAAGAGCGGCATATTGAGAACTAATCTGATACTTGATTTAAAACAAAACTTAATACAGTAACCACGATAATGAACAGTCATTCATACCACAATATGCAGAACGTACTTAAAACATTTAACATTTAACATTTACCTGAACAATCAATAATGATGATGATCTAAGGAAAACTTAAATCACTAAACATAATACTCGACATTAACTGAATTATATACTTGATATACTGCTAAACAGTACAGATACACTGCTGAAACAGTGCAGACCGGATTTGTGTACCCAAACCCGTCTTGACCGGCACAAACTATGTGCACGTCAGAAAGCCTCCCCAGTAATGGTACTCACCGGGTAGCTCGGAAACGGAAGGCCTCGGAAACTGGACTGAACTTGAACCGGACTGGACTCGACTCGAACACTGCGGAGACTGGACTCGACTTGGGACTTCGGAAACTGGTGGGCCTCTGTATACCTCGGATCTTGCTCTCTCAGCTAGGCTCTGGTCGGGATACTTCGCACTTCTCACCGCCTCGTCTGGGTGTTGATCGCAGCCTCAGTCGCCCCCGCTTGACCGGAGGGAGATACAGGAAATCCTGCTGGTACGCGTTATTGTCCGTCCAGCTGTGGCAGGAGACCGGGCCTGCAACGCACCACCGGCGCGTGAGATGAGAAAGTGTCCCTGTTCGGGCGCCATTCATGTGGTAAATAATTTAATTACCGGGACTTAATTTGATACAGAAACATAATAAAATAGCTCAGTAAATAAGAGGCAGAATCCGTGGTATTAGAGGTTCGGAATGGGCTTTATTCCAATGAACGATTATAATCGGTTGCTCCAAGTTCCGTCACCACGAAGGTTCAGGAAGTGAAGTACATACATGATTGACAAGAAATGACTTTTATAGAACATACAATACAATGAAGCGAATGCGGTAGGCGTAACAATTGATAAGGAAGATGACGATTCACCTGCGTAACCGAAAATGGGCGTAATGAGGAGTAAAAAGGAACATAATTGGTTATGATGTCATATATAGGTGGATCTATAAGATTATACTTGGCATAGATGCGTGCGCAGCAGCATGACGTGTGATTGACGTGCAACTAGGGGGTGAAGGGGCTTGACATTTAGCTCTACATGTGGAGACAAGAAGTCTGGAGGGTCAAGTCAACCTAATCCCAAATCATATCTAACATCCCATGTTTAAAGAACTATGTTATCCACAAAGGGAAGTCTCTTGGCCAAAATCTATTCTATACTGACTGTGTGTGCGTGCACAAGCGTCTAAGTGTCTAAGTGTCTATATGAGATGCAAGGGGCAGAAACCTTCCATGGTAACAGGGCTATGAATTACTTGCATGAGGACAGAGAAGCCGAGCCTTTGCTCGGTAGCTGGAAGAATGTTTACTTAAACTACTAGACAGGAATGCATCGGGCAGGGAACGGAGCAGATAATTTCGAAGGTGAAATACAGTTCTTGGCAGGCAGCAAGCTGATGTCAGGCTTCGTGAGCCGCGCAGAGAATGAGGCAAAGTTCATGGTCACAGATGCAGGCTCAGACTGGAGCTTTCAGAGGCAGAAGGCAAGAAGAGTTCGATGACAGAATCAGGGCCTACTTGCCTGGACTTGTAAAATGGCATAAGTGAACCATATAAAGCCGGTGGCCTTTCATACTTAAGAATGGAATATCCGGCCTATTCATGGCGGATCTGACAAAGGACATGTTGGCGGTGGACGCACATGTGTTTGCGTCTTCATAACTAGAACTGGAGGGAACATACATGTACTTGTGATTCATACATGGAACCGTTGGGGTCCAAGATAGGGGACATAACTGATCAGAAAAATCCATATTTCCACAGTAAGGAACTGATGTGTTTTCCATTTTATGTGCTCTTCCCGGAATACTAAATTCCTTAACTGACTGACTAAATTTACACAATCTACAGTGTCCACACGGAAAGAAACCTTTGAGATCATGAAAAGTGTTTTTCTTAGTTTCAGTAATATCACTTTTAACAAGGATATCTCTAAAACTTCTCCCTTTTCTGTAGGTAATTTGAGGTCTCTCCCCTACTTCTGAACCCACAATGTTCTCTGTCTGGAGAATATTCCAATTGTCAGACAAGATTTTTTGTATTTTCTTGGAGTGACTATTAAACGTTGTTATCACCCTCGTGACAGGTTTAGTTGTATCCAATTCTTCTGTCTGGCCTAGCGATTCTTCTCTACTAACTTTAGCAATCTTCTCTTTGTTCAATACCCATTTAGGGTAACCACGTTCTATGAATCTTTTAAGTAATACTTCCTGTTCCTGCATGTATTTGTCATCGTTGCTACAATTTCTTCTTGCCCTCAGTAATTCTCCATATGGAATGCTCCATTTAAGGGCCTCTGGATGTTCACTGAGGGCATGGAGGTGGCTATTACCGGCTGTCTCTTTCCGGTATAGACTAGTGATGATTTTACCTTCCACAACTTCAATCTTAATGTCAAGAAATTCTGCACACATTTTGCTGATTTTGTGAGTCAAGTCAATATTATACTTGTTGTTATTAAGTTTGTCAATAAAGTTTAAGGCTTCTGATTCACTTCCTTTCCATACTATCAGTAAATCATCGATATACCTGAGCCATTTCGCTACCGACTTAAAGTCATCTGCCAAGTTTGTGTCAGAACAGATTTCTTCTTCCCACTTTCCTAGGAAAGGGTTGGCAAAGCTTGGCGCGAAGCACGTACCCATCGCCGTGCCTCGCACCTGTTTATATAGAACACCATCAAAAAGAAAAATGTTATTTTTAAGACATAGCGATATCATGTCTATTAGCATATAGGTGTGTTCCAAATACATGATGTTTCGTGAGTTTAAAAAGTATAAACATGCTTCGATACCCTGGGCGTGATCAATGATGGTATACAATGTATTCACGTCCGGGGAAATAAATGAATAATCCTCTTCCCAGACAAAACCTTCAATTTTGTTAAGAAAATCCTTAGTATCTTTAACATATGATGGAAGTTCAATAACATATTCTTTAAGGAATTGATCAACATATTTGGAAATATTTTCCATACATTCCCTACTGAAGATACTATAGGCCTCCCTGGAGGGATAGTGGGGTGTTTGTGAATTTTAGGTAAAAGATACAACACAGGTAACTGTGGGTAATCTCTCTTAAGAAAACAATATTCATGCCAAGTAATGACGCCCAATTCTTGCCATTCTGCAAGTTTTTCCCATGCAGTGATTATACTGGTGTTGTAGGCAGTTGTGTCACAAATGCAGTAAAATCTTGCATTATTAAGTTGTTTTTTAGCCTCTTCTATATACAATTGTTTGTCCCACAACACTATATTCCCTCCCTTATCGGAGGGACGTATAACCAAACTGTCATCTTTGGCCAAAGACAAAATCACATTACGTTGTTTAAGTGATAGATTATAGTTGATACAATGTTTATCATTCAATCCATGTTTTTGTTTCTTAAGTTCCTTAATCACCACGTCTTGGAAGGTATCAATCGAGTCATGTGGTAGGTTTGGATAAAAAACAGAGCGTGGTTTAAAAGAGGTACAGGCAGCTCTATCAGTGACAAAATCTGACCATTCTTGGGTAGCTAATTCTTCTGGATTAGTTCCCAGATCTAATACTGTATGTAGAATACTGGCATCACCGACTGTAAGACTTACATCGCTCGGGTTATCTGATATAGATTTACTTCCAGAGTAAGATACACTGTTTCTGAGCATATGCCATTTTTTAAATTTTATTTTCCTTACAAATTTGAAGATGTCAATCCGAGTATTGGTGTAGTTGAAAAGTTCTGTGGGACAAAAGGATAATCCCAAACATAGAGTTGTTTTATCGGAATGGGACAAAGTGCGTGATGAAAGATTAATAATAGTTTGATTTACCGTTTCCGGATCCATCATTGCTGCATTTTCTTGGAGCCTCTTCTTCTTGTTCCCATTGGCTCGATATTTCTTTGTTCTGTGCTTGCGCTTAAGTCGTCTCTGTTTACTCCGCCCCTGCCTCTTCCTCGGCCCCTTCCTCGGCCCAAGCTGGTGGAGTTGGAGTAGGGGTTAATTTCCCGGGCTGCCGACTTTTTTTCATCACTCGAAACTCGTCTAAAAAAGTGGCCAGACGAGTTATTACTTCCACTTCTGAAGATGAGCTCGCTGTCTGTATGGAAGCATCTGTATCAGAGTCACTTGCTTCATTTTGTACAGTTGATGTTTGATTTATGATCGTTGGTTCTACTTGCTTTACCGTTCGTGTGATCAAGACATTAAGTTGTCGAAACGCGTAGTGAGCAATAAAGAGTTTCTTTATAGCACTATACTTTGAGAGTGCGTGTATATTGAGGATAAGCGTAAAATATATATATATATATATATATATATATATATATATATATATATATATATGTTTTAAACCAATGTGCCCTTGCGAATTTTAAAGTTGATGTAAGTTCCTTATTACCTTAGTAGGCTGTCACGCAGAAAACAGACTAAATTCGCTTGGGTGAAGTGCTGATCCATGCTGGGAAGTACAGCTGGCAGCCTCGTAGCTGGTTCCTTTGTTTTCGCCAGCAACGATGGTGCCACTCCTCACGGCCGGACCACCGTGAAAATGTTTTAAACCAATGTGCCCTTGCGCATAGGAGTGCACTCGACCTCTCCCAGCCACACTGGCATGAATATAGCAGCCCGCTTCCTGCGTTTCAATTTGGAGTGCCGACGCGTTTCAGGGGAGAAAGCCCCTTCTTCATGGGCTCAACAGAAAAACTCGAAACGCTGATTGCTCTTCCCGGTATTCATTTATTTCCGGCATTTAGTTTCCGCCCCCAGTGGCTATTTGCATAGTGCTGGATTTGCATAGTGCTGGATGTGTTCTGTGGCACCATCGTTGCTGGCGAAAACAAAGGAACCAGCTACGAGGCTGCCAGCTGTACTTCCCAGCATGGATCAGCACTTCACCCAAGCGAATTTAGTCTGTTTTCTGCGTGACAGCCTACTAAGGTAATAAGGAACTTACATCAACTTTAAAATTCGAACTTACTCTAAGAAAATATGTTAACGCTGCAGGACTTGATGTCCCACCATGCATCAGAACACATCCAGCACTATGCAAATCCAGCACTATGCAAATAGCCACTGGGGGCGGAAACTAAATGCCGGAAATAAATGAATACCGGAAAGAGCAATCAGCGGTTCGAGTTTTTCTGTTGAGCCCATGAAGAAGGGGCTTTCTGCCCTGAAACGCTTCGGCACTCCAAATTGAAACGCAGGAAGCGGGCTGCTATATTCATGCCAGTGTGGCTGGGAGAAGTCGAGTGCACTCCTATGCGCAAGGGCACATTGGTTTAAAAAAAAAATATATATATATATATATATATATATCAAACACCAAAGTTGCCTGCTGTAAGAAGGGCCACACACAGGTATGTATGCTTCCGCCGTTTATTTTTCGAAGGACACACAGGCTCCAAACATCAGTAATGCCTCGCAAGTTAATTCACCTGCCCAACGCGTTTCATGTACAAACACTTCCTCAGGGGCTGCGGCATTATGAAGATAAAATTGTGGCAGTGTTCAATTGCACCTTGATTTCAAGCATTCTCTCCGCCTCAGTGGGCGTGGCCACCCGCGTGGCCTGCTGGAGGCTGTAGTACAATCATCTTCCTTCAGTGAGGCGCCACACATTTACTTCAATTAAAACAATGACATCCACAGTGGGTTGCGACAGCAGCGCTGATGTTTGGGCTGTCATTACAGTCATCCAAGGGCATACCTGCTTCCACGTTGCAACGTCGGTTGGCGCTGCTGCAAGACTGCACTGGGTGCAGCGGACCGCTTCTCGCGGCTCAGGCTGGGCCGCCAAAACATCAAACACCAAAGTTGCCTGCTGTAAGAAGGGCCACACACAGGTATGTATGCTTCCGCCGTTTATTTTTCGAAGGACACACAGGCTCCAAACATCAGTAATGCCTCGCAAGTTAATTCACCTGCCCAACGTGTTTCATGTACAAACACTTCCTCAGGGGCTGCGGCATTATGAAGATAAAATTGTGGCAGTGTTCAATTGCACCTTGATTTCAAGCATTCTCTCCGCCTCAGTGGGCGTGGCCACCCGCGTGGCCTGCTGGAGGCTGTAGTACAATCATCTTCCTTCAATGAGGCGCCACACATTTACTTCAATTAAAACAATGACATCCACAGTGGGTTGCGACAGCAGCGCTGATGTTTGGGCTGTCATTACAGTCATCCAAGGGCATACCTGCTTCCACGCTGCAACGTCGGTTGGCGCTGCTGCAAGACTGCACTGTGTGCAGAGGACCGCTTCTCGCGGCTCAGGCTGGGCCGCCAAAACATCAAACACCAAAGTTGCCTGCTGTAAGAAGGGCCACACACAGGTATGTATGCTTCCGCCGTTTATTTTTCGAAGGACACACAGGCTCCAAACATCAGTAATGCCTCGCAAGTTAATTCACCTGCCCAACGCGTTTCATGTACAAACACTTCCTCAGGGGCTGCGGCATTATGAAGATAAAATTGTGGCAGTGTTCAAGGCGGCTGTTCCCGCCGAAACGCGTCTGTGCCACATTTGGAAATAAATCCTTCTCTGCTGAATCTACTCACGGTGTCGGTGCCTGTTTGTTGGACGCTGTTAGGATCGAAACATATATATATATATATAAAATTGTACTTACCATCATTCAGCCTCTTCATCAACAACAATAAAACAAAGAGTAACATCAATTAAATTAGTCCTTTCATCTGCTGCTTGACACAATAATATCCTTCTGCAGTAAGGACCGGACATATGGATAAGTGAAAGAAAGTTTTCCACAAGTCGTCTCACAGATTAGACACAGGTAAGTTAAGGTAACGAGAGGAAAATATAGTGGTGGGAGATATTTAAAGACAAGAGGTTACATATTATTTGTATTACAGAAATACTTCTAGACGACGCTAACACCTGACCAGTATAGAATAGAGCTAGATCAAGAAGTATCGATCAGCATATCAAGAGAGCAGCGAGGCACTGTGGGAAGACAGGTACTTAGAAGTATAAGTGGAGTATACAGTTGGTGGGAAGTGAAGACTGAGGTTACATGCAAATAATATTATTTATTACAGGGTTCAACACTAAGAAAAGTAGAATCCAGTCAGAAGAAGACGAAGCAGTGCAGTCTCACTTTCTCATTCCAACTCCCCTTTCCCCCTCTCTCCTATTTGTGAGTATCAAGACTCGCAGCTAGGGAAGTCGGGAATTGAGGAACTCACATCGGCTCTTGTGGAAGCCACAGTTTGGTTTGGTACTTGACACTGGGGGCATATCATCAAGAGGGGGCGATAATTATCGCTAAGCACACATAGCACTAGGATAATTATCGCCTGCTATCGCTGTATTTTATCGCTGAGATAGCGCGCTGTCAGCGACGCTTATCTCAAAAGCGATAAAAATACCAGCGATAGCTGCAAAATGTGCGATCATCGCTGGAAAACCAGCGATAATCGCACAAAAAACAGGCAATGCCTTTCTGATAGGGCAGGGTGGACTTAGCCATTATATCCACCTTCCATTGGATATAATGGCTTAGTCAACCTGAAAGCAGGCGTAAGGAAAGTAGCGATAACCAAGGTTAGCGCTACTTTTCTTATCGCTATGCTCTTTAGCGTGCAGCTTATAAATAGTAGAAATGTCGGTTAGTGACATTTCTCCCGTTATTTTGTGGAGGAACGCCCACTTTGCATCTCATTAGAGATGCAAATCTGGGCGTTAAGGGAAGGGGCGCTGAGGCAAGGATTCACGCGATAGTGTGACCTTTCTAATAGTGCGATACAATTATCGCCACTTTCCGGTTGAAAATGGCCGATAAAGCAGCGATAATTGTCTTGATGATATACCCCCTCATTTACTATTCTAACTTTAATCTGGTAGACAATGAGGAAAAGCAACACATTGGGAGATCAAGTATACAACAAACATTGGGAAGATTGCTTACATAAGAAAGGCGTCAGATTTACTACTCTAACCTCAGTCTAACAAACATAGAGTAAATTGCATGGACAGGAGGGAATCAGATTTACTATTGTAACTCCCGTCTAACAAACGGCGAGAGACGTGCATACACTGGGAGCATCAGATTTTCTATTCGGACTTCAGTCTAACAAACATTAGGGAAAGTGTATACACTGGAGGTGGAGGAATTAGATGTAATATTTTGTCTCCAATCTAACAAGCACTGATAAAAATGCATAATGCATACATTAAGGGGTCAAAAGTACCATTCTAACTATAGTGTAACAAATGTTGGGAAGGCGTATACACTGGATGGGGGTGGTCTCTGTGGTGTTTAACTGTTCTAACTCCACTCTAACAAATGTTGGATGAATTGCAAACATTGGGAGAGATGTCAGATTTTCTATTCTAACCCTAGTCTAAGAAACATAGGGCGAAGTGTATACACTGGCGGGGGGGGGGAACTTACTATTGAAACTTAAGTATCACAAACTCTGGGGAAAGTGAATGCTTTTGGGGAAGATTTACTAATCCAACCCCATTCTAACAAACACTGGGGACAGTGCATTCATTGGGGTAAATTTACTATTCTAACGCCAGTCCATTAAACATTGGGGAAAGTGGATATACTGGGGTGCACATTTACTGTTCTAACAACAATCAAACAAACATTCGGGAAGTGCATCATTTGGAGCGTTCAGATGAGATGGAGAGGTGTGGCACAGTGGCCAGAGTGGCTGACTTTGAGCGCGGGGCTCACCTTTTGATCGTCAGTGGCAACTCAGCATCATGTGACTCTGGACAATAGCTCACTTAGGGCCTCATGTAGGTAGCCAAATACCGGTCGGTAACGGCCGATTTTCGGTAATTATACCGTTACCGACCGGTATTTAGGCTTTTGGTATGTAGGGGGACAATTTCTGTATTCGGAATTTACCGAATCGGTAAAATTACCGATTTGGTAATTTTACCGATTCTGTAAATTCCGAATACAGAAATGAGATGTAGGGGGAGTGTGTGGGTGATGTTTAGAGTCGGTATTTACCACCAACTAATAGTTGGTGGTAAATGAAGAATGGATGTGGAAATGCATTTCAAAGCGCCTACAAGTGTGCAATGTGGCAGACATACATGCCCTTAGGGCATGTATGTGTGCCACATGTGCACACATAGCCGTTTCAGGGGTGCAACAGGGTGTCATTGTGACACCATTTCACCCTTGTGCATGTGTTCCCCCCATTACCGAATCGGTATTTACCGATTCGGTAATGAGGCATACCTTCCCATCAATGGGAAGGTATGCCTCATTACCGAATCGGTAAATACCGATTCGGTAATTACCGAATTTTAACGAATCGGTAATAATTACCGACTCATTACCTACATAGCATTTACCACTTCATAAATACCGAATCGGTATGATTCGGTATTTATGAAGTGGTAAATGCAAGCCCACCTACATAAGGCCCTTAATCTCCCCGTTTGCCCCCGCGCCTGGATAGCTTTAGGAGTTAGTCGTGTTTTACATATCTGGAATTATTTATTTACTTTTCTTACTACAGTCTAACAAACACTGAGTCATATATGTGGGGGTAGTCACATTCACTACGCCCAAGAAATATGATTATCCCTTTAAAATAACAAAATATCATTAAAATATTCTATATTTTTTAATTTGCTTTTTAAACATTTACACAATTAATTAATTTCATCCAAAAATACAAACATTTGATATAAAATATAAAAATAAACAGTATTCCATAAACTTACCAATAAAGCACATAAGCATTGAAAAGTTCTCTATAACATAAAAATATTCTTTACACAACAAAAACTCTTCTAAGATTAAAATGTAACAAAACTAAAGAGTTCATTAACTACAAAATATTTATTATATAAAAACGCTATCATACCAACAAAATAGTACACCTCATTAAAAAATATAAATTAAGTTATATATAATATATTTCAATCCAAAAATGAATTTGACATACAATAATTAACAATTTAAGAATTAAAATGATGAGCACATTATTCAACAATATCCATTTTTAAATATTTAGGGCCTCATTACAATACCGGTCCTATCGGAGGTGGTCGAACTGTTGTGGTCTCAACTGAAGCAGTTAGTCCGACCACCAGATTATGATGCATGTATCCTGTATTACAACCAACCACTGAAATACCACTGACTCCGACAGCCCCTCTCTGACCACTGACCATGGCGATCTGACCGGCTGCCTCAAGTCGTCAGAAACAAAGGATTTGGGGTGCACACTCACCCCAATCTGCTTCTCTCTGGCAATCTCTGCCATGGATCCGTTCCTCCAGGTCCCCCCTACACCTGGGCAGCTGTATCCCGGTCACTACGATCCTGTGGGCACTGGAATCCAGGTAAGTATTTTTGTGGTATGTATCTCCATTACTGGACTGTGCACATTCTGCCGCACTCCAACAATGGGGTACATGGATTTCAAGCAGTCAAGTGACGGGGATTGATTAGGTTAATGAACAAGATGCTGGAATCAATTAATACTTAAACAAAGAAAAGGTGCCTCTTATACCATAAATTATGCCAAGTTTTTACAACTTCAGAATATTTTCTTTATCTGAAGGGAAAAATATTTTTTTCTTATTTCTTTTGGAACATTTATGTTAACAGTACCACATTTTGAATCCCATGTCTTTATAAACACCAAAACTCATACTGTATATTTGACATTGTCATACTTTTGCTTGTCTATACTTTAGTTTTTTTTGGTTTATCAAAAGTAACAAGATTGTCCAATCTTGATAGGTTTTCTTTACACAAAACACAATACAATGTACGTATAAATCATTCCACAGTGGTACAACAACAAAACTTGTAGAACATTGAATTAAATCATCCGATTCAAGATCTATTATGCAGTTCTACTGCAATCGTGTAGTATGGGGTCTCTAGAATTGCTAAAACCTCTATACATGCTTATTTACTGGTCCATAGTGAAGAGGTCAGGGAAAGCCTGTGGGAAATCTAGGATTTATAGGCTGTCTAAATCCAGCCTATGCGTCAGTCATTCTGGTGCCTTCAATTCATCAATACGGGGGATCCCTTGGCCTCTGTGTGGGGGGTGCCGACATGTTTCGACCCCGTGTGTGGGACCTAGAGGATTTTCAGAAGGTCTTCCTCAGGGCTTCAAAATAATCCCTTAGGGAGCTCAATTTGTCTTCAGTCTGTTGGTGGAAAGGGCTTTCTATCAGTAAATTGTAGGAAATGGCTACCTTCACGACAGAGACATAGGCTAGTGCTATCATTTTTTCCTAATTTGAAATACATATTGGCTTTTTGTAGAATATGCTACACCTAGTGCAGAGTTTTGGAGGTGTCTTCATATGCTTTGAGTGAAATGATAGTAACAGCCGTCTTTGGCTGTGTGGGAGCAAATGTTTAAAATGCTATGAATCATGGTTTGCTTAAAGTCTATGCTTATCTTTAGGGGTGGTAGTTATTTAGTGTGGTTTAAGAGGTGTAGTAATTGCTGCTTTGTTTATTTGGTAGTAGGACATATATAAAAAGGATATTTGTATTTTGATATTCACCATGTAAGGTGCACATCTGAGTGGTTTGGAACACATTTTGAAGGTCCCATCCATCATCCATATTTGACATTTTAGCAAGTTATTTGCTGTGGAGAATATTAGCGTTTGTTTATCATTTAGGTTGTCATTATTTAGGTTGTCATTAAGATGCTTGTCGTCTCGGCTTCCATGGTCTTATTGGAGGCGGTCAGACCGCCGCGGTCTCATACGAGGAGGTTGGTTCGACCACCGTATTATGATGTAGGCATGCTCTACTCTGACCGACAGCTGAAAGACCAATGACTCCGACAGCCTTTCTTCGACCGCCGACATGGCGGTCGGAGAAAAACAGCATCCAGAGGGCAGTATAGGGATCATGATAAGGCTTTCCGACGACCTGACTGTGGCGGTCTGACTGGCTGCCTCGAGTCATCTGAAATGAAGGATTTGGGGTGCATACTCAATCCGATCCGTTTCTCTCTAGCAGCTTCTGCTGTGTGCCCTTTCCTCCATGTCCCTCCCTACACCTAGACAGCTGAACCCCGATGACTACAATCCTGTGGGCACCGGAATCCAGGTTAGTCTTTCTGTGGTTATGTATCCCTATTGACTGGACTGTGCAATATCTTAATCCCTTCCATGCCTTGGATGTAACAGTTAAGTCCAAGGCTGTTGTGCTCCTGTGCTGCTTGTGTCCAAGGCACAGCATTCAGAAGTCCATCTGCTGTTTGTTTTTTTCAGCCTTGGGAGCTAGGGAAGAGCTTCCCCAGCTGCCCAAGGCATTTTGTTTTTCTGTGTAATGATGATTGGCACGCATGGCTGACATCATTACACTGAAAATGAAATAAGCCAATCGGCTCATTTCACTTTCACTGCCTACATTCTCGCGGGGCTTTCTCAGCCCCCCGAGAATGTAGGCAGACAAGAGGTGTCATTAGAAAGGGGAGAATTTCCCCTTTCCAATGATACCCTTCCTTAGTGGATCCCTGCTTGGGGATCACCACAGGAGGGCGGTCCCCAAGCAGGTATCCACCACTAGACACCATGGAGGGGGGAGCGGCATCTTGGGCAAGGGCCATTGCTCCCCATATAATTTTGGACATATTCAGTCTTTCTGCTTCCCTGGCAGGGGAAGATAGGGGCAGTAGCCCCCAATATACCCCAGAGGGAGTAGAAAGCCCACTATATACCAGGGATTATTGTTTTTTGAATACGTAGGGATGGGGGCTGCCCTAAATGGGCATTATAATGTTGCCACCCCTCCTAAAAATTGCTACAGTCTTTCTGCCCCCATGGGTGCTGAAAGCCCACAAGGCACCAGGGATTATTGTTTTTAATTTTTATAAAAGAAGGTCAGGCTGCCAACAATGGGCATACCAATGTCCCCACCGCCAACACAAAAAGACCCAGTTTTCTGCCTCCCCCCGGAGCAGATGGGGTTATTACCTCCGATCTGCCCTTCAGGGGGGCAGAAAGCCCACTAGACACCCAGGATTTTTTTTTTATATAAAAGAGCGATGGGGGCTTCCCACAACGGTCAAGACTCCTCGCACTATCAAAGGACATACTAGGCCAAAAAGCGCCCTGTATGAAAGCCTATCCCAGGTTTATGGAGGGCCCTTTCTCCTGTCTCTACTGAAAATGGTGCAGCCAAGTGCAATCAGATTGGTCACACAGACAAAGCCACAATCAGCCCAAACTGAACTGCATTTACTTTAATGCTAGATCAGTACCCAAGTATTCCCTGGAGATCTGGAACACTATAAAGAAGACAAATCCTGATGTAGCATTCATCACTGAAACCTGGCTGGACGATAATAACTTCCCTGATATCGCCAATGTCTTACCGACTGATTAGAAATTATTAAAACAAGATAGGCAGGGACGGAAGGGAGGGGGACTTGCCATTTTGTTCAAGGACTGCTTCACTTGTCTCCATGTTATGGTGACACAACTAGGAGAACATGAAATACTATCATTTCAGGTATCCTGGGGTGGTCACATTACATTTGGTGGAGCAGTAATTCACAATCCACCCGGATATCAATCAGACTTCAGTGCGCAGCTACTTACTCAATTGTTTCCCCATACTTAAAACACAAACATTTCATAGTAAAAGGGGATTTCAATGTTCATTTTGAAAAAATAAACAATTCTGTGGTAAAACAACTAGAAAATGATATGCAGATTCTGCAATTAAAACAGTGGGTTAAGGGACCCACGCATATAGCAGGACATACACTGGACTTACTATTCTCCAATATAGAATCCACCCTTGTCCACGAGGTCAGACCTCTCTCTTGGACAGACCACTAACTAATTTATTTCTCATTTAGCCTGATTGCAAGTCCAGTAAACACTCATATACCCTTATCAGTGGCAAACAGAGCCTGGAGGCGGGTCACTCCGGACTCATTTCAACTCCACTCCTCCCTCCAGGATCCTAAGGCCTTAGGCACACTCCCTGTCAACATGGGAGTAGTAAGCTTTCAAACTGAGATCTCAAAAATACTGGACCAGTGTGCACCCAGATCAACACACAAACCCACAAGAGGTACACCAACTGAGAAATGGTACCTGCCTGAAATCAGGATATTGAAGAGAAGGTGCAAAATGTGGGAACACAAATGGAGACTTTCTAAACAGGATATGGACAGGCTGGTTTATAAGGCAGAGCTGAAATGTTACAATAACGCTATTAAGAATGCCAAGAAAACCTACTTCACAAAGAGAATAAACGAGAACATGCAACTCGCCTAAAGATCTGTATAAAGTAGTAAAAGAACTCTGCACACCAGCAAGTATGTCCAATCCATACCTCCTTCAGAAGAATGCTGTGAGAGGAATAGCAAATTCTTTTTGGACAAAATCAGTGAGATATATTCCTCATTCAGTATTAAACCCCACTCCAGATACGACCAAATGGGAACACTTGGATCCGCACCCTGATGCCCTAGCTCGACTGGGAAGTTTCTCACCGTTTCCAGAGAAACAGGTTGCAAAGGTAACGGGGGAAGTTAAATCAGGGTCCCTACTTGACCCATGCCCACACTTCATTTTCTCTCGGCTTATACCGGCACTATGCCCATATGTAACCCAACTATTCAATCAATCTTTGGACACTGCAGTTTTCCCAGAAACTTGGAAGAAGGCTATTGTGACCCCTCTGCTGGAAAAGGAAGGCACGGACGTCCGCAATCCAGCTAATTATCGGCCAATCTCCCAACTTCCTTATCTATCCAAAGTTATGGAGAAATTGGTCAATAAACAACTATCAAACCATCTTGAAACAAATGAATTGCTAGACCCTTCTCAAACCGGCTTCAGAGCCACCAATTGCACGGAGGCCACTCTCCTGGCTGTCCTTGACAACATAAGATCTTTAATTGATCAGTGGAAAGCTACAGCATTGATCCTATTGGACCTGTCGGCAGCGTTCAACACGGTCTCACATGGACTGCTGCTGAAAACCCTACACAAAAAAGGTGTACATGCCACAGCCCTTCAATGGTTCAGCTCCTTTTTGAGCAATAGAATGCAAACTGTACCAATGGGCGTGTTTTCTTCAAACCCAAAATCTATCAGCTATGGTGTCCCGCAGGGAGCATCCCTGAGCCCCACACTCCTTAATAGGCCTGGGCGAAAATTTCCGTTCCGCTGGCAGAAGTTGCAAAGTTTTGGCATCTCCGCGTTCCGTGGAGAACGCGGGGATGTCAAAACTTCCGTGATCCGCTTCGAAAGCGGAAGTATTTTCTTGTTTGCGCTTTAAAAAAGCATTCTCGCGCACGCGGTAGCGACTTACCGGATCCCTGCGAATGCCGACGAGTTTTCCTATCCGTTCGCGTGTGCCACGAGATGTTGGATTGTTGGTAGCGGGTCGCGCTATCCCGCGAGAGTTTGTGGTCACGAACACGCCATTCAACCCGGAACAGGAAATAAGCATCACGAGCAAGATGGCCGAACCCATTAGCGACCGCATGGGCAAGTTAGAGATATATTTCCCCGCGAGCACGCAAAAATCCATCGCGAATGGGCGGGAAAAGCAATCTCCGCGTCTTCGCAAAAGTTCCTGAGATTTTTAACAATTTTGCAATAATTTGCGTAGGGCAACTACGCAAATTCCGCCCACCCCTACTCTTTAACGCCTATGTATCATCTCTGGCCAAAAGCAGTGAGAAATGGGGATTCAGTATTTGCTCCTATGCTGATGCTACTCAATTGATGATTGCTCTTGAAGAAAGGCATGAGGTCACCAGCATCAAGTTCAAGAACTGCCTCTCAGAGATGGCAACCTGGATGTCGGAGTACTGTCTGAAACTGAGCGCGAACAAATCAGAGATCCTGCTCTTTGGAGGAGCCCACTTAATTTGGGATGCTTCTTGGTGGCCCCAATCACTGGGAGCCGCCCCAGCACCCAAGCAAGTTGTAAAAAACTTGGGTATCCTTATTGATAACTCATTAACCATGCAGGACCATTTTCGGGCTCTGTGTGGAAGAAGCTTCGCCACCCTGAAGCTTCTAAAAAGGCTTTTTCCGTGGATTCCTATGGAATGTAGAAGAATGGTCACACAAGCCCTACTCATTAGCAAGCTTGATTACGGGAACGTGCTGTTCGTGGGCATGGCTGACTATCTCTTTGCACACCTTCAAGTGATACAGAACGCAGCTGCCAAACTGGTGTGCAATAAAAATAGATATAGTTCAGCGTCAGAATGAAGAGACAGCTCCATTGGCTGCCCGTACATTAAAGAGCCAGATTCAAGCTTCTGAGTCACACACATAAGGCACTACATCAACGCGGTCCCAGAATTCTCCGGAACAAAGTCTAATTCTATGCCCCAATTAGGTGTCTGAGGTCACTCTATCGGGAGTGGGCCAAGACAAAAAGCAACAAGAAAGTAAGGGCAGGAGGCAGCACTTTTTCTCATCTGGCTGCAACTCATTGGAATGAACTACCGTTAGATCTACGTCTCACTGACGACTACCTGGCATTCAGAAAGAAGCTGAAAACCCATTTGTTCCCCAAGACCTAAGTGCTGGATATAGGGGCAGCAAGCATCACTCCACATCGCCCCCTACCATTGGATCTCACTTTCTTAGACGCTGTGATATCCTTCTGGATGACTGTTGCGCTCTATAGATAAATAAATAAATAAGACCATGCACCCACCCACAATTAGAAAAACAGAAGTGTTTTCTGCCGGGTACTAGCCCCTGATCTCCCCCTCTCCGGGGGGGGGGGGCAGAGAGACCACCGGGCACCAGAGATTTTTTTTTAATATGTAGGGAGGAGGCTGCCCAAAATGAGCATGCCAATGCTCCTACCCCGTCAAACAAAACGATCTTGCCCCGGGGAGCAGAAAGTCCACTAGAAATCAGGGATTTTTTAAAAAATAAAAGAGAGGTGGGGGCTGCCCATAATGGGTGATGCCAATTATACCCCCCCCTCCCCCCAGAAAAATAGCCACAGACTTTCTGCCCCTTCCTGGGGAGCAGATGGAGGCAAGAGCCCCCGATCTGTCCCCCAGGGGAGCAGAAAGCCCACTAGACACCAGAGAAATGCTTATGGGCATGTCAGGGAGAGACCCCTTAGGCAAGGGTTGCTCCCCCTTTTTTGTGAACACATTTTGACTGTCTCTGCCCTTACTGGGGGCAGATCAGTGATGTTTTTAGGCACATCTGCCTCCAACGGGGGGCAGAAAACCACTAGACACTAGCGAAAGTTTCTGTGTGTGTGTGAACTGGAGTTTGGCTGATGGTCTGTGTGTACTGGCATTTTGCTGGCAGTATGCGTGGATTGTGCTCAGCTGGCAGTGTTTGTGTGGACTAGCGCTTGGCTGGCAATGTGCATCGACTGTCACTTGGCTAGCGGTCTGAGTGGATGGCTAATGTCTGGTGGTGTGTGTGGACTGTCGCTTGGCTGGCAGTGTGCTTGGATGGCGTTTGGCTAGCTGTGTGCATGGATGGCGCTTGGCTGGTGGTGTGCATGAGTGGCGCTTGTCTGTCAGTGTGGCTTGCGTGGATCCTCTAGCATTTTATTACCCATAAACCCTGCAAACCTTAAGTTTTGCTAAAAAGTGACACATGCTGCACACATTTCTCACCACCTTGTTCTCCTGATAAAAATGATACCTCACTTGTGAGGGTGCTCAAAGCAGAGAACCTAAAAACGTATAAAATGAAAAACTGAGGAGGAACAAAAGTGGGTCCAAAAGGGCAGTTTTTAATACGTTTTTAGACTGACTATCCTTTGGGCACCCACACACGTGAGTAATAATTTTTATTGGGAGATTGAAGGGAATGCTGGGTAGTGGGAAATTTGTGCCAGCATGGTGCTCTGACAACCTTCCCACACAGAAATGCGCAGCGATCCCAGACAGAAATGTGAGGAAAATTTGACTTTTTAGCTGAATTTCAGGTTTGCAGGGGATTTCTTATTTGCAGATTAAGAAATCTTCGAGGAATCTACGAAAGCCCCACATCTCAGGACTCTCCTGGGTGTCTAGTATTCAGGAATACCTAGGTTTGGTAGGTTTCCCTAGATCGCCGCCAAGCCCAGGACCAAAAACACAGGTGCCCCCAATCTATCACAAAACATCCTGTTTTTGCAAGGGAGGCACCTGCATTTCAGGTCCCAGACACAAATTTCTCACCACCCAGTGTTGCCGCAGGTATCCCGATAAAAATGCTACCTCACTTATGTGGGTGGGCCACGTGCCCGTGATATCGAAGGGCCCAAAACATTTTGTAGAGGCCTCACCATGAATGTACATAGTTCCTACCAGACAGTGTTCTCCTCGGTCTCTCAAGTAAAATGATACCTCACTTGTGTGGGTGGGCTAAAGGCCTGTGACTGAGAGAGGTCAAACACGTAGAGATTGAGGGGATAGCACAGCAAGCTCTAAGCACTATATTTTTGTTTATATATGCTTTTAGGTTGACTCTGCATTGGACACCCACACAAGTGAGGTATCATTTTTATCGGAAGACCAAGAGGAACGCTGGGTTGTAGGAAATTTGTGCCGGCGTGGTGATCCCAGGAAGAAATGTGAGGAAAATGCAATTTGATTTTTTTAGCAAAATTCAAGGTTTTCAGGGGATTCTGGGTAGGAAAACAGGGATTCACGCAAACCACACCTACCTGGACTCCCCCTGGTGTCTAGTTTTCATAAATGTCTGGGTTTGTTAGGTTTCCCTACATGGCCACCATGCACAAGGGCCAAAAATGCAGATGACTCCCTCGTATAACCAGTTCTTTTTGTGGTAGATCATTTTCAAGTACGTTTTGGGCCATTTCCTCTCGCAGGCACTAGGCCTACACAAGTGAGGTACCATTTTATCGGTAGACTTGGGTGGGTGGGTGGGTGTAAGTTTGTGGCTCCCCACAGATTCCGGAACTTTCCAACACAGAAATGTGAGGAAAATGTTTCTTTTTTAATGAAGTTTAAGGTTTGCGAGGGATTCTGGGTAACCTGGTGAGAGCCACACAAGTCAACCCATCCTGGATTTTCCTGGGTGTCTAGTTTTAAAAAATTTACAGGTTTGCTAGATTTCCCTAGGTACCGGCTAAGCTAAGGGCCAAAATCCACAGCTAGACACATTGCAAAAAAAGGGTCAGTTTTCTGTGGAAAAATTTGATTTGCCCACATTGAATTTTGGGTCGTTTCCTTTCATGGGCACTAGGCCTACCCACACAAGTGAGGTACTGTTTTTATCGGGAGACTTGCGGGAATGTTGAGTGGGTGGAAGTTTGTGGATACCCACGGATTCCAGAACTTTCCATCATGGAAATGTGGGGAAAATGCGTTTTTCTTGACAAAGTTTAAGGTCTGCAAGGGATTCTGGGTAATATAACCTGTTGAGAGCCACACATGTCACCCCATCCTAGATTCCTCTGGGCGTCTAGTTTTAAAAAATGTACAGGTTTGCTAGGTTTCTACAGGTGCCGGCTGAGCTAGGGCTCAAAATCCACAGCGTCAGTTTTCAATGGAAAAATGTGATGTGTCCATGTTGCGTTTTGACCCGTTTCTTGTTGTGGGCACTAGGCCTACCCACACAAGTGAGGTACCATTGTTATAGTGAGACCTAGGGAAATGCCAAATAGTAGAAGAAGTGTTATTACCAGTTGTCTTTCTATGCATTTCTGCCTTCCAAATGTAAGACAGTGCTTAAAAAAGAAGGCATTTGAAAAAACGCCCTCTTATTCACATGCTACTATGGCTACACTCAAATTCATAGATGTGCAAATAACCACTGCTTCTAAACTTCATATCTTGTTCCCATTTCGAAAATACATAAGTTTCCTTGATACCTATTTTTCACTCTTATATTTGAATTATGCTTATTATATTTCAAATGAATTGCTGTATACCCAGTACTCAATGAAAAGCCATTGCAAGGTACAGCTTAGTTATTTATGTCTGGGTACCTCGGGTTCTTGGTGAACCTACAAGCTTTATATATCCCCACAACCAGAAGGGTCCCGCAGACATAATGGTATATTGTTTTTGAAAATGTAGCATAGTTAGAAGCTGTACGGGTGAAAATGTGGGCACAAATGGCTGTTTTTTTTATATAGGAAAACTTGAAGGATCAACACAATGACCCTTTGCTAAATTCAGAATTGTATCTACTTTCCAGAAATGTATAGCATTCATTTTGTGTTTTAAACCCATCTCTACCACTGACTGGAAGGGGGTTGAAACCACAAAAAATAGGAAAAATAGGCTACGTCCCAGTAAAATTTCAAAGCTGTGTAGAAAGTATGGTTTTAGGGAAGATGGTGATTTTAGCAGTACAGACCCTTTGTTGATATCATTTGCAATGAAAAACAAGCATTGGCATTGCCAATAGGTCTCGCCTTTGGGACATTATAAGTGTTTAGCCATGCACCAAGGATATTGTGCTGCATAATTAAATACTTAAAAGGTCCCAAAGGCGAGACCTATTGGCTATGCCACCCAATAAAACATTAAGACCACCCTAATGTGATGGTGTGTAACGTATGACCAAGAAATGGGTGAAGACCACCCACTAGGATACTGGGAACTCCCTCACGTAATAGGTACCCAGGCTAAACTAATAAAATGGGCAAATCAAGCCCATGACGCTATCCCAAAAGAAGGGATGAATACTCTCCAACCGTCCTTTGTAGAGGAAATGTAAAGTGAATGGTAAAAAAAAACCACACAACCACATCATGTATGCTGTGAGAATACAGTGGAACTCAAGTGGGAGGACACCAAACATACACAGAGTAACTGCGAATACTCCTACAAAAACCAGGGTAGTCTTGAACACAACAAACATACCTCCACATGACACTGGTGATAACTCCATCAGTGCTAAGTTGGCATCCAGCTCCTGCTCTCTGTGTCCGTACCTTGCCAAAAATGACCTGCTCAAAGCCATAGTGAGACTCTTTGGAATAGTACATCACACGCACAGAGCCTGGTGCACTACACAACACTTTGCTTTGAAATAGAAAGAGGACTAGGACCTTATAGCATTTTGCCCGCAATTGTATACCATGTATATCTTACAGTCGATCAACTTTGGAGACCCCATACATTGTATCAGTTACCTTTGAAAATTACAATTACAGATGTATATGTTTTTCGCAAATTTATATAGCGCAAACTCTACCCGAAGGTATCGGAGCGCTTTACACGAGTACTATTTGCATTCCATTTGGGCACATTAATTTTTAGGCACGAGTGATTAAGTCCTTTGCCCAGAATCAGTCTGTTGAGCCCCTCGCCGAGACTCGAACCCGCTCCCCCAAGATCAAGGTCGGGCGTTCTAGCCGTTAGGCAACATCTTTTCACATTACTTCCGTATGTCGTCAACTAGCACGCGCATAGGTGACTTGGCAGGTGCACAGATGACCTGGCACGGGTACAGGTGACCTGGCAGGCGTGCAGGGAAGGTCGAAAAACTGCCTTAAGATGGAGTAAAGACAATACCGCCCCTGGCAGCGCATGAACGCGAGCTCTGGGCTGAATTTAGTGCCTGGCTGTCAATAACTTACTCAGACAGCTTGGAGACAGGAGCTTAACCATTCTGGCTGTTTAACATGCAGCATTTAAGGTGAACAAAACAGAAGCCGGAGCGGAACTCATCTCACAATCCTTCCCGCTTCCGGTCGTATTTGTATTGCTTTCTGAAATAACATCGGGAGCATATTTAGCCAATAATGTACTTTAATTAAGTAAAAGTTACTGCATTAATATAATTAAAGTGTATGCTAAGCAGATGGCTGCACTGTCGCAGTTACTCACTTAATGGAGCTTTGAAGTAAATCGGGTTTTAAAACAATGGAGACAAATCGATCTTTCTTGAAAAGGGCAGGACACACAAAGGCCATTTGTATTAACCCTCGCATAGCAGCTAGCTTCACCATGTTGGGTGGGGGTCGTTGTGTGGCAAATATGTCTGGGCACTGTGAGCTGAAGGCGGCCAATTATACCATGGCACAGCTTCATTACAACAGTAATGATTTTGTTTTTAGCAAAAACAATTACCAGACTATTTGAAGATGTTCGTTACAAAAACAAGCGCGCGCTGAAAATAAAAAGCAGCAGGGGGAGGGGATAGAGGAGGGAGCCTGGGCCTGTTTCCCTTGTGGGAGCGAGCGAGTTAATTACAAACATATGGTTTGAAAGCTCGCTCCCGCAAGGGAATCGCCAAACGTGCACGCGTTGCCATTCAAAGCAATGCAACACGTGCACGTTTTTGCCCGCAAAGCTATGCCGATTACTAAAGGTCTTTCTCCTACGCAGCGCATGTGCGCTGCGTAGGCGAGACCAGAACAGACACTTTCTGCTGCAGCACTTTTTGCCCCCCAAATAAAACAAAAATGTAGCTGTATTTTGCCTAATTTCTCAGTCCCTTTCAGAGGAATGCACAAACCCTGGGCACCTTTAGAATCCTCATGATGTAGAAAGAAAAATACGCAAATTTGGTGTGGATACCTTATGTGGACATAAAGTTATGGATGCCTAAGCGCAAACTACACTAAATAGCCAAGAAAGGCCTTGGCACAGCGGGGAAGGCTGGCAGTGAAAGGGTTAAACAACCCCGTAGTTACTTGTACCACTAGTGTTAGTTCGGTGACTGTGTCTTCCATATGAGAACATGGAAACGGGTGATTAGGCACCGTGTTACCTCACCAGCACAAAGGGATTCAGTGTCATGCCCAGTGGATCAGATCCAAAGACCTCACCTTCTGACTCTTCCTCCTAATTATGAAATCCAACAACTTTGATGAGATTGGCACATCGTTACTCTGCATGCACGGCAAGTGGTTCCCATAGATCCTCAAACCAGTGCTATCGCTCAGAGCATAGGTATGCACAGGGTGGCTGTTTCCCAAGCAATAGAAGCAGAGGTTATGTGGGTCAGCAACTGCAACTGGTCAGTGACATGATAAACATGGCTTGAAGTCAGGGCTCGAGGGACACACTAGGCAGAAGAAAAGCCTGGAAGGAACACACCACAAAACCAGAGGCTAAGGGTATCTGGGTCAAGGTCTCTAGTAAGTTGTGCCCAGATCCCATGAGAAGCAGGTTTGGATCCACATTGGTGATATGCAAGAATGCACATGAGCAGCAAAAGGGGTGCCTTGTTTTATGGAGCACCGATGAGCAGGCAATAAAGGTACCCAAAGCTAGGAATTAGCAACCACTTAAGCAGTTTCTGGTCCTGCCATGTAGTGACAGGGTAATCATGGAAAGGGAATGAGAAAGTGACAGGATGTTTGAGTAGAAATTGGACAGCGTCAACAGAGGCCAACACTACACACGTAAGGAAAGATGTGGAGAATTAGGAAGGAATGTAAAGATGAACAATTGAAGTGACCACTGGAAGGATGAAAGGACAGACTGTAGAGTGGGAGGAGGATCAATTGGAGGAACTGCAGAAATATTGAGGAGGGCAGGAGGAGGTGCTACTGGTGGGATACAATAAAGATTCGTGAGAGGAAAGAACAAAGGGAAGGATGAAAGTAAATATGGTTACAGTGGTCAAAATGGCATCTGAGTGAAATAGGAAAACATTATGGCGAGAGGCAAGAAGTTACAAAAGGAAATGGAATTAAATGTAGGGTCAACAAGAGATGTGGCCAGGGAGCAGAATGTGTGACAAAATAGGAAATCACAAGTAACAGAAAGAACCAGGCACAAGTTATAAATAGATAAATATGACAGCAAAGGTAACTCAAACCAAGAGACCAATTACGGTCATGCTTGCTAAGAGTGGAAGGAAATTGGGTATTGTGAACAGAGGAGCGGCAGTCATATTGTGTGAGAAAGCCAACTGGGGCATAATAATCAACATTGAATGACTTATTCAATTGCTACACTTATTTATTGTTAGAAATAAACTTTTAGAATCATATTTTGAGAGCTTTATCCGCAAATAATTATGCAATTAAGTGACATAGACGACGATGGCAAGTTGCGTCTAATGCAATCATCCTGGTCACAAGTGGAACTATTTTGGTGGAAGGCCTCTTGTTTTCCCCACCTCTATATTAGGCCAAATAAGGCAGTCGGATACGGTTATCCGAGACAACGGTGCAGACATGATCCTCTTGTTTCTGTGTGGAAGGGTATGAGTAGCACAGCTGTAGTCTTTCACAGGAGGCTCTCGTTGGGTAGCACAGACGTAATCTTTCACCGGCGACTTTTGTTGGGTAGCGCATAGGTCATTTGGTGGAGACTCTTGCTGGGTAGAACAGCTGTAGTCCTTCAAAGAAGGGTCTCGTTGAGCAGCGCAGCTGTAGTCCTCCACAAGAGGCTCCGGTTGGGTAGCACAGTTGTAGTCTTGAACAGGAGACTCTTGCTGGGGAGGGCAAGTGTAGTCTTCCCCAGAAGACTGTTGGGTAGAGGGAGACTGTTGAGTTGCACAAGTGTTGTCTTTCCGAGGAGACTGACGTTGGGTCACACAGGCGAAGTCTTTCAGAGGAGTCACTTGGCCATTCCTGCTGAGATTGTCCGTGAGACTGATGGGATGTCTCTTGTACGAGTGCTGGTAAATTGTGCTTGGTGTACGCTTCATGGGCTTGCCCATGGAAAGGCGTGGAACTAAGAGTTGCGGTATCTTTTTGTCAGCTGTGTAATCGCCTAGTTTCCAGAAATCATACTGATATGTGCTAAAAGGAGGCCGCTGATGCTTTAGTTCTTCTTGCAGCGGACCCCACTCAAGAAAGTTGAAAGTATGTCGGGGCTTTGGAGCCATGCTCGGTGTTATAGTGCCCTGAAACAAGTAGAAACACACATATTAAAAAGATTTAAATAGCAAATGCAGAGAAGCTACTGTTCCACTTGACCCAGAATGAGTCCTCATTCAATCCTTCTATTAAAGACTATGTTGCAAGAGTAATTGCTGAATGATCATGATGGAGTTTGCAATGTGTAGTCCTAGAAAGAGAGGCACAGACCTCCCTTCTACCCATGTCTTTTGTATATACTCACTCAGTTGAGTGAAATATTCAGTACTTCAACATTTTCTATCTACTAGATTTTGGTTGGGGAGAAAAGAGGAGTTAAAAGTTCTGACCTTACACTCATGTCCTAAAAGTGTAGGGTATACACATTTTAGACCGTTTATAAATTTGAATGACGAAATAATAATGTAATATTATATTAGCATTTTAAATGTATCAAAATGAAAATAATGGCAGAGGATAAAGGAAAACTCAAATTTAACTACAATCACAAATGTGAAATTTTGCCACAAAATACAACTAACATTTGGGCAAAGGAAAACCTACATTCACATGATATCAATTCAGATCGTAGATTTCTTAGTGTGCAAAAGGGTTCAACATTAACAGCCTTCATTGGAACTTTCCTATGATATTGAATTAAAAGATAATACAAACTGGGAGTGTAATAAAGATAAGAATATGCAACATTATGCAATGAAACTGGTCCCTGTAGGCTATGCTGGTCCTCTGTGGAGTAGTACATTTTGCACACACTTTAACAGATTAATGGACTTTTTAGATATGGAAGTCTATAATTGATGAGGTGGAAGGATGTATACTTGTTTCCCCCCTGAGCACATCTACAGGCTTCACGGAGCACATTCTGGTCGATGAGTTTATTTCCACAGCAGTAGTTGTCCTGCTACTGTTCAATCCCCTATACTGCCAATGTAGGATGGCAACAATTATCCATGTTTTTCGTTCCTTCAATGTTCTTATTTATTCAGAGAAAGTCTTATTGTTAAATATTTCATAATTTGCTCACACTGTGATGAGTCTGCAGTCTTGCTAATATTCTATGCAAGAATTGTGTAAAAAAAAAAACCTGGATTTGGGGGTGAGCCAGAGATTTCTGAGCTTCCCTTGATGCTACTGGCGATGCTGCCGGACTATTCACTGACTATACTGCCCAAGTGGGACTTGGAATACTTTTTGACGATTACATACTCTGTATAACTCTTCTTCCGAGTGCCTTCACGGCCTTTATTCGGTATTGCCTATTCGGACTTTGCAATACAGCACTTTAACTTTTAATTGATCTAGAACTCACTTATTGAACGGGGTCCATCACTTTTTATAATTGTTTAATCTGCTAATTTGATGACGGGGAGGTGCCTTAATGTGCACTGCCTCATGAGACTGAGGTTTATTTAACACCGCCTCCGGTCTAATAACACATGGGACAATTAAATGTCGTACATTTTGGGATGTCTAAATTTTGGTGTGCAGGTTGATCCCCACACTTTTTAAATAAAAAAAATAATAAATTAAATAATGGTACAACAATGTATATATGACCACAGTTATCAGCACAACAACATAGTCACACAAGCGCGTCAAGGAATTTTAGAAAAAGGAAACATAGCGAAAAGTTTTATAATACAGAACTGTAAACATTTTTCAGCAACACCAATAAAAGTACCTGCCCGTTAACAAAGAGCAAATCAATACACATAACAACGAAGCTAAATCAATCAATACTAAAGGTAAGAATATTAACAACATATTTTGAAATGCATGCATTCACTTGCCATTCCTAGATATGGAAATGACAAAAATGCACTCTCAAGTTTATGTTTCCACATGAAGGAGCTCTCTAAGCACTAAACCACACAAAAACATTTATTATCAAACTATGAATTTGAAGCAAATGCTAGAGACAAGAAACAAGGGGGCATATTATCAAGAAACGGCGTTAAAATTATCGCCACTGTAGCGGCAGAAAACTGCAGCTGAAGCGGCGATAATGGGCTTGATAATATGCCCTTGAGAATTCTCATAGGAGCCCATGTTCTGGTGTCAACATGGGCTTCTATGGGAATTCTCTGCGGCATATTATCAAGCCCATTATCACCGCTTTAGCTAATTAGATAATTTTAACGCAGTGCTTGCTGATATGCCCCAAGACTCATAGAGAAGCACATGGCAGCGATGGGAAACCCAGGGTAGCTTCTGTAGAATGAAACTCCAGCACTGCCCTGAGGATGGAGAAGTGGGCACCGCCAGAGGTCCAAGAGTCCCATGGCCAACATCCAGGGCTCACGACCCGGAGGAGTTGGCCATTATTGTGAACACGTTTGTTCTATTTTTCGCGGTTGTGTTCCTTTGAAGCGGTATTACCCTGGGCACAGTACAGAGTACGGATAGCTCAGCACAGAGACTTTGTGTTCTTCTAAATCACCCATTTTCAATCCAGACGCATACACCACAAGTTCCTTTTTATTCTGACAGCATGCTTTATTTCCTCCATCCTGCCTTCAGGCATGGCTTACCCATCAGATGCTTCATTCCGGATATGACGTCATATCGGTTCCACAATGCGCTTCAAGTATACATTTGAAGGCTCATGTGCCAAACCTATGATATCCGGCTATTGGTGTGCTGCCTTCACATGCACTCCTCTGACCCAGACACCACATATGAGGATATTACACAAACAGACTGCACACATGGACTGGTGTACTGCACAACCCGGGTAACACAACAGGACAAGGTACGGCTATTGCACAGATTTTTGTTGGTTTGAAAAGCCGGGTCTGGTGTGTTAATGGACTAATAGGTCCACTGGAGGAGCCTGTGTTTGACCTCATGGTCACAGGTTCAAATCCCAGAGGGTCCACTCAGCCTTCCATCCTTCTGCGGTTGATAAAATAATAATAATAAACATCTGTTATTCAGCAACTTCTGAGGTCGATAAAATAAGTCCCATTGAGTGGGGTAACAATAAACATCTGTTATTCAGCACCAAGATACCCTTCTGGGTGAATGTGCACTTTACAAATACACGTTATATTAAAGCAACCACAAAAAGTCCCGTTCTGTTGGTTTTTGCAGACAAAGTCTTACCATGGGCCATTGATTCACTTTCTCATCATAAGGCAGTCACACCAGCTGAAGTTAAACCCATTGTCTTCCACCCATGTCATCTGCAGAAATCCTCTTTGTGTGAGCCTCTTGTCTGATTCATATTTAGCAACAGATGCCAGCAATGGAACCAAACTCAACCTTGAGGCTTTCCACGCCCTTCGAAGTCATCAGATTTTGAGCTATCTCTACTTATTGAACGACCTTCCGCTAATGAGCAGCGAGAGGAAAACAACAGATTGTGACATCAACAACTTTGAGTATGAGGACTTAATATGAGCCCCGTATACTCGTTGGAGTTAACATGTAGAACCAAGGGGCCCGATTCACAGAATTAACTTAAGACAAAATCCTAAACTTATTACTTTTGGTATTCACAGAATGCACTTACTACTTTTGGTATTCACAGAGTGGATTTACAACTACTAACTTTACGTCCGCACTCGAGCCGGAGATTCCGGCCCGGAGGCGGAGCTTCCGGCCCGGAGGAGGGGCTTACGGCACAGAGGAGGGGCTTCCAGACCGGAGGCGGAGCTTCCGGCCCGGAGGCGGGGATTCCGGCCGGTTGCAGAGATTTAGCCATGGCCGAAATCTCCACCTCTGGGCCGGAAGCTCTGCCTCTGGGCCAGAAGCTCCGCCTCCGGGCCAGAAGCTCCGGCCCGAGTGCGGACGTAAAGTTAGTAGGCGTAAATCCATTCTGTGAATACCAAAAGTAGTAAGTGCATTCTGTGAATACCAAAAGTAGTACGTTTAGGATTTTGTCTTAAGTTAATTTTGTGAATCGGGCCCAATGTCTTTAACTACTGGGAACTCCTGGTGGTTGTCTCTTGTGGGACCATCAAGATACCAGTTCGCTCCTTTACGCAGCTTATTCTTAAAGAATTTTCTTTCCTGCTATCCTCACAGCTCACTCCAGTATGGACTCATAGCTCTTCTATGGGCCTCTGTTCACTTTTAGTGAAGGAAAACAAATTCATGGCCTGATTTCGCTCTTGGCGGATGGATTACTCCATCACAACAGTGACAGATATTCCATTGCCAAAATATAAATCCCAGTATTTCCTATGGGATTTATATTTCGGTGGACATTGCACCCCGATGAGCAAGATTATACACACTACTCGGCAGCACACTAAACCTACACTAAACCTGACCATTTTTTGGTCTGGAACAGGTAGCAGCAGCCGAGATAGAGGCACTGGTGTTGAATGACCACAAAGCGATCTAAACACTCTGAAGACACCCACCCACACAACATTACACCTGGCGTATGAGAGATAGAGACACCTGGAATATGAGAGAAAGAGACACCCGATGGATGAGGGACAGAGACACCTGGCGTATGAGAGACAGCCTTCTTTTTAGCCAACAGAATAGGAAATCAAGAAGGGATGCCCTCTTACTATTCCTGAAGGAAAGCGATACCAGGGGGGTACGCTTGCGCACACTCTGGGAGGCACTCAAGGTCATCATGAGGCGCAAACTCATATCTATAGCAGCACCCTGCAATAAACAAAGAACAGACAAAAGCTACAAACTTGAAGAACAAGTCAGAGGGCTGGAAAGGGATCATCAACAAGCGGGGGCACGAGAGATATGGCAGACATTACAGGCGGCACAAGCACAACTGAGGCACTGGGTATGGATGGGCAGAGCAGAATACACCTTACTAAGGTTAAAGCACAAATATAAGGGAGGCAGTAAAGCTGGAAGTGTTCTAGTATGCAAACTGCGAGCCCATGTGGCTGAAAGGCACAACCACTCCATGTGCACAGAGACACGCACACTACATACCACGGACCAGGTGACTCGACAGGGGTTTCACAACTTTTACTCCGCACTATAAAAAAGGAAATGACTGGGGAAAGGGAGATAGGAACCTTGTTAGAGAGAGTGTCTCTCCCAAAACAGACAGCATACCAGGCCAACCCCTTGGAGAAGCCAATGAGGTCGGAGGAGGTCCTTTCAAGTATCGCTGGACCTAAAGGACAGAATCCTCGGCACGGAGGATTTACAGCTAGGTTTTATAACACATTTTGTTATGAAAGGGCTCCTCCAGTCAGACGTCTATTCAATGGGGTGGAGTTGACAGGGATGGTGGCATAATCAGTGGAAGAGGTCTCCATCACAATTATACCCAAACTTGGCAAAGACCACACAGCTCTGTTCATGACAGCCACATTTCCCTTCTCAATATCGATGCCAAACGATATAGGGGCAATTTGGCGCATCGTTTGGGCACCTATATGCATGCCCTTGTGGACCCGGATCAGCCAGCTTCATACTGGGATGCCACAGTGCAGATACCACCAAAATAATATTGCACTTGGAAAAAGTGAGGCTGGCTGGTAAGGGATCAGTCTTATTAGCCAAGAAGGCATTTGATCGGTGAACTCAAATGAACACTAACCCAAATGGGAGCGGACCACAAATATATCACATGGGCATACCTGCCAACTTGAAGAACAATCTGACTGTGTGAGGAGGGGCGGGCCCTTGAAGGGGACGGGGCCTCATGTCGAGAAGTACCTATGAGGCACTTTTAAACCTCACCTCCCAAACTTCCACTCCCCCCCAAAAACAAAAAAAGCTTGCTGAAGCTGTTTTTTTTTGCATCTTAATGGACAACGGCAGCTCAAAGCCTCATACAACGAGGCATAAAACCACTATTTACAGTAGTTTTCAGCTCGTTTTCCCTGCCACCGTGTGATATGGGATCCTCACCGGGAGACCATGGTATGGGAACCAATATCATGTGTCACAGGGTAGCACTGTGTGAGTTGGCAGGTATGCATGGATCTTCAGCAGATACTGTAATCCCCAGCCCAGGGTCAGAGTTATCCGGCTCAGTGACATCATCAATAATGACTAGGGAGGGAGATGAGGCAGAGATGCCTGCTGACCCCCTGCCTCCCCCTCACCCCTAAACGCTATCCTCATGTATCCCTCCTAGACTCATCTGATACCTCAACTTTCTTCCAAGTCCACTTCTAGAGACTCTTCCCTCCTCCATCCCTCCTTTGCTCATCCCAAACCTCCTCCTACTGCTATGATAGTCAAATAAACACTTTCTAGACCCTTCCCTCTTCTATCTCTCTACTATCGTTTTCAATCCAACTAACTCACTCACATGACCACCGCTCAAATTAATTTCATATTTCCCTATACCAACACATCACTAATCCTTTCTGTGTTCCGGAGTAGCATGTAGTAGTAGGATGTGGTCCGTCGGCTGCGCTGCCACCTCTGGTGCAGGAAACCAGGGTTCGAGCCTCGAGGTCGCGTCCACATCCTGTGATTCTGGGCAAATCACTTAATCTCCCCGTGCCTGAATGTGTAATGTAAATACGGTGCTATGTAAAGCGCTCCAATACCTTCGGGTTGAGTTCGCGCTATATAAATATGCAAAAAAAATAAACAATAATAATAATAAAAAAAGGCACTTCAACGCCTCGTCAGGGGTAGTAAGCATTATATAAATACAATTACAACTTACAAATAAATGTGAGGCAAGGCCCGGAGGATGTGCACACCACAGCCAGTGACATTTTAACTCTCTAGGCTTGGGCAGGATTCGAGAGCGGCTAAAAGGGGTGAAGGGTCAAGAGATGGGGAAAGGTTGGTTTTGCTTAAAGTTTATTTAATTGTGTTGTCTACAGGGGAAATGTACTTAGAAGGAAGTCAAAATCAAATTGATTTCAAAGATGATAGCCTTCTTGGCCACTTATTAGTTCTTTGCATCTGATGCTCTAAACTGTAAAGAAAAATGATGGATTGCTAGCAACTATAAGACATCATGATTAACAGTTGGTCTTGCCAGGAATATTTACTTGGGGAATGATTCCTCACTTAATGCTCTGAAACCACCGAGCTGATGCATGTCTGTGCTTCATAGCTAAAGAAAAAGGTTTATTTAATTGCGACCCATCGAGTTCTCAACATATAGCTTTTTCAGCCTTGAGGAAGCAGCTGTGTTGAGAAACAGGCGTTGGCTGATGTTAATATTGAATGGACTCTGAAAAGTGGCTGGATCAAGGAAGCTCTGAACTGGAATTTATCTGAAGAATAATCAAGGGAAAGTTTTGGCTTCATGAGTTTGTATCTGGAAACAGATTCACTTATGACTGTAAAGACAAAGTAAGTTTCTTATTATTACAAATATTGAAGAATGCTTCAGATTGTCTCCTGTGCCTCTGATTAGACTTCTAATAACACTCTGCTTATCTTTCATGTGCACATCGGGCAAGATACCCATTGTTATGAAACAACTGTAGCAGAGAAGCGACGCTACCAGGAACAGGCTCTGTACCTTCAGCTAAACTAAACTAGCTCCGGGGTGCTCCCCTACTTTTTTAGACTAATGTAGTGGACCCCAGGTATGGTGAAGTGCAAGTACAACTTACAGCACAGGGAACTTTTGTCAGAATTGGTCTAAAAACATTAATTAGCCATGATTATACAAAGCACTGAATTTTTCAATGAACATATGGATGTATTTGATTTTCATGCAGTTCCGCGGTCGAGGGGATATTCCGAAAGAGGTAAGATAACGCAAGCAGCCACAGCGTTGACGCAAAACTCATCATATTCTGCTAAAGAGGCACAAAGTTAGACATATTAGTGAAATTCATATTGATAATTCTAAAGGTACACTTAGAATAGGGGAGGAGAACTTATGGAAAAATATGAAGCTTCAGAATTGACATCGTAAGAAATTAAAACTGCGACAGAAAGTTTAGAAGATTCGAGTATTACAGAAAAGAACAACAGCCTCACACAGCTATATCTGCATTTGAATCTTCTTTACAGGTGGTGAAAAATAAAAAGACGTCGTGGAATGTTATAAAAGACATACTCATTTCTTAACCTTATCTTAAATATGCTAAACAAAGAGCTATCAGCAGAAGAGATGCAGAATAAGATTTGGTCTCGGTGCAATAATTTAAATTGTCTCCTTTTACTCCATAGGAGAAGGTCCCTGCCATCCTGCGGCCTCTTTGCATCTATGCAACGCATGTTCATTGCTTCCTGGGTCCTGGTGTCATGTGTCCATGTTTGTCCATGTTTGTCTCCATATGTCTCTCCATGTACAAGCCTCCGCGTGTCTCTGTCACCGTGTCAGTGTTTCCCCAGGTTGGCATCACCCCTGGGTCCATATGCCATTATCTGTACCTCCTAGCGTCTTTCCCCATGTAGAATTCATTTGCCTGGAGACGTGTTTTTCTGGAAATGGGCCATGGACAGGGCGTTGATGAAAGTGGGATATAAACTACTGATAATTATTACTCTGTTTTGTACCACTTTTAAGATAAGAGAGCTGATTGTTTTTTTTTTTTTTTTATTCTATCACCACCCCTACCTCTGAGTCAAAATAGTTTAAAAGTTAAATCAGTCCAGGAAAGGAAATGAGCAGAGATTGTAATGATCTGTCTTTAGGTCTGGCTATAGACAGTTTTATCGGTTTGAAATGACCTCTTGTCAAAACCCAACACAAAGCATAAACACAACACACATAAGACACAGAAAGGGACTTTTCGTCAGCCATTGTTAGCAACTCTTAAATCTAATCCAATTCCAGGAGTCCTCTTGTAATTGAAAGTATTTATTAACATTACCCGACAACCCTGTCGACACCTCCGGGCTCTTAAAACAGAACATTAACGTAGTACACATCGTAACCAACGCACTTTAGGGACCAGCGCATGCGCAGACCTAAACTACACCCACTAGCTTGTTCAGACGAGTCCTTTTCTGGCGTTGGTTCCGTGGTTCTTCTTTCAGGATTTGGGACCAGCCCACGTCAATTCGAAGATATTCACATTGACTCTATTTAGGTGATTAACACAAAGTAGTCCCTCTCCAAACAGCTGTCCTCATAAAAAGCGCAAAGAGCATAGGTAAAGGCAATTTGTTTGATATTGGCAGTGCTGACTTGCTACATTAAGAATCTAGCCGGAGGGTGTTTCCCAACCGGCCTGGCCCTGTGCTGAGCCACCAGAATGAGAAACACGTTTCCTAGGTTTGTTATGTGTCCATAAGTGAACAGCCTGCTCTCCAGTGCTTAATTTGAGCCGGTGGTTTCCGGTCCTCCTCACAGGCACCTAATTGTCAACACCTGCACTTATGACAGTCTGTCATATGGTGGCGTTGTTTTTCTAATTTAGAGACGAGCACAACAACAGTTGTTTATCAATTCAATATACGTTAAAAATAACTAATACCTGCTGCCAAAGCCAGTTATCGCTTTGAGGTGCCTGGAATAATCGGGATTGCGACAATTGCTACACTCTGTGGCCCCGGTAGTGGGAAACCTCCCAGTTACATGATCCATGGGATGTGTTTTGATTATCCGCTTTTTTTAAAGATTGGTTGCAGCAATGTATGCATTGATCTGAGGAGTAGAGCAAAGATCTGAGTACAAAAATAAACTCTTTAATTCTTTATTTCAGGGAGCTAGATGCAGAGTTCCATGGCCCGAGGAGGCATTTGAATGGTAATGAGGTATACTCACTTCCTCCCATGACTAGGATCTCAGTTTTGACTCCGTTCATGTACAGAAAGTTCTCCCTCAACCAGAAAGGAACGTGGTTTGCATATAACGTGAGGTTAGGTGAGATGTCATGTGTGTGGAGCTGCAAGTGTTCTTGTGAACTGCCTGCCTACAGTTGGAAGCTCATTTGGGGTTGGTCCAGTAGATGTGGCAAAGGACATATACAGGGTTAAAATGTCAGTAGATCAACAACAAAAATATTGCGACAAATATTGTGGCATAAATATTGTCTAGAAAAATATTGCTTCATTGGGTGAAGATTTTCTTTCATTAACAGCAGGGTAGGGGCAACATTTTTGTGAACAACAATTAGGACACAACATTTTGGAAGACGATATTCATACTGCGATAATCTGGTACCATACTGTATGTAGAGATAGATATGACATGAGGGATGATTGTTGCATACGTCACAAGCCTCTAAGTGTGTAGATGATTCAACATACGCTGTCCTGTTTTCTTGACTGCACTTGCTAACAGCTCTATCCATGAAAAGGAGGGTCCAGTTATACCTCCTCATTCCTCCAGCCTTCCCAGTAGAATGGTTTGTTCAACGCTGTCATCAGCTGCGAATGGGGTGATTTGTATCATCCTCCATAAAGAGGCGCTATGCTCTGCTATTGGCAAAGGTTGATGTAGTAAACCTTGAGGTCTGAATCCTGCTGGTGGTTGTGGAGAACGTGGTTGAACTCCTGCATAGTCTTGGAGCTGACGTGTCACCTCCCTTTCTATGAGCAAAGTAAGGAAGGTAGAGATTTATTTTCTTTATAGTTATTATTACATGCTACTAACCACCCCATCTAGTGATTTCAGAGCACCAGAGAGGGTGGTAATGGATGGTCAGTAGTAAGGAAAAATGCAACCGAATGACCTCACAATTCAATGTTGATGGAAAAGCCTTTGATATAATGTAATCTCAGCTCAGTGGGAAGGACATACCGGCCTCAGGCATCTGACCAGTAGAAATATTAGATAGCTGGACAATTAGACTCTGACGGCTAGGCTACCCAAATGCCAACTGAAGAAGTGTATCTTTCGGGATTTCCTGAATCTGATGTAGTAACTTTCAAGTCTTAAGGGGGGGAGGGGAGGCTAGAGAGATCCGCAGTAGAGATTTCTGGTGCTGAAGGGATCCCCGTCCGGATCTTTAGTATTTGACTCGCTGGGAAGTCAGCAGACCTCAGTTGGTGTTCCAGAGGTTTTGCAACAGTAGATGTGAAGCAAAAAGGTTTGAGATGTATTTAGGAAAGCCGTTGTGTAGAGCTTTGTGGAAAACGCAGCGGGTTTTGAAGGAGGTCCTCTCTGTCGCAGAGAGCCAGCGCATCCATTTGAGGGCTGGGGTGATGTAATTGTGGTGTTTCAGCCCTACAATCAAACAGCCAAGTTTTGTACTTGTTGACATTTAATGAGGGATTTGTTTATGGAGACCTGTATTACAGTATCCAGGTGGGACTGAATAACTGCCAGTACCAAGGCGAATTTCTGGAAGAAGAGATCCCTTTCAGCTGTTGTCTGTGGAAATATGCTGCTTTGATTACCGAGCTGATTTGTGACGAGAATGAGAGTTCGTCGTCAAAGATCACACCAAGGTTTCACGCTTGGGACACTGGAGTAGGGAGAGAGCAGACTTTGTTTGGCCATGCTGGGCATAACAAGGATGGGATCACCTATCGAAAAGCATGATTTCAGCTTTTTTCACCATTGAGGCGTAACCAGTGTGTAATTTCAAAAAGCATATATGCGCCGGGTTCTCTTTCATTCCTACCTTCTCCCTCTGCCACTTTTGATGTCTTTTTCTTTATATTTTTTTCCACTTTTTCTGTCTTTCTCTCTCTTGTTCTGGGTCAAAGTTGGATGATGGAAAAATAAGCCCTGGTGTACAAAAGTGAGTGCCGGTGGGTCCCACCCAGAGCCACCGGCTCAAATTAAGCACTGGATATAATCAATTGCGTTGCATCCAATGATAAGGATGCCATAAACATTGGGTAAGCTTGGTTAGAGAGTTATGATCATGCACAATCCTTTAGATGAAGTTGGGTGTCATTTGCATACATATGATATCCAATCATTAAGGAGATCAAGATGGAAGTCCTGGGTGCAACATGGATATTTAATCGGATAGGGGACGAGGCAGAGCCTTGGGGTACCCCACATTTTATATAAGCTCAGGTTGCAGAGATTGGTCTGTAGTTAGCCAAAGTCTTCTTGTTTCTGGATGTCATCGGAGGATGTGAAAGCATGTTGTAGAAGACCTTGAACAACTCTAGATTGCAAAGCAGAATTATTCACATTTGATGTATCTGTGATGGAGGAAAGAACCTGTTTGAAGCTAATGGCTGACCCCGGGTACATAGATACCTAGGTGCATTCAACACTATTGATGCAGTGGGCTAGGATCAGGAACTCATCAGTGTCCATGTGTTGGAATCAGGTGAAAGAGGACCAACAGTGGTGGAAGATGGCGTATGTATTCCTCCTTTAAGTTAAAAGTTTATTTTTGTATGACTCTTCACATTAAGCAGGGGCACCCGCCATCATAATCACATCTGTTTCCAGCAATAGCACAGAGGGAGGGAGCCCAGCAAAGACATCTTACTATCACATAGCACCTTTGCTGAAAACAAAGACAGGCTGAACGTGTGTGTGCATGTGTGTGCTTGTATGTGTGTGTGTTTGTGTGTGTGCGCATGTGTGTGCACGCGTATGAGTGTGAATGTGTGTGTGTGTGTGTCTGTGTGTGCGAGTGTGTCTGTGTGTGTGTGAATGAGTGTGTCTGTGTGTTTCTGGGTGTGTGTGTGCGCACATGCATGTGTGTGTCTGTGTGCGTGTGTGTGTGTGCGTGAATGTGTGTGTACACATGAGTGTGGAAGACATCTGCCAGCCACTCCATACCTCAAGACTCAATCTGTGCTTTCCACCTGCTATCCACATCCAGATGGCCAACAGCTGAAGGCCACTTACATCAACACAGGCAGGACCTTGGTTCCCATCCCTTAAAGTGCAGCATATAAAGACCCCTATGACCAATGATTTCAGCACCATGGAGAAGTCTCGGAGGAGGTCTCAGAAGAAAACCCCAAATCAGAAGACAAAAACAAAGCGCGATGTGTGGAAAAAATGTTAACCCCTGGTAATCGCTCTGGGCTGCGTTCCAATTCATGCAGATAGAGGCTAATCATATGTATATCAGGCTGAGTCATGCTCTAATAGGAACAGTCCAGCCTGAACTGCCAGGCCACCTCTAATATGAATGAGAAAGCAAGCAACCTCAGACACGTTTGGGCCTTGGTGAGCCTCATCAGTGATGTGTAACTTCAGTCTTATTACACAATGAGCACAGGATCCACGTCTGGCCATCAGTGGCGGCTGGTGACTTTTGAAAAAGGTGAGGTGTAAAAGTTGTGCGCGAGTTACCGGTGGCGAGCATAGTGAGTGAGCCTAACCACCAAAAGAGGGGTTCAGGTATTTTCCCTCCTGAGAAAATTTTGAAAAAAAGAGTGGGCAAATGGTGCATTTTCATGCACATTTGAGAAAGCAAGTTGGTTAATGAGGCATTTGTGAAAGTATAGTTAGGACATCAATAAATAGATTTCATATGATAATGACATAGGTTTCAGCTTATTCAGTATATCTACAGAACTTCATGACAGACTTTGTGATAACACCTCTGAATATGCAAGACATCCAATGCTGGCAGCACTAGAGCAGAGCCTCCTTACAAGAGCAAAACTTCCTAACTGTAATGACGTTGCTTCTGTTAATATTTATATGCAACTCTTTTTACTGGATTTGGTTTCAACCTTTTAATGGTTTAAGGGCTGTACCCGAAACAAGCTTAATTTGAAATCACGTTTATACCACCAGTTCCCTTTCAGATAATTAAACTCTTTGGTAGTTTAAAAATACAACAGATTCAATTTGTGACTCATTTTGGCGTCAATCCCCCTTCAACCGAATTACTGAATCTTCAAGTAATAATGTTGCTCTTATGGGCGCTATGAGGCTGAACACTAGGGCCGACCTCGATGAATCTGCGAACACAAGTGGCCAAACCGCTTGCACGTGCAGAACCTTGTATGTGCGTCTCTGATGCATTCACAAGAGTATGCCATAGCGCTTCCGCTGCTTACACTTCTAGCAGCGCTACCTGCCTGTGAATAACATTCCGTGTTTTCTAGCACAATCACTGTCACATGCTGTAATTCCTTTGTATGTGATTTTCATTAACCAAGTACAACCATGTTTCCTGCACGGACTTCGAGTGATTCATTGATGGAGTGCGCAGGCTGGGCAGATGTAAACAGAATGTGATGCAGCTGTTTGTGTGCAGTAACGGGGCTAGCAGGGACCATTCTCACAATATTTGGCAGCGACATAGATTATATTTCTGCACCAAGGTCACTAAAACTTGCTGCAGTAACTTTTGTCAGTTTGGGAGCAAGTATATTCTACACAGCAATTCCTTCTTTGTTCTACGGCTTTGCCTACTCCCCACCCAGGCCCGGACTGGCCGGCCGAGCACTTTGCCAGGGCCGGTTTTGGTTCCCGGTCCGGCCCTGCCTCCACCACGCAGGAAAAGCTCCCGCAGCTCCCATTCCACGTGAGGCCCAAGTCTAGAACCCCGCACAGCCAGGAGCTCCTCAGCCTCCTTGCTGCCGGCCCCGTGGGATGGGTAGAGGGTGTGACGCACTGAGGCCTGTTAGTAGATTAGTCTCACTTTACTCCATTCTGCGTATGAGAAACCGGGGAGCAAAGGCTGCTCGTACCCCCCACCCCCTCCTCTTCCGGGGCATGTTTGTCTGTGGTTAACACACACAGGTTCACCACAACTGCAGCAGTGCAACGTTAGCCGAGAGGACAGGCTTTGTCAGGTCTCCTCGATGCGCACAAAGGTCAGGCCTGCCAGAAGTGTGTGAGAATAATAACACACAACGGAGCACACTAAAGCGTGTGTGCAGTTAGCAAGGCAATAGAAAGAGTTTAAAACTTACTAATGAGCCAGCCTGGCTAACAGACGAGGAGGAGCAGCTCTGCTACGATGACCGAGTACCCGTGTCACCCGTGTACCGTTTTCCCCCCCCCCCCAGGGGTGGATCCGCCCGTATGTGACTCACCACCCCTCCAAAGTACTGCAACGTCGCTACCCTGCAACCTGCCCTAAACTGGCACGCTAAGACCGGCCCAGTCTCATGCCCTCCCTAAACTTGTAAGGTGGGTGGGCGGACAAACTTTTTATTCTAACCCTCCCGGTGGTGCTAAGGTGTCAGGAAGAGGCCGGATCCTCCTCTCCTGACACCTTATATGCGTACCTAACTCCCGCCCCTTCCCAAACTCTAAATCCCTCCCCCACCATGTCCTTCCGGCCTTGCGCAAATAGCCCCGGGGGAAGACTGGTCTGCGACCATCACTTCCCCCGGGGGCCGTCATTGAAGGAGGCGAAGGCTGTGCTCCATGGTCGACACCCACTCCAACATACATCCAGTGAGCCTGCCCGGCCCTCTTCCATTATATGAACAGAGCTTTCCAGACCTCGCCCTGGGCCAGATCAGTATACGCCCAAAAGGATGTATGATGATACATCGCAAACCGTAACAATGCAAGCAATTACCATGCTGTTGTGAGATCGTATAAGCAATTACATCGCACGCATTTACTGCGCATGCTGTTTTCACGCGATTGTAGTGTCTCGGCTGTTTTGTGCCATTACAACGCATTTGATGAAAATCGTCTCCCGTTACAACGTTTTTTTTTCTATCGTTGTAATGGGTGTTTGGCACCGCGTCCAATTACCATCGTTGTAATGGGTGTTTCCCGTAGGAATTGACGAGAAATTCAGCTCCACATCATCATGTAAAATGTGTGAATATGTAACTGTTGTAGACTTGTAAAGTGCACAGCTACCCCAGCAACGGGGCGTCCCGGCGCTGTAGACCGCTGGGGAACCCGTCCTGGCTATCCCTGTGAGATGGTCCCTTTCTGGGTATCTCCAAGGTGAAACCAGGCATCCCTGGCGTCTGTGGGGGGCCGTTGTAGAGATGAGGCAAGCTTAATGCCCAGAGTTGCCGAGTGTGTTCCTGGTTAGAGTAGGTACCGAGGCGAGAATTATCGAGTCTGGTTTTGACCCTGGTCCACAACCCTGCCGCGTCGGGAATTGAACCCTGGTCCCTGGCCGATTCTCAGCTTACGGGTCTGCCGCCTCTAACTAGTGAGCCACACCTCTCCACCATCATCCATAAACCCTGTGTCACTCTTAGTATATCGTTTGATCTTCTTTTTTTTATTCACATAACCTGCTTTACCAGGTGTGGAAGTCCTCCAAAACAACATTGCCAACAGAGACTCTCCCCGAATAACTGTTCTTTCCAAAAGCCATCCTTTAAATATATTCTCTACCACTGTGTTCAAATAACGTGAAAGTAATTTTGAAATCCGAAAGCCAAATAAAAATTAAAAACATCAACAACAAGAGACTCACATTAATGTTCCCTGTATAACAGTTGTCTTTTTTTTGGGTGTTATTTTATATATTGTCAGATGATTGTTACAGCAGCCATAGTGTGGGCCGAAATCCAGAGGGCTACTGCAAAAGAAGTACCTCATTGGCATATTAAATCAATCAGCAGGCTGAGCTGGAAAAGTCACATCTACTATCATTCTCGTAGGTGCTCACCCGATCTGTCATGCTATTGGTTACCGCATCCTGAGCAAAAGTGCACCGATGCTAAAGTTCAAAGACAGATCGAAAATGTATATTTCCTCTTCAAAACACAAAAGCAGACATCAAAAATACATAATAGAAGCCAGACCCAATTAATCAAAATAAATAGATAAAACCCAGCAATTTTAGCATATATATAAATAGATAACACCCAACAGTTCCAGAATATATATATAGCTAAAACACTAAAGGATGTGGTCACAATACACATAAAAACATTTCAGATCAAGCTAACAATGTGTGCCTAATCAGCCAATGCACGTGAAGGAACTTGGACACAGCCACTACAATCACAATCGAAGAATCACTTTTGCGGAATCTAAGGGATTCTGTTCGATTTGCGAAGCCCAAGGGGATCAATTTTGCCTGGCTCAGGGTTTAGCTTATTTTGGACTGAACAACAAAAAATCACAAATGTTCCTCAGTTTCGTCCTAGAGCATGCGTGATTGGCACCGAGTAAACCCAGACTTTACAGAGACCCAAAATGAAGTGTGGACAGCAATTGGCAGGGTACCATACCTGACCTGCAAAAACAATTACCAAGCATGCACAAGGTGAATGGAAGTCAGACATTCCTCAGCCCTAGACCCAAATCTGTTCAACAAAAGCGTCTTGTAAGGCTACCTGTGTGGCTGGGCAATTCATGCTGGGCAGCAACTCTCTCCCAAAATCTTGATTTAACCACTGCCAGCACCGCGGCTGTGATAGGGGATGGGTCATCCCAAGACTTGGCTAGGCCTACCTCATTCCATTTTTTTTAACGTAGGCCAGCCACTAAATCCTCGTAGAACATTGTAATTTAATAATGTCAGTAAGGCTCTCTCTGAAGGGTTGTAATATTTCAGTGACCCAAATACAGTATGTATGTACATTCTGATTTATTTAAGTTATTCACATACTGCCCACTCCCCCATTTAAAGCCTCACCCTTTAACACTTGTGCTATCAGGGCCTACGATATAGTGGTCTCAGGAGAGAGTGTCGGTCAATGTAGTCTCACCTCATTAGCTGGAGCTTGGATTTTTTACAATGAATTGTTTTCCTGCTCAATATTGCTGTTTGAAAGAGACGGGGGCCCGACATACCAATGCCTGAAATGTGTATTTACACGGGAGTGACTGGTTTCTTAAATCAAGCGGCGTTCTTTGAGCCAGGTGTTGCATGGCATATTGTGGAGCTCAGAGTGCGTTTGTGGAATTAGAAGGTTGTTCTGTGATTCACCTGATACCTTCTGAATTACACACCGCATACCATTTTGAATGACCATGTGTGTGCATTTTTGGTATGAGTTATATTATTTCCAGCAATAAATACATGATTCTTGCCCTTCCTATCAATCATTGCCCATGCCATCATCCGTGGCTCCGTAACGGAGCTGTCCATGCCATCTGTCCATTAGGGGTGGGCGGAATTTGCGAAATTAACTTTCGCAAATTATCGCGAAAATGTTTAAAATTATCGCAAACAAGCGGAAATATCGCGAAGATGCGGAAGTTTTTTTCCGGCATGTTCGCGAGATTTTCTGCATGGTTGCGGGTCGCCAACTTACCCATGTGGTTGCTTGCGGGCGCGGCCATCTTGTTTTGAGTTTTCTCGCGGTGCATGATCGCGAGAAGAAAGACGTGATCGCGCGACGCATGACGTCACTGCGGGCGCGAACTGTCGCGAGACAGCGCAAATGGCTAAAAACAATACAACATCTCATGGAGAACGCGACCGGATCAAGAAAACTTGTCGGCGAACGCAGGGATTCAGGTAAGGCGATCGCGCGCGCGCGAGAATGTATTATTTTATAGCGCGAGCAAGAAACAAATTATCGCCAAGCTGCGGAAACCGGAATTTTTGACATTTTCGCGCTCTCCGCGGAACGCGAAAATGTCAAATTATCGCAATTTCCGCGAACGGAACAAAATTTTCGCCCAGGCCTACTGTCCATGCCATCTTCCGTGACTCGGACGACCTATTGAATGACGCACAGCATGCAGCTGTCAATCATTATTTATGTCACATAATTATGTCAATATTGCAAATTACATTTTTGTTTGTCGCGACGACCTAATGAATGACGTCATAAATGTCATTGCTGCGTTTGCGTTGTAATCGCATGCAATGGAAATGTCATTGCGCAGTTATAGCATGCGTTGTAAATGCATGAGATGCAAAGGATCATGCGATGTAAAAGTTGTGTTGCGATGGCACCGCGTCCAATTACCATCGTTGTAATGAGTGTTTCCCCGCCCAAAATAAAGTCCATGCATCACTGCATAACTTTGCAACACCCCCCACAGTGATGTCACTGCCCTGGTTTGTGCCTGCCAGGGCGAAAATCATTCACGATCGCTGGGCACATGTGTTGTTTGGTATTCCTGCAAACAAAAGCAAACTAAAATTCCTTCTGATAAGAGCACGCTGCTCTGCCATCACGGGGGAGGGGGAGAAAAACCTACGAGTTCGAGCAGCTACAGTCAAAAGCAACCATTAGCCTTTTGACAAGAGCTGCTCATAGGTTTTTCTCCCCCTCCTCCGTGGTGGCAGGGCAACGCCCCTTTTGCCCTTTAACACCAGCCGCCCCTGCGTGCCCATACCCGTCACACCTAGAGAATCACACTTCGAAAAACGAAGAAAGTGATGGGCAGAATTTTTCAAACAACATCCGCTTGGTATTTACTTTGGCCCGCATTCCAGTCCACCATATTGTGTGCCGTTTGATTACGGGTCTGTGCCCAGCGGTGTCACTATGGAGGTGCGGGGGGTGCGGACCGCACCGGGTGACACCCTCACACGGGGTGACACCAAAGGGCCGGTGTGCAGTAGTGCAGAGCAACGCAACCGCGCAACACAACCTAACCTGCTTTCAGGAGGAGGAGGTGCATGTGCGCAGTGCGCACTGTCTCCTCCTCCACCGCGTCTGCGCGCCTCGGCAGTGGCGTCGTCACTAGAGGGGTGCAGTGATGTAATTTTGAATCCAGGAATCCCGCATGCGCATTGGGCCCTAAGTGCGCGTGACTTGGCATCACGAGAGACGAGCAGGAGGTCTCAGCGGGTTTGACCACCCGTGGGCCGCCATTATTTAATTTTATTCTAAGGAGCATGGCTAAAGGCTAGCCGCCAACCGACGTAGTCCCCCCCCTGTCTGCCACCATTGCCAACTCAGCAGGTGAGTGAGTTTCTCCGGCACTGCAGACCGGCACCAATTGATTAGGTCATGGGGTCAGGTGGCGGTGGGTGGTGGTCAAGCCGCGGTTATGCTGCCTGCATGGGTGGGTGGTGCGTGGTGTTCAAGACCGTCAAGTACAAGCGTTTAAATTATGCTGCCTGCCTGTGCGCTGTAATGATAATTATCATGGGTCAGGTCACGGTGGTCAAGCAAGCGGACGCTGCGGACCGGTTATGATTATGCTGCCTGTGTGTGTTGTTGGGAGTGTCACTGTCGACTTTTAAGTTTTCACTTTTGTGACTTTTTGACTTCTTGAGCAGGGCGCGGCAGCGCGCAGGGCAGGGGGCGGAGGCAGTGCGTAGCGAGGTGGCCTGCCTGCCTCTCTGATCACTGCCTCTCTGCTCTGATCACGTCGTCTTCGAGAGTTGTGGGCGGTGGGCCCATCTTTTGAGCAGTCGGGACTCAGGAGGCCTGCAGTGCGAAGAGACGACTTTCAGTTTCAGGCACCGCAGCTCTTCCTCTGTGTACACGCTGGCTGGACCTGCCCAGAGGCCCCGGTCCCCAGGTGCAGGACTGTGGCTCGGACCCGAGGCGCTTTAACACCAGGGTCTCTGTCGCATTGTTAAAACTCTCTGTTTAAACTTAAAGCTCACTCCAAAAACTAGGCGCTACACACTTGACAAGCGTCACTCAAAATGATGGAAAATAAATTACAGAAATGTCCTGACCCAATTTGCATTTTTCAACCCAGGTGGTCCGTGATCTGGTGATGTTGCTGCAGCCGCTTTAATTAATTATCCGTCTCCAAAAAAGTGACCTTTAACCCAGGAAGTGCCTTCTCTTGGAGGAGGCAGATCTCCACTTGTGTCTGTACCTCTATACTGTGTGTATCTCTTCTTGTAAATAACTTCAGGCCTCAGTCTCGCCTGCTAGCGCGGCAGTTCTTCTCTGAGTCTGACTCTTACTGAAAACAGTGGCTGCCTGCAAGACGGGGTTCTCACTCTCTTTCCTCTCCTTTCTTGTATTTGCACCCCTGTGAAATGGATCCAAAAAAGAAAAACATGTTTGCTGGAAATCAATGTCGTATTTTTCTGACATTTAATTCCAAAGTGCAGCATTGTGAATAAAAGTTTAAAAATATGAAAAATGAATAACAAAATAATGTAAGACAGAGTGGTAGCAATCTGGCCAGATTTATTGTATTCACACCCAAACACATTAGCGCCACTTTTACAGAGTTTGCCAGTGAAGCGCTATTTTTGCTGTCTTGTCTTTGTTTTCCTTGGGCTTGGAACTAGTGCACCAATCCTGGAGGTACTACAATGTGAGGATTGAAAAACAAAATTTGTACTGCTGCTCTGCATCTAGGAATGTTGTCTTTTTTTACCATACTGCTTACGGTAGGATATAAGCAATGGCCATTGAAATAGGTCCATTCAGGGCCCTGTAGTCATGTCCTTAACTTTTCAGACAAAAGCACTCACTGATTTCTGAACAGTGAGTGTAAAAGCGTTAAGGTAAGCATGTTGTTCCTGCTTACATTTCACATGGTTTGTAAAATTTTGCATCCTCTATGATTGTTTGCTTTTTTCCAGGATGCTGTCACTTTTGTTTTGTAAATGTAGGCCACATATTGCTCTTGCCCAGTGTGTAATTTCAATTGAGCCGCATCCAGGTGTTTATAGCTGGCAACAATTGGGTTGTAGTTGAAGGCAGTCTGAGTTTTTCTCACTGGGGCAGTATGGTGTTCAGTGGGGGAGAGGATGTGGACTATGGCCAGAGCTGCTGAATTTGGAACTGGGGAACCAGGTTCAGCCTTAATAACCAGTTCGCCAGACCACTCTCTTGAGAGAGCACTATCTCATGCTAGACCTTAGAAGGCTTCGCAAGACATTAGAAGCCCCGGTGTCGTAGCACCAGCAGGTGGACCCTAGCATGACAAGTGTAGGTTAACCTTCAAGGCTTGTCCACCACTATACATACTGAAGTTCACCTCCAGTCTTGCGGGCAGGCCTATGAAGCAGCACACCCTAGAACAACAGTGACCCTGTCACTGAGATCACAGGACCCTTGAGAAGGGCCAGCTCTAGGGTGGTGCAACCGCTGTGACCGCACCAGGTGCAGACTTTAGGTGGAGGCGTCATTTTTGCAAGCATATTATGGTTTTAAAAGCGCTTGCTGCCTCCTTCCTGGCCTCCAGCAATTTTCGGTAACAATAAAAATGGCATGATGACTCTGGTGATTAATGTTCTACGTAGAGAGAGATCGGAATTTTGTCTAATGGAAGATTTAACTCATGGAAAGGTAGCTCAGAGGGTTAATGTATCTGCTGCAAAGAACATGTACCATGCAGATCACAAAGTGCACATAATGTAAATAGGCCAGTGGGCTACTGCTTTTATCAGAGAGATCCTTTTGTTACTTGCAGTTTATAAGTTAAAATCCTAACATAGAACAGTGAGCTATTAACTGTCATCTACTCCGCAGCAACACAAGTCACATTTTTTATTAACCTTTTCTACGTTTGAGCTACAAACAATTTATTAGTTTAAATGGTCAGATCATGCTGCAGATCTTGCATTATGAGGCAAATATGGCAGAGCCATTATTATTTAGAAAACATTTGCAAACTAGGATTTTTAGCCATTCATGTTTGAACTACTGTTGTGGAAAAGGGAGAAGTGCTGATGACAGAAACTCCATGGCTCGGAGACAAATGGCTTGTGCTTTTTATCGTATTTGGGGACATTCTGTGATTAGAAGTATTTCCCACTTTGTGAATACATTTTACTGTCAATAACTCAGTATAATCTTAAATAATCACGTGTATCCATTGGTTGATAAAACTGGGCAGTCAAACCAAACAAATACAAAAAATAGGGATGTTTGCGCATTCTGGCCACACCTCTGGCTCCGCCCACTGATCCAATCCTTGGGTTATTCCCGCCCTCTGATTCTCCGCCCACAGTTCCCCACCTTTTTTCCCCCACTTCGACCACTGATATATCGTGTTGCCGGATAGTGGGAACACCACACCAGTACAAAGTACCATACCTATGATATTATAAATTCCAATAAACTGTTGACTAGCAGGTAGCACACTGTACAACCTGATTAATGAGTCATTATCACACTGTTGTTAACAGGCACAGGGGTCTCTGTCTGCAGAGGCACGGCTGGGCTCTCACTTTTTACACAGATTTGGGTGGTAGAAGAATACATTGGTTATATTTAAATTCATGTTTCATGCTCGAAATTTCATTTTTTAGTGTTCTCTGTAGGAATGTCTGTGATTTATGACTGGGTATCCTGGTGCTCTATAAGGTAATCATTTACTATACTTTAAAAGTTAATACAATCTAATATGTAATGATAAATGTGTTGAAAAATACTTTGTTTTGGCCTTTCTGTCTCCAAAATTTTCTTGGGGGGAGAAGTTCAACCCCCCAAACTCCCCCTAGTAGTGGTTGCTCACTGCGCTTGCTCGCTACACACCATGTGGGGGCTGGTCTCACTTTTGCTTTGTTCTCTCTGATTCACTACTTGTGTCTATTTTTGGTGCTCTCTGAAAGAATGTCTATGAGTACACATGACTGGGTGGGTAACCTGCTGCTCTTTAATGTCTATGGGTACATATGACTGGGTGGGTAACCTGCTGCTCTTTAATGTCTATGGGTACATATGACTGGGTGGGTAACCTAATGTTCTTTAACCCCTTCAGTGCCCGCCCCTTTCCCCGCCCTGTGCCGGCCGTTGCATTAGCGGGCGGGGTCTATGACGAGCTGGACTCGTCATGGGCACAGCGCAACCGCGGCCCATGACGAGTCCAGCTCGTCATGGGCACTGAAGGGGTTAAGGTCATCATCTACTATTTACTGTGCTTTGAAAGTTGATACAATTTGAATATGTAATGAAACATGTGCTGTAAAATTCACCATCATGTGACCTGGCAGCCATCTGTAATTTGAAATGTGAAGACGACACAAGGGGTGAATCTGTGGCGCCATCATTCTTTAGACCATTTACTTCTGTCACTCCCATCAGAGTACAGGAAGGGGGGCGGGGGCTATATTTGGCTGCCCTTTATTGGGCATTTATGTGCTATTGAACTGAGACCTTTATTTGGAATAGCTTGTAGGAGCACCTCCCCCCGATGTCCAAGCCTGGGTGGGAGGCTCAGCTACGGTGTCATTGTCACACGACTCCACTATGGTGGAGAGCTGCCTGGAAGAAACGCATCCACCAGTTAAATCTGGTTAAACCGCCAGGCACGCCCTGAAATGAGGGGGAAGCCAGACTCGGAGCGGAGGAGGTCCATGCGGTAGGTCGTGAGGGGGTGACACCATGAGTTACCTGCACCGGTGACACCAACCCTAGTGACGCCACTGTCTGTGCCTACTGTAGATCGCCTCTGTTTATTGTTACGTGGGCTCTCGACTCGTCCTTGTGTTGAGCGAATCCCTTATCGATATTTGTGTCATTGATACCTGACCAGGTGGAGGAGGCTTATTGTTCTTGCATTTATCTTTGAAGCACATACTGTTCTGTGATTACATTGTATAGGAACTGGGGTCACCACTTCCCCAGGGGGTAGCATGGCGTGAGCGGGCAGGCACCCGAAAGCTTAGGTATAAAGTGACCATACAGCACACACATCCACTGGAGCAGGAAACGCATGCAATGACTGACACCACACCAGTGGATTTGAGTAAAAATCAAAGGGCTTTTAACTATATCAGAATCAGGGCAATCAATACTCACGGTATCTCTATTGCATCAGAGCATTTCATCAAGGATAACATGTCATTCCATCAGAGCATTTCATCAAGGATAAACATGTCATTTCATCAGAGCATTTCATCAAGGATAAACATGTCATTTAAGGCAACTAATCAACTTTTCATTAGGCAGGAATAAAACCTTCTGGCAGGCAGGAGTAAACATTTCCTTCAATCTGAGTAGCATTAGCAAACAATATCCTTAGGCCAAAAATATCCTGTACATCAGGTGAACGATCAGCCCTTCATAGAGCAGGAGTCAACAGGGCCTTGGGCCGGATTATTCCCCGTTCCTGGGGCAAGTGGGGGCCAACAGGGCCCAACGATAGTCTTCTCCGGCCTTCCGCCCTCCTCCCCGGGGGTTACCTGATCCGTCGGCCTCCTTGGGGCCCTTGCGCCGGGTTTCAAGCAGGGAGGGGGCTCACTCTCCTTTGAGCCCCTCCCGCCAGCTGTGAGGGCTTTCCGGCGGTGTCCGGGATATGCGGGTGGGTACGCGGGGGCCTCCGGCGGGTCCGGATTCAGCCGGGAAGCCCCGCGCTGGCAGGGAGCCGTTTCCGGGCCCTCCGCTGGTCCCTGGGGCCGGGAACCAATCCCCGCAGGTCTTGAGGAAGGCGTGCCCGCAGCCGCCAATGGCAGCGCGGTCTGCGGGGCACGGCTGTGTAGACCAATGGGTGTGTGGCGGGGACGGTGTCCGGGAGGACGCCCCTGTTACGTGAAATGAGATGGCGGTCTCCGGGCCTAGTGCGGCCCACCTTGGATTCCGGCGGCCCTCTCCTGACTGAGGGCCGCCGCGAGGATCGTGCAACGACGGGCCCACGGCGGAGCAATCACCCAAGACGCGCCGGCAACGGCAGGGCCCCGAACTCCTCAGCGCGCGCCGGGGACGTCAGCGGCGTTCCGCCCACGCAGCGCCGGGCCGCGGCGGTGAGTGTTCCTGTAGCGCCCCGGCAGGGGTGGGGGGACTTCGGGACCAGGCCAGCAGTTCTGGCGATATCGCCGGTACCCAGCACTCCTCTAAGCCCAGCGGGGGGAGCGCGGAGAAGCAGTGCAGTGCAGTTCTAAGCAGGACAGGCCACACAACAGTGACAACCCAGCAGCGGGGACCCAGGTGGAGCCAGGGCGCGCAGGGGTGTCACAGCGCCCAAACCTGGTTGATCCTCCAGTAGTCCGGTGTGCAGGGAGTGGATCATCTTGGCGCTTGATGGTTCCTGCGCCCTTAGTAGGGGATTTCCTGAGGGAGGGGGGTTAAGTTGGTGGCTGAAGGCAGGATAGTAAGTCTCTGCAGATGGTCCCTGGGTTCCCCTCCCGCCGGGCCAGATCAGTGGGCTAGTCCAGTGTTCCTCACACAGCTTGGAAGGCAGCACCTAAGCCCCGTCACTCCCAGTGGTATAGGTCCCTGACTAGGCCCTACCGCCTAAGTCTCCTGCGTAGGTTCCCCCAGGTCAGTGATGCCCCAACTGACTAAAAAATTTCCCTCCTTCCCTTATATATGCCCAGGTCAGGTGACCACTCTCTAAGGCGGCAAAAAGCAGACCCCTCCCCTGTTCTGGAAGGTTCCAGGAGCTTCCCTATTCTAACTAGGGGAGAAAAAGGCGGGCTGGTGTGGCAACAATGTTTAGGGTCCCAGCCAGCTCCTGGCAACTAGGGTGCTACTAAAAAGACCACTCCGCAGTAGCAGGGGCCTGTGGCAGCCATGTTGGAAGAAGAGAGCACCTGCACCTTAGCAATGGGAAGGCGCTCGGAGACCTAAGGCCAACTAAAAGAGGGTGGAAAAAATTAGGCAAGGGTGAAAAAACAGGGAAAGACCACCCTAAGGCTGACAGGTCTAACATGCGTCCCCCCCAGCTGAAAGTGGGGAGAGCTACCCAACCTCTAGGGAGTTCTCGTCACTAAGGCGGAAAAATCTGGAGAGACCGTCAGCATTGGCGTAGTCAACTCCGGGCCGATGTTCCACCCGAAAGTCCATCCCCTGCAGGTAAATGGACCACCTTAGTAACTTGGGATTTTCGCCTCTCATCTGCATGAGCCAGCGAAGGGGTCGGTGGTCTGTCTGAATCAGGAAGTGAGAGCCAAAAAGGTATGGCCTCAACTTCTTCAAAGCCCAGACCACAGCGAAGGCTTCTCGCTCGATGGTACTCCACCGTTGTTCCCGAGGGAGGAGTCTTCTAGAGATAAAGGCCACAGGTTGGTCTTGGCCGTCGTTTTTCAGTTGCGAAAGCACAGCGCCTATGCCGTGCTCAGAGGCGTCAGTCTGCACGATGAATTCCTTCGTGAAGTCAGGTGTTGCAAGCACCGGAGCGGAGCACATCGCGTGCTTCAGGGTCTCGAATGCCTCTTGGCAAGGAGCCGTCCAGATCACTTTTCGTGGCTGCTTCTTGGATGTCAACTCAGTCATGGGGGCCACGATGGTACCATACCCCTTGACAAACCGGCGGTAATATCCCGTGAGGCCGAGGAAAGCCCGGACCTCAGTTTGGGTTTTGGGGGGCTCCCAGGCCATGATGGTCTCAATTTTGGCCTGGAGGGGTTGCACCTTACTCCCGCCCACCAGGTGTCCCAGGTAGACGACCGATTCCTGTCCAATCTGGCACTTGCTAGCCTTGATGGTCAGACCAGCACGTTGCAGAGCCTGTAGCACCTCCTGGAGATGCTGCAGATGGTCATCCCAGGTGCTACTGAAGACAGCTATGTCATCCAGGTACGCCGCTGAGAAGGACTCCAGGCCAGACAGCACCTGGCTCACCAACCGCTGGAAAGTGGCCGGAGCATTCTTGAGCCCGAAGGGCATCACCCTAAATTGAAGTGGCCCTCGGTGGTGGAGAACGCTGTTTTCTCCTTTGCCCCGTCGGCCATGGCAATCTGCCAGTACCCTGATGTTAAGTCGATGGTGCTGAGGTACCGGGCTGCTCCCAGCCGGTCAATCAACTCATCTGTCCGTGGGATCGGGTGAGCGTCTGTTTTGGTGACAGAGTTCAATCCCCGATAATCCACACAGAACCGAAGTTCTGGTGTGGTGCCCGATGGGGCCGCTTTCGGCACCAACACTACCGGACTAGCCCACGGGCTGCTGGCAGGTTCAATCATCCCCAGCTCCAGCATTTTGGCCACCTCACCCTGGATGCTGTTCTTGACTCTATCGGACAGCCGGTAAGACTTGGTTTTTACAGGTGGGCTGTCCCCTGTGTCCACATCATGGGTACACAGATGGGTGATTACAGGCGTGAGGGAGAACAACGAGGCGTACTGCTCCAACACCTGGCGGTAGTCCCTCTGTTGCTCTGGGGTCAAGGATGGGGAGAGGACCACTCCCTCCACCGATCCATCCTTCTCCTGGGCCGCCAGAAGGTGAGGAAGAGTCTCACTCTCTTCCTCCTCGCTCCCATCCGTCACCATGAGGAGAGCAAGCTCAGATCGCTCATGGTGTGGCTTCATGCGGTTGACGTGGAGCACCCGATGGGGCTGTCAGGGGGTCTTCAAATCAACGAGATAGGTAGTCTGGCCTCGTCGCTCCACAATTTCGTACGGAGGCACTGAGCTGCCCAGGCTCCATGATCCACACCTTCTGTCCAGCGTCCAACTCCACCGTCCGAGCGTTTCGGTCATACCACTCCTTCATGACGGCTTGGCTAGCCTCCAGGTTGTCTGAGGCTTCCTTTCACAGCTTGGCCATCTGGCTGCGGAATGCCAGCATGTAGCTGATGACATCACGGGGAAGCTTCTTCGAAGTCTTCTCCCACCCCTCCTTCACCAGGCTGAGGGGCTCCCTAACGGGGTGGCCATAGAGCAGCTCAAAAGGGCTGAACCCGACTCCCTTCTGCGGCACCTCACGGTACGAAAACAGCAGGCAAGGGAGGAGGACATCCCACTTCCGCCTAAATTCCTCTGGCAGGCTCCGGATCATACCCTTCAGAGTCTTATTAAAGCGCTCTATGAGCCCATTAGTCTGGGGGTGGTAAGGAGTGTAGAACCGGTAGGTCACTCCGCACTCCTTCCACATGGCCTGCATGTAGGCCGACATGAAGTTCGTGCCCCTATCTGACACCACGACCTTGGGGAATCCCACTCGGGTAAAAATCCCCATCAGGGCCCGCGCCACCACAGGTGCAGTGATGGTCCTCAGAGGAATAGCCTCCGGGTACCGAGGGGCGTGGTCCACTAACACCAAAATGAACCGGTGTCCCGCAGAGGTCGGAGGGTCCAACGGCCCAACAATGTCAATTTCGACCCTCTCAAAAGGGGTCCCGACCACCAGGAGCGGTTCCAAAGGGGCCTTCACCTTAGTCCTAGTCTTGCCACTCGCCTGGCAAGTCTTGCAGGTCTTGCAGTAGGTGTCAGAGGCAACTCTCATCCTGGGCCAATAAAAATGCGGGGCCAACCGCGCCAAGGTTTTGTCCTGACTCAGGTGTCCAGCTAAGGGTATTTCATGCGCCAATTCCAATAAAAAGGCCCGGTAGCATTGGGGGACCACTAAGGACCTCGAGGATCCATGCACCGGAACCTTAGGCTCACTATAAAGGAGGCCATCCTCCCAGTACACATAACTGCCGGTCTCTTGGTTGGTCGCTTGGGCTTCGGCCTGCCGCCGCATGCCGTCAAGCGTGGGGCACTCTCTCTGTGCCCGACAGAATTCCTCCCGGGTAGGCCCTCCTTCCACATGCCACTCGGCAAGGGTCGGCAAGTCCCCCACGGGAACAACATCCACCTCCGCGGACTCCAGGGGCACCTCCGCAGGCTCCCCATCCATCACACGGGGCGTGTCCTCCACAACATTCTCCTCTTCATGACCAGCCTTGGGTCGGGCCGTTGTCTCAGGCTCCACCCCGTGTTGAGTTCCTTGCCGGGTATCCATGGACCTCGTCGTGACCACGCAAGTCCATCCTGGTAACCCCAGTATCTCGGTGTGGGCTCTAAACTCCACTTCCTTCCAGGCGGTATGTTCTAGATCGTTTCCTAGTAAACACTCCACAGGCAAGGCAGGGCTCACAGCAACTCTCAACGGGCCTTTAACTCCTCCCCACTCAAAGGGAACTCGAGCCACAGGATAGTGACTCACACTGCCGTCAGCCAATACAGCCGGATGGAACACATCAGGGATCACCTGCTCAGGGGACACCAGCCGCCTCACTACGGAGGTCATGCTGGCACCTGTGTCCCTCAGAGCCTCCACCTCCTCCCCGTTAACCTTCACCCTCTGCTGGTACTTAGCAGTGTTAGATGGTTAGGACGTCACTGGGACCAACTCTCTATCCCCGAGTGAAACCAGGGTCAGGCCTGTCCACTCCCCTTCCCTATCTAGGGGCAGCTCCATCCTAAGCGCTACACTAGCCACCCCGGGGCTCTTACCTCCTGTGGGGGCTGGGGGTCTCTTGCGACACTGAGGATCGCCCTTGTAGTGTCCAACCTCCCCACATTCGTAGCACCGGACAGTTCTTGGCTGCTGACTGTTGTCAGGGTAAGTGGGCTTTGGGGAACTGGACTGAGGTGGGGTACCTACTCCTCTCCCAAACTGTCTAGTGTGTGGGCCTCGTGAGAACTCCTTCTTTTTATCTCCCCCCTCTCTCTTCTGGGGGAAACCCTGTCCGCCTTTCGGGCCATCTCCCCCGGGGCCCTTGTAAGACACCCGGGTGCTAACCCAAATATCCGCCTCCTCCGCAAGTTCACGGGGATCAGTCAGCTTGCAGTCCACCAGATGTTGGCGCAGCTCCGGTAAACATTTATCCAAGAGGTGCTCTCTCAAAAATAGATTGTACAGGCCCTCATAATCATGCACCTCAATGCCACGCACCCAACCATCCAGAGCCTTACGGGCATAGTCAAAAAAATCTACCTAATTTTGCGTGGACAGCTTATGGCTGCCACGGAACTTCTGGCGATACCATTCTGGGTTGAGGCCAAACTTTTTAAGTAGCGCCTCCTTCATGGGGATATACCTGAATTGGTCCGCCTTCTCTAGGTACAGGAGGGTGTCCCTGACATTGGGAGGTATGTATCGGTACAGGGCACCTCCCCAGTAGCTTTCAGTCACCCCATGGGCTGTCAAGGCCACCTCATACGCCTCCAACCACTTGGCGATGTCATCCCCCCCAGTGTAATTCGCGATCACATCTTTGGGTAGATAAAACTTAGGCTCATGTAGAGCCTTTGGTACGCTGCCACCATTAGCATTCCCTGGCTCGCCTAATTGCAATGCTCGCAGCTCCAACTCTTTAAGTTGAAGCTCGTGTGCCAGCTTCTTCTCCTCCATTGCAAATCTCCTACCTTCCCTTTCTCTCTCCCTCTCGTGGTCCAGCTTGGCAAGCTCCCATCTCAACTGCCTCTCCTCCCTCCTGTCCTCATATTCTTCCGGCAACGCACTCCTTCTAGACCCTACACTACTGCCTGCCCCGGAACGTCTCCCTGGTAGCAAGTTTTCAGTAAGATCAATATGCAGTAGGTCTAGCTCTTCCTGTGCGCCCGCCTCCTGTTGTGTGCCCTGCCCCTCCTGTCCCCCATCCCCTCTCCCCTCTAGGTGGGCCCTTACCCATGCCCTCATGGCTGCACGGAGCTCCTCTCCTTTGGCTCTCCGCCCAACAGGCACCCCCATCCCCTGACAGAATTCCCTCAGCTGCAACACTGTATACTCTTCAAGGTTGGCTAGCTGGAACTCCATTTTGACAAGTGGGGACCCAGATATCAAAGGGAAAGACACTAGGACGTAGGCAACAGTATCGGGTTAAAACAGGACTCCGCACAGTCAACTTAGACAGTGGGGGGGGGGGGGTCAATTGATGCAGCTCGCATACACAATAGACGTCCAATTGCAGCGCCCACCGTCCCACTGGAGGGTGCTGTATAGCCACAGGTCCTGATCCTACCGCTGAACACCAGTGTAGGAACTGGTGACCCCAGTTCCTACACATTGTCATTCTTAAATGTCAATAAGCACTTATACCACTAAATAACTTTCTGTGCTCACTGCGACACTATTAGCAATGACCAACCTTAAGCAATCACAACATAAGGTGTATTTGTAAAGTGCACATTCACCCAGAAGGGTATCTTGCTGCTGAATAACAGATGTTTATTGTTACCCAACTCAATGGTACTCATTCTATCGACCTCCGAAGGATGAGAAGCTGAGTGGACCCATCAGGATTTGAACCTGTGACTATGAAGTCAATCAGGGTGCAACAATCAGACTTGGTCCTGCTCCGACAGAAACATTTCAGCCAGAACTGCCAGGTCTAAGCAAGAACACAAACTACCCCAGGCTGGCTTGGTCTTGTTGAGATGGATCCGGGAGGCGCAGGTTGAGTTTTGGTTCAGGAGGAGCAACGCCCAGGTCTTGGCATACCCTTCTGACGTGAGGCTTCACATCGAATAAAACTCCAGTAGGCAACATTCTGTGAAGCCTCATCGCATGGTGCAAGACATCAGTTATGTGAGGTCAAGCTAGTCTCAATTTACTAAAGTTCTTCTAGGAGTAGGCGTGACATACTGCCGAATTCCCAGGTGTCAGCCACACCAACTCCTGGAGCTAGATCGGCTCGATGGTAGTAACTTATGCAGGCCTGTGTAGGACGCGTCTGCACTCCGGTGTAGCTTTTCTTGCTGAACTGCAGACAGTTACATCGTTGTAATTCACCGGATACATCACTAGCAATCATTGTGCTGAAACTCTCACCTGCATAATTCAATCCAGACCTAATTAAACATTGCAGGCGGCGCCCCGCCAGTTTACAGAAACCACTCCAAAGCCCCATGGCACCATCGCCATCAGACACACATACCTCAGCAGAGCACCGCTTCCAAGACAATCACATGAAATACTGCCTTGATATTTTGTCAGCGAGAAGGAATGCAAGTTAATTAAACATCTGGTGGGCTCCAAGGTGTAATCAAATCAATTCTCTGTGTGAATAAAACAACCCCGCAGAGCACAAAAAGTGCTGTCTAACTCCATTTATACTGCAATTAAAACGATGACTTCAGGAAAAGAGCCCTATCCTGGGGTAATCTGGGACGCCTCTTCCCCTTTGTTCTTCTCTTTTTCTGTAGGAGTTGGGAATGCCTCCCACACAGCCATCCACATTAGAAGCTTGCCATTGGGCCTAGTCTTTTCCTTATTTTTGTTTAAAAACACCTACCAAGCAATTTGATAGAAACCGAAGCTGGTATAAAACAACATTATGCTTTCTTTGAGCAAGTACAGCATAAGCTTCAAGAACTTTAAAAACCCGCTGCAGAAGCAAACTCACATCATTAATGTTTCTGATGGTCCTGGGCACCGCCTGCTCGTTCTCATGCTTGGTGAACAGATGTTTCCTGGGATCCTCCTGAAAATAACAGAGAAAAACAAGTAGGAAATAAAAGTCCTCGTCAATTTCCAAACTTACACCAAACACTAGCTTTGAAATGTCACTTTACACAAGAGGGGTGGTACCAAGTGGGTGTGGCATACACCTTCTATGCAGTGCTATCAACTCAGAAAAGAGACATGCAGGACTGGTATTTAAAACACCACATTTAACATAGTTTGCCACTTTTCCAGGCCTCCCCTCAAATATATTTTGGTGGTTTGACCAGCTTAAATCTAGCCTGGAAAAGAGAAAAGGGGATAATTATCACACAACAGCACTAACATACAGGCATCGGAATTTAGCCTGAACTTGTAATCAAGGCTTTAGATGTGGCTGATTACTCAGGACCTAAAAAACAATGGGGCAGATTTACAAGCCCCTTGCGCCACTTTTGCGTGACTTTTAACTTGGGAAAAGTGACGCAAAAGTGGCGCAAGAAGCTTGTAAATCTGCCCCACTGTGTTTCCAGTCCTGGAATTTCCTTAGTTATTTTTTTATTGGATTTTGTTCCAGAATGGAAAGTCCATTCCACGGGACGAGGAAGAGGAGGATGGGTCGGTAAGAAATTTACGGTTAGATAGTCTGTAACAGAAAGGCATTTCCGAAGGTAAGTAACTTGTTCATCAGATAGACACTTCTAACCACCGATTCTTTACCTTGTGAATAGATACCAAAGCAGTACCTCCACCGGTCTGTGCCATGATTCAGATCGGGAAATCCTGCAGCACACAATGGGCAAAATCTGCACTCTGCCAGGCCTGGTTGTCGGGGAAATAGTGCTTTGTGAATATTTGGAGGGACGCCTACCACACTAGCACACTCAAGCTTCTCCTCAGAGTATCGACAGGTGGTCCTCAAGGAGATGGGCAGTGTGGCTGGCATATCCGAAGGATGTGACAGGAAGGGTAGGGAATACCCATGTCCTACACTACAGTGTGGATGCAATCGACTGTGAGGGTAGGGCACTTGGTGACAGCGCGGTGCTCTGGTGCCACTCCTGGGTTCGCTCCACGGGTTCCCTTCTGATGTCCAAATTGCTACCGGAACTCTCGAGATCAAGTCTGGCGCCTGTGGGAAGTCACATGCTGAGGAACCTGTGGGTAGTAGTTACTGTCAGAAAGGGCCAGTTCAGCTCATTAGAGGCACCAAGGAACAACTTGAGGTCTGTGGCCTTGGTTCACTCTAGATGAACAAGTTAGACTGACACACCAGGACAATAAATGCAAGCTCCTGGCCTGCCACAGTGGTGTGCTGCTGGCAAGGAGCAATGTGGCATTTCTAAGGATATTTCATAAAGGTAGACAAATATTTTGGAAACATCATAGCCATTTCTCCATCTGGAATAGGGAAAGGGAAATGTGTATTTACAAAATAGCTAATGAGTGAGAGACACGCGGTAGCTGCCAAGGGGCCACATGCCATTTGAGGCACTTGCATGCAGGGACTTTTGAGTCCATGTTTACAAACAGATATACATGTTCGAGAAGGCAATGTCCTGTAGGTTTAGCTGAGGGTTACAACGATGACATGGGCTATTTATCAGCTTTGGAAAGAAAGATGGAGAACGAAGGAGGATGTAGGCTGCACTAGATCACGTAAAAACAAGTGAAGGCTCTGTAATATTTTACGTCGTTGGCCCTGAAAGCAGCACTGCCTCAGCGAGCTAGCGCTGTGCGTTCCCAGAGTATCCCCCTCAAAGCAGGCAGCAAAGTTGGAGTGGAATTCTATCCCAGTATAGAACCAGGGTCTCTTGGGAGTCCAGGAGGTGAGCAGTAGACAATGGGCTTTCCTCGAACCAATAAAAGGGTCTCAGTGCCTCTGGCAGCATAGGGGTGGCCTCGACTCTTAATCTGCAGACATGGCACACAGAAAGACAGTAGAGAGCATATGAGGTGGGCCTCTGGGATGAATAGAAGAACCCAGTGTAATCCCCTTACAAAGCCAAAGATGGTTCCCAGCACCATGTACGGTCTGATTACTAGTGCCTTCCAAATTGTGAACCCTTTTTTTTATCATGCATCACAATTGTAAGCGTACCCAGGCGTGTGGATGTCGGTGCAGTAAGCAACACATTGAATGCCATTCTCCCACCGAGAGCTCATATGTCCTCGCATTTGAAGTCACTTCACTGGCTTCATAATAAAAAAAGGATCCTTTTAAAATCCTTTGGGGCATATTTACAAGGGCCATATCCCCGCTTTTTTGGCTTTTAAAGCCAAAAAAGCGGAGATAAAAATATCGCCCTATTTACAAGAGGGTGATAACATGCATTAGCGCATGTTAGCACCCTTTTACCCGACGCCTCCCTTTGCATCTCTAATGAGATACAAAGTGGGCGTCACTGGGCAGTACAACCTTGTAAATATCGCTGATGTACACATCGCGATATTTACAAGGCTGCCCACGCATTTTAGCAGACGTTAGTTTTTAGAGAAAACAGCTGTTTTCTCCAAAAACTAACGTCTGCTAAAATGCAGACTTAGCTATACTTACCATTGGGGGTGGATTATGCTGATACGACCACAGGGTCGTATCAGCAAGGTTATCGCCGTTTTCCATGGAACATCGCTGGAAAACCAGCGATGTTCCATGAAAAACATCGCTATCGCTGGGAAATTATCGCCATTGCTGTTAATACAATGCTAGCATGGCGATAATTTTCTGCGATAGCCAGCGATAACATTTTTCTCGCTAAGAGCGGCCAGTGATAATTATCGCTGCCGCTTCTTATTATGCCCCTATGTTCACAAAGCACCACACAATACTGGAGCTAGTTATCCGATAGTGAGGATTTGTGACTATTTCCCTTCCAGAAACCTACTGTTCTCCTATGATTGATTGGCTGGAATTCCAAAAATCTGCCGGGCTAGAACAGGTGGCAGGTCCTTTTCTTATCTTGGACTGGTCACATGGAATAAACTTCCTGTGGAACTACGTACCACAACTAAGCAATCCATCTTTAAGAAAAAATTAAAAACATGGCTCTTTCGACAAGCTTAACAGGATGATCTGTGCTTTGTAGGTAGCCTTGAATCCAGAGCCAGGTAGCTCCTTGGAGTATCTGTGTGCTATATAAATCTCATATCATGTCATCATCGGAAAAGTTTGCTCCTGTGCATCATGGTACAATTTACGCTCCCCTCAGTGTTGACTGCAGTGTTAACACTCTAGTCAACGCTAAGGGCGCTCCCTCAGTGTTGACTGCAGTGTTAACACTCTAGTCAACACTAAGGGCGCTCCCTCAGTGTTGACTGCAGGGTTGACACTCTAGTCAACGCTAAGGGCGCTCCCTCAGTGTTGACTGCAGTGTTAACACTCTAGTCAACACTAAGGGCGCTCCCTCAGTGTTGACTGCAGGGTTGACACTCTAGTCAACGCTAAGGGCGCTCCCTCAGTGTTGACTGCAGGGTTGACACTCTAGTCAACGCTAAGGGCGCTCCCCTCAGTGTTGACTGCAGGGTTGACACTCTACTCAACACTAAGGGCGCTCCCCTCAGTGTTGACTGCAGGGTTGACACTCTAGTCAACGCTAAGGGCGCTCCCTCAGTGTTGACTGCAGGGTTGACACTCTAGTCAACACTAAGGGCGCTCCCTCAGTGTTGACTGCAGGGTTGACACTCTAGTCAACGCTAAGGGCGCTCCCTCAGTGTTGACTGCAGTGTTAACACTCTAGTCAACGCTAAGGGCGCTCCCTCAGTGTTGACTGCAGTGTTAACACTCTACTCAACACTAAGGGCGCTCCCTTCAAGGGCGCTCCCCTCAGTGTTGACTGCAGGGTTGACACTCTAGTCAACGCTAAGGGCGCTCCCCTCAGTGTTGAATGCAGTGTTAACACTGTAGTCAACGCTAAGGGCGCTCCCTCAGTGTTGACTGCAGGGTTGACACTCTAGTCAACGCTAAGGGCGCTCCCCTCAGTGTTGACTGCAGTGTTAACACTCTACTCAACGCTAAGGGCGCTCCCTCAGTGTTGACTGCAGTGTTAACACTCTAGTCAACGCTAAGGACGCTCCCCTCAGTGTTGACTGCAGGGTTGACACTCTAGTCAACGCTAAGGGCGCTCCCCTCAGTGTTGACTGCACAGTTAACACTCTAGTCAACGCTAAGGGCGCTCCCTCAGTGTTGACTGCAGGGTTGACACTCTAGTCAACGCTAAGGACGCTCCCCTCAGTGTTGACTGCAGGGTTGACACTCTAGTCAACGCTAAGGGCGCTCCCCTCAGTGTTGACTGCAGGGTTGACACTCTACTCAACACTAAGGGCGCTCCCTTCAAGGGCGCTCCCCTCAGTGTTGACTGCAGGGTTGACACTCTAGTCAACGCTAAGGGCGCTCCCTCAGTGTTGACTGCAGGGTTGACACTCTACTCAACACTAAGGGCGCTCCCTTCAAGGGCGCTCCCCTCAGTGTTGACTGCAGGGTTGACACTCTAGTCAACGCTAAGGGCGCTCCCTCAGTGTTGACTGCAGGGTTGACACTCTACTCAACACTAAGGGCGCTCCCTCAGTGTTGACTGCAGGGTTGACACTCTAGTCAATGCTAAGGACGCTCCCCTCAGTGTTGACTGCAGGGTTGACACTCTAGTCAACGCTAAGGGCGCTCCCTCAGTGTTGACTGCAGGGTTGACACTCTAGTCAACGCTAAGGGCGCTCCCTCAGTGTTGACTGCAGGGTTGACACTCTAGTCAACGCTAAGGACACTCCCCTCAGTGTTGACTGCAGGGTTGACACTCTAGTCAACGCTAAGGACGCTCCCCTCAGTGTTGACTGCAGGGTTGACACTCTACTCAACACTAAGGGCGCTCCCTTCAAGGGCGCTCCCCTCAGTGTTGACTGCAGGGTTGACACTCTACTCAACACTAAGGGCGCTCCCTTCAAGGGCGCTCCCCTCAGTGTTGACTGCAGGGTTGACACTCTAGTCAACGCTAAGGGTGCTCTCCTCAGTGTTGACTGCAGTGTTGACACCCTACTCAACACTAAGGGCGCTCCCCTCACGGGCGCTCCCCTTAGTATTGACTGTAGTGTTGACACTACAGTCAACACTGAGGGGAACAGAAATTGTGCACTGCGTGTACCATGATGCAAAGGAGCAAACTTTTCTGGGATATAATGTAGTCTGACCACACCCTTTTACCTGCCCAAACTAATTTTCATGACCTCCTCTACCATTTATCACACGTTCCTAATCTTTCCTTTTGAAAAAATTGCATTCTGGCCCATGGATTACATTTCATCTGGCCCGAGCTGGAGAGTAAGTCCCAAGCCGGAGAGTACGGTTCGGGTGCGTAGAGTACGGCCCAGGTTCGGAGATTCCGGCCCGACTACTGATGTAAACATATGACCCGTAATTGATCTCTGTGAATACCAAAAGTCGTAAAGTTAGACTTTTGTCTCAGATTACCTTTGTGAATCGCCCCTATGTGTCCTATTTTCCTTTGTAGTAGATATGATAATATAACTGGCAATGAGCTAGAACAAGAGAGCAACAGAGCTGGGTTTTGGATGGATATGTGGAACGGGAACTTGGGGGTGATGAGCTAAGAGTAGTGGCTGATGAAATGACCACGGTCTAGGTGACTTTGATGCACCTCTATTCTGTTCAACTTTACCTGGTCTGCTAAACTGAAAGTACTTGGCTGTATGTTCTGACCAGGCCAGTGATAAAGGTGGACCCAGCCCAAAAGTGCACAAATAATCCAGAGCCTGAACACCCTCATAGATGATAAGCTGCTCTCTACAAGTACTGATTGATTGATCGATCAATCAACTGTAAAACTGAGGTTCTCATCTTTGTGTGACAAACTCTTCCCTAGTGGCCCCTTGGTGGCCTACAGAGCTTGGCCTTACCCTGATCCCGGTTGACTCTGCTTGAAACTTGGGGTCCACCATAAACCATAAAGGTGACATGTTCTAAACAAGTTTTTATGCTTTCAGGGATCTGCTTTGCCTTACTTTGAATGATGAGTAAAATCCTCCACTCTTCCCCTGCGCGCACAAGAGCAGTTCATTCTTCGATTATATTTAGGCTATATTATGGAAAGTCCTTATACCTGGGCACTCCAGATCATCTCATTCATCGTTTGCAGCTTGTGCAAAATGCAGCTGCACGCCTAATCCTGAACCTTCTGTGGCCTCCTACCACAGTGAGAGAGCTGCACTGCCAGTAGAACAATGATCAATGCTTGAGTCTCTGCACCCAGTTCACAGAGCCAGCCTCAATTTTGAACCTGTCTGCCTCAGGCATAGATTTCAGCTGTACCATCTTACTCGCATTTTTTGCTCTGCTGCCATCAGTTTTATCTATATTACCTGTATTAGATGCTGTTGACTGGGTGGGCGTTTTTTCTCCTATCAATCAGCCCTTTATATAGCGTTTACTACTCCTGACGAGGCGTCACAGCACTTTTCGGTGAGTAGCATGAGACTCCGGAACTCAAAAAGGATTAGTGGTGAATTAGTATAGGGAAATATGAACTTCATTTGAGCGGTGGACATGTGAGTCTGTTATTTGGATCGAAAAAAGACAGTGAAGGGATAGAAGAGGGAAGGGCTTGCATTTATAGAGCACTTGAAAATGCCTCTCTGTGTATTTCTTGTATATTTCTGAGGGAAAGAGGGCATGAGTCACTGAGAAAAAGGGTTCAAGATCTGTTACCATGATCCCTGGGGTAGTTCAGGATTGTCATGTGTCATGCTTGCCAAAACAATTTGCTACTTGTCTAGGTTTAGGGGTGCATCTGGTGGCACTGTGAGCTAGCTGGTCTTTCGGATGACATATTCTATGGCGGATGCATGGAATCTATCTGCCACTATCCCTACGTTTATGTTGCCCAACAAATGTGCAGTTCCTACAGGAAAGTTAGTAACTACACGACACCTTCTGTCTTCTCTACTGCCATAGGTCCCCCATGGAGGAGAGTGGAACGTTTGCAGTGGTAGTTTGCAGGGATGTGGAGGTCCTGGACTTACAGCTACCTACTGTTGATACAAAAGTAATATGTTGAGTGAGATTTTACAGTACGGGCGTACCAATTCTGAGACATTGCTGCACTGAATGATGCATTAACTGATTGGCTGTGGCTTGGTCCAAGCCTTGTTCTGGTACTTGAATGAACCTCCAGATTTCTCACCTGAACATGCCCACTCATGAGGTTCCTTCCTTTCTGACACAACATCCCACTCTCACTGGTGGTTCAGGCTTCTGCTAGTAAGGTCAATTCAAATATATTCCAGCCCCCCTCCATTTTTTGAATAGAGTAAGCCTTTTAGGTAACTTTAACCATACCTTGTGGTATATGGCAAGCATGATTTGATCCACTGTCCTGGAAGATTTTAGAAATCCTTCCACACAAAATGTGCAGATTAGTATGGATGTAGCAAAGTACATTTTGAGGGCTGACCTGGATACTCTAGACTGCGATCCCTGGGCTGTATGCACCAGTATAGTTATCCAGGACCATACTTGGATGAGGATAGCTGGGCTTTCTAGAAGTATCCAGGCCTCCTTGATGGACATGCTGTATGATGGATCCATGTCCACCACAAACCTTTAAGAAAATTATTCTAACTACCTCTGCTGCCACACAAGTAAGAAGAAACAGCAACAATTCCTTAACTATGCAAATATTTCCAGAAGATCAAAAAAAGTCATACATACGCCCATTACTAAAGAAAACAAATTTGGACCAGATTAACAACGACAACTACAGACCAATTACAAATAGACCTTTCCTGGCAAAACTGGTAGAAAGATCAGTATTCGCCCAGATTTCACAATTCATTGAAGAGTATTCCATAGTTTCAGACTTCCAAACAGGATTCCGTCCAGTTAGAGGCACAGAATCCGCACCTCATTGCCATCTGGGAGGACCTTAAGAACACAGTTGGCCGTAACGTGGTTGCGGCACTACTTCTCTTGGACCTCTCAGCTGCCTTCGACACAGTTGGCCATGACAAGCTAATACAAAGACTTTACGAAGCCGGCATAGAGTGGACTGCTCTCAACTGGATCACATCCTACTTTCAAAACAGAACAAATGTCATCCATACCCCCCTCATTCTCAGCCAAACTATACTTCACAAAAGTAGGGGTCCCTCAAGGCTCTATCATCTTATCTATGCTTTTCAACATCTATATGAAGTAATTACCAGCAATGATCAATGAGTTTCAGTTCACATGCTATAGCTATGCAGATGACACACAAATACTCCTTGAACTGGAAAATCAAAACATTTCAGTTGCCTCAAAGCTGTTGATCAGTGGATGACATGGAGCCACCTCAAATTGAGTGCTTCCAAAATGGAAATACTAACATGTGGTGATTGGAAAACTGATGACCCACTCGCCGCCTGGCCTGATGATCTGGGAACACCACCTAAAGTATCCAAGGAAGTAAGAAACCCTGGAATTACCATGGACTCCAAACTATCAATGAATGCCCAAGTGGGCAAATTAGCGATATCCAGCTTCATTACTATAAAAACTCTGCGACGCATTTTCCACACCTGGGAGTTCCACACAAGTTCCAGGCTACTATCTCTCTTGTTTTGTCTAAACTCGATTACGCCAATAACCTCTACCACGGATCATCTTTAACAACTACGAAAAGACTGCAATGGATTCAGAACTTTGCTGCCAGACTACTCTTACATATAAAGCCACAAGCCCACATTTCCCCTGAATTGAACGCCCTGCATTAGTTACTGGTTGCCAAAAGATGCACATTCAAGCTGCCTTGTATCACTCACAAAGCAATACATGGAACAGGACGGCTTTTCATCAGGAATAAAATCACCAAATACATTCAACAAAGGAACCTCCACTCTAGATTAGCACCTCGCCTCAAAATCCCACCATGCAAGAAAAATACCATAGGTGGCACATTTGTCTCTGTTCAAGCATCGAAATTATGAAACTCTTTACTCCCAAACATAACCACCATACTTAAATATAAATATACAGCATATCCCTGGGTATATAAGCAGTTATTTGGATTATATATGTGAGCCTAGATAAGTGTATTCCTTTCTAAAAATGAGTATAATCACGTTTACAAATATATAGATATTCGTTAGTTCTGCTTAACAAATGTACATATTACTTACAGTAGCGGCCAACACAATCTGCTTAACAAATGCACATATTACTTACAGTAGTGGCCAACACAATTTAAAAGTGGTGAAGCGGGAGAAGGGGGTGTGAGGGGGAGAGCGCAGTAGGCGGAGGGCAAGGGGGAGCGCTGAGTTAATAATAAAAATAAAAGCACGTACCTGATTCTGCCGTCTTGTGCCTCGGATTTCCTCTCCTTCCTGGTCACAGCAGACACTGGGACACATCAGAGACTCCCTGTGCGATCCTCGCGCTGCTCTCATGCTATGAGAGGAGCTCAGGGATTGGCCTTGAGCGGGCTCGTTTAACGTTCGTTCAGGCACAGGGAGCTTGTGCTGTTTCTACAACCCGGCTGTGCAGTACAACTGGGTTGGAGAAATCTAACTGTGCATGTCTGTTTGGCCCGCCTTAGACAGCCGGCCAAACAGACATGCACACTTAGAAGTGTACATGTACACCATTCCTCCTCCCTCTCATGGCCTTGCCCTGCCCCTCCCTACACACGCTGGCTGAGCCAGCTGCTGAAAATTAAAATGATAATATCATTTTAATTTTCAGCTGCTAGCTCTGAGCCAGTGGGGCGACACTCCTCCACCATTGCAGAGGAGCCGCCCCTGATTACTTATGGTATATTATTCTATGTTTAACATGTATGTAGGTCACTGCATAAATAAGTACATTTTTATCAGATCTATTCATCTACAATTGCTTCACTAGTGAATAAAAAATAAGTTATAGATACAAATAAATTAGCTTAAAGTACAGCAACACATGAAAGTCTGAGTTTATTAATTACGACATAAATCTAGGTATATTACCTTCTTTATACATATATATCTTCCATGTAATTATACATCTTTACATTTATTACTTCACTCATAATTCAGCATCTCCCATGCACTACCCTATTTCTTACCCTATATGTCTCTCAATATATCCTCTACCTCCACTCTCTGGCTCATCCCAAAGCCCATTCTACTGCTATGCCCCCCAAAATAACCCTTTCTAGACTCTTCCCTCCTCTAGCCCTCCGTGTATTATCTCAGACCTCTTTTACTATTCAGACCTCCCAAACAAGCCTTTCTAAACCCTTCTCACTACTCATCCTGAAACTCTTCCTGCTGCTATGATCTCCAAATAAACACTTTCTAGACCCTTCCCGCTCCTATCACTTCACTATGCTTCATTAAAGTATTTTCCTTCAGTAGCGAACTCTCTAGTGCCAGACACACTTTAGGGTATCTGTTGCACTTTATAACATTTAACACATAACTTAGCAGTGTGCAGTCATTAAGTTTGCCATTATTATTACATCACTTTATGACCATTGGTGATCTCCATTACCTGAACTTCCTGACTCTGCATAAAGCATGTTAGCATTCAAAAAAGTTCCAGATCACTCCTTTTATAGCCAAGAATGCGCATCAGCAGACACCTTACAGCGAGCTTACACAACAGTTCAGTCTGTATTTCTGGCATCTGAGATGGTAGTGCTTTGCTCAGAGACCTGCCAGAAAGTAATCCCAGTGGTTGACCCGCTCAAATCCTGGCTCTGGTCTCGGTCTAGTGGCTGACCCATAGAACAAGAATGACCTAGCTTGCCTTGTAGTGGAGAAACAAAACTTGACGGGGGTCCTACAATGCACATGGAGGAGGACCCCCTATGCTCCGGTCCCAGTCATGAGCTCTCAGACAAAGGGCCTGCCGACAGCGCTGGAGGGGGCCCCCAGGAGCCCTGCCGCCCCCCGTGCGCCGCCGTGGCTGCAGGGACTAATGTAATGACACTGAGGCCATGCTTTGAGGTCCAGGACCAAGGGTGTTTGTTGCCACATTAGGGGTTCACTGAGGATGGGGTGTGTCTCCAATGGTGGATTATGTTCCTTCAAGATAACCAGGACCAGTGATTGTGGTCGGGCTTTCTTTGCACCGCTCCAGTAGAGTCACCTACGGCATCCGTTCTGAGGCAGCACACACTACTTTAGTTCATTGTGGTATGCCTTCCAGCCATAGCCTGTACAATGCTAAGTACTGAAAGGCAGTTATATTATTTGCATGGGAGGTTTAATTAGTTTCTGGTATATCTTGCAATATTTTGTTATGGAGGGTTGCCATGCAATGGAATGATAGGTTACGGAATGCTTTTTGAAATGTTACTTATACTTATTTCGGATTGTTATGGAATTCTATAGGGAACAAACAAGCCAGGGTTGATGCACTACATTATTTGTTGTACTTTCACAAAAAAAGTTTGAGAGAAGCAGCAGAAGAGATAATAATTTGACATATGTGTTTTCTATGTGCATGTACCCAGGGTGCCTAACTTCATGGGAATAATATTTAAATTTGAGGCTGACCTAGATATGCTAATGGCTGAATGTGTGAAAATATTGCAAATGGTCCTCTTCATACAATTATGCCTGACTCAATGCCACAACAAACAACCCCTGAGCTGTGCCTACCCCAGGGAATTCCCTGCTGTGAAAGTGATGGAGTGAAGTGAGTGTTCCACAACATGTACCTTTTTCTTCACTGTGGGTGGGATAGAGCAATGGGCCACGACCAACTCATTGTATGGACCTCAACGTTTCCGTCGAAAAGTAGCCTGCAATACACTCGAAGAATTAGGGCATGATGCTTGATATACCTTGCCACCTACAAGCCAAGTAACCTTCAATCATGGAACGTGTCATGTTATGTTAAATTTCTAAACATAAATTAGCTGTGGGTGCAGTGGCGTAGCAAGGTATGGTGGTACCCGGTGCGGAACATTTCTTGTCATCCCCGACTTTGCAAAATGGCAAAAATATGTGTTTAAAACTCATATTTTTGCCATTTTGTCACCCCCCTCAGTGATGACACCCAGGGCGGCCCAACCCACCACACCCCCCTTCCTATGACACTGTGTGGGTGGCATCTTGCCACTGTCTCATATCTCATTCTATTTAGTTGAATGTCTATCTTAGCTGTGTTACTACAGTTATAGTTTAGATTCCATTTAAATCTGGTATGGCTGGCCTAATTAGATGGCTGATGGCAGCACAATCCATAGAGAAGGCGTCTGCTCCAAAAGGGCCCCATCCTCGGTGAGTGCCATTTGTGCTACTTCAAGCACCTCCTGTTGTAGGTCGGTAAACCAGGTCTGTGCACTGATTTCAAGACTGCAGAAAATGTCACAAATTCAAGCTTTTTCTGGACTAGAGCTGGTGTACGCTTCTCAAAGCTTCCTTAATATGTCTCCATTAAAGCTTTGATAAAAGTTCACCCTCTCATGCTGGGTCTGATTTATAGCTTAGCGGTAGGGATACTCTGACTGCCAACATGATGGCCCGCCAGCCAGATCTAAAAGCGGGTTGACTATAGTTTGGCCACGGCAAAGTCTTCTCCGTTGCCGTCATGGCCAAACGTATCTGACGGCCGTAGGCAGGGCTTTAAGTGGGAAAAAAACTGGGGGTGCTCTAAAAGGGGCGGGGCAAACCTCAAAGGGGTGTGGCCTATCTAAGTAGGGGCATGGTCTAAATCAGTGTTTCCCAAACTGGGGTCCGAGGACCCCCAGGGGTCCGTGGCACATTCCCAGGGGGTCCGCAGGCAGCAGTTTTAAAAGCACTGCAAAGTTCATTGTAAAATTTGCAGTTTTCCAGCAACTATAAAAGTGTCAAGAAAATGCCAGTGATTTATGTACCTGCTGGAGAGAGATGAGAGTTTTGTCCAGTGGCAGCTTTGACTTATCTAATGTGACACAGAGGGTTAATATACCTACTGCAAAGAACGTGTACAATGCATTTTAAAAAACAGTATTTTATGTGCATAGGTCAGTGGGTTACTGATTTTGTCACAGAGATTCTTTTGTCACTGTGCAATTCATAAGGGACAATCGTAATCTAGCACAGTGCCCTATAAACTGTCATCCAAGAGCTGCTTGTAAACTGCATGGTAAAAGTTAGTAAGATATGTTTATTCCCAGTCTATCATTATCCCGATGCTGCTAAAAAGGTTTATTAGGGTGGAAATACATTTTTCTTGTTAAAGTCAATGCTAACCACTGTGTTATGTTCTGAATCCTGAGTTTGTGCTTCTCCAGACCAAGCACTATTTAAAAATGCCTACCAGTATGAATGACATGTGAATCCTACACCTTGTAGTCCCCTTTGCCTTATGTAAAATTTTCTATACACTGATTTACACGTATGATTCATTATCTCTATATGTGTGTGATGTAAAGTTCTCTGACATCCTACAATGGTATGAGAGATGCTAAAACAAATGAAATACATGTGACAGCGGGGCTATGGAGAGATGAGAGGCACTGTTGGAGGGTGATAATAAGAGAATCATTGAAGAGCCCCAACAAAGATTGTCGTATCCTGGTGCATAGTAAGGTCTTTATTTACTATTCTTTAAAAGCTAATACAATTCATTATATAATTATAAATGTGTTGTAGACAGCACCATTGTTTCCTAAATTGTTTTGAGGGAAGAGCCTCCCAAAGCCCCCTTTGTAGTGGTCAGGCTCATTCACTGCACTTTATGTGCACCGTATAGGGACTAGTCTGAAAATATTTGCCAGGGCTGCTTTGGGTTTCCAGTCAGGCCCTGGCAGGAGCAGGAGCCTCGTACTGCGAAATAAAACCAACCATTCAAACGTTAGTCACGGAGATGCAGCACCAACCATCCCATTGAAAGTTTCCGTTTCTTTGCAAATTCTTTCAATCTAAAATACGAAGGGGGATATTTAAACAGAATTGGCGGAGCATGTCATTAGTCTCCTTGGCTTAACAACACACTCCGCCACTTCAGAAATGCTGGGCTGCACCATATTTACAAGAATATGGTGCAGCCTTGCGTTTCCCCCTGCGCTGGCACTACACTTAGCAGTGTAGAGCAAACGCAGGTACCCTTGCACCATAGTGCAAGGGTGTCTGCTTGCGGGGGAAGATTGTTTATGTGCAGGAAGTTCCCACTTCCTGCACATGAACAATTTTGAAATGCCGTTTTGTCACATCTATGTGTGCTGCCTAATGCAGCACACATGGAATTTACAAAATGCCATTTTTATTAAAGATTGTTTATGTGCAGGAAGGGTCACCTTCCTGAACAAAAACAATCCAAGGTGTTTTGCTTTTTCCATGGGAAAAAGCAAAAACGAGCAGAAATAAGGCATTTCTCCTCGTTTCGGCAAGTTAAGACCAGGTTTTTCATGGTGTTAATGTAGGTGCTGTCTCCTATTTAAGCTGCCCTTGTAAATATAGGGCAGCGTCAAAATCAATGGGTGTTGGGGTGGAACACCCACTGCAACTCCCACTGTCCACCTCTTTCACGCTAAGCATTGTAAATAAGGCGAAGCCCCTATCGCCACAGGAACATCGCAAAAAGTGACATTCCCATGGCGATAGGGACTTGTAAATATGCCCCTAAAATCCTTAGTAATTCGAGTAATTGTTTTGTGTGCACACGTGTTTTACTTTTTTCGAATTACTGTTTTAATGTATGAAATTTAAATCCGACAAATTGCTTTGGGGTCTCTGGCTTCCAGTGGTGACTCAATGGGGGTCCTCAGGAGTCAAAAGTTTGGGAACCACTGGTCTAAATAAAGATAACTAGTGTAGCAGTCCCCCCTGCTCTGACAAGCCCTCAGCTCTAGGACTCCTCAGAGAACAACGCAGTATACACAAACATAGACATGACACAAAATATTCCGCCTAACCTCAATGCAGGTAGAATTGTGACACAGGTTGTCGAAGAACATTTACTTCAGTACAGCCTGCCGTACACCTCAAATCACATCTACCACAAACTGTAAACATGGATTAGAGCACTCCCTACTTTACTCGCCATGCAGAATCAACATAAAAACTATGCTTATTTATTTGCATCAGTACTATTACATTATCATTCTTTTAAATTAATAACTTTTTATTGCAATTTTGTTTTCATCGTTATCAACAAATATTATTATTCACGATGATGATAATATTAACAATAGCAGTGGTAATGGAACAATAATAATTAAAATAAGCAGGTTAGAAAATATTTACTTTATAAAATCTGATATACTGCGTTCTTATGTGATCCGTACCACAGTTTCTCTTCCCCATAATCACCTAATTAACAAAGCTTGATAATGTATATATATTTTGCCTCGCACTATTCGTTTTTCATAATAGTATAATTGAAGCTGGACTGTGACGTGCACTCGGAGGAGCCCCAGTGGGCTGCCTGCTGTCTGCTTTCTCTCTCCCACAGGGCCGGCGCTAGTCATGGGCAGCGTGGGCAGCTGCCCAGGGCCTCGCACTCAGCCTACCAGCATGGGGCCCCGTATTGATCGTGTGCCCTGTTGTTTCCCTGTCTCCTTGTAATTAGGATCCATGGGAAGGGTCCCCTCCCTGGGCCTCTCAGGGATGTTGTCTGGAGACCTAGGGGAGGGAGACGCTTCCTTTTGTCCCAATTGCAAGGAGACCATTCAGACACTGTGGGAGGCCTATTGTACAGGATCTTAGCGCCCCCACAGTGTTAACTCTCAGCCCACAAGCATTTCTCACACCCATCAGGCTGAAGGTGAGAGAATTGCTTGTGGGCTGAAAGTTAAAACTGTGGGGGCGCTAAAATCCTGCAGTGTCTCTGAATGGTTTCCTTGCAAGGGGTCACTTAAGGGGCCTCGCACATTCCCTTTTGTCCCAGGGCCCCGCAAATCATAGAACCGGCCCTGCCCCAAGTGCACACGGGATCAATGAAGACGCACCGCATGTGCAAGCTGCAACCGTATTGTAGATTCTCGAGAAAGCCGTCATGATAAAAAGAGTTTGCACCAGCTAGCTAATTGCCACGTATATATATATTTTTCTAAAACATCGACGTAGTCTTATTTTTGCATAGATGGTACGTCTGGTGGGTGCACAAGAGATGGCTGGCGTACCGTTTGGGGTGAGGGGAGGCTACAATCGTCTCTGTTCGCTGCGTTAAGATTCACCAGCTAGTGCGTCGTCCTCCTGACGGGAGGAAACCATGTTGTAGCGAAAATACTCTGACGTTAGCTACAAACCCGGACTCCTGGGGCGTGAAGCAGGGCCAGGGACTGGGAGCGTTTCATTCGTAGCCTCTGATGCCATGCCTGTCAGTGAAGCTGCGGAGACTCAAACCCTAACCTGACCGGGAACCAACAGAATCCTGCCTTTCAGGTCAAAATCTTCTATGTGAGAGAGAACAAACCGCAGCGGCTGCCGAATCACAGGTGTCATGCTATCTTATGCAGGGTCCGCCACGCTGCAAGAAATACCAAAACACAGACCCTAAGCAACTCGGCAAGAGGTTTCACATCACAGCCGAGATCAAAAACCCAATAAGGCACATCGATGTGCATGCTCTCACTGCAGTCCAAGAAAAAAAAAAGAAAACGGACTACCTCTGCGAGGCCTGAAAATAGAGCCTGATAGAGACCTGTTTCGAGGATCCCTGAAAGTAACTGCCGGTGCTCAGACCCGGAAAAACCCAGCCCACTTAAAGCCCTGGCCGTAGGGAGTAAGGGCTGTTGGAGAATTGGCTATATGTTGGCTCACCTTGTTTAGATGGGCGGATATAAAGGGCCCTATGTAGGTAAAACCGAAATATCGAGTCCTTAATAGCGATTTTTACCGAATCGCTATTAAGAACTTGCTATTTCCGATGTAGGAAAAAATTCGGTAAACATCACCGAATCGGTAAAAATCGCTATTGAAAATACCGAATCTACATTACCGAATCAGTATTACCGAATCTGTAATACAGGTTCGGTAATTAGCATTTCCGGGAGTTTGAAAAATTGCAAAATCAAGATTCAGCCAATCCTGTGCCTCCTGATGACATCACAACCAGGAAGTGGCCACACCCATGCAGCTGCACTGATCCTGAAGCGGTTGGAGAGGCAGGGAGCAGGAGCAAACACAGAGGAACTGCACCATGGCCTCACAGGGGAAGGGGAAGGATGCTGGCGAAAGAAAGCGCAAGCACAAGTTTAGTGAGAGAGAGCTGGAGATCCTTATAGAAGAGGTTGTCAAAGATCACAACCAGCTCTTTGCCAAGAAATCTCTTCACGTCCCTGAGGCACAAAAAAAGAGGATTTGGCTGGGAATCCAGCAGAAGATCAATGCCATTGGCGTCACACATCGCTCAACAGATGACCTAAAGAAGCGGTGGTATGATCTGAGGAAACGTGCCAAGGAGAGGGTGGCTGACCGGCTGAAACAAGCCAGGAAGACAGGCGGGGGAACCTCAGCTGCGCCTGATCCGACTGCCCTAGAGCAAATGGTTGAGTCCACCCTCCAGCCAGAGAGCGTCAATGGCATCGGGGACGTGGACAGCTCAGCAATAGCATCCAACAGACAAGGTAAGATGCATGCACAGCATGCTGTATCCCCTCCCTAACCCCAATCCCCCTGCAAGAATCCCACTCCAGAACATGTTTTGTCTAAATTCAGCAATGCATCATGGGAGATGTAGTTCCTATCAACTATTAGCAAATCAGTCAGTCCCGAAAAAGCATAGGCATGTCACACAGATCAATAGATGGGCTAGCGGAGGACAGACAGCTAGATTATCAGTCATTACATTTATTTGCAGAAATATGCTGGCAGACAAGTGAGTAATAGTACATTCTGTATCCACAGGCGGACCATCGCCCCAGGCTGCAGAGGGGGCGACTTGCGAGGCTTCCAGGGAGGAAAACAAAATTGAGGAGGAAGTCATATCACCTGCTGACACCACAGCAGCATCCCCACCACCACCACCACCAGCACGATCAAGGAGGTATACAGTAGCTAGCCTCCAGGAGATAGATGGCACAGAGGATACCAGCCAGGGAGCACAACAGACCACACCGGACGATGACACACTGGCATCTTTGACACAGTCCCCTGTGGAGGATTGCAACACAGGTGCCCGTAGACGGCGACAAAGGGCACAGAGCCCTGACGCTGATGAGTCCAGTGTCTTCTCTGGTCTGGAGGGGCAGATGCTCAAAGTGCAGCGCCTGCAGGGAAAGCCAATGAAGGGCATTCAACGTCAGATGGAGGCAAACCACAGGAAGATTGACAACATTACAGAGGCCATATACTGCCTCAGCAATACTGTGGCAGAGGGCATGAAGGAGATGTCGGATGCAGAAAGGCTGTTATGCAGCAGAATTGATAGTGGCCGTGCTGCAAGGTGCAGAGACAGGCAGAAACTAGAAGGGTATACCAAGTCTGTCAACAGGCTATGCAATGCAACCCATGTGCTCAGTCGTCGCTCAGTGGCCATGCAACTGGAAATGGCAAAGTGCAGCCGTAAAGTCACTCAGGGCCTGGTAACAGTCACCAGTGCTTTAGAGGTGCTTCATAAAAGCCAAATTACTGCCACCGGTACTGGGGATGGGGCTAAGAGTGAGGAGGCAACCAGTCGCAGCAGCATAACACCCCCCTTGCCAGAGAACAGGAGGCGCAGTGTCAGGCATGGTTCTGCCGCAGGACACAACACTGGTGAGGACAGTGTTCCTGCTGAACGCAGTAGTGGTGCGCGTGGGCGCAAGAGATAAGCACTGCCATCACATTCCATTGTGTGGTGGGTGACGTAACCCATTGGTCACAATGATGGGACTAGTGATTTTGCATGGGGGAGTGACTATGCCATGTTGTGCTTGAACAGGCACTGTGAGGCCATCATTGGTGTTACGGTGTGCTGTACAATTGCCTGATGTAAGGTCAATTAAACACCCTGACACAATTGCATTAACTGGCTTTGTCTAATTGCTTACTCAGAAATAATTCTGTGTGATCTCTGACCATCTCTGTCTCCTATCTGCTGCAGCTGCGCCGCCTGCTGCGCTGTGCTGTGGCTGTGTACCTTCCTCCTCCTCAACCTCCTCCTCAGATTCACTGATTTCCACGGGTGTCCCCCTCTTAGTGGCAAGGTTATGCAGCATGGCACATGCAGCTATGATTTTGCAGCAGACCAGGGGCCGGTACTGCCGTGCACCTCCACTTTTGTGGAGGCAGCAGAACCTGCTTTTGAGGAGTCCAAATGTTCGCTCAACCACATTGCGCGTAGATCTATGTGCAACATAATATTGCCTTTCAGTTGGGGTGGATGGGTGCAGGTACGGAGTCAGGATAAAAGATCGCATGGCATAGGCGCTGTCAACTTAGTGTGAGGAGAAAGTAAGTTATTCACAGTCAACAATCGTAGCAACAGCTGGATACTTCAGGGGGTGTCACATGTATTTACCTAGCAGGTAGTTTTCTCTAAATTTTCCCGCAACGAGACGGGTATGCGTGCTCTCTGGGAATTTTGCAACTATGTCAGTGATGATGGAAGAGGCATCACATATCACCTCTACATTTATTGAATGTGTGGATTTGCCGTTGCGGTAGATGTACTCAGTCGCAGCAGGGGAGCATATTGGTATATGTGTTCCGTCAATGCAACCTATGACCTGTGGGAACCGGGCCTTCTGGTAAAAGTCCATCTTGGTCTTCTGCAGTTCTGCCTTTGTGCTGGGGAATTGGATGTAGTGTGGCATCCTTTGCAACATGGCGTCCAGGAATGTACTGAGAAAACGCGACAGGCAACTCTGTGAAACTCCACCTGCCGCAGCTATTACCCCTTGGTAACTGCCAGATGCCAGGAGGTGCAGGCAACAGAGTACCTGTACATGAGTAGGTATTGCATGCGCCCTTGGTGTCTGGTGCTCCAGGAATGGGTTTAGGTCCTGTATCAGGTCCAGGATGGTGTTTGGGTGTAGCCTGTACCTCTCATGCACTTCAGCCTCTGTAAGTAGGAATAAGGTGATGCGCAATCTGTAGACGCGTTCCTGTCGCCTCCATATCCTTTGGGCTGCAGCTCGTATCCTTAACCGCCTTGCAATGACGTAGAGGGCCGCCATTGTGTCCACGATGATGCATTCTTGGGGTGTTTAGATGCTGTGCACCTGGTTACCACCTGATTTGAGTCCATGGTAATTCGCAACTCTTAATTAGCGATTTCTTAAGGAATTGGTAATATGTACATAGGTTTGCGGATTTTTTCACTGATTCCCTAGTTTGCGAGTAGCTAAATGGTAAGTCGGTGTGGCATATTCGCTAAATAAGGAATCGGTAGTTGATTTCCGTTATTTTTATCGATTCCTTATTTAGCGAATCGGTGTTTCTGCTCCTACATTTCACATGATTTTTTAGCTATCGCTAACGCTGAAATTCTGCTAATTTCAGCGTTACCGGTCACTATTTGGCCACCTACATCTGGCCCATAGTTGTTTTTTATTGTCCGTCACTTCCAGGCAATCCCTGGTGGTAAGAGGCAGTAAATAAATAGAAATGCCCCCCTCGCTATGGGAAAAAATAAGTTTGATGGACGATTGTTGATGAAGCCATGCATCAACTTAAAAAAGCATTGACCAGAACCACTGTCACAGGAGTTCCTGCCTCTGTTTTTGAAATGAGCATTCTCTTGGCGGTCCTTTCTAAATGTGGCAGGTGTGGACCTCATCAGCCAAACTGAGTAATGTACTCGCTTACCCAGATAGAGTTAACTCCATCTGCCGAAGTTATAAACCAGGTCCTGTGTTGGGTTGGCGCATGACTATGTAGGGATCCAACGCTATAGACAATTTGCAAGGTCCAGCTATGCGGCAATCGATGCAGTGGGAGAGAACATCTGGAACATTCATTGCAGGAATGGAATTAACTTTTAAGGAGTACGAGGTGATAACATTAATGTGGATTTTTAAATGCTTCAGGCAGAGGGGTGAGGTCAGAAACTGACAGTATGTACACTTTCCTGACTGTTGTCACAAGTCCTTGACGGACGTCTATAAACTTCGAAGACATATTTTTGTTTGAATTAAAAATGATTTTAAAGGAAAATCTTCAAATTAGTTGTTGAAATGGTAAATGATGCATTAAAGGACCTTCTGCAGGGGGGAAACACTCCACCAATATTGACTCCACCATAGGAATAACAGCTCACAGGTAACCCAAAGGAAACTGGATGGAGACCAAGAAACTCTTCTGTGCTCCAGGGCACGGTGCACTGACCGCCAACTCCATTTCAGCGTGTTCGGTAGCAGGAAACTGGTTCCGCAACTTATCAGGAGAAGGGTTGTGTTGAGCCTGATTTGAGGGAATGACTGACCGACTGCTAGGAAGGGGTACTGGAGGTGCACTTGAACCAGTAAGACGCTGCTTAGGAAAGAACAGGACTACCGTATGTTAAGTCCTATAGACTCTGGTGCCCCTTCTGTATGCTCACGAAACACGAGTACCTGAGACAGCTAAGTGGATAGGAGGACCACAATTGCAACCTGCAGCCTGCATGTAAGACCGACACCGCGCATGTGGCAGTCTGGTGCTCAGAACGCGGCAACTGCAGCCTACATGCACCACAGAAAAGAATTGAACTCCTTGGGAGCTTTTCTTCCCCACACATCAGTCACCGTGAGCGTTGGTGGCTCCAGCTTTCGTTGGGTCATCTATGACGATGGGCCATGGGCTCTTCTCTGTTTTTAGGTGATGTTTTGCCCAGGCCTGGAGAAGGTTTCCCAAGAGGCGATGTCTTTGGAGCCTCAGCCAGGAGCAAGGCAACAGCTGGAGGAGCAGCAGCCTCCTGCTCCTCCAGCTGTTGCCTTGCTCCTGGCTGAGGCAGAGTCCGCAGGACCCTGCTTGGTGGCCAGTGCAGAGGACACACTGCCTTGTGCGTGTCCCACCCCTGCCTCTCACCAACAGCAGGGGGCTCAGCCTGCATAGACTGAAAGACTGAGACATCAAGCAAGGTGCTGGGCAACAAGGAGATACTACCAGGAGAAGAGATTGTGGTTCACCTTACACTCTACTCAACTGCTATCCTTTCAGAAGGGGTGGAAGGAGCCCGAAACATGTTTGGCGCTTGCTGGTGGGGTTCGAACACGACGTGCCTGCTGCTCATTAAAGGAAGGTGATATCATCTGTTGTGCAGGCGTCTCATTGCAAGGCAAACTTGTTTTTGGGAAATATATATATATATATATATATATATATAGGTTTTTTTTTACAAAAGATTCACTTTTTCATCTTTTCTACGTAATATTTTTGTTGCATTTAACAAAATGTATTTTTAATGCAAAGATAATTTTTTATAGAATAATTACATTATTAGTTAATTTATATTTTATACAAGCAAAGTTCTGAAGATAAACAATTAATTTTAATCAAAAGCATTTAATATCTTAAGAATATAGTTTTGTATGTCTACATTTGATTTTTGTTTGGTTATTTTTTAATGTTAATTTAAAAGGTCTATGCTAATATCTTTCTTTTGAATTTCAATATTTACATTTGTTTATTAATGATATGTGAATACAATAATGTAGTTATTTTAATTATAGTATTAGATTGTTGATATTATGGGTGTTGATATTTTTGCTTCAATATTTCTCTATTTCAATATTTTAATATAGCTTTTAAGTGGTGCAATCTCTCTACAACATAAAATGTAGTTCTGAAGCTCTCAATAATTAAACATCATGCTTGCATTTGCATACAGAGGGATTGGATGCGGTCAATAAAGTATTTGCTCAGTCCCAGTCGTTTCAAAACATTCCACTATTGACAACTAAAGGGACACATGCATTTAAGCATCAGCAACGATTGCACCCAGAGATTTAGCTAGATCAGCACTTCCGAACATTTTGCCTTCTGTGGACCCCCCACTGAATCAGTAGACGACGTTAATCACCCAGGCATGAGCAATTGCTACTATAGGAACCCCAAAACAATACAGAAAAATACAGGAACAAATAAAATAATTAAAAACATATACAAATTATGAAGTATTTAATTTCACAAAAATACAAACATCGACATTTTAAGGGAAAGGTAGGAGCTTTTACAAAGCGGTCTATTTTTAAAAGACAAAGCGAGACGCTAGGCTCCAGCACATCACTGTCTCTTTTACTTGTAATGCGTGCTCTCTTTTTGTTGGTGCATACCAGTACTTCAGTTGACGCCACCAATCATCCATATTAGGTTCTCTTTGCTGGACTTGTATTGCTCTTATTAATTAACCAAAGGATACCAACTTAATTTTTAGTCTCCACTTTCAAATTCTGTCACTTTATAGAGTGTTTTCAATTTTCAATTTTGCTTTGTTTATAAGTTTCATTAATCTGATTCTAATTTTTAAAACAGTCAGGGACCCTGTGAGTAGGTGATGAGAATCACCGTGGTTCCATGGACCGCAGATTAAGAAGATAAGATCCTAGTTTTTCACTATGTCCAGTTGCAGAAGCACAATCATTGGTGTGATATTACATTTGTCAGTCCGGAATGAATACCTGCCGATCTGTATGACGTAGCTGCAGCAGGACATTGCTTAGCTGACTAGATTTTCATGTTTTTCACTGAGTGGTTTGGGTTGTGCAAGGGACACTTATTTGGATGCTTGTCTTTTTGTAAAAGACAACTATAATGGCTTATCATCGGGTGTCTGGTAATTACCATTCACCTATACACTTCGAAAGATTTAGGCTATAGGCCACAATGGCTCTTTCTAAAACAGCTTATAGACCAAAACAGAAACGCCACCACACCATATGCCTTCTCATTTTTTTTTTAATTCTTTTTTTATTGAGCAGAGCATTAAGTACATAGTATACTTAACAATTATTCTTTAAAACCATTAATCCATTATCTTATTCATTTCATGACAAAAAAGTCTTTTTTTTTTAAATGTGACTATAGCAGTTTGTAACATTGGCAATAATTCTATCAAAATGACAATGTGCAAAAACCCTAGAATAAGATACAATAATAAAAGTGCTAATGCATCTAAAGTGCAACAACAGAGAAAAGTGCTAGTGCTTCTACAATAAAACAACAATAAATGCTGATCTATCTAACCACGGAAGTCACATAAATCATATCATCCATATCTAGTGTTAATTTCCCTCCTTCTGTTTTTCAAGATTATCAAAAAACTTCCAGTTCTTACTAAAAAAATGTGTAGCTCCCACCTGTCTAGCATACGCTTCTTCAAAGTTCCGAATCCTTTTCATTTTACTAAACCACTTTAAATGTGAAGGAACATCACTAGATTTCCAATTCTGCAGGATTTGGGATCGGGCTACAGTACAAGAGATAAACAAGAAAACCTCTTCCGCCTTCGATAACAATATTCTACCCTTATATAGTCCAAACAAAACTGCCTCAACCTCGGGCTGAACTCTCTTCCCTATTGCTAATTCTATGTCGGCAAATATAGCTATCCAGAAGGGCTCTAACCTTGGGCAAGTATAGAAAATGTGGTGCCACCCACCTGCTCCATTGGCCAGACAGCGGAAGCATTTGTTTTCAACTTCCGGATACCTTTTTTGCAAAGCTTCCGGAGTCAAATAGGAGAGCCAACGTGATAAAAAGGCCATCCTTTTAAAATTGGCCGCACGCAAGGATTTGCTTCCTAAATAGGATATGGCTTCCCAATCCTTACGAGATAAGGTACATTGTGTCTCACGACCTATTTTAGCCAAATGGGCCTCTATCAGAGGTGCTTGTCCCTGGTGATGTAGCAATCGGTACCAGTTCTCCTACCCCTTTTACTTTGGCCCCATAGAGTGCTACCACAAGATCATTGGAAGTATCAAAAATGCCATTAATATTTTTTTTTAAATGAACAATTTGCAGATATTCAAAAAAGGCCGGTTTCATGGGGTTTTCTACCCTAGTCATTACCTCTTCCCAAGTGATCATCCTATTCTGGATGCCGAAATGTCTGAGCTCCTGTAGCCCACATTCTTCCCAATTTTTTTAATGGTTTTCCCAAAATTGGAGACCAAGGCTAGTGCAGTCTCTTAATCTCAAATATTGCAAGCCCAAGGAGCCAGTTTTTTAAAAAAAGGACTGAAGTCTAAAATAATATTCATTTAAAGTCTTGTATCTAGTTTTTTTAGGAAGTTTGGAGGTTTTTAAAAACACTCGACTTTGACAATGAATTTCTTGTAGCATTTTGTCAATAAAAAAGCTATCTCGATTACATTTGGATCAGGCCTGCCACTATATCCATAAATGCAGCCTCATATGTTTTTAGATGAGGCATAGCTAACCCCCCTTGTATGATTGGTAATTGCACTACAGTCAACTTCACCTTAGCTGTTTTCTTTCCCCAAACAAATTCTCTCATCAATGTTTCCATTTCTTTAAAAAAGGACATATTTACTTTTATAGGGACATTACTAAAAAGAAATATAAGCAACGGAAGTATAGACATTTTAATTAAAGAAACTCTGCCAATTAATGATAAAGGAAGTAAAAGCCATTGATCCAAAAGTTTTTTGATTTTATCTTTCATTCTTATATAGTTAAGTTTAAATAGCTGTTGATAATGGCTGGAAACATATATCCCAAGGTATCTAATTGGGTCTTGTTTAATAGCTTGAGCCCTCAAACATCGTGGTAGAAGATTAAGATCTGCATTGAGGGCTAGGACCTCGGTTTTATTAGATTTTATTTTGTAGCCCCCAATTAAGTCAAAGTCTCTAAATTCCCTCAATACAGTCTCCATATTAGTTTTGTCAGGCATCAAATATAGAATTATGTCGTCTGCGAACAGTTTCAACTTTGACATACCCGAGATTAAGGGTGGGCGTAGTGGGCGTAGTGGGGCTACGTGAAGCAGCGCATAGTGTGCCCAAATCTACGCACACTACGCGCTCCGCGTAGCCCCACTACGCGCCACCCGCCTCCCACCCGCCCTCCTTTTAAAACATACCCTGAATGTAAAATAAATAAAAGTAAAGACACTTACCTGAAGCGCGGCGTCTCCGGGGCTCCTCTTCCTGGTTTCCAACTTCTTGCGAGAAATGCACATGCGCGGACGCCCGCGCATGCACATTTCTTGCGAGAAATGCGCATGCGCGGGCGTCCGCGCATGCGCATTTGTCAGAAGAAGTTGGAAACCAGGAAGAGGGAGCCCCGGAGACGCCGCGCTTCAGGTAAGTGTCTTTACTTTTATTTATTTTACATTCAGGGTATGTTTTAAAAAGAGGGCGGGCGGGAGGCAGGTGGTGTGCGGCAGGCAGCTACGCTTCGCCCTGGCGTGTGTGTAGCGCTGCCTGCTTCGCCTACTTCGAAAACTGCGAAGCAGGCAGCGCTACGTACACTACGTGGGCGAAGCGTAGTGTCACGCCCAGGGTTACCCGAGATGGGGGGTCAAATAGCAGCATTATTCCTGATTTTAATTGCCAAAGGCTCAATAAAAGAAGTAAAAAGTAATGTTGAAAGCGGGCAGCCCTGTCTTGTCCCCCGGTTTATTTTTAGGTCTCGCGAGCCAAAGGCTCGAAGAGACATTTTGTATATGGGCTTCAAAAAGTGCTACCAGGCCAGCCTAGAGCTACAGTGCATGTGCGCGGGCGCGTGCTTGCACTGCTTACTTTCACTTTCTCGGCCGCTTTGATCGCGATCACGATCACTTTCACTTTCGCGGCTTTGCTGCGCAGGCCCAGCCTCCTCTGCCGGCACACCCACTGTTTTCATTGATTCACCTTCAACGCCACTTGTTGCTTCTTACTTTCCTACCCTTTCTCCTCTACCTTCCTCTCCTTTTAATCTGCCTTCACCGTATATCCTTTGCTCTCCTCCCTTCCTTCTTTACAACCTTCCTTACTTTTTTCATCCTTCCTTCATCCGCTTTCTCGTCTATGCCTTCCATTCTTAAAATGTACGCGGAGTCTGCGCAGTGTCTGCGGGGCTCATGCGCTTCGTCCTCTCCAGCATCAGAGCGGTCTGCTTCAGACGGAGAACGGCTCTCACCCTCTTTGTCCACCTCCATTATTGTGCGTGGTTTTTGACATCCGCGTCACCACCCATTTGGCGATTCCTTCATATTTATCCTTGGATATCCCTTGTTTCCCTTTGTGTGTTTTTTTTTTTGGTCAGTCCCCCCAGGGCACAAGCAGGCATCCACTTCTGTCTTTTTTGCTCCGATCAGCTGTCCTGACAGAAGTGGATGCCTGCTTGTGCCCCGGGGGAACTGACACCAAAAACCGTATTTGGTCAACTTTTTGATGAGGAACGGGGAAGGGGCCTTTCATTGCTGTTATGATGTATGTTACTTTATATTCTCTGAGAAGATTCATCATTTATTTCAGGGAATGCAGAGATTTTTTCGAGGAGAAGTGAGCAATAACACCGCTCCTTGTCAGTCTGTAACTGGGCGTTCATTATGAAAGAATTTAGATTATCCAGTCGCGATTCTATCTTCTTCACGTTCTTTGCCAGGGACTGTAATATTACAATCTGAGAGTCCATTTAGTCAGCATGCACCATTGCCACCTAGCCCATGGTTGTTAGTGTGGTGTCAATGACCGACCACCAGTTCTGTATCTGTAAGTTCATGACTGGTGTGTCAAAGGTGGACTTTTCGTTGTTAACCACTGAGCCAGGGTTATCCACCCTATCTTTCTGTACCAAAGGGGCTTTGTTGCACCTGAGAGATTCTGAGTCCAAGCGGGATCTAGGCTCCTTCTGAGACCCTCAAGTGGGTGAGTGATGAGATTGTTAATTTTTCCGTTTCGTTGTTTTTAATTTATAACGTTCATGACCACTATTACTTGACTAGAGGCCTAGTGGGTCCGTTACCGATAACAATTCTTCATCTCTTATGTACGGTTCCTCAGGTCTAATGAAACTAAAGTCTGTGCCATTGTGTTTTGATTAGGATTGCACGCACACACACACAACCACACACACACACAACCACACACACACACCCCACACACACACACAACCACAACACACAACCACACACACAGAGAACCACACACAAAACCACAAACACACACAAAACCACAAACACAACCACATACAACCACAACCACACACACAACCACACACACACACAATCACACACATACAACCACACACACACCCCACCACACAACCACACACACACAATAACACAAACACATAACCACACACACAATAACACAAACACAACCACACACAACCACAACACACAACCAACCACACACACAACCACACACACACACAACCACACACACACACACACAACCACACACACACACAACCACACATCCACACACAACCACACAACCACACACACACACCACTCACACACACAACCACAACCACCCACAACCACAACCACTCACACACACAACCACAACCACCCACAACCACCCACAACCACACACAAACCCCAGAACCACACACAACCACACACAAACCCCACAACCACACACACAAACCCCACAACCACACACCCACAAACACACACACAAAACCATACACACACACAAACCCCACCACACAACCACACACACAAAACCATACACACACACAAACCCCACCACACAACCACACACACAATAACACAAACACATAACCACACACACAATAACACAAACACACACACAACCACAACACACACAACCACAACCCACCCCCCCCACACCCACACACACAACCACAAGCACACACACACACAATAACACAAACACACAACCACACACAACCACAACTACACACACAACCACAACAGCACACAACCACACACACACACAGAACCACACACAAAACCACAAACACAACCACTTACAAACACACACAACCACACACACACACACACACCACCACACACAAACCCCACAGCCACACACACAAAACCACACACACAATAACACACACATAATCACACAAACACACACCCAACCACAACACACACCCAACCACAACACACAACCAACCACAACCACACTCAACCACACACACACAACCACACAAAACCACACACACACACACACCACCACACACACACACACACAACCACACACACACAACCACACACAACCACAATAACACAAACACACAACCACACACACACAATAACACAAACACACAACCACACACACAACCACAAACACAAAACCACAAACACAACCACAACCACACACAACCACACACGACCACAACCACACACACCCAACCACACCCACACACAACCACACACACAAACACAACCACACACAATAACACAAACACACAACCACAATAACACAGAACCACACACACAACCACACACAAGCACACACAATAACAGAAACACACATCCACACACACAACCACAACTACACACGCAACCACAACACACACACTACTACACACACAATCACAACACCCACACACAGCCACACACACAACCACAAACCGTTTTCTGGCTGTCAGCATAAATACGCTGTCACCAAACACGATGAACACCTTGGGAAAGTTTGTGAAGTCACCCCCAACTTTGAAACCCCTTGTTGTAGCGGAGTGTGTGCTGTACACATGGCAATACCTTGACACAGCGGACTGTTGCAAGGAATGCTTTGAGCCTCGGAGGCTGACAGACCTCAGTCTGTGCATTAGTTCACCCCGTCTTGGCACTGCATAAAAACAGGATGCCCACTGTCCAACATGAAGTGAGACATTGTGATCGGGGCTGGAGATGCTGTTTAGCAATCTGCTTAGAACATTGTGTTTCATTTAGGGCTTTAAACATAAAGGAGCACTGGCAATGCTGATAAAATGGATTTCATTTTGAGTAGTGACTAAAACTTTTTAAAAAGCCTGCTGTACTGAAACAAGCATTTGCAATGCAATAGGTCTCGCATTTGCAAAAGTTTCAGCTATTGACATTGTTCATGACAATGCCTTTTTAATCTATTTTATAAAACAAACACATAAATAAATGGCATTATCATTTACAATGCCAATAGCTAGTGTTGCATTATTATTAACAATGCCAACTGCTCACACTTTTATAATGCGAGACCTATTGCATTGCAAATGCTTGTTATATTTCCAACTTGTTTTGAATTTATAAATACCTGAGCCGCAGCCCCTTGGTAGAAATTACGTAGCATACTTATAACCTCAAGGGGAAAGTCAAATTGACCGAGGGCAAAAAACAAAGTTCTCCAATTTACTAGGTCATATGCTTTCTCCGCATCCACCATTACTATACACGCCGGGGTAGAGTTAGAGTTAAAATAATCCAAAGCATGAATTAAAAACTCAGTATTAGCTGCCATTAATCTACCCGCTATAAAACCAGTTTGATCTGTATGAATAGTTTCTTGGGCGGCAAATGAAAAAGGTTTGGCCCATACTTTCATTAGGATCTTATAGTCTGAATTCAGAAGACTAATGGGCCTGTAAGAATTAACGTCCGCTGGATTTTTATCCTTTTTCACGAAGGACACTATTATCGTCATCTTTAAAAGATGAGGGAACCAAACCTCCATTTTTGATAAAATTAAATAGTTTTTTCAAAGGTGGAATTAACACCTTAGAAAAAGCTTTATAGAATTCTATAGGAAAACCATCCTGTCCGCTTGCTTTGGCTCCAGCAGATGATGTAATAGCTGTCGATATCTCAACAGAATCTACCTCAGATCTTAATTGACTGATCCGGTTTTCTGAGAGTTTAGGACAGCTCACGTTAGAAAAATAGTCCTGGATCAGTTCTTCCCCTATCGAATATTCTATCGAGTAAAGTTCATAAAAATGTTCCAGAAAAACCTGTGGGATCAAATCACCATTAACCACTTCAAGACCAGTCTGAGGGTCAAGCACCTTAGTTATTATAGCTGCTTCTTGTTTTTTCCTGGTGGAGTTAGCCAGAAGTTTGCCTACTAACTGGCTATCTTCATAAACCTTTTGCTGGTACATTTTTGAGCTGGAAATCTCTTCTAAAGTAAAAAAGTCCCTCAGAGCTCATCTTGTCAGTTCAAGTTGGTTAGGGCGTTGCTGGAGCTGAAGAGCGTATTCTATTTCGGCTGCAGTTTGCAGCTCAACTATTTTGAGCCTCCGAGCGTTTGATCGAGCAGCCGTGTAGGCATTTATTTGCCCACGAGCTGCTGTCTTAAACCCACCCCACACCGAAAATGGGTCTGCGGTATTTTCATTGATCTCGAAAAATTCCAAGATCCATGCCTCAAAACTTTTCACCCAATCCTGATCTTGGAGGAGGAGACGGTCCAGCTGCCACCTGGGCCGTTCTCTACTTTCCCCTTTAAAACCTAAGTTTAAACCCTATAAAAGCATGATCAGAGAAGGGATTACACCCAATGTCTATATCAATAATCTGAAGGGATCTGGATATAAAAAAATAGTCGATTCGAGATGCAGTTCTGAAACGATGTGAATAGCAGGTAAAAACGTTTTATCAGGATTTCTATCTCGCCAGGGATCAATTAGTTGATACTCTAACTTGATGGCCTCCACCATTTTTTTTGTATTAGGTTTTAATTGTTTTTTATTTTTGTTTGAAGTGTCCTTCGTTAAATCCTGAATATAATTAAAATCACCTCCTATGATAAACTGTCCGGGGGCTCCTCTCATAAGCTCACTAATTTTAACCAGACTGGAGGGATCATCCGAAACCGGACCATAGTAAGATATAAAATTCAAAATCCTTCTGTTTACTTTCATTGCCACCCAAATCCATCTCTCGTATGGGTCTCTATAAATTTGAAACGTTTCCCATGGCATTTTTCTAGAAAAATAAATAGCAACCCCTCTCTGGGCTATACCAGCGGATGCAAAAAAAGCGTTAGAAAAAATCCTAGGTAAAAATATTTGGGGAAATTAGTTTTCAGATGTGTCTCCTGTAGGAACAAAACTTGAGGATCCAAAGATGCCAACCATCTTATGAGAGCACCATACTTTTGCTTATTTAAAATTCCATTGGCATTGACCGATAAGATCTTACATTTACTAGTTTCTATTAGGTTTTTCGTAACAATTTATTATTTGTACTTTTTTGCTCTGCTCTTTTCTCTGAGATAAACTCCCCCCCTTCCCCCCCACGAACCCCCCCTTCGAAATGTGTGAACATCCCCTTTAACCACGCTGACCACATTTCACCTCCTTTTCCCTGTCTTCTGGGTGTCTTGGAATTACACCCCCGGTGATCCCACTATCCCCCCCATCCCCCAACACAATCCGAAATACAGAACTCACTTTTTTTTCTTCATATTTTCCTCTCCAATTGAGGGGAAATAACGTTTAACACCTATACATCAAGGACCCTTGACGGCACTATTTCTAGTAAAATATACAGATCTTAACATTTACAAACTCTATACTACTCTTTTAAATTCCCGGCCCGCTCGAAATCTCTTTTAATAGTGCCTGAGCTTCTTCTAAATCTGAAAACATAAAAAACTTGCCTTTAACTAAACCCCTCAATTTCGACTGTTGGGCAATAGAGGCTTGGGCGCCATGGGCTTTAAACAAATGAAGAAGCTTAACAAATTATTTTCTTCTACGAGCGGCAGCAGCAGTCATATCTGAAAATATTCGACATTTAGTGGTCTTATTTACAAGAAACTGTCTCTGCTGAATAGCTTTTGACAATATCCTTTCCTTAATTCTGAAGTCCGCAAGGTTCAACAGGATTGTTCGCGGCATCGTGGAGTTGGGGAAGGGATTAGCTAACCATATGCCTTCTCAATCACCAGATTTCTAATGGCAGACATGGCACACTTCCTCTTGTGTTCTTCTGGGGAAGCATTACTCTTGTTGTGGTGACTCAGTGTGGGAAGAGATGCCCAAATTACCATAAGCTACAAATGATTCAATCTATTAAAAAATCTGCCTAATGTCGGTGTGAAAAAGCTATGAATAAAATTGCCTGTATTCCTGGGCTATCACTGACAAGTCAGAGAGAACTTAGTGAATCTAGCTCATGTGCTTGATTCTTCCACCTGCTTGTTTTCCCGTATTACAAATGCATGCATGCATGTATGTATGGATGTATGTATGCATGCATGTATGTATGTATGTATAGCCAACAGACAACGACCCCTAGGGTTCTCTCCTCCCTTGTACGTACCAGACGTACTTCTGTGTGCATTCTATTTAGTCAGGGAGCAATATGTTTGTGGTTGCGTTTCTTTCTCCAATTAGACCCCGTGTACGAATTGATCAATGTATTTTAGCCATACCAGTGGTTTGATGCTAGAAGTAGCAAGTATATAATCCTCTAATTTGCTCATAAAGATATTTGCAGAGGATGAAGCCATTGGAGTGCCCATGGAAGTTCCTTGTATCTGCAGATAGTATTTATATTGAAGGTAAAATTGCTGTATTTAAGTATAACTCTTGCAAAGTTGGTAAGCACTTTGGCTGGTGGCTTTTTCACAGTTCTCTCAGTAAGAGCTTCAGGAAATGCCATAAAACCATCCTCATGTGTGTGATGCCTTGATATATAATGATGTAACATCAAATATAGCCAGAAGAGTGTCATGATCAAATGTGTCGGTTATATATGCATATGTGGGTATTGCTAAAGCATGAAGCCTAGCTGGCAAGCAACAGAGTGCTGTACAGAGAGCACGCCGTAGTGGGGATACATGGTGGAAGGAGGCAAGGGAGAAGGTAGAGCTAATAAAAGGTGTGGGAAGTCAGCCTATTTGAGGTAGTGTTCTTTGAGGAGGTGAGGTTTCTTCTTCTTGAACTGCAGGAGGTTTGGTGCCATTCTGAGGTTTGGGGCAAGTCAGAGGGATTGATGTTCCCTGTCCTCTCAGTATAGGCTTAGCAGGCTTATTTTCTTGTTTTATCCTTCCAGTGTTGATTAGCCTCCAATCTGGTGATGTCAGAGTTCCCTGCCTAGCATTGAACTCCAGATATTTTTAGTTTCTTAGTTAGGTAGACACGGGTCTTTGGGTAAATACTTTGTTAGTGATGCAGCTGACCATGAAGATGACCTGGGCTTGCAGGGGGAGCGAGTGTAGATTCTTTCTGGCAAGGGTGATGTGGTGGGATTTCTTCAGTGTCTTGATGAGTCGTGCTGCTGTGGGAAGGATGCCTTTCAAGGGAATCAGGGTGAGCTTTAGGATAGCACCAAGCAAGGCGTTGAGCTATCCTTCGGAAGTCTTCTCCTGGGAGAACAGGTTTCACATTTTTCATAAGAGAGAGTTCAAGCCAGGCTCTTTTGAACTTCACTGCACTTTAGTTTTTGAGTGATAATGGAGTAACCTTACATTGTTTGACCCCCATTGTGTATTCATCACATATCACTGGATTCTATTTAAAACTCTCAGTAAAATGCATGTTATTGCTTGTTGCCTCTTTTGTGCTCGCCCTATGCTGTGCCTAGATGGATTCTCATTTAGAAGTACATTTGCTCAATTTGCTTAACTTTGACTTAGAGTGAGGAACGCCTGCTGATATTTAAAGGCTTCCTCCATGCTCTAGTCTGTGATTATCCTTTTCAGATGTATTAGGAGCATCCTAGCAGGTCGGCTGCTGTATGAATTTCAACTTGTTCTTTAAGAAATCACAGACTTGCAAATGAGTAGATTCTCTGAAATGCAAACAACATAGCAGGTCTTCAATCCTGTCCCTCGAAAGCCTGACTTCTCGGCAAAGCCCCTTTGATGTTAATTTGTAATAATGATTAATTAAACACTGTTCATGGCTTGATCTGACAGCTTTCCACATGTACAAATAAGTCTCAAACAGAGCCTGGTATAGTGCTGATTTATGTTTACCTGAAACAAAGTGGATTAATTATTACAAAGAGGATTTCACATACAAAGTGTAACATAATCAGCCAGCTTTGTCATGGTAGAACAGTTCTAGCCAAGGACTCTGGTAGATCTCATGCTCAGCAATAATTCCGCATTTCAGTCCGGTAAACAGTGTATTGTCTGTGACCGAGTTGCCAAGGACAAGTGCTTGTTTAATTTATGGGTAGCCACCCCAACCATATCAAATGAAGTTGCTCACTCTGATCTAAAGGGCAGGACTCGAAAAATGACTAGCTCATTTCCCCCTACTCAGGGATGTGACTGGGATGACCATCAGTACCTGGTTGTGACTCATGAAAGTTGAACTTGGCCTCCACTACACTACTGCGCCTGATCCGAGCTCTCAAAGATCCTCTGAGCCATGCAGCCAGATGCGCAGCACATGTCGGCTCACACACTCCATTATCTGCCCCAGAGTATGACACATGAGCAGAAAGGTAGAAGAGGGTAGGACACATGCGCATCATGAGTAGGCAGTAGAGCACCATGAGACTCCTGTTGTGTGTCAGTTGAGTGGGATGTGCTACGGTGGTGGCCGCCCTCCACCTTCCTGCTGACAAGGGCAGTGTTAGCCGGGCTGCAGTGAAACCTTCTCTGCCTTTAGTTGCATTCTTATCATACATGTTTTTACACCTGCTTCAAACAGTGCAGCTTCAGAGCAGAGGGAATAGATGGACCTGATACCAGGTACCCAGGAAAGCCGTCTGTAACTATCACGGGGTCACTGGAGAAGAGGCATGGCGTCTGGCAGGCGACTCGTCAACTCCAGTGAGAGTTCCTTATGGCCAGACTGGGGTGCTGGGGCTTGAAAGCCTCATTCATCCAGAAGCAGGAGTTCCCTATGGAATGCCAAGCATGAGACCACTGCTTGGGTTCCAAGTACCTCCTCGTCATAAAGGTTTGCTTAGAGTCCTGCTATACACTGAGAATAATCGAGACTGGAAAGGTCTCCCTGAAGAACTGGTGGCCTAAAACGATTAGATGGCTAGCGTCCAACAACTGTCATGGCACCTATGTGTGCATGTGTTCATCCTAGCTTGCCAGTCAACCCTTGTGCTGCTTGTTGGCTCAATCGCAGTGTGTCAGCAATAGGAATATGTGTTTTTTGCACCAGAACTTTAATAGGTACCAAGGTTTATTCATGCAGCTTTGTAGCCCTGCTACATCATACATGATTGGAACCTACATATCACTTATTTAAGGATCTGGTTGCTATTATCTGTTTATCGATAAGCTGTGACACACTCGGTTCAAACTGCAGAAATGAATTTAAAAGCCACTCTCGCCAACAGAGCTCGGGCGAGGCACTTCCAAAGGTGTCCTGGTTTAGGGGTGTCTGGCTGGGGGCTGCACTGACCTGCAGGGATGCCTGCAGCTGTAGAAACATCTATGCCAGAGAGAGTGGGGGCGGGGCACTTAATGGCATTTACCTCACTGTTGGTAATGGAAGGGATGCTTCATGAACAGAACACACACTGCCAATCGCCCCCACAAAATTGATCAAAACGTATCATGTTGTCCCAGGAGAAGGTGAGTAAGAGACTGTCTTTAGCACCGAATAACACTGTGAATACCACAGCACGATGGATTGAACCATTTCATCAGCTTGAGTTCACTGAAGCGAGCATAGGAATGTACAGAGCTGGAATATATTAAATATCATCATTGTGTATAAAAATAGACCGAAGCCTTATGCAGAACAACTGACATCACTGAAAGAAACTGGGAGCTGAGGAAGGAGGCGACCTGTCGGGCTGATGAGGCAGAAATAGCCTGTTGACTTATCGCCTGAGGTGCAGTGAGGGCTCAGGAAACTCTATTCACCAGAGAAACGCTGCACACTGACATATGTCTTTACGTCAGCCATGTGGAGACACTCAATCTAAGCTCCACCCCTATACATCACAGAAGTTCAATATTTAAGTGCATTAGCATAATATATTAACTGTGTGTCTTAATCTTATTAACGTGAAGCGAAGCACTAAATATGTGAATGAAGTGTATTCACGATAGAAACTAGATATTCGCATGCATGTGTTACTAATGTTTCATTTACACGCTAAGGATTGTAGTTCTCATGCACATTTACATATGTGCATTTTGAGTTATATCTTATTACTTAAAGCCTTAACCACCTGATTGTTAGTTCATTGCTTTGATACGAAGGTGCGCTTTACCTTGGTCCAAAAATCTCTGAAAATCAACTAACTGTGAGAGGACAGAGCGGGCGCTGTAATCTTAAACTGGAAGACGTGATTCAAATGGTTAGACTTTGGAAATTCATTTCCGGATCCGCAGCACTAGGTCTTGCAGAATGACACTGCCTCTTTAAGAGATGTGCAGCACTCTGGTGAGTTACTAACCAAATGCTGACATGTTATGCCATGAGATTTATATGAGCCAAGGTCCCTTTAGGTGCATGCAAGGGGTTTATATGTAAGTTTCTTTTAACCCCTTCCCTGCAGGGGTAAATCTCCTGCGGTGGGGGGGGGGGGGGGGTCACGGCGCCGCTGTGCTTGTGACGAGCTCAGCTCGTCATGACTCACAGTGGAGCTGTGCTCTTGACGAGCTGAGCTCGTCATGACCCTGCCCACTGATTAATTCTCCCGCACAGGCGGGGAAATAATCGTGCGCGGGCGGCCCGCGGCAATTATGACAAGTTCAGCTCGTCATGAGCACAGCTCCACTGTGACTCATGACGAGCTGAGCTCGTCATGAGCACGCAACGGGTTAAAACGGCACCTGCAGTCACAAGATGCCTCGAGGCGCTGCAATGGCCAGAGTTAAAGAATCCTGATAGAGGCTGAGAAGACTTTTAAAACATTATATCTATTTCATTGGCATTGGCATTGGTTTGTCGATTCCATCCATCCTTTCTTCATCTTAGCTTTAGCCTGGCCATGACGAGGTGATGGTCTGATGCCATGTCCACTCCTATCAACACTCTCACATCCTGCAGGGACCTCCAGAATTTCTTGGCAATGCAGACACGGCCGATCTGATTCTCTGTTGAATGGTCTGGTGACACCCACGTTGCCTTGTGTATTCTTTTGTGTGGAAATAATCTATAGCCTATCACCAGACTGTTCAAGGCACAGAGATCTGCAAGCCTTTCACCGTTCTTGTTCATGTTACCAGGGCAAATGTTGCACATGACTTCTTCCTCCCTAGTTTTGTTTCTTCCAGTCTTGGCCTTGAGGTCCCCCATCAGTATGGTGAAGTCTCTCTCAAGGCATTTCTCCAGAAGAGACTGGAGTCTGTTGTAAAACTTTTACTTTTCCTCTTCTTCCCTGTCTTTTGTTGATAACATACATGCTGTTCCACAAGATCATTGTGAGGATTCTGGGACCATAGGTTTCCCATTCAGTCAAAGCTCTATTGGCTGCTGGCTTTAGCATCAGTGCCGCTCTCTGAATATGTAGGGTATTCTCTTCCTCATGTCCAGAATACAGCAGCATTCCCTGTGGCGCCAGTCTTTTCTGTTTGCACTCTATCATTCTGGTCATGATGCTGCCAAGCCAGGTCAAGGTTGTATTTTTAATCTCCGCTGCCACTTGGGCTGTCTTGCCTGTCTCATACATGGTCCTCATGTTCCATGTCTCGATGGTGATGGTCTTGGTCAAAAGCAGGTCAGTCTACTTATTGGCTTCCAGCAATATCTGTCTTTCACCACAAGATGTCATAGCTCTTCGCAAAGGAGATTTCTCTTAAGTAGAAATATATTGCTGACATTGGAGATGCTGGCGGGAGGAGACCTAGACACCAAAGTTGGCAAAAATGAGGCAGGGCTCCCTTAAAAATTTGATTAGCCTTTTGCTGAGCAAGAAGCTGCTGATTAGTCTCTTCCCACTGCCATTCAGTTGATGGAGTGGGTGAAGAGACTGCAGTCTCTGTTGTCCAAGATTAAGGGGACACCCTAGGTGAGGCCAGCCTTTTCTCTTTCCATGATAACTCTTTCAGTGTGGTTGAAGGCAGCCAGGTGCAGAAAGCTCACATCTCTTTGTGCCTCTGTTGTGTATTCTCTAAGCTGGAAACAAACCTGCTGAGTGGAGCATCACTCTACAAAAAGGATGTGTCTGGAGAGCGGCCTATAGAGGACACTTGAAAGAAGAACCACCCCAGGCCAGTTCAGAGCGCAGACAGTATGTGTATGCTTTACATAACATGTGCATTTGTAAAGCGCATGTTCACCCCCATAAGGGGCATCTTGGCACTGAATAACATGTTTATTGTTACCCAACTCAATGGTACTCATTTTATCGACCTCAGAAAGGATGAGAGGTTTAGTGGTTCCACCTGGATTTGAACCTGTGACCATGAGGATGAGCACCGGCCCCTGTAGTGGATGCATTAGTCCACTGAGCCACCGGATCCAACTATGCTTTGACTTTATAAGAGTGAGAAGCACTGATCCGCTTGTTCTCTATGATCAAGGAAGGGAATGCTATGCTGAGTATTCAGAGGATGGCTCTGCTTTCAGGGCTGGCGTCTGCCTGCTAAGGGACATTAACTGAGTCTGCACCTTGCTGAAGAGCTGTTCACATGTCCTCAAAGACCTAGATTTTAGCCTGCCTGCTGAGAGAGCGAAGGATCCTGCCAACCCTTTAGGAGCACGGACTGTCCAGGATGAGTGAGGTTCAGCAAGACGCCGGTGTGGGGAGTCTTAAGAAAGGGAATAAATGGTGAGTTGTGTGCCACGGAGTTATCAGGCCACAGATTCTATCCTGAGATTTTAACTGAGAAACTTTGGCACGAACTGGCTTTTGTGCCCAAATTGTGAAGTTGCGGTATGCCTAAATTTAGATGCTGAGGCCGTACCTGAGCCGCTGTATCCAAACTCAGGAGCTGGTGCGTGACTTGAACAGTTACATAACCTGAGAACACAGCATGACCTGAGCTGTGGTCCTCACCTACCTAATGAGGCCTGTGTGAAGCCCTACTTTCTGCTCAGGCCAGGTCTGTGCATGGCTGGACTGATCGGGACCCAGACAGCCAGAGCATGGCTGTCTCTTGCACCAGTCAGACCACCAATAAGAAAACCAGCGCTTATTAATAAAATTATTGAGCACACATCCAGCAAAGCATGTTGACTTTAGGAAATATTCAACAAAAGGAAAGAAAGCAAAAAAGCAACATAAACAAAGAGCAGCAGTCGACACCTCGGGCAACAGCATCATTGCAAACATGACCACTGACTAGGCCGAGAGGAAGCTCCAACTCAGGTTCAGTAAAGTAAACGGGAGCAGATGAGCTGAGGAGAAGCACGCCAACACACTAAAATGGCAGCCTGAAAAAGGAATGAGAGACTTGCTGGGTGAGAGGCAGTATTGACAAAAGACAGGGAGCGCAATTACATGAGCATGGGGGATAATCTCTAATGGAGCCTCATCTCACTAAGCATGAACCTACAGAAGGATCCACCTGGGCCATAAGGGGGAACCAGGGCAAATAGCTGGAAGAATCTCTGATTTACTCCAATGTCAAGACACTGAATTATATTGTGTACAGTTTCATAAGTGTAGCATTTAGTTCTAATGTACATTGAGGTACTTTTCTTCTTGGTAGTCAATAACTGGGTTGGGCAATCATTTATTATACTGAAGTATGCTGCGTGGTGAGCTTGAGCACCGCCACACCACCTATCTGAGAAGCCTGCGACTGCTCGTAATTGCTACCAGCGAGCATCACTATACACAAGGGATGTCGCCGGAGAGCAACCTGGAAAGGACACTTGAAAGAAGTTCCTGAAGGAACCAGTTAGGAGAAAAACAGCAATTATTATTATTATTGTTATTATCATTAAATCTATGAGCATAAGTGAAGTGCGGAAGGGGCTGTACTGGGCCCAGTTTGCAGAGCTATAGTATGACTGACACTGGGACCTCAGAAACAAACAAACGCAACTGGGTCTACAACTTTGACAAAAAATACAACAACATAAAATCATGGAATGCACCCGTTGAGCCCATCAGTACAATAAAAACCTCATTGACCTCTGATATAGAATCTCCTGGAGAGGAGGCAGTCCCAACCACCAAGCGGGTTGGAGTACATTTATACAAAGATCCACAAACACTGTCTAGGAAACGTGCAATATACCAGAAACAGACTTCTAAATTATCAAAATTGAAGAGAAATATCTACATCAGTGGTACAAACACATGCACGGAGGTAAATACAGACCAAGGACAAGAAACCAACAACCAACCAGTAGTCAACTTCTCTATAAGAGTCTTACCATTTTACAACTGGAATTACTAAATAAAGGTTTGTCATTTTGCCCTACGGCCAAATGGGACTTGGTGAAAACCAAAATTGACTTGTACAAATTTATTAGGAGACTAAAACTGCAGGCTTTCTTTTCAGATAACCAACAACCAATGAGAATGGTCGTTCAACAACTAGGGATCTAGTGATCTCACGGTACAAGACCATGAAGAGATTCTAAGAAAAACACCAAAACTTGTTCATTTTGTATGCTAAATGATTCAACAACAAGTGCTACATTGCTCAACTATAGCAGATTGGATTAAGCTAAATTTACATTTTATCACTTGCCTATGAATTCTAGGAAAACACACTCAATAATTAGTAGCCACCTCAACCACCATGGTTGAGGCCTAGTAGGCCCTACTTGACCCGTGGCCACTGGAATGGCTCTGACACTGTCCTACCACCCGTAGGCCAGAATTTTCCAATTTTCCATGGTTATACAGCATAATTAAACATTCGCACAGCCCTCATTTTCTTGATCCCTTAAATTCAAATCTGCAGTATATACAAAATACACCGGGCTGTTCACAACATCAACTAATACTTGCAAGTCATTTACATGTGCAAATTTAGTCTTACATTTGAGTAATTTTACTACTTTTGGCCATTGATAAAATCTGAGGGTAAAACTACTCAAAAGTGCAGACTTGAGCCTCTCAACCTCCTGAAAGAGGGCGGGCAAATTTACGACCGTAAATTAATACTGCCTTAAAGAAACAGCTCCAACACATTTCCATTGAAAATAATACAGACATGGACTTAATATAAAACTCCACAGCAAATATTGTTAAATTTAATTAAATTATTTAAGGGCGAGGCCTAGCGGTCCATCCTGGCGGATACGCATTAGGCAAGTTCCCTGCAGCAAACTCAACATCCTCCCTCATCCTGCCCATAGCACACTTAAATCTCCCCCATCCATGCTTTGTGAGCAGGGGGGGAAGGTCCAGATGTGGCAGAGTGATGCGGACCCCATGAAGTGGCGAGCGCCAGATGTGTGGAGCGCGGAGAGGAAGGCCCGCATGGCAGATACGTATTTATAGTGGGTACACTATACCAAGAATCCCTTGTCATTGGCAGTGTCTATGCCTCCCCTCACCACTGGGGAAATCCTTCGTTAACCGCATCCATGGCCTGTGAGGAGAACTGCCAGATGGTCTGGCTGTAATTGGAGGTGATTAGAATGATGTCATGCACCCGGAGGTAGACAGGTGGCGTGCGGGGGGGGGGCATAGGAGCTCAGGGGTCCAGACTGAGGTCTCTGGTGGCCACACTGGGGGGGGGGGGTGGACTCCTGAACAGCCTATCATCGGCCAATGCCGGATACACGTCTTATTTCTTAGTCCATGCCTGGACTATTTACTGGTGCCCGCTGACTTCATACATTGTGTGTCTGGGATGGGGTCAACATTCTGCATAGAGGGATGTCTGATCATTCCCCAGTGGCTTTTTGGCTCTATATGGGTTCGCTGCATCCCCTCCTTTAGATGACGACTGTCGACTTGGCACTTGAGAAACCCATCCTATAGGGAGCTTTTATATCATGCCATAAAGGACTACATCTCCCTTAACACCGAGACTGAAGCCAATGCTCAGGGGGGTTGATATCAGTTTTTGTGTCTGCGTAGGTCCCAGGAGTTGTCTCAACTTGAGGGGCAACTGTTGGGCCTAGAGAACCAGGTCTGTGTGGAGGTTGGCAGAATGGCACAACGGCAACTATGTCTGACCCAAAAAAAATATCAACAAGTGCTCCTAGATGAGGCCAAGCAAGCTTGGCAGGCATCTCAGAACCGCATATACCAATGTAGTGATAAATCAAGTAAAGTGCTCGACAAGCTATGTCAGGTCGCCCGTGCGGCCATCCCAGTGCCAGTTATCCATAACAAACAAGACGAACTGCTGTTGGGCCCCAGAGAGGTGGTTTAGAGCTTCACTGAGTACTATAAAGACATTCATGCCCAGAGAGAGGTTGTGACCATGGACCAAAAAGGAGACTTTAGTGAAGCCCTGCCTCCCAAATCCTTGGCCACGACTGCCAGCACACAGCTAGATGAGCAGGTTACACAGGAGGAACTAGCCGCAGCTCTGGAGTAGAGGTGGCCCAGGAAGGCTCTGGGACCGCATAATTTCCCCAGCAAATTCCTTAAAGCTTACATGAAATAACAAAGGGCGCATTGGCTGGGGTGGTCCATGCGGCACTTAAAGAGACATGGCTCCCCCCAGATTGGAGACACACTGAAATCATTGTTTTCTTCAAACCAGCTCACTCCACTTACCACCCAATCTCTCTCCTCAACATCGAGGTGGTTCACGCAGATCAGGTTTGTTTCATGCCCCATCGGGCCACTTGTCACAATGTACAATGTGCATACAATGCCATGGCCTTGGGGGACCAACTTTGTTGACCCGTGGCAGTGCTATTGGCTAACACTGATAAGGCCTTTAATTTCGTGAGTTTGGACTACCTTTTTAACCTTCTCCAGCGACTTCATTGCGGGCCCTGATTCCTCCCACATATACGACTGCTGTACACTGATCTAACTGCATCGGTTTGTGTAGCAGGTGCACTTTCTACCCCATTCCCTATTCGATGCGGCACCAGGCAGGGCTGCCCATTGTCCCCTCTATTGTTTGCCCTGGCAATGGAGACTTTGGCTGCTTGAGTCAGGGTTGACACTCAAGACCGGGAATTTGAATGGTCTGCGTGCTGTCAGACAGAATTAGCCTATATGCCGATGACGTCTTGTTATTCCTGACAGACCCCGCGGCCTGGGGACCTCTTATTTTACAAATCATGCAGGTCTTTGGCTAGACCACCGGATTGTACATGAACATTAACAAATCTGTGCTGTTTCCATTGAGAGGGTCACTGAGCGACACGACGTGGACGCCGAGGCTAGAATGGCGGATGCAGGGTTTAAATATCTCGGGGTGTTCCTTTTGCCCATTCCTGCCGTTTCTTGGAACCACAACATGGCCCCATTGTTCCTGCATGTTAAGGAGGAGGTTAAATCCTAGTCCCCCTTGCCTCTATCTTTACTTGGCAGATCAGCCATTCTTAAGATGCTTTTACTACCCCAATTACTATATCAAATCCAGACCCACCCCTATGCTGTCCCTCCCTCATGATTCAGACAGTTCAATACACTCCTAGGTCAATTCTTGTGGGGCGGAGGGGCCTCCCGCACTGCCCTTCAAACTTGTTTCCAGTCTACCTTTTGCGGCGGGATCACCGCTGCTGATGTTCAGTCTTAATATACTGCCTCTCACTTGTAGACCATCAATGACTGGTGGTACGGCCCACAGGATGACCCGGCTGATGCCACAGAAAGGTGGGTGATGGGTAATACCTCTGTGCTCGACCTGCTTTATAGCAAGACAGATATGGGATCTCTCCCCCAGCAACTGGTGTGGTGGTGCACATGTGGAGACAATCTCTTCGTAGAATGAGCTGGTAGGGGCGACTGACACAGGAGATGACGCTGTAGCGGGGCACCACTCTCTCACAGGTAGCTCATCTGAAGGGTTTTCAGGGGTTGGATCATATTGGCGTCTCTTCACAGTGCGACATCATGCATGACATACTTACATAGTTTCATGAGTTTCAAACTGAATTCATGATGCACCACAGCCAATTCTATAAATATTTGCAACAGTGCCACGCTATCTCACCGTATCTGCACGACCTCCCGGACCTCCAGGAATTTAGCCCATTAGAAGGTAAGTTATTAATGGGAATTTAGAAAGTCATAAAACTCTCAACATCTATACATTTCTGGTCATCAAAATCTCCACTATGATGCCTGGCTTCCGAGCGGCGTGGCAAGCTGATATCGACCCCATAGAGGAGGATGATTAAACTGAAGCCCTTGAGGCCCCTCGTGGAGCAGCGATATCTTCCCGCCTACGATTGATCCAATAAAAAAATTTACATAGGGCGTATAATATGAGTAGCCGCCAGTGGCATAAGGGTCTCATACGATCTCCCACGTGTCTCTGTTGCAAGACAGAGGAAGGCACGTTCATACATACTGTGTAGGGCAGTAATGCATTGACACGCTTCTGGAGGTGGGTGGTGTCTTACCTGGTTGAGGTTCTTGCATGGGTCATTCCAATTGTCCCGAAACTGCTCCTCCTACACAGCTCTGAGGAATAGGTTGGAACTGTTATAAACACCATTCATTATGTTTTTGGCTCACACTAGTAAAAAGAGATGTCGCTCAACAGTGGAAAGCAAGTATACCACCATTCCTGGGGCATGAAAGTGAGGAATGGACTTCTGCATGGGGCAGGATATAGCAGTATTCCAGGCTAGAGGATGCCCCCAGAAACATCAGATGATTTGGCAGAGGTGGGCAGATTATAGGGGCTTGTTGTTCGAGCTTGTACGCACTGTTGAGCTACAACTGGATGCTGAAATCAGACAATATAGCAAAAGACACACAATTGATGGACGGAATGCAGACCAAATCAGATCATTCACTCCCAGTCAAGAGATCTGGGTTAAATCCATCATTCTTTTGCTCACCATGCCACCCCAGTTCAGACCTGGCCATATGCAAATCAGCCTTGACCCTGTGCCTCATGGGAACAGTCCAGCCCGATCTGCCAAACTGGAATGGCATGGTTAGCAAAAAAAACGATGGATTTAGACCCAGATCTCTGTACTGGGGTGAATGTATGACATTGTTCTGCATTCTTTCCATCCATTGTTCCTTTTGCATTTGTCACCCCGAGTGGGACGGGTATGCCCCAGATGTGGGTCCCGTGCTCCCTATGCCACTGAAATCCCGAAACCGGTCCTAGGATGCTTGTTTCCAGTCCAGGAAGTTTGAATTAAAAATAAATTCCCTTCTGAAGGAAAAAAGAACATTTAATTGTATGTTATTAATTATTAAAAGTGATGTAGAGACTCAAAACTAATTTTATTATATTTTATTAAAGTGTGTTTTAAGGTATAGATTCAAAACTTACTCTAACTCTGAGCTGCAGTGAATTACTAATGTTTGGGGTCCTTTTTTGGCTGTAGTAACATTAGCAGTGCAGTATGTAAACAGCAATGTTTGTTTCTGTTTCGTGGGGGTTGAATGTCTCTCCCTAAACCCTTTCCTAACTCTCTCTAAACCCTTTCTGATTACCCCCTAGACCCCTCCCCACACTCCACCAGTCCTCCCCACATTTACTGCTGAGTGGTTAACGTATACGATGGAGGATCTCCCCATAGAAAAGACAGGCGCATGGAGGTGGAGAGTTTACACTTGCAGGTTTGTGAATAGCATTTTGTAGTATTATAATACTACTGGAAAACTACAACATCCAGTCTGTGAAACGACCCCCAAAGGGTCTAGGCTCGTTTCTGATCCCAAACTGTTCACAATTTCAAACGTGCTCTGAAACGGCTTCCTGGCTTATAATGATGTGTTTTTTTTCAAATGTAAAATCATATCCCTATTTACCAAAACCTGCTAGAGCGGCTCAGGAAATCTTCACAATCAAATTACCGGATGCACCCAACTGGGCAACACAGGCGGCAAACACCCGCTACATTCTGACCTACCCTCCAAACATTATCTCAGAGGTTCAAGATTTGCCATCCAAGCCCCAATCGTCCCAAAATCTTTCGACCCTGAGGTCTGAGAGGGACAAGACTGTCTTCCAGTTTTGCTGTAAATTAAGAGCTCAACTATTTGTATCATCTTCTGAAATGTTATATCTCCTCACCCAACAACTCTTGGGCTCCGCCATGGACGTCAATTAAGAGTAACCATGGCAATGGGTGGCGTTGGGATACTTATTAGTTAGACGAGCCATGGCAATGTCCTGGGTTCCAGCAAAATGCCGCTTACGATTGGTTGGATAGCAGAAATGGACAAATGCATGATTGCAGAGAAAGAGGTCTACAAAAGAAGGAGCTGCCCTAAGAAGTGGGATAAAAAATGGGAAGGTTGGTACGCCTTTTGGGGGGAAATATGTACTTCTCCCACAGAAGATATGGCAATGAGATGGACCAGAATTGAGAACCCATAATTCCTTAATATGTAATGTGTTCAACACCAATTTACTGTGCTGTATAAGTAATATACCCCACAAATGTACTGTACTAATGATTTTGTGCTTTAACTTTAATAAAAAAGTTTATAAAAAAAAAAAAGAATAACCATGGGTAGCAATTGGTATACCTTTGGCAACCCAGGCACTGCTCTTTGCTGCCTTTCTACCTCTAGGGTCATAGGTCGGGATGACATTGAAAGCAAGAGAAAGGGCTCCTGCAGCTCTGATTACTTTCTATAGTTTTCACGCCATTCTCCTCCCTCAGAAGCTCAGAAACTAAAAGGGGGCATTGAGGGGCAAAGAGTGACACGATAGGTCATTCATATTATGTAAACAGGGGCGAGGTGGGTGAAAGGCACACAGTCATTCTCCCTCTTCTCCTCGTACTTTGGTTAATAAATGACTATAATCAGGGCCACTGGAATTATGTGATTGTGCTGCGATTTTTACATAATTATAGATTTGCCGCATTTGCTTCACAATCCATCATCTGCTGTATAATCTGCAGGGTTTAACAAAAAAAAGAATGTTGTTTCTAGCTGAAATGGTTCAAAAGTTAGTAAAAACGCAGCGAAAAGTGTGGCTGTGCAGTGGAAGGCCCTTTGCAAAGGTGGAATGGTCACCTTTCTGTCGCTTACTGCTTATATTTTGGTGTTAAATTCAGGGGCGGCCGGCATGACTCATGGGTTGGGAGGGCGGGTTTGGGGGACACGGAGGGTGTTGCAGGGGTCGCGGGGGATATCCCGGAAGGGGGAGCGGGGTTTAGAAATAAAAAATAAAAAATGTACTTCGAGGTCTTCTGTGCATCTGCTCTCCTGAGTCCTCTTCTAGGAACATGAAGCAGACAACCAGACTCCCTTCCCTATACCAATCACAATGCTGCAATGCAGTGTTTTGATTGGTTTGAGCACCGTGACAGGACACTCTGCAAGGAGCTATAGGAGTGGGCATGTTCCCCATGCAGACTGTAATGGAGCCTGCCTGGAGAAGGGCAGAGTGCGCATAACTCCTTTGGGTGTCCCGAGAGGGCTGGCGAAACAGTCATTGCGCACTTGAGTGGGCAAAACACTCTTCCCCTGCCCTAAGTGCGCCGGGTATGCCCAGACGTGGGTCCCAGGCTCACTCTGCCACTGGATTCAAGCCATCCTGGCTGATGAGGGGTGAAATCCCAAAACCGTTCGTAGGACGCTTGTTTACGGCCCAGGGAGGACTTGTCTTGGCAGTTCGGGCTGGACTGTTCCCAGTTCCAATGAGGCACTTAGGTCATGACTGATTTGCATATGGCCAGGTCTAAACTGGGGTGGCATGGTGAGCAAAGGAATAATGGATGTAACCCAGATCTCTTGACTGGGGGTGAATGTTTTGATTTGTTCTGCATTCCGGCCATCAATTGTGTGTCTTTTGCTTTCTCGCCCTAGGTTTGCCGGGTATACCCACACGTGGATCCCGGGCTCACTTTGCCACTGGATTCAAACTATCCTGGCTGATGGGGGGTGAAACCTCGAAAACGGTCCTAGGATGCTTGTTTCCGGTCCAGGAAGGACCAGGCTTGGCAGTTTGGGCTGGACTGTTCCCATGAGGCACAGGGTCAAGGCTGATTCCATATGGCCAGGTCAAAACTGGGGTGACATGGTAAGCAAAAGAATGATGGATTTAATCCAGATCTTTTGACTGGGGGTGAATGTTTTGATTTGTTCTGCATTCTGTCCATCAATAGTTTGTCTTTTGCTTTTCTGCCCTAAGTGCGCCGGGTATGCCCAGAGATGGGTCCCGGGCTCACTCTGCCACTGGATTCAAGCTATCCTGGCTAATGAAGGTTGAAACCCGAAACCGGTCCTAGGATGCTTGCTTCCTGTCCAGGGAGGACCTGGCTTGGCAGTTCGGGCTGGACTTTTCCCATGAGGCACAGGGTCAAGACTGATTTGCATATGGCCAGGTCTAAACTGGGGTGGCATGGTGAGCAAAAGAATGATGGATTTAACCCGGATATCTTGACTGTGGGGTGAATGTTTCTACTTGTTCTACTTAGTTAGCAGAATAGCCCTGACCACCCTCCCGCCCGTAAAGAAAACATAACATGATAATAACTGAAAGTTATTATCATCTCATTTTTCCACTTCTTCTTGAACTGCTCGAAAGCAGTGGGGCGACGCTCCTCCGCCATAGCGGACGAGCCGCCACTGGTTACATTGGTACTAAAGAGGTGCAACTAATGCCTAGACAGTGACAACAAGTTTAAATTTGACAAAATAATAAAGTAATACTATCACAAAATGTGGCCCATAATTTTCCTTTTTGCTGCATTATTTGGCCCTCCACAGCGACATAATTCCACTCCACTGCCACATAATTCCAGTCCACTGCCACATAATTCCAATGGCCCTGACTATGATTCACCATATTGACGTTTTCTTTATGCTTCGCTTGTTTGTCTTCCTTCTTTCATCTCTTATTGCCTTCCTTCTCGCCACATTTACCGCTTGGTGCACCAAAGCAAATATTCTACATTGGAGTTTTATGACTCAACTTTAAATGAATGGATTATCTACTGAAGGAAAAGTGAAACACGAGAGAGAGAGTCTGGCAGAGAGCGCGCAGTTTCAGGAGTATAGAAACTCCTTCCACGCTCACACATACATCCCCGGCCCGTGCAGAGAGGCTGCTGATTGGATCCCGAGGCTGTGTCTGAAACGCATGAATGCGGCCCGTCCCAGGGAGCTAGGCGCTTTAACGAACCAGCGCGTCCTCTGTTGTGTTTGCACTGAAGGGCCCCTGCTCCCCGTGCTGGCTTCCGCACCCTCATTACCGCGGGATCGGAACCGACGCGGGAAACAAGCGAACAACAAAGTGGCGCTGATTGCTTCCCCTCACCGAACCCTCATAATGAACATGATAAGAAAACAAACCATAATAAAACCATCAATACAAAAGGTCGGTGCTAAACAAGGATAACCAGGGCGCAAGTCCTAAAAAAAGAAGTGGGGGGACGCTGTCACCGGAAGTGACGTCACGACAGGAATCTCATGGGTATTCATATGCCTTTAGATGAAAGGTGGTCTGCACCCTATCTCGCGGAGGCTGCGTTTAATCCCCCCGCAGTGAATGCAGGTAGACAGACGTTCTGAATGAGCTCTCATCTCGCTCCAGAGAGGCCATAGAGTGAAGTCCAGCTTTTGGGAAGGTGGGACGGCGTCCACCCGGTAAAAACATGGTAAAATAAGTGGGGGGACGCCGTCCACCCGCGTGGTACCCCGACTCGAGCCCTGAGGATAACAAAGAATATATAATAATTATACCCACAAGGATATCAAAAGGCTACCGCTGATGACGAGAGAACTAATACAAATAATATTTAGGCCACGCTTTTGTGCAGCCCTTAATACTATATTCCTGTTACCTTGCAGTGGCATGGAACAACCGGCCCTGCACCTCAGGGCCGCCCCCTCGCTCCAGCAGGAGGGCCCCCTGCCCCCCAGGACTGCCCCCTCGCTCAAGCAGAGGGCCCCTGCACCCCAGGGCCACCCCCTCGCTCCAGCAGGAGGGGCCCTGCACCCCAGGGCCGCCCCGGCCCCTGCACCTCCCCCTCGCTCCAGCAGGAGGGCCCCTGCACCTCCCCCTCGCTCCAGCAGGAGGGCATCGCTCCAGCAGGAGGGCCCCTGCTTCCCAGGGCCACCCCCTCGCTCCAGCAGGACGGCCTCTGCACCCCAGGGCCGCCCCCTCACTCCAGCAGGAGGGCCCCTGCTCCTCAGGGCCAACCCCTCGCTCCAGCAGGAGGGCCTCTGCACCCCAGGGCCGCCCCCTCACTCCAGCAGGAGGGCCCCTGCACCTCCCCCTCGCTCCAGCAGGAGGGCCCCTGCATCCCAGTGCCGCCCCCTCGCTCCAGCAGGAGAGCCTCGCTCCAGCAGGAGGGCCCCTGCACCCCAGGACCGCCCCCTCGCTCCAGCAGGAGGGCCCCTGCTCCTCAGGGCCGCCCCCTCGCTCCAGCAGGAGGGCCCCTGTACCCCAGGGCTGCCCCCTCGCTCCAGCAGGAGGGCCTCGCTCCAGCAGGAGGGCCCCTGCACCCCAGGGCTGCCCCCTTGCTCCAGCTGAAGGTGCCCTGCACCTCCCCCTCGGTCCAGCAGGAGGGGCCCTGCACCCCAGGGCCGCCCCCTCGCTCCAGCAGGAGGGCCCTTGCACCCCTGCACCTCCCCCTCGCTCCAGCAGGAGGGCCCCTGCACCCCAGGGCCGCCCCCTCGCTCCAGCAGTTCAGGAAAGAGCTCAAGACCTGGATGTTCGAATAAACATATCACCTTGCAGCAGCTAGCAACCGCAGCGCCTTGAGACCCTCACCGGTGATTTGCCGCACTCTATAAATACTTGATTGATTGATTTCTAAGCTCCGTAAAACATAGTATTACTGTGACCCAATTTAATGTACGTGATACCACGGTTATAGCACCAAAATATATCTATAAATCATTGTGTCACATTACTTCTAGCTGGTAATATTGAACAAAATATACTGCGCACAGCAAGGGGGCTTGGAATGGACATCATCATCTCATAAATACTCCATGAGCGCCGTGCATGAGTGCAACCGCCCACTGTGCAGCGGATACGTTCAGTCGTGAGAGATGCCCTTGTAGGGAATGCTTTTCATCCTTCCTCTCTGGTCGAACTCAGTTGGTCCATCTTGGTTGTTTCCAGTCGGGTCTCCTTCCGATGCTGCCTGGAGTGCTACTAGGCCGATCCTGTCTTCAACCCAAATGGTTTCTTCATCTGGCGTTTGCCAAGACTTATTGATTTTACTAAAATGATATGTATAATAATATACTTACTTCAAGGGCCATTCTTCATCCATTGGTCTGTCGTTGTGTCACATTTTGCTTCCACCCACTACTCACTACAGCACACACACTGGGGCAGTGGGTCAGCCTACTTCAGCCGCTGGCTAACTTCACTTCACTTCAATGTGACTGCATTTTGTCCAATCACGGAGAGCACATTCACACACAAGGTAGGTCCCTTCAGGGCCAGTGTCAGTGTTTTTGTTTTTTATTTATGATCACTTTAGTGTTGCCTTTGTGTTTAGAGCCTCATGTGATAGCAGGGCGCTTTCTCCCAGCTCTCCCAGTGGCCTTTGTTTATTTGACTGCTGTTATTTCACAGCATACCAGATTGTGTCTATTTAAAACTGTTCTTTATAAAGTTATCCACTTTTTAGTATGCACACAATGAAGTAAATTTATAACTGAACTCCTGTAGGGCAATGCGGTATGTATTTTAATAGAGTACAGTTGTACTTGTAAACCAGTTTAGTCCGTATATCCTGCTTGTACGGCTTTCTATTTTACTTTCAATGTTCTTGCAGTTGTGCTTATGTAGACGTTTAACTATTACATTATTAATTGCAGCTGTGAGGTTTATTCAAATTCCTTCCCGATCGATCTATCTATCTATCTATCTATCTATCTATCTATCTATCTATCTATCTATCTATCTATCTATCTATCTATCTATCTATCTATCTATCTATCTATCTATCTATCTATCTATCTATCTATCTATCTATCTATCTATCTATCTATCTACTGTCGCAACTCTATCTTTTTATCTATCTACCAAGGTAACTCTCTCTATTAATGCATCTATCTCTATCTGTGTTTAACTGCCTATGTATACCAGTCTATCTAGCTATCTATCTTTATAGCTTGCAACTCTGTTTATCTACAGAACCATCTCTGTCTTTGTATGCCTCCCTATTTATCTATCTTTCAAACCTATTTGTGATAGATTTAAAAAAGCATTACAAAAAAGCATTAGCAGAGGCAATAGGCTGGCAACCAAATTGGTTTTTATGTCTGGTGTTAGCCAAGACTTTTGATTTTGCTACCATTATGTGTATAACGCAGTTACTTATAGAGCTTTCCAGCCAGACTTCATCCATTAATCTGCTGTTGTGTCATTCACCTTTTCTTCTGTCCACTCCAGCATGCATCATGGGGCAGTAGACTTCAGGCACTGACGGACTTCACTGAGAGTTACAGCATGCTGCTCGTTCACAAGGATCACATCTACAAAAAGGTACTTCTCTTCATGGCCAGCAACTACTATGGCAACATGTGCTCTTTGAGACCAAAAAATAGTTTTGTCTTTACCAATGTTTTGTTCCAGATTGATGACATCGAGGTCCCTATAGCTTCCCTAACAATGAAGTTTTGCAAAATCTGCGAGAGAACAATGCAAGAATTTCCCAAAGCCAAAAGGTGTGTGGCTAACATCAGACTTATTAACTTTGCCCCTTGTTTCATCGGGGGCACAGCCTGTATTGTGAGGTTATTTGATAAAAGCTCTTGGCAGCCGCCGACCGTAGGGGACGCAGTGTGCCGTGACGTGCGGTTTAATCTCTGGCCACGTGAGTTTGCACGTGCGCTCTCAGGCGTCCATTCTCTGCCTCACGACTCGCGCATTGCACTACTCTCCTTGTTCCGAGAAGCAGGGCCGTTTCTACCATTAGGCAAGACTAGGCGGCCGCCTAGGGCGGCAAAAGGGGGAGGGCAGCAAAAAACATGAGTTTTTGTATATCTAATGCATTAATTCTTCTAGCCTGGAGGACAGGGGGAGAGAGTGATGGTAGTAAAAGGGAGGGGGCGGCATTTTTCAATTCTCGCCTAGGGCGGCAAAACACCTAGAAACGGCCCTGCCCAAAAGCAGATGCACAGAGCCCATCCAAGACTTGAAAACAGCAAATAAACTTAAGAACTAAAGTTTGCACATAACCACGCATCACACGAACAACAGGGTTGGTATTACCTCAAGAGAGGAGGCCCACACAGGAAACATCACGTGCTCAGTGCAACGCTTGGAATAGAGGGTGTGTGTTCCCCCCTTCCTCCTGCTTAACACTGAGTGCAATGGTTAGGACATGACTAGAAAGCCCTTGAATGGAATACTGGGATATACACAATTACATACCATAAGGCAGGGCTGGCGCTAGGTGTGGGCAGCTGCCCAGGGCCTCACACTCAGCCCACCAGCATTGTGCCTGCACCAGTTCAACACACCACCAGCCCTCTTGTACTCCTGTCGATTCAATTGAAAGAAAGGCATCGCTTTGCAATTGGGCCCATAAGAGGGAGGGGCCCTCCCTGGGCCTCTTAGGGATGATATCCCAGTTGTAAAAAGACGGATTTTGCAGGTTTCTCCTGCAATTAGGCCCCCTGCCCGGATGCCTATTCAGAGACACTGCAGGACGCCCATTGTCAGCACTTTAGCGCCCCCACAGGTTCAACTCTCAGTCCCAAGCAATTCTCACACCTTCAGCCAAAAATAGGCTGTAAAAGAGGTGCTTGTAGGTGGCTGAGAGGAGCAGCTGTGGCCCAGGAGAAGTCTGAACAAAGCAGCTTCCTAGCCCTGAATATGTCACATATGAAAATTAGAGGGGCCTCACACATTCCATTTCGGCCAGGGCCGTAAAAATCCTAGAACCAGCCCTGCCATAATGAAACACCATGCCTCCTCACAAGCCTCGAGGAACAAGACTGAAACGAGAATGATGAAGGAATGGACAAAGCTAGATTGGGGGGAAACGTACAAACTGTGAATGTGGACCAGGAGCACACAACAAAGTTTGCCATACCCGAGCCGTACTTTAACCATCGGATGCTGGAATACTGCAGGGGTGAAAAATAAGCTAGATAACAAAGACTGGCAAACCGGTCCCAGGATGCTTGTTTCCAGTCCAGGGAAGACCTGGCTTGGCAGTTCAGGCTGAACTGTTCCCATGAGGCACAGGGTCAAGACTGATTTGCATATAGCTGGGTTTGAACTGGGGTGGCGAAGTGAGCTAAAGAACGATGATGGATTCAACCCAGATCGGTGACTGGGGGTGAGTGTCTGAAAAGTTTCAGTGCCCCGTCCATCATATCCTTGTGTTTGCTTTGTTCGCCCTAAGTTGACAGGGTATGCCCAGACGTGGGTCCCTTGCACACTTTACCACTGGATTCAAGCAAACCTGGCTGATATGAGCTGTTAGCCTGAAACCGGTCCCAGGATGCTTGTTTCCGGTCCAGGGAAGATTGGCAGTTCGGGCTGGACTGTTCCCATGAGGCACAGGGTCAAGACTGATTTGGATATAGCTGTGTCTGAACTTGGGTGGCGAAGTGAGCTAAAGAATGAAGATGGATTCAGCCCAGATCTGTGACTGGGGGTGAGTGTCTGAAAAGTTACAGCGCTCCGTCCATCATCTCCTTGTGTTTGCTTTGGCAAACCCACATTTACACTGCAGACTTGTTATGTTTACAGGAGACATGGTATATAGAAAATGTTATGGTTGTTGGTTTTGTTACAGTTCTAACCCCTGCCACCCCATCAGCACATGGGCAGGAAAAAGGAGGCCTGCCCACTTTGGTTTCAATACTAGCACGGGTGACTCTTAAGAAGTCCTAAGCTAAATCACCCTTTTCCAGCTGGTTCTACTACAGTCTAACACTAGATTATCTTTTGTACTGATAAACTTTTATAATACATTTTTACCGGTACATGAGGCTGTGGAGGAACTCGATAAAGTATTGGAAACATTTACAAAGAGATTCGAACCAGAGTGTGTTTACATATGGGTGGGAGTTTTTAATTTTAGTCCTTCTTTGTGATCAATAGATGTATGCGGATACACTGATGCTATAGGGTTTTTAATGATCAATAGATGTATGCGGATACACTGATGCTATAGGGTTTGTAACGATCAATAGATGTGTGCGCATACACTGATTCTATAGTGTTTGTAATAATCAATAGATGTGTGCGGATACACTGATGCTATAGGGTTTGTAACGATCAATAGATGTATGCGGATACACTGATGCTATAGGGTTTGTAACGATCAATAGATGTATGCGGATACACTGATGATATAGGGTTTGTAACGATCAATAGATGTGTGCGGATACACTGATGCTATAGGGTTTATAACGATCAATAGATGTATGCGGATACACTGATGCTATAGGGTTTGTAGTGATCAATAGATGTATGCGGATACACTGATGCTATAGGGTTTGTAATGATCAATAGATGTATGCGGATACACTGATGCTATAGGGTTTGTAATGATCAATAGATGTATGCGGATACACTGATGCTATAGGGTTTGTAATGATCAATAGATGTGTGCGGATACACTGATGCTATAGGGTTTGTAATGATCAATAGATGTATGCGGATACACTGATGCTATAGGGTTTGTAGTGATGAATAGATGTATGCGGATACACTGATGCTATAGGGTTTGTAATGATCAATAGATGTATGCGGATACTCTGATGCTATAGGGTTTGTAATGATCGATAGATGTATGCGGATAATCTGATGCTATAGGGTTTGTAATGATCAATAGATGTATGCGGATACACTAATGCTATAGGGTTTGTAATGATCAATAGATGTATGCGGATACACTGATGCTATAGGAAATAACCAGGCTCATTCTCCTCACAACAGCCATGGTGATTGCATAAATGAATTACTATTTAAGTATAATCTAGAACTGTTGATACAAAGTGATGTTAGAGGGAAAGCACCTCTACCAACCTTCCAAGGGAACAGCAGTGGCTCACATATTGACCATATAATGCTTTCAGTTAATGGTTTAAATCTTTTTATCTCACTAGTTGTAGAAACTGCTAGTTTTAGTGACCATTTCCCACTTACACTAAACTTGACTTTACAAATCAAGTACTTCGCAGCTCTCCAGAAGGCGGCACATATTGACATTGCAAAGAAAAACAGTATTAGCCTGAAGTGGATAGGGGTTACCGAAACGGATCTCCTGGAAAAGTTGGTGAAAAGCAATAAGGAGGACTTTATAGTCTGTACTGAACCTGATGCCCCTCCAGATAATATAGTGTTCACTTTTATCAAGATCACCTCTACCATTGCAGATAATTTTAAAAAAACAACAAGGGGATAAAGCGAGAGAACCTGGGCTGGTTTGACCACCACTGTACACAAGCAAATCGAAAATTAAAAAAGGCGCTACAGCAAATCCTGAGGAACAAAGAGGAAGCTAAACACACAGGCTTAATTATAAACAGGCACTAAGCTGGAAAGAACTGTGGGCCGGATTCACAGAACTAACTTAAGACAAAATCCTAAACTTACTACTTTTGGTATTCACAGAAGTTAGGATTTTGTCTTAAGTTTGTCTTAAGACAGACTTAAGACAGACTTAAGACAGACTTAAGACAAACTTAAGACAGACTTAAGGCAGAGTTAAGTTAGGATTTTGTCTTAAGTTTGTCTTAAGTCTGTCTTAAGTTTGTCTTAAGTCTGTCTTAAGTCTGTCTTAAGTATGTCTTAAGTCTGTCTTAAGTTTGTCTTAAAACAAACTTAAGACAAAATCCTAACTTCTGTGAATACCAAAAGTAGTTCAGTTCAGTTCAAACATAAAGTTTATTTAGACCATTAAGTCTTTAAACTACAAATCATACAATAGTATTTAAAAGAGTACACGCATTAAAAATTCTTATTCCCAACAATAAAAACATCATATAAACCTTAAAACTTCATACCTAAAATTTTAAAAACAGTAACATTTAATTTTATATAGTGGTACGCTTTTCTGTGCTTAAGCCTCTAATCACTTAGGAAACTTATATACACCCTGCATATATTTCCCAATGGCTATCGCAGTATCTAAATTTTCCATATCTGCAAGAAGCTCCCATGCTTGCAAGCGCACCTTCACATCATACTTTAAAAAGAGTGGGCGAAGAAATAATTTACGTAAATGTAAAAAGTTTCGACAATCCAATAAAATGTGTAAAATGTTACATTTCATCCCCATCTTACACATACATTTACCATCGGGTTGCATTAAGCCTGATTTTATTGCACTATTTGTAACAGCCGGATTTATTCCAATTCTTATCTTTAAGACTTCCCTTCTTAACCATTGATTTGGTAATATATCTAAATAGGGATAGCTTATATCTTTCTCCCAACTTTTGCTCATAAATTTTACAGGATCTTTCTTACTCAAATACACCCGGTGTATTTCTCTTGACAATTCTTTTCCCTGCAATTTGAGTACACTCTTTGTTACATTAATTTGTAATGTCTTCGGATCTAATTTCACCTTCAGGTGGTCACAGATAGTTTGAAGTTTGCTTCTTGTGGTTTTAGCCCATTTTAACTCACTAACTTGGATCTCTTTCATACACCATTGAGATACCTTTGTGACCTCCTCATGACCCAAACGATTCCAAAATCTGAGTAGACCTTGTTGCACCTGAATATTCCATGCTATCAGCCCTGCTTCCAGTCTAATAGCTTGAATCATTGCTGCACTTGGCAGGGACAATAAAGATTTTAGGCATTTCCCTTCCTCTTTGTCCCAGGAGCTTTTACCATCGATACAGAAGATTTCTGAACCATATTGGAGTTGTGGTGGAATCATTGCTTTATAGGCCGTCAATAGAGGTTTATGGGACATATCACCATAACTTTGATTGAATCTATTTCAACCCGCATACCGCCAGCTGTGCTTTTATTTTCTGTGCCTCAAGGTGCATACCCCACTTCATAGAATTTGTAAACCATATTCCAAGATATTTATATTCATTTACAATATCTAGTTTGGTTTGACCCAAATACCAATTACACTTCGTATTCCTCTTTCCGAAGCTCAGAATCTTTGTTTTGTCCATGTTTACTGTTAGTCGTTTTGCCGTACAATATGCGCTGAAATTATTCAGCTTTCTTTGTAGACCCACCTCAGTTTGGTCCAATATTACTAGATCGTCAGCATTCAGTAAACAGGACAGGTGCCTTCCGTTTACTTACGGGCTTGCGCCTCTAGCAGAACCCAGAGTAGCGGGCAGATCTGCTAGGAATATGGCAAACAGAAGCGGAGCCAAAACACAACCTTGCCTAAGTCCATTAGTTATTGCTATTTCTGGTGTTAGGCCGCCAGATGTATCTTTAATTACTTGTGCCCAATTATGGCTGTGTAGCTCCTGAATCATCATCAAGAGATCTGGTGGAACCTCATAGTTACTCATGGTCTCCCACAAGCACTCCCTATCCACTAAATCAAATGCTGCGCGAAAGTCCATGAAACAGCAATACAGCTTGCCCTGCTGCTCCATGGACTTCCGCGCCACGACCCACAAGGCAAAGCAGTGGTCAATAGTCGAATGTCCTTCCTTAAAACCTCCCTGTTCTATTGGGACTATCGACCACCGCTCTACCCATTCCTTTAATCTACCAAGGATTATTTTTGAAAATACCTTTTCTCCAATGTCCAATAAGTTAATTAACCTTTAGTTCATTGGATCCTTCCTATCGCCCTTTTTGTGTAGTGGTCTAATTATTGACCCTCTCCAGGTTTTTGGAATACAACCTGAATCTGAAATGGCCATAAACCAATGGGATAGGAATCCTGCCCACCAATCTATTTGAGTTTTAATTATTATGGCTGGGAGATTATCAGGTCCAGCTGCACGAGATAAATTCAGCTTCTTGATTGTTTCTTTTACTTTTTCTATATTAAAGGCTGGTTTTAACTCATCTACGGATACTGTCCAGATGGATTTTTCCTTATTTATTTCCAAGTTCTTATTTGCTTTATATAAATTTCCTAAGTAATTTACCCATGCTGCCTCTTCCACCACACAGCTCATATTTCCCGGAGTCCTTCCTGCGGCGTACTGTATCAACCTCCAGAACCCTTTTATATTTTTAGTTTCAATTGTTTCTAGAAGGTTTTCCCAACATTTTTCCCGAAAAATCCATTTCTGCTTCTGTACTAAGGATTTGTATTCTTTCTTCAAGTTGAGCAGAATCTCTAAATTCCCAACTTCATAACATTTTCTCTGGCACCGCTCTATTTTCCGAATGGCCCTTTTTTTGTTCCCACAGGCAAGATTAAACCACCTTGGTTGCCTTCCTTGGCTATGTTGTATTTTTACCTTACCCTGTTTCTTATCGTTTAAGTTTAGGATTTTGTCTTAAGTGAGTTCTGTGAATCGCCCCTGTAAGAACAGGCATGGGCCAGTCTAGAACAGGCAGCGGAACCAAAGATAGCACTCTTTTTTGGAAGATAATAAACTCTCCTTTCCTTAACCCCTTCGACGCGTATGACGGAACGGTTCCATCATGCACGTCGGTTGCGCTGTGCGCATGACGGAACCGTTCCGTCATGGCCCCGCCCGCGCACGGAACCTTCAGCGTGGCGCGGAAATCTGCGCCGCGCTGTAGGGGTTAAAGATAGTTCAGACCCAAGAGTAGAGGAACTAGTCCCTCCATCGGATTGGATAAGCCATTTTGAAAGGATATTTAATCCACAGATTAAACAACTCGCTACCACTGAACAGGACAGTATTGCCCTGAGGTCATTCCCACTTCAAGCAGTTAGCCTAAAAGAAGTGGTGAGTGCCATCGAGAAGTCCTTCTCAAAGGAAGCTCCCAGCCCAACGGGTTCCACGGGATTCTTCCAAATCTTGCATACCTCAGTGGGCACCAATCCTGACACAGGTATTCAATGGCGTAGCAGGAGGCTCTTTCCCATCTACATGGATAGATTCTATAATAGTTCCTATTTTTAAAAAAGTGGACAGTGGGGATGGCAAGTTCTACCGCCCGATATGGCTCTAGGATGTATCTGTAAAAATAATGGGGAGAGTCATTCCGGATAGGTTAGATACCTGAGTAGCAGAAAATCACGTGCTAACAGACTCCCAGTATGGGACCAACCCCCACTCTCGAAAAAGGTTCAGCATTTGAAGGCCTGTATGCGGCCTGCTTCCAGTGATGGTGAAGCAGCGTAATTATAGCTCCACCCTAACACGTCACAGAAGTGTGATATTTCAGTACACATAGCACCATATATGTTGTATGCCTTCATCCTACAAATGTAGAATGAATCATTAAACATATTGCTGGAGTGTATTCAATGTAGAAAATACTTATTCACATAACTGTGTGTTCTAATATCTTCATTATAATGCCACAAATTGTAGTTCTCATTACATTTACACTTGGGTATTTCGAGTTATGCCATCTTTACTGAAATTTCATTTTATGTACTCATGTATGCATATATTAATGTTGCATTTATTCTATAATCGTAGGTGCATATATAATCATGTATTTACCGTGTATACTGGTTGTTTTATTAAGTTAACTTAACCAGAGGCCTTAAGCATTTGGTCTTCAATGTTTGACCTTCAATGGAGAAAGTTTTGCTTCTGCTGCACTGTTCTTTCTTTTGAAGATGTGTTCACTTGATGTCATCGTCAGTGAAAGGCATATTGTGTATTAGAGATAGTGAAGTCCGGGCGTAGAATTCTTGGCGAAAATGAGCAGTGCTAATGAACTGAAAAAGGACTCCTATTCACATCGTATTAGGAGCAGGGAGACATCCAACGATGACCTGTAGGCCAAACCATAGGATCGGAAAGCTGAGTAAAGTTTCCAATTTCTACTGTGAGAAGGTGGAAATATACTGGAGTCAATGGGATAGAGGATGTAGCCTTACGGCTAGAGCGGTCAACCTCGAAGCGGGGGAACCACGTTCAAGTCTCGGCAACGACGCTCAACATCCTATGATTCTGGGCAACTCACTTAATCTCCCCGTGCCTACCAAATATGAATGTGTCCTTGTGTAACGAAACTGATGCTATGTAAAGCGCACTGATACCCGATATCTTCGGGTCTAGTTCGCGCTATATAAAACTCTAAAAAAAAAAAACTTACGTGGAATTCTTGAATGTTTATTAGGGTTTAATTAATGTTCACACTTTAGTCTTCAGTTAGATACCATTTAGTCTGTGAGAGGTTTAGACCTCTCTGCTCATATTTCCAGGGTGTGACTTTATGCTATACTTTGCCTTGTTTGGAGAACTTTTACTGATGTCTCCACTATGCTGAGACCTTCCTACTCCCCTGATTTCACAAGGTTTTCTTAATCTTCAACTTTAGTTTTGAATTAGTTTAGGCGACTTTAGATGTATTCAAGTATAGACTGGAGGATTGAAATCTGTGCACCGATCATCAAATTCTATTCCTTATCTCCTGTATTGCTGTAACTGAATTTCTGGTATGCTTTTTGTTACTAAGGCTTAATTTCATTAGATTTTTTGGCATACCTGTGGGGATTGTGTATCTTTATACCATGTTTTTGAGAATTATGGGGCATATCAACAAGCAGGCGATAAAAAATTATCGCCGATTTTGCGGCCGTTTTCGGCCGAAAAGCGGCGATAATTTTATCGCCTAATCAGCAAGGTCACGCTAACGCGTGAAACCTTGCTTTAGCGTCAGGATTCCTAACGCCCAGCTTTGCATCTCTAATGAGATGCAAAGTGGGCGTTCCTGACCTGGCATGACTGGAGAAATGTCGTTAAGCGACATTTCTCCTATCATCAAGCCCCATGCTATAGAGCATAGCGTCAGGAAAAGTAGCGATAACCCCTGTTATCGCTACTTTCCTTACGCCTGCTTCAGGACTGACTTAGCCATGATATCCTATGGAGGGTGGATATCATGGCTAAGTTTGTGAGTCCCTATCAACTAGCTAACGTGAGATTATCGCTGGGTTTCCAGCGATAATCTCACGTTAGCCAGTTAGCGCTAGGATTTTTATCGCTGATGAGATAAGCGTTGCTAATAGCACGCTATCTCAGCGATAAAAATCGGCGCAAGCCGGCGATAATTATCCGAGCGCTAAGTGCGCTCAGTGATAATTATCGCCGGTTGTTGTTGATATGCCCCTTGATATGTTAGTTTGGCTCTTAATTTGTAATACATTTCTTGAATTTACTAAGCCATTGTGAGTCTTTAACGTGTGGCAAAATAGGTTATTGTGTACATTCAATTGTTCGATTGATGTTAACACCCCTTTACCTCTCAGGCAACAATCAAAGGTCCATCACAGGTGAAAGGGTAAGAAAATCCCAGTGCTCCATCAGTGATGAGGACAAAAGAGGGCGACAGCTGTTCACCTCAGATTTATAAGCCCATTGCCCCCTCCCATTAACTGATGTCACCCAGGTAGACCATTGCACTGAGAGCTGTGCTGTGCTTTTTGGAAAGGCGGGAGAAACAACAAAGGAGCAGAAGGGAGACTGTCCGCAATACATAGGCTTAATACAACTGGCCTCCTCGGATGGACTAATGGCGCCCCCACTAGTCACGCGGTGCACTTTCCATAATGTGTTGAATATGTGGCCTGCTCAGTCTGAAATGTCCATTTCATAATAGTTTCAAGTAACGTTTTTAGCTGCCTCCACTTCATTTAAAATGTATTTTCTATTCTGATTCTCCACTCTGAGATTTGGAGTGTACCGAAATGGGTTCTTAATATCTCCAAAGTTGAACTCTTTTTCGATGGCCAGGAAAAAGAGCTGGACAGTAAGTCCAGGTGTAAAATAGAGAAAAGCAGTTCAAGTGTGCCGCACAACAAAAATCTTCTGTTCATATTGTTCTCAAAAAGTATCTCTGATGTTAGAGGTGGACACTCAAGCACGGCTCGAGGCATCTCTGATATTGGAGGTGGATGCTCAAGCCAGGCTCGAGGCATCTCTGATATTGGAGGTGGATGCTCAAGCCAGGCTCGAGGCATCTCTGATGTTAGAGGTGGATGCTCAAGCCAGGCTCGAGGCATCTCTGATATTGGAGGTGGATGCTCAAGCCAGGCTCGAGGCATCTCTGATGTTAGAGGTGGATGCTCAATCCAGGCTCGAAGCATCTCTGATATTGGAGGTGGATGCTCAAGCCAGGCTCGAGGCATTTCTGATATTGGAGGTGGATGCTCAAGCCAGGCTCGAGGCATCTCTGATGTTAGAGGTGGATGCTCAAGCCAGGCTCGAGGCATCTCTGATATTGGAGGTGGATGCTCAAGCCAGGCTCGAGGCATCTCTGATAACATGCCAGGCTCGAGGCATCTCTGATATTGGAGGTGGATGCTCAAGCCAGGCTCGAGGCATCTCTGATATTGGAGGTGGATGCTCAATCCAGGCTCGAGGCATCTCTGATATTAGAGGTGGATGCTCAAGCCAGGCTCCAGGCATCTCTGATATTGGAGGTGGATGCTCAAGCCAGGCTCCAGGCATCTCTGATATTGGAGGTGGATGCTCAAGCCAGGCTCGAGGCATCTCTGATATTGGAGGTGGATGCTCAAGCCAGGCTCCAGGCATCTCTGATATTGGAGGTGGATGCTCAAGCCAGGCTCCAGGCATCTCTGATATTGGAGGTGGATGCTCAAGCCAGGCTCGAGGCATCTCTGATATTGGAGGTGGATGCTCAAGCCAGGCTCGAGGCATCTCTGATATTGGAGGTGGATGCTCAAGCCAGGCTCGAGGCATCTCTGATATTGGAGGTGGATGCTCAAGCCAGGCTCGAAGCATCTCTGATGTTGGAGGTGGAAAGTTCAAGCCAGGCTCGAGGCATCTCTGATATTGGAGATGGAAAGTTCAAGCAAGGCTTGAGCCTGAAGCCTGGGTGTTGCTCAGCTCGAGCCTAAAATGAGTCAAGTTTTCATATGGTTTCTGCCTGCCACAGTCCCTCTACCCAGGATGTGGCATTACGGCCAGAGCAGTTGGCCATGGAATTGTAAATCACCTAGGGCCAGATGTACAAACATTCGAAATACCGATTTCCTATTGCAATTATCTGCAAATCACAATTAGGAATTAGATATTCCTAACGTATGATTTTATTCCCCCTAAATAGGGATTCCTAGTACATCGCAAATTGACCTACCTCATGAATGTTAATGAGGTAGGTCACAATTTGCAACCCATTAGGAACCTCATCCATCACAGGGATGATGGCCTGCTGAGGTCAGCAGACCGCCGTCTGTGATTGCTTTTTAATAATGCTGTCCTTTCTTTCAGTAAAGGAAAACGGAATGCATTTAAAAAGAAAACAATTTTACTTTGAAGTAGGTTTTCAGACCACTGCCTGCTCGTAAAAAAATATTTTTCAACATTAGCAATGCAAATGGATTACCACCACTTTTCAAAATAGTGGTAAAGTATTAATGTTTTGCAACCAGAAATCTATTGCAAAACAGTAATACATACCACACCAATTCGGTATTTGGAAGGGACACCCACAACATGCCGCTTCCAAATACCGAGTCGCAAGCGCAAATTGTAATTCGGTAACAAGTTACCGAATTGCTTTTAGTATATTTGAAAAAGTATTTTTCCGGATTTAAAGTCAGTGAATAGGGCCGTTTGCGACCGGTGAACTGCTTGTACATGTGGCCCCTAATCTCCCCATGCGCACAAAATGAATGCAACTGGTGTACAAATACCTATTGTGTTTGATTTATTAGAGTATAATGTTGCTCTATATTATTCTGGGCCACATACAGGGTTTACATGACAACTGTCTCACCTTTAATGGTTCATGTTTAAAAACGGCCACTTTTAATAAGCACTGCTGAAGAGGAAGCCCTGCTGCTGTTCTTTGCCCTCTGACCACTGGTGACCTGCCTTTGATTTTAACTGTTCGCCGGACCCGCTTCGCGGGTCCCGCTTCACCAGTATTACCTTTGGGAGAACTGCGCTGTGTCCGTGAGGCTTGTGGTGCTCTGGGGTACTGGGCAGGGCTGCGAGCGTTTCAGCAGGGACTCCGTGTCCCAGGAGTCCCTGCCTGGCCGATTGAAAACACCTGGCCCGCTCTCCTTGTCAGCCCCGCCCCCTGCACACGGTTTGTGAAAAGGAGTCTGCCTGCCTTTCCTCACTGGGACGCATTGCTGAAGAGGAAGCCCAGCTGCTGTTCTTTGCCCTCTGACCACTGGTGACCTGCCTTTGATTTTAACTGTTCGCCGGACCCGCTTCGCGGGTCCCGCTTCACCAGTATTACCTTTGGGAGAACTGCGCTGTGTCCGTGAGGCTTGTGGTGCTCTGGGGTACTGGGCAGGGCTGCGAGCGTTTCAGCAGGGACTCAGTGTCCCAGGAGTCCCTGCCTGGCCGATTGAAAACACCTGGCCCGCTCTCCTTGTCAGCCCTGCCCCCTGCACACGGTTTGTGAAAAGGAGTCTGCCTGCCTTTCCTCACTGGGACGCCTTGCTGAAGAGGAAGCCCAGCTGCTGTTCTTTGCCCTCTGACCACTGGTGACCTGCCTTTGATTTTAACTGTTCGCCGGACCCGCTTCGCGGGTCCCGCTTCACCAGTATTACCTTTGGGAGAACTGCGCTGTGTCCGTGAGGCTTGTGGTGCTCTGGGGTACTGGGCAGGGCTGCGAGCGTTTCAGCAGGGACTCCGTGTCCCAGGAGTCCCTGCCTGGCCGATTGAAAACACCTGGCCCGCTCTCCTTGTCAGCCCCGCCCCCTGCACACGGTTTGTGAAAAGGAGTCTGCCTGCCTTTCCTCACTGGGACGCATTGCTGAAGAGGAAGCCCTGCTGCTGTTCTTTGCCCTCTGACCACTGGTGACCTGCCTTTGATTTTAACTGTTCGCCGGACCCGCTTCGCGGGTCCCGCTTCACCAGTATTACCTTTGGGAGAACTGCGCTGTGTCCGTGAGGCTTGTGGTGCTCTGGGGTACTGGGCAGGGCTGCGAGCGTTTCAGCAGGGACTCCGTGTCCCAGGAGTCCCTGCCTGGCCGATTGAAAACACCTGGCCCGCTCTCCTTGTCAGCCCCGCCCCCTGCACGTCACACTAATTATATCGTTGATATCCCTCCCCGCTGCACGGGAGCGCCCGGGGCTAAGCCCGGGCAAAGGGCGGGCCGTTTGAGGCCGTTCGAGGACGGTGGAGGCCGGGACCGGGCCAACCCCCTTCATTTGTCCTGTCCTGCTGGACTTCCCCGGGGTTCGCACACCTGCTCCTTATATATTCATCTGCAAGCCATCTATCCCACTGTTACAATGGTGTTAACAAGAGCAGGAAAAAAAAGGCCGCGGGAGGGGTGGGTAACCTCCTAGGTCCAATGGACGATTTTATCATTAAGGCAAACTCTTTCATCGACCAGAGTATCAGCCGTATGGAGGGTAGGGTGTCTTTAGACCTTGCACGCGCCAAGAGATCTTCTTTGGGTGCTCTAGCGAGTGTAAGATCCCCTGAGCTAGTTACTGCTCCTGATCCCAGGTCATTTAATCAAGGTAGGCGTAGCTTTCCAAACATGGTGGATCTATCCGCAACTTTGCTATCAGACTTACAGACCAGCACAGATCTGGAAAAATCCCCTGACCTTCTCCCGCAATCTCCACAGCTATCCTCGCAAGTTACGCCAGAAGAAACAAGAAGAGATAGAGGGAGGAGGGAGGGCGCCGTGAGGAAAAAGAAGTTGGACATAAATCAGCCTTCTCTAGTTCCCAATACACTAGCTTTTAATAAATCAGTTTCTAGGCCTAGTTCAACTGAGTACTTACACCCGAGAAAGGTACAAGTAGTTCACTCCGCGATAGCACATCGCCCAGCACACGATAGTTCCGACCCCATTTTTGTGGCCTCATTGACTGATGTCCCTAGCGGTGGAGAACCACTCCGGTCTGATAACTTACAGATGTCATCAAACAGTATAGCGGATCTACTGAAAACTCTACTCACCCCAATAGAACGTAGGTTAACAAATATAGAAAATAAATTGACCAATCTTTTAAATCTGTATAAGACTAAGCAGGTATCAGATCAGAGACACAAATTCCACGAGTAAAAAACCAGATTCAGAACCCAGCCAAATCAGCACTCCCACAAAACCGTTTATCTACTCCTACTGCCCCATTACAAAAATTAATTCCATCCACTAACTCAAAAATTAATAGTTCAGCAAAACCCGCCCCTAAAAATATCGCCACCTCAACAGTGGCAAGTACTTTGCCTCAAAAAACAATGGTACAAAATGCTAAAGTCTCAAAAAACTTGTCCCGGCCACTGCCAGCTTCAAAAACAGCACCCCCAGTTTCTGACACAGGTGGTACGAGGGTAGGTCAACAGGCTAGACTTCCTGTTGACTTGCCCCCGGAAGCCTACCCCCTTGTGGCGGGTCCCTGAACTCTTGGATTATAATTCAGAACCCACAGGGTTCCTTAAGAACAAAGTGCAATTCTGGCTCAATACTAATCGCCCTGTTCCACCGACAAGGTCCTACAGGATCCTTATGGTACGTAGAACTACCTGGGTGGGCCATGGCAGGAAATCACTGCCAGGCGACTGCATCGTGGTAACCTTTGATGATCCTAGAGCAGCCGACCATATCTGCGCATGGGAAAATTCATGTGAAAGTGGAGGAATAAGCATTAAATGGCTTTCCTTCTTTTATCCTCCAAGGTCCTCAAACATCCAAGAGCCATCTTGGCAATCGATGGGTCCCCACTATTTCGACTATGACAGCCACAGGCAGACAATGGGTCCCTGTCATCCCCAACATGACAATCCCTGGCAAATAGTGGGGCATCGACATCTGGGTAGAGACTGGGACAGCTGGGGTGGGACAAATACATTGAGGGCGGTTAATCATGAGCGCACTCGCTGGGCTCCCTGGTCCGGTATTCCCACATATAACCGATTCAGTGGCTTAGTGTTAGACCTGTCAGCCCTTTGGGTGGTCCCTCCTCATCATTATTTATTTTGTCCCACTTCTGCCTCAAACCCTGTTATCATTTTTCCTTTTTGGGAACCACCAGACTTCTTAGTGTTGATGCAGGGTCAGGGAGCCATTTTCCCTACCCCTGGAACTTCTGTCTGAGGGCCTGAGACACAAAATGGTGGCCATCCATTGTCACCTGTGACATAACCAGAACTCACTGGAGGTTTCCAGAACCTTCTGGAACATTCTAGAATCCTGTGATAGTGGGAGGCAGTTTTAGAATGTTGGGAGGCCATCTCAGAGTGGCAGTTGGCATCTGACTGGAGAGGAGAGAGGACAGATATAGAAGGAGGTCGGAGTAAGGCAGCAGAGGTGGAAACCAGTGCTTGGAGTGGGGTCCAGAAACCCACCCTTGATGCTAGTCCCTACTGACCAAGCCCAGCCTAAAGCCCTGTGTGGGACCAAGACCAGAAGAACCATCTTAAGGATCTGAACATTTGGAACAGGCCTTAAAGAGGAAGAACAGCAAGCTCCTGACCTGTTCAGCAGTATCCTCCTGGAGTCCTGACGTCGAGAAGCCGGAGACCTGGGGCCTGAGGTCGAGAAGCGGCGCTGACAGAAAGCAGACGTCGTACCCGGAGCCGCCAGAGGTCGAGTGAGGGCGCCGACGGAGGTCGTGGAGAGGCACCGGAGGTCGAGTCGGGAGTCACCTGAGGTCGAGGTGAGGCGTCGACGGGGGAGTGAAGTCCACCCACCGGAGTCGCCGGAAACTGAGGTGAAGCGAGCCGGAGGTCGGGAGTGGAGATCGCACTCCGGAGACACCCGGAAGCGGGGAGACCGTGTCCCTGCGATGCCGGAAGGCGACATCGAGTCGAGACCGCCCAGCGACATCGAGTCGAGCCCGCCCAGCGACATCGAGCCGGGCCCGCCCAGCGACATCGAGCCGGGCCCGCCCAGCGACATCGATCCGGAGCCGCCCAGCGACATCGAGCCGGGCCCGCCCAGCGACATCGATCCGGAGCCGCCTCACGGCGTCGACACGGCGCCGAGCGGAGCCGACCGTCGTGGAAGGGACAGTAAGTGGTAGAGGGGGCGTCTAAGGCCCCGTGGAGCCCTAAAGACCATCCTAGGGGTTAGAGGGGTGTTAGGACCAGCCTGGGAGTGCCAGGGGTGAACTGAGACTGGTACAGTGACCTCCGTAAAGGGCTGTGTAGTTTGGAGGGCCAGATCTTTAGGTTACCCTTGTTCTGCCTCAGCTTAAAGCCCCAGCCTTGACCAATCTAGGTGGGACACCCCCATGACATCCAAATGACCACAAGCTGTGTATGGGCAAAGTAAGACCAAGTGACCTCATGAAAGTGATCTGATCTGTAATTGTCATTGATTGCTTTACCTTATTTATTGAAGGTGCTTTATTTATTGTCTTCCACTAATTTATTCTTGCACTGTATTTATTGTCTGACTGTATTTATTTGCCGTCTGTATTTATTGCACATCTATTTATTCTTTGCTTAATGATGTCCTGAACCTATTTGTTGAAATTCCAAAGTAGCATTGTTTATTTGACCTGCTCTTTTGATGGAAAATCCTATTGTATTGTATTTATGATGTGAAGCCTGCAACTAAGAGAAAATAAGATAAAGACATATATATTTTCATCTTGTCTCCCATAATTTTTACGGTGTAGTGTCGTTTTTGGAACGGATGAACGCATGGTTATTGTGAGGGTGTGACGTATGCTTAACACGGTGCCTGACCCCCAACCGCTCGAACCAAGCTACCACTGTGCTGGGAACCTGGTGACCGCTAACTCGGTTGCCCGGTTTCCAACATAAAATTGGTGTTCAGCGGTGGGATAGAGCTGTGCTTGCGTCTACTCGACAATAACTTTGGGTAGTCCATAGGCCTACACCGGGAGTTTTCTCCAAGCGGACTTCCTAATTTTGAGTTTTGTTTTTTCCAAATTTACTTCTGGTGGTGGGAGGAGGTATTACAAAAGGTACCCCCCTGCATAGCTTCTGTAAGCAACTGTCTTCTATCCTGAGTGGGCAAAATGGAGTTTGTGTTGGAAGATGTGGAAACTTACACTGTGGCCCAACTCAGAGAGTTTTGTCAGCGAGAGGGGGTGTTTTGTCCCCAAGGTGCAAAGAAGGGTGAGTTCCAGACCAGCTTGAGGGCTTGGGGGGAGGCACGACGAGAAAGTAAGGTTGAGAAGGAGGACAGGGATGGAGAGACTGACAGCGAGGGGGCTGGTTTGTACCAACCTGAGGTGGGGAACCTATTAGCGGGGCCCAGAACACTTTCAAGGAAGGGCAGCAGTGTCTCTAGCAACGGCTTATTAGAAGCAGAATTAACTGACCGGAGGGAGAAAAGACAGCTCACCTGGGAGTTGGCGAAGCTGGAGAAAGAAAAGGAGGAACAGAGGATGGCTCACGAGTTGAGGCTCAGGGAGATAGATCTCCAGATCCTACGGGTCGGGGCACACACTGTTCCTAATGGTGGCAGCGAAGACAGAGAAATCACCAGGGAACCCAAACCCTATCTGCCAAAAGACATAGTAGCCAGCTATAGTGCGGGAGATGACATCGCCAAGTGGCTAGCGGCCTATGAGGTCTCTTTAAGAGCCCATGGGGTTCCAGAGAAATATTGGGGAGGGGGATTGTATAAATACATGTCTCCAGCTGGCAGGGATACATTATTGACCCTGGAGCAGGATGAGCAGACCCACTACCCCACCATGAAAGTGGCGCTCGTGAGGAAGTTTGGACTAACACCCGAGAAGTACAGACAGAAGTTCCGGGGTAGCCACAAACTGGGCACACAGAATTGGGTGGATTTCCTGGACTATGCAAAGAAGGCATTAGAGGGTTGGATACAGGGCAGCGAGGTGAGGGACTACGAGGGGTTGTTTGATTTGATGTTGAAGGAACACCTGCTCGAAAAATGTTTCCCCGAACTGCGTCAACACCTGGTGGATAGCAAGCTGACCAATCCCCGGAAGCTTGCTGAGGAGGCGGACATTTGGGCTAGTACCCGGGTGTCCACAAGGGGGACTGGAGGGGACTCTCAAAAGACCGGACAGGGCGCCCCCCAGAAGAAAGAGGGAGGGGAAAAGAAAACGGAGTTCTCTAAAGGCCCCCAAAATAGTTTCCAAGGGAAGGGAACGGGATTCACCCCAAGGGCTAACCCACCCAGAAACCCTAATCCTGGCCAGAGTCAGCAGCCAAGGGTTGTCCATTGCTTCGAGTGCGGTGGTGTCGGACACTATAAGGGAGATGTGAAATGCCCGAAAAGACCACCCCCTCCCATCGGAGGAAAGGCCCCCGGAGTAGCTAGTGTAGTGCTCGGGGAGGAGATGCCTTTAGATAAGGGAAGGGAGTGGGCGGGTGTCACTTTAGTGTCCCTGGGAGAACGGGAGATGGTTCCTAAGATCCCGGTGCCCGCAAATACCACAAAGTATGGGCAGTGGGTCACCATCAACGGCCAAAGAGGGGAGGCTCTGAGAGACACAGGAGCCAGTATGACTATGGTACGTAGCCAACTGGTGTCTCCAGAGCAGGTGATTCCCAATGTACTCCACCCTGCCGCGATGGCTGACGGCAGAATGGGCCACTATCCGGTGGCCGAGGTTCCATTTGAATGGGAAAGGGTTGCAGGGTTGCTTCGAGTTGCCGTAAGCCCTGCCGTGCCAGTCGATTGTCTGCTGGGGAATGACATGGAGCATAATGCTTGGAAGGAGGTGGAATACCGGACTCATGCTGAGATGCTGGGTACACCTGACTGGGCCTGTGTCAGCACAAGGTCTGCGACTACCCGGAGGGGGAGTTCGTTTAGGCGGGAGCCTGGAACAAAGGCGCAGCCGGCTGCCGACCAAGGGAAGAACCGAGGGCAGGAGGAGCCTGCCTCGGCATCCGCGCCCCGTGTGATGGATAGGCCACCGGAGGTGGTGGACCAGGAGTCCGCAGAGGGGGATGTTACCGAACTGGAGAACCTACCCATCCCGGCCGAGTGGCACGTGGAGGGAGGGCCGACCAGGGAGGAATTCTGCAAGGGCCAGAGGGAGTGTCCTACCCTTGAGGGACTGAGGCGACAGGCCGAAGCCCAGGCAGCAGGGAACGTTGAGGGGAACTACAACATTTACTGGGAGGATGGCCTCCTCTACAGTGAACCCAAGGCACCCATGCACGGATCGTCACGGGCCTTGGTTGTCCCTCAACGTTATCGAGCCTTTCTCCTGGAATTGGCTCATGAGATCCCCTTGGCAGGACACCTGGGGCAAGACAAGACCTTTGCCCGGCTTGTCCCACACTTTTATTGGCCTCAAATGAAAGTGTCGTCCGACACCTACTGCCGGACGTGTGTGTCTTGTCAGGCCAGTGGGAAAACAGGGGTGAAGCTGAAAGCTCCCCTGGAACCACTTCCTGTCGTTAGCACCCCCTTTGAAAGGGTGGGCATTGACATTGTGGGTCCGTTAGATCCGCCTACTACAGCTGGTCACAGGTTTATCCTGGTTCTGGTGGATCATGCCACACGGTACCCAGAGGCTATACCTCTGAGGACCATTACTGCACCTGTTGTGGCTAGGGCCCTGATGGGAATCTTTACCCGAGTGGGTTTTGCCAAGGAAGTTGTGTCTGACAGGGGGACCAACTTCATGTCAGCATACATGCAGGCCATGTGGAAGGAGTGTGGAGTGACCTACCGGTTCACCACCCCTTACCATCCCCAGACCAATGGTCTGGTGGAGAGGTTCAATAAAACCTTGAAAGGCATGATCAGAAGTCTGCCTGAAAGCCTGCGGAGGAAATGGGACGTCCTCCTACCCTGTCTATTGTTTTCTTACAGGGAAGTGCCACAGAAGGAAGTGGGCTTCAGCCCCTTCGAGCTTTTGTATGGGCACCCTGTGCGTGGACCTCTCGGCCTGGTGAGAGACGGATGGGAAAGAACTCCCAGAAAGCTTCCCCAGGACGTGGTGAGCTACATGCTGGCCTTCCGGAGCCAAATGGCTAAGTTGTGGAAGCAAGCTTCTGACAACTTGGAAGCCAGCCAAGCAGTGATGAAGGCGTGGTATGACCACAATGCTCATCCGGTGGAATTGGAGCCTGGCCAGAAGGTGTGGGTGATCGAACCAGGAGAGCTTAGCGCCCTCCAGGATCGCTGGTCAGGACCCTTTGAGGTGTTGTAGAAGAAGGGTAAGGCTACCTACTTGGTGGATCTGAAGACCCCTCGCCAGCCCCTACGGGTGCTGCATGCCAACCGCCTCAAACCCCACCATGAGAGGCCCGAAGTCATATTGCTGATGGTGACTGACGGAGCAGAGGACGTGGAAAGCGAGCCTCTCCCCGACTTATTTGCGTCTCAAGAGAAGGATGGGTTGGTGGAGGGAGTGATTCTCTCCCCGTCCCTAACTCCTGAACAGCAGGAGGACTGCCGCCAGGTCCTGGGGCAGTACTCTTCGTTGTTCTCCCTTGTTCCGGGTAGGACTCACCTGTGCGTCCACGATGTGGACACAGGAGACAGCCCACCTGTGAAGTCAAAGATCTACCGGATGAAAGACAAGGTGAAGGCCAGCATTCACAGTGAAGTCACTAAGATGCTGGAGCTAGGAGTGATTGAACCTTCCAGCAGCCCCTGGTCCAGTCTGGTGGTATTAGTACCAAAAGCTGTACCACCGGGTGCCCAACCGGAACTGAGGTTCTGTGTGGACTACCGGGGACTGAACTCAGTAACCAAGACTGATGCTCATCCGATTCTGAGGGCGGATGAACTGATTGACCGGCTGGGAGCTGCCCAATATCTGAGTACCTTTGACCTTACTTCCGGGTACTGGCAGATCTCTCTAACTGATGGAGCTAAGGAAAGGTCAGCCTTCTCCACGCCCAAGGGCCACTACCAGTTCTGCGTGATGCCCTTTGGGCTCAAGAACGCACCTGCCACGTTTCAGCGTCTGGTGAACCAGATCCTCGCTGGAATGGAGAGTTTCTCTGCTGCTTATCTGGACGACATTGCCGTCTTCAGTAACAGCTGGGAGGATCACTTGCGTCACCTGCAAACTGTTCTCCAGGCCCTGAAGCAAGCTGGTTTAACGATTAAGGCCAGTAAATGCCAGATCGGGCAGGGGTCGGTAGTGTACCTTGGACACTTGGTGGGTAGGGGAGCGGTGCAACCCCTCCAGGCGAAAATCGAGGCCATCATGGCCTGGGAACCCCCCAAGACTCAGACTGAGGTCCGAGCTTTTCTGGGCCTCACCGGATATTACTGCCGCTTCGTGAAGGGGTATGGTACCATTGTGGCCCCCCTCACGGAGCTTACGTCCAAGAAGCAACCTCGACGGGTAGTCTGGACGGAGGCTTGTCAGCAGGCCTTTGTGAAACTGAAGCAAGCCATGTGCGAGGCCCCGGTCTTTAAAGGCCCCAGACTTTTCTAAGGAGTTCATTGTCCAGACGGATGCATCGGAACATGGCATTGGGGCAGTGTTATCGCAACTCAATGAAGAAGGTCTGGATCAACCCGTGGTCTTCCTATCCCGGAGACTACTTCCCAGGGAACAGAAGTGGAGTGCAATAGAGCGTGAAGCCTTTGCAGTGGTATGGGCTCTGAAGAAGTTGCGGCCATACCTGTTTGGCTCGCACTTCCTAGTTCAGACCGATCACAGAACTTTTCGGTGGCTGATGCAGATGAAGGGGGAGAATCCCAAGTTGCTAAGGTGGTCTATCTCCCTACAGGGAATGGATTTTCAGGTGGAACATCGGCCTGGAGTGGACCACGCCAATGCAGACGGTCTCTCAAGGTATTTCCGCCTTAGTGATGAGAACTCCCAAGGGGTTGGGTAGCTCTCCCCACTTTCAGCTGGGGGGGATGCGTGTTAGACCTGTCAGCCCTTTGGGTGGTCCCTCCTCATCATTATTTATTTTGTCCCACTTCTGCCTCAAACCCTGTTATCATTTTTCCTTTTTGGGAACCACCAGACTTCTTAGTGTTGATGCAGGGTCAGGGAGCCATTTTCCCTACTCCTGGAACTTCTGTCTGAGGGCCTGAGACACAAAATGGTGGCCATCCATTGTCACCTGTGACATAACCAGAACTCACTGGAGGTTTCCAGAACCTTCTGGAACATTCTAGAATCCTGTGATAGTGGGAGGCAGTTTTAGAATGTTGGGAGGCCATCTCAGAGTGGCAGTTGGCATCTGACTGGAGAGGAGAGAGGACAGATATAGAAGGAGGTCGGAGTAAGGCAGCAGAGGTGGAAACCAGTGCTTGGAGTGGGGTCCAGAAACCCACCCTTGATGCTAGTCCCTACTGACCAAGCCCAGCCTAAAGCCCTGTGTGGGACCAAGACCAGAAGAACCATCTTAAGGATCTGAACATTTGGAACAGGCCTTAAAGAGGAAGAACAGCAAGCTCCTGACCTGTTCAGCGGTGTCCTCCTGGAGTCCTGACTTCGAGAAGCCTGGAGACCTGGGGCCTGAGGTCGAGAAGCGGCGCTGACAGAAAGCAGACGTCGTACCCGGAGCCGCCAGAGGTCGAGTGAGGGCGCCGACGGAGGTCGTGGAGAGGCACCGGAGGTCGAGTCGGGAGTCACCTGAGGTCGAGATGAGGCGTCGACGGGGGAGTGAAGTCCGCCCACCGGAGTCGCCGGAAACTGAGGTGAAGTGCGCCGGAGGTTGGGAGTGGAGATCGCACTCCGGAAACACCCGTAAGCGGGGAGATCGTGTCCCTGCGACGCCGGAAGGCGACATCGAGTCGAGACCGCCCAGCGACATCGAGTCGAGACTGCCCAGCGACATCGAGTCGAGCCCGCCCAGCGACATCGAGCCGGGCCCGCCCAGCGACATTGAGCCGGAGCCGCCTCACGGCGTCGACACGGCGCCGAGCGGAGCCGACCGTCGTGGAAGGGACAGTAAGTGGTAGAGGGGCGTCTAAGGCCCCGTGGAGGCCTAAAGACCATCCTAGGGGTTAGAGGGGTGTTAGGACCAGCCTGGGAGTGCCAGGGGTGAACTGAGACTGGTACAGTGACCTCCGTAAAGGGCTGTGTAGTTTGGAGAGCCAGATCTTTAGGTTACCCTTGTTCTGCCTCAGCTTAAGCCCCAGCCTTGACCAATCTAGGTGGGACACCCCCATGACATCCAAATGACCACAAGCTGTGTATGGGCAAAGTAAGACCAAGTGACCTCATGAAAGGGATCTGATCTGTAATTGTCATTGATTGCTTTACCTTATTTATTGAAGGTGCTTTATTTATTGTCTTCCACTAATTTATTCTGGCACTGTATTTATTGTCTGACTGTATTTATTTGCCGTCTGTATTTATTGCACATCTATTTATTCTTTGCTTAATGATGTCCTGAACCTATTTGTTGAAATTCCAAAGTAGCATTGTTTATTTGACCTGCTCTTTTGAAGGAAAATCCTATTGTATTGTATTTATGATGTGAAGCCTGCAACTAAGAGAAAATAAGATAAAGACATATATATTTTCATCTTGTCTCCCATAATTTTTACGGTGTAGTGTCGTTTTTGGAACGGATGAACGCATGGTTATTGTGAGGGTGTGACGTACGCTTAACACGGTGCCTGACCCCCAACCGCTCGAGCCAAGCTACCACTGTGCTGGGAACCTGGTGACCGCTAACCCGGTTGCCCGGTTTCCAACACTTAGAAATGGTCGATTGACCACTGACATTGATTGACCCCTTTAACTCAAAGTCTACTATGGGTAATGTTAATACACCTGATTTAAATAACCCAGTTATATTTGGTGAAACAGAGGGGATTGGGGTAATAAGGATACAGGAGTTTGACGGTGCAAGCACAACTAACTGGGAATGTAGGCTTTCTTCCTCCACCGTGACTCCTCAGTTATTAACGACACAACATTTACCCAGCGACATCAGCTTTAGTATAAGATCTAGTGTAGCAATCACGGAAGTTAGGCCGAGTTTTTCATCCTACAGCCTGATTACGTGGAATGTGGCAGGTTTGAGCAAAAAGGTCCACCAGCAAGCATGGCTGGATGTTATTAATAAACACGCTATAGCCTGTTTGCAGGAAACCTGGACGACCGAGGAAATCCATATTATAGGATTCCAAACCTTTCATTCGCCCGCACTTATTAGTAAGCAGGTAGGAATAAAGGAGGCCTTTGTACTTATGTGGCTACAACGGCGGAACTTCGGGCCATCAAGTGTCTTAACGCAGAGTTTTATCAGGTCTTGGTCTTTAAAGGGCCCCGTTCTGTCAATGTAATTCTAATTAATTTTTATAATAACGTACCATCTATCCATACAGAGCATGTTCTTTATAATCTTCTCAATAGCATAACATCTCTAATAGATAATCTTGCAGGTGAGAAGGTGCTAATCTGGGTAGGGGACTTTAATTGTATTGTCTGTCCCCTTTCTGCAACTAGCTGGTGCGGCCTAGCAGATTATGGGGAAGACTGCCCTACCCATTTTACCCACTCAAAATTAGGTAACTCCTTAAATAATATGATGTTCTATTTGAATTTGTCCTTTGTAAACGAACTGTGCAGCCCGATCGTTCCGTTTCAACCAACTTTTAACGGACGAGGGTGTAACTCCACCATAGATTTCACCTTAATGTCCCCGGCCCATGCTGGTTGCACAATCCTCTGGGAGACTGGAAAGGCTCTCTTCGGAGATCATTACCCCATATCATTCTCAGTTAAAACAATGAGAGAATGCAGTCAACTCAAGAAGAACCCTAATTATGCTCCCAAGGTTAATCTGGGTGCTATAAATGGGTATGTTATCAAATGGGATAAAGTTGAGCCAGCTGGCTTCTTAAAGAGCTTGGTTTCGATGTCTCTCGAGGATATTCACGTATGTCTAACAGCTGCCATGGAGCCTGATAAAGTCGTGGCTGCCTTTTCTAATATCCAACGGTCAGTAAAAGATCTTTTATTTAGAGAACATAGGCAAACAGCTAAGCGCCCACAGGGTTGGTTTGACAATAAATGCACCAAAGCTTTGACTTCTCTCAAAAAGGCCCTACATACCAAACCAAAAAACCAAGACCTGATCCGTCAAGCCAGAGGAGCTTACAAACTGACCATTAAAACGAGAAAAGCCACCCTTAAGCGGGAGTCGTGGGCGACCTTACGTGAGGCCTCGCAACAACGCGATAGTGCACTATTTTGGAAAGTGGTTAATGCCCCATACCTGCAAAGCAGAGCGGAAGACATCTTAGACATGGCTATCCCAGGGGATACCTGGGTGAACCATTTTAAGCAATTATATAATAATCCGACTGTAGGGCACTGTCCTCCTTCGCTAACTGTCAGTTTGACGGACCTCGGCAGATCAGGCGAGCGAAATGCTTTTCTGCTGAATATTACTTTTAGTCTCCAAGAGGTCATTAAAGCTATTAAGGACAGCCCATCCGGTAAGGCTCCGGGTCCCGACGGTGTCCCAATCGACGTCTATAAGGCAGAGTTGGATCTATGGGCACCCTTACTTACCAATGTTTTAAACAAGTCTAATCAACAGGGATTTGTGGCATCTTGGCCTGACGCTACTGTCGTGCCAATATTTAAGAAGGGTGACAGAAACAACCCAAATTGGTATAGGCCAATCTCTCTTCTGGATGCACTGATGAAGGTGGCCGGTAGGATCATCCTAAATCGGATCCAGAGCTGGGAGGCCGATAACCAGGCCATCTCTAACTTACAATATGGCTTTAGGACGGGCAAGGGAACGGTCGAGCAGTGCTTGAACCTGGCCTTAATTATTGCAAAGTACACTCAAGCGAAGTGCGAAAAGTTATATATTTCCTTCATTGACCTAAGCTCAGCGTTCGATTGTGTGAATCATGAACTCCTCTGGAACACACTTTCTTTCTTGGGCCTTGACGCCCAAATCATCACGTTTATTCGCGAACTTTACAGGGACGCAGGGGCAAGGGTCAGATTCGGACGTCTGGGGGAATTCTCAGACAAATTCTCTATCTCGCGGGGGGTCAGACAGGGGTGCATACTGGCTCCCCTGTTGTTCACCATCTATATTAACTCTATTGGAGAACACCTAAGTAAATTTCAATATGACTACCCCGCTATAAAAGGTATCTCAGTGCCCCTATTACTCTATGCTGACGACGCGGCAATAATGTCGCGTACTAGGATAGGTCTACAGCGGGCGGTGGTCCAATTTTCCTCCTTTATGAGAGATAGGGAATTAAAGGTGAATACTTCTAAAACTTATAACATGGTCTGCGGCAGGGGCCTTAGAAGTGCACCTTGTCCTATTTACTTGGACGCCCAAAAAATTGAAACCACTGAGAAATTCTGTTATTTAGGTGTGACTTTTGATAGGAGGGGGAGTTGGAAGCCGGCAATAGCAACAAGGAAATTAGCCTTTTTACGTTCCGCGGGAGCCCTGAACAATTTTTCTGCAAAAATTGGGGGGAAGCCTGCTAGGGAACTAATACAAATCTATAAGGCCAAAGTGGTTTCCTCAGCCACCTATGGGGCAGGGCTCTGGGGGATAGAAAATGTGCACACGTTACAAAGCTGTGAGAATCAGTTTATCTGCCATTTGCTAGGAGTCTCTACATTTTCATCTACTTACATGACCCATATAGAAGTAGGCCTTCCCTACATTAGTGACATTGTTAACATCTCTCCTCTTTTATTGTGGCACAAGGTCTGGGTGACAGAAGAGACAACCTTAAATAGGGAAGTAATCACCGACTGTCTCACAATGAATGGAATGGCCAATATTAAGTGGCTCTCCTACGTGAAAAATCTTTGTGTAAAGATAGGACATCCAGAATTCTTTGATAACCCGCTCAGTTTGGATGGGCTATCGAGAGCCGCCTTGAAAAAGTTGGCTCTTGATCACCTGGTAATGGAAAGATGGGACAAGGAGAAAATGAAACCCACTGTACTTCGGTTTCAGGAAATTACTCAGTGCGAGGGTCTCCAATATTATCTTAGCTCAGAATTAAGCCCATATGCACGCACACTGCTGACCCGCCTCAGATTAGGTATGTTTTTTCACTTAGTCACTTTCCCCCTTTGTAATGACTGGTCCACTGAAATCCCTTTGTGCCCATGTGATGATATTTCCAGACAATCGGACATACATTGTGTGTTTTTTTGTGTATTTTACAAAGTCCCACGTAGAGCTCTTCTGTTACCTGTTCTTAGGGCCTGGGGGATTCGTACCTGTAAATTAGCATACATTAAATTATTGCTATTAGAAGATGATTCCCTTATTCACGCAGTTTCAAGTTTCTTAAAATTAGTAATTAAATTTAGAAAATCTATGTAATCCTCATGTTCCTAATTTGTTCCGAATTATTATGTTCCGAATCTTTTTAATGATATTTTATCTTGATTTTATGATTGAATAAGCTTATGTTGTTGACCCTGTTTTATTCAAAAAAATGTTTGTATTATGTGCTTTTATGATTTTATCTTAAAATCGAATAAAGCTTGAAAGGAAGGAATAAGCACTTCTCAGTGCAGTGCTAACATGTGATGTATTAATGTCAAAGCTTCCACATGCTATAGAAATACACTTTTTGGAATTTTGAAAAGACTTTATCATATTTTACGTGATGTTTGTTGAATAATTTACATACAACCATTTTCAGGGCTCGGCTCGTGCAAGGGCTCTAGGAGACGAGTGAGACCTGTGGCTCGGCTCTGGCTCGGCTCGCTCTGTTAATTTGCTGGCCCGCCCCCCTTTATGTGATGTGCGCAGTACACAATGCCACCATGCCCTCTTGAAGCAAGTGCGCCATGTCTCGGCATAACGCAGAACTACCAGACATCCTATGATCACCAACATCTTCTCTGTTGCATTGTGCTCTGCATCCGCAGGAATCTCCAAGGGGCCCTCAGAACCCTCTGTCAGCCCCTCCTCGGATTTTGTCAACTGTTTCCTCCCACATGCCGGGTTCAGAAGGCTTCTCATTAGGGCAGGAACACTTCCCCACTCCAGCCGATGAATATGGCCATGGAGCTCCTTAGAGTCAGGGGGGGTGAGAATTAGAACCCCCTTCCTACACTTTGGCATGGTTGGGGGTATTTAACGAGGATGGTGCAGAATGAGGGGGGCAGGAACAACACCCCCTGAACTTGGGGGAGGCTGTGGAAGTTGGCAACCTTTAATGGCATCCCATACCCGGGGTGTGTTTAACATGCTCATAAACAGGGCCAGAATGAGCTGCTGGCGGGGTATCGAGTGGGGTGACCTCATTGTGAGTTGTGAGGATGCAGTGGACTGGACCCGAACATCAACAGGTGCCAGGGACCATGGGAGAGCAGTGAGTGGGCCTGACTGGCACAATGATCCAGTGCCCGTGGGTATGCTGGACACTGCCCTTGAGAGATAAACCACAAGGTGAAGTCCCTTTATTGTGGTCTGCTGAGATGGATCACAGCTCTGCAGACCCCACTCCCTCACCTCACTCCTGTTTCAGCGTCTCAGACTGAGCCCCTCCAGATGCCACCGAAGCCGAGATCTGCGCCCCACCCATGGCCGACACCGCTTTGTAATGTAAAGCAATGTAAAGTAAAACATATGTAACATAAAGCAATTCCTACACAACACATGGCAATGTGAAGCAGCACATACGTAATATAATGACCTGTAATGAGTTTGTAAAGTAATGTAACAAAAGGTCATGTACAGCAGATGTAGTGTAAGGTTTGGAGCTACAGGCCAAGTGCATGCATGCTTAGACCCCATGGAACACTTCTATACACTCAAAAAACAACTCTTCAAATGCGGATCTTTAGCAGTCCCTACTTTAGTTGCAGTTGTATCTTGTGGACCCACCTTCAATCGCTGTAGGAATATGGGTGGGGGCTGCGGCTGGGCCTCGTGCCGGTACGCCTGCAAGATGTCATCTCTGGCCTTGCTGCGGAAATTTCCGTGGAAGCCACTGGCGAACTGCAAAGGGGGAGAGCAGAGATGTAAACACCGCGGCACCAACTTACCACGCGCAAAACTGAAATCAATGACCTCAAGCAGGAGAGGTGAGTGCTTTGTTGAGAGAGCAATGCGTTCATTCAAAGATTCAACAACGAAAGCTTGTCTTACACAGGGCTGAATCCAACAGCTGGTGGCCTCTCTAAGCACTGTCAATTGCAGGTTTCGCTATCACCTAATTAGATGGCGCTCCATTTATTGACATTGGAATGATGAAAGCCTGATTTGGATGTTTTTGACTTGCAGGTCTCACCAAATGTCAGAAACACACTCTTCGTTTGCTGAGCCTCTAGTGACAGGAGAGGGAGGAACATAGCAAGGGTGTAGGTGATGTGGATTCAGAAGAAAGCCTGTTGTGTGGTCAGCCATCTGTCTCTCTCCCTCTGCTTCACAGCTCAGGAGATCCCCTCCCTCCCATTTCAGCAGAGTCATTTGAAAATTCGGAATTTACTGTCCCGGGACAATTTTAACAAAAAGTAGGGGCACTGTTTTAATTGAATTTTTTAAAGTATGGGCACGTTGTGCTCCATAGGTCGCGCCCACTTCGACCTCTGGATGCATCAGCTCCCAGCTTTTACAATAGGAGCAAATACAGTTGACACAGCTGTGGTTAGGGTGCATGAGGAGGCAGAGCTGGGCATGTGTTAACACACATGTAAACATATGCGCTGAGTGGGGAAGAGTTGTGTGACTCATCCTGACATCTGCTCGCAGGTTGTAGATTGGGCCATTCTAAATTGTTAAAATCCAGTGAGGAACTGTGTCATTGCTTTTGGGTAAACTGTATGATACAGTGTTTTCAAATTGTTCTACTTTATACTGTGGTAAAAGTGTAACTTAGGCTAGGCAAATGGTATAAGGACCAAGGTTTCGGACTTTCATACGTTTTTCTGGATGTAAATAAGTTATTTTTACCATACCAGTATTCGATAAAAAATATTTGCATAAGACACAAATGAAATTTAGGGGCATATTATCAAGCTCCGGCGTTAAAATTATCGCTGCTTTATCGGCAGAAAACTGGCGCTAAAGCGGCGATAATATGCTTGATAATATGCCCTTGAGAATTCCCATAGAAGCCCATGTTCTGGTGTCAACATGGGCTTCTATTGGAATTCTCTGCGGCATATTATCAAGCCCATTATCGCCGCTTTAGTGGCAGTTTTCTGCCGATAAAGCGGCGATAATTTTAACCCCGGACCTTAATAATATGCCCCAGAGTATGTGAGCGGCCTGGCTGAGTGGAGCTAAATACTATGGGGCCGATTCACGGAACTAATCTGAGATAAAATCCTAAAGTTACTACTATTGGTATTCACAGAAGGCATTTAGTAGTAGTAAAGTTATGACTACTAACTTTACTACTACTAAACTGAGACAAAATCCTAACTTTACGACTTTCGGTATTCACAAAAGGGATTCAGTAGTAGTAAAGTTAGGAGTCCTAACTTTACTTCTACTAAATGCCTTCTGTGAATACCAAAGTAGTAAGTTTAGGATTTTATCTCAGTTTAGTTCTGTGAATCGGCCCCTATGCCCCTAAAGAGTGCCTGGGCTGAGAGGAGAGTGCCAGATGCCCAAGGAAGGTGCAACAGTGGGAAATGGAAAGTTACTGAACTTTCTATAAGTTTTACAACAGCAGAAAAGAGAAAGAGGAAACGAATTATATGTTACCTAGAAATGTTGCTGGGCACGCTCTAAACAACAAGGTTCCAAGCTGGACCCCGAGAGCTGACATAATTAATAATGGGATTTAGTTGATGTTTAGGAGGTGTCTTCAGGGACAGACCTAATGTTCACATTATACAGTTTTTAGTCATTGCCATATTCAATATTGATGTCTACCAGAGGAAGACTTCAAGCTATATTTTTGGGTCTAGCTGAAACATGTAAGACTACTCAAGTAAAATTGACAAGTCAATGTTCAAGTCTGTGTTTTGTTTTACTGACTGGAAAATTATTTTCAAAGGTAGTAGGCTATTAATATTGATAGTGAAAGGCATGGAAACGCCTGTAAATCATTATTTTGGATGGAGAACAGTTGATGTTAAGGCACTACAATCCTTTAGGGAGGCATTGATAGTTTATCTTGATAAGGTTTGTAGATGCATACAGTGGAGCGTGGAATCTTGCACAAAATTGAAACAAAGGTTTATGGTGCTAGTTATTGCCTCTGAAAAATCTTTAGCATAGCTGGTTTTCATCCTGTCTATTTTTATAAGGCCTCTTACAAGAAACTACAAATTGTTGTTCCCACCGTATTTTAATGTCAGTGACCTAGGGGCATGTGTATCAAGCCCTTTTCCCGTTCACAAACGGGCCGATTCTCAGAATCGGCCCGTTTGCGAACGGGAAAAGGCCTTTTGGGATGTATCATCCCAAAAGGGCATCGCAAATTAGAGAATCGCAAAATTTGCCATTCTCTATTTTGCAATTGCATTTAAGGAATCGCAAATTGCACTTTTTTTTGCATTTTTCAAAGTGCCATGTGGCGCACATACATGCCCTTAGGGCATGTATGTGCGCCACATGTGCACACATACATATTTCAGGGGTTCAACAGGGTGTCCTTTTGACACCCTGGCACCCTTGAAATTGTATTCTCGTTTTGTGATTCTATAATTACGAATCGCAAATTGAGAATGTCTTCCCATTCATTCCTATGGGCCTCCTAGCCCTTAGGAGTGAATGGGAAGGTATTCCTTAATTGTGATTCGCAATTTGCGAATCACAATTAAGGAATGCCAAAGAATCGCAAATTATTTGCAAATTTTTAATTACATCCCGTTTTGCGATTCTCAAATAGCGATTCTCTAAAAATCGCTATTTGAGAATCGCAATAACGGTATTTGATACATATGCCCCCTAATGTGTAGTATTTAGCAATGTGTGCATTAAAGTACTTTCCCTCTTGAAAGTGAAAACAGGAGCTGGACATTGATTTATTGAGTCCTGTTGTGCGTTGCTCAGTTCTTAGTTTTTTAGCGCACCCTGAAGTCAGTCTTACTCTTCACTGCCTCAGCCAATCAGCATTGGTAAACACACTCACATCCAGCAGGGTAACGGGAAGGGTTTGCACATATTCCAAAGACACTTATGAAATACCTGCAGAAACACACAGCATTGGGGCACACATTCCCAGGCATGAAAACTACCGCAGACTGGGACATGGGGGGGACAAAGACCATTTGCAGCTGCAAAACTTTGATACATCCAGGCGAGAAGGGATGAACAAAGAGCAGGATTAGCACTTCCAGGGCAGAGCAGGTAGCTTCAGTTAAAAAGGGAAATGAAGATAGGACTCAAGTCTTGGCAACCGCTTTGATTGGACTGTTTCCACATTGCCCTAGTTCGCCCCATTTGATATCTCTGCATGTTTGTTGCTCTTCCCCTTCTGCTCTGTCCCTTGGGAGTTAGGACCTGAATCCTTGTGGCTAGTGGCTAGATACTGCGGTTCCTTCTTCAGGCCCAGGTCAGGCTGCACCTGCCTCACTGTGAGCATGGGCCAGGGTAGGACTGTAACTACCTGGCCAGCATCTGCATTGGCTGGGCTAGGCCAGGCAGCAGAACCAGGGCCCACACAGCAGCATTGGACTGACCAGGGCAGTCAAACTCCTCCAAGATATGAGATGCGGACCACCTCTACAACCAGTGGGGCCAGGTGGGGGGGTTCCACAGATGACAACGAGGGAAAATTAATTATTTATTTCAATTTCTTTCATGGTCATCTGTAGGATTCCCACCAACCCAGCCCCACTGCTCCGACCTGCACGGGCCGCTGCTGTCTCCAGCGACCACTGCAGAAGCTGCATATGATCCCCGTGGCAGCTGATACATTTTTAAAGTAGTGGGGTGATCAGGTGGGCACTTCAGAGTGTCCCTACTTGCAACCTGCGACAATACTTCCCATCATAAGCCTCCTCAATCCTTCCTCCTGTAGACTTTACAGGATTTCCCAGTTTGGCTTCAGACATCTGCTGTCCTGCTGTTCCATGGCAGCACATTTATTGTGGGTTCCGTATTTAAAATACCCATGCACACTGCTCTCGGTGAGCAGTTGGTCAGTGGACCCCCCCCAACATTTCAAAAAAGAAAGGGGGCAGGGGATAAGTACATAGGGGCATATTATCAAGAAACGGAGTTAAAATTATCACCGCTTTAGCGGGAGAAAACTGCCGCTAAAGCGGCGATAATGGGCTTGATAATATGCCGCAGAGAATTCCCATAGAAGCCCATGTTGACACCAGAACATGGACTTCTGTTGGAATTCTCAAGGGCATATTATCAAGCCCATTATCGCCGCTTTAGCGGCAGATTTCTTCCGCTAAAGCGGCGATAATTTTAACACCGGGCTTGATAATATGCCCCATAGCTCACTGACTCAGTGCCCAGCTAGATCTGTGTGCAACCCAAGGGCTCAGGGTCAAAATCCTGACAGGGAAAACTCAGCCCTTCCTCTCATCCAAGTGAATAAAAGGACTAATCACGTACTAGGTTGAATTCAACATGAGAGCCACTCAGGCAGGGCCCTGGGATCACTTACAATGCATACAAAGACACTGCTTAGAGCTCTCGCCGGCAGGGAAGTCGAAGAGGAGTGGCTGCCTAGCTGTAATTTTAGCAGCAATCATGCTGATTTGAAATGAGCAGATCAATGTATTACATTTATTTATTATTTATTTATTTGAAAGTTTTATAGAGCGCGGACAAGACCCTTGCGGGTATCAGAGCGCTTAACAGTACATCAAGTATTATACATAAACCAAAGACAAATTGAAGCATCTATATGCAAAACATGTTACAAAAGCAAGGTGATCAGGTACAATAGGACGCTATTCTCATGCGACAAACAACAGGAAGATGGGATGTCCAGATTGCTTAGTAGGTCCCTTGTCCTAGTCAGGGTAATGGCCACGCTGTATTAGTTCGTCACAGAACAATGGGCCTTAATCAGGTGAATTTGGCCATGAGAATTGATTTTACTTCCTTTTTGAATGAGACAATAGAGGGGTTAAGTCTGGTTTCGGATGGTAAAGCATTCCAGATTCTTGGTGCCATTCCTGAGAAGGTACGGTTGTATGTTTTTTTCTTGTTGAATCTCTGTGGTTTTAGTAATAGTTTTTCCGCACTTCTGGAAGATCTGATCCCACCAGAGATAGTCAACTTCTGTGATAGATATCTAGGTGCGTTGTGGTGCAAGGCTTTGTGTGTCATACACGCTATCTTCAAGTGAATTCTGGCTTCCAGGGGAAGCCAGTTCAGTGATTTGAGGTCTGGTGAGATGTGTACATTTCTTTTAGAGCCGGTGATGAGTCTCGCTGCGGCGTTGATTGAGGCTCTTAATGGTGCCGTAGTTGCTTTGGGTAGGCCGCAGAGGGAGACGCTACCGTAATCCACTCTGGGGATAACTAGTGCTTGTACTGCTTGCTTGAAGTCCTTGCTTGGAAGGAAAGGTTTCAGCTTCCTCAGTGTGTTAATCTGGTAGTTAGCTCCCTTTGTAGCGTTGCTGATATGTTTTTGCATATTGAGGCTACTGTCGAGGGTTATTCCCAGTGATTTGGCTGAGTCAACGATGATTGGTTGAACATTGAGTGCCGTCAGGTGTTTTATCCACTCTTGCAGTACAGGGACTTGGGCGGGTGGAGCTATAAGCAGGAATTCAGTTTTTTGGGCGTTAAGTTTGAGATGGTTTTTTGCCAGCCATATCTGGGTGTCCCCCAGCGTTGTGTTGAGTAGTTTGATGTCTTCTAAAGTGTTGATCTTGAGGTATAGTTGTGTGTCATCAGCGTACATGTGGTAGTGCACGTTAGATGCTTGAAGAAGTTCGGTGAGGGGTTCCATGAACAGGTTAAACAAAGTCGGGGATAAAGAGGACCCTTGCGGTACTCCTAGTGTAACTGGTACGGGTTTTGACATGGAGTTGTTGGCCTTGAATTGTTGTGTTCGATTTTGGAGAAAAGAGGTAAACCAGTTTAGCACTACGCCTGATAGACCCATTCTATGCTTCAGGAGATCCAACAGGTTCTCGTGCTTGACCGTATCGAAAGCTGAGGATAAGTCTAGCAGGATGAGTAGGCAGGCTCCGTTATGATCCAGGATTTGTAGCGCGTCATCAATTATGTGTGTCATGGCTGATTCAGTACTGTAACCTGCTCGGAATCCTGATTGGTATTTATTCAGCAAGTCAAAGTGGTCAATATGCCTTGTCAGTTGGAGGTGTACACATTTTTCCAAGAGTTTGGCTAGTGTGGGGATGTTGGAGATAGGGCGATAATTGTTTAGGTCCGTCGGGTCAGCCGTGGGTTTCTTTAGAATGGGTGAGACCTGCCCCATTTTGAGGGTGTCCGGGATGCAGCCTTGTTGAAGTGAGCTGTTTATGATCTTAGTCCAGAGGGGCAGAAGTAGTGGTGTTAGGTTTTTAACGGCGTTTGCGGGAAGAGGATCGGCAAAATGATTGGCAGGGTTCATGTCCCCAAGTATTTTACTTATGGCTTCTTCGGAGTATGTCGAAAAGGATGACCAGTTGGCGTCGTTTTTAAGGTTAGGCTGTGATGGGAAGTGGTACAGTGCAGTTGGCCTTTCCGGGGATGACTGATGCAGAAACTGGAAGTGGGTGTCGGAGAGGGTGCACGAGTGTCTGAGTGAGTGTCTGAGTGGGTCTGTTAGTGTTGCCGAGACTGAATAGCAGGGTGGTTAGCTCGTGCTGAATCAGCAGCCCACAGTGGAAAGAGAGAGACCATGCTCCGCTTCAGGCACACAACTTGCTGTTTTGTGTCTTTGGGAGCAGGAATATGAGGATCAGGCGAGAAAAGTACTGGTGGGCGTGGCTTTGAAGGGAAAGCAGAATTTCCAAATGTCGCTGCACATTTTAATTTTGAAAATATGATTTTAAAATAGGAATAGTGGTATCGACAGCATGCTCTCGTCCAGGGCCCGACTGGCCGTAGAGGGCACTAGGTGTTTCACCGGTGGGCCACCAAGATGGGGTCGGGCGCATCACCGACTGTGATGCAAGGTCGGAATGGGACAGAAAAACAATGCACAGGCACTGGCAAACAGCACTGTTGCTTCTAGTCCAGCAAAGGAGCTCATAGTAGGCCAGCGCTGGAGTTCGGTTTTATTTCCTCTGCACACTGCCCAGTTCCGAGCAGTCAGGCCAGACCAGCTCCTTCCACTCTGCCCAGAACACTCCATTGGGCTTAGTGCTTCAGTCGGGCACTGCCTCTTCTGTACACGGGCGATGTCTGCTCCCTTTACAGGGTCCATCAGCACTGCCATGCTTCCCATGCACAGGGCCACGTGGGGCTATCTATATTAAGTGTCATGCGGCTGCGGTTAGCTTCGAAGGGGTAGTTGCATGACACATACAATATAAAGCGAAGCTGGCCCCTGCCATGTTGGCTTTCTGTGGGGAAATAACGTTCAAGACAGTTTTGGCGGCATTTTTCGAGTACTTATAGTTCTCTTCAATGGACCTTCCTCTAGCCACTCCTGGGATCCAATTCCTTTCCGGGCAGCCTCCTATTTTCAAAGCTCTCCCCAAAACATGGTCCATCCAGCTGCAGATATGGTGTCAGTTCCGTGGGATTCCCAGAACCTCTCCACTAAGGTCTCTGAGCCAACTCCTCTAACTAATCCAGATGCTTCTCTCATGCTGTTAACCAGCATGAGAGAAGCACCAGGATTGGTTGGAGTGGACTGGCTCAGCGCTCCTACAAGCACTGGGGACCTCCACTTTCTCTCCACCCAGCTGTCGAAGACAGCTCGGGTGGAGAGGTTTAAAGTGCGCAGGTCAGGCTGGCCGTCTCAAGACAACTGGCCAAAGTGACGCAAGCACTTTAAACTATAGGTGTGCACCATTCCTCTGCCCTGCTGCCAGTCAGCAGGGTGACCCCATCCCAACACTTTGCTTGCCTTTGTGGGCACACCGCCACTGGCGAGAATTACAAATTGATTTCCTAACAACTAAAATGGGGGTAAGAACTAGAGTGAAGAGTGAACTGATTGCACATTTGACAGGTGAGGAAACATAATCTGCATCTGAGCCTTATTCAAGCATCTACCAAAGTTTGAAGGAGGACAGATCTCGCCAGCGTCATTTAAGAGGTAGAGAGTACGGTAAGGGGTTGTCGTACCCAGAGGAGGATCGGGATCAGGGTTATCACCCTCTATGCCTTCTCATTGCACTGGTTATACACGTGCATATGACATCACTTATAGCATGTCAAATCATAGCTTTCATAACAACAGTTATGACATCTTGAGATGATCTGTCAGAACCCACTGCATGGTAAAATCGCAAGTTGTAGGTAATGTAGTATGGCGAGTGAAGTGAGATCTCTGTGTACGGAGGTGTGCGACTTACAGTAATTTAAAGGTGGTATAGTAAGTTAAAATATAAGTTATAAGTAGTACTGTGAATGTAGGTGTGGGACGTCTAGTAATTTAAAGGTGGTGTGTAAATTCAAAATTCAAGTTATACCCATAACTAACTATAGTACTGAGTTTTATTTATTAAGGCCTTGTTAACTGGAGTGTTGTACAGTGTAATGAAGGAGAGTGTTGTACAGTTGAGCATTGTACAGTGGAGTATTTTATAGTGGAATTGAGTGCCATGTAGTAGAATGTAGTAGAGAAGAGTAGGAAACAGTGTAGTAGAGTGGAGCTGTATACTGTACAGTAGTGTATTGTACAGTGGAGCTGCGTAGAGTGGATGATTGGACAGTGGCGCAGAGCGAGGTAAAGTCTCATGCAGTGGAGAACATTTCAGTGGAGTTGCTTAACGTAGTGTGGTGTAAAGTATAATACAGTGTATTAGTTTAACATAGAGTAGAGTGGAAAGTTGTGTAGCATATAGTCTAGTAAACTTTTATAAATTGGAATGGTGTCAAATTAGAGTGGCGTATCGTAGAGAAGAGTGGAGTGGAGTGCAATATCGTGGAGTATTGAAGAGTGTTGTTTAGTGGCATAGAATGTTGTACAACAGATGTACATGCATAGAGTTAACTTTTGAGGAAGACAGTGGAGTGTATGTGGGTAGAGTGAAGTAGAGTGTCATAAAGTGCAGTATAATTTTATAGAGTGCAGTTCTAGAGAGTGGAGCAGAGTGTCATACAGTGGAGCCACATGCAGTGCAGTGGATAAACTGTATTGGCGTGAAGTGGAGTACCGTACAGTGGAGTGGCACTCAGTGGAATAAAGGAGAGTGGAATACCATACGGTCTAATAGTGTACAATGGAGTGTAGAAGAGTGTATTGTCATAAAATGGAACAGTGTACACTGGAGTGTGGTAGAGTGGAGTGCCATACACTGGAATAGCGTACTGTGTAGTGGAGTACAGTGGATTGCCATAAAGTAAAATAGCACACACTGAAGTGTCGAAGAGTGGAGTGCCATACAATGGAATAGCGTAGAGTGCAGTGGCGTACAGTGGAGTGCAGTGGCGTACAGTGGAGTGGAGTGGCATACATTGGAATAGTGTATAGTGGAGTAGCGTACAGTGGAGTGACATAGACTGGCGTCCAGTGTAGTGTATACAGTGGAGCTGTGTGCAGTAGAGTCGCGAATACTGTAGAGGTGTACAGTAGAATAAAATAGCATATAGTGGAGTGTCACATAGTGTGGTCTCGTCTAAGAGCATAGCATAGACTAGAATGGGGTGCAGTAGAGTGGCATAAAATGGAGTGGTGTACAGTGAAGTAGCATGCATTGGAGTGCGATACAGAGAAACAGCGTAGAGTGGAGTGTCGCAGAGTGGAGTGGTATACAGTGGAGTATCGTAGAGTAGAGTGGCTTAGAGTGGATTTGCATATAGTGGAATTGCGTACAGTTGAGTGGTGTACATTGCAGTGCCGTACAGTGGAATATCGTAGCATTGAGTGGTGTATAGTGTTGTGTCATACAGTGTAATGGGGTACGGATATGTGACACGTAATGTTGACTTATGGCATCAAATATATGTGTACTACACCTAAACCAATAAAGTATGTTTAAAAAAAAATGGGTTATGGATGTAGTTGATATTTTGAAGGGCTGTAGATTATGGTATGCAGAGTAACGCAAGTCAGCGACTTGCGCTGTATTGCGTTTCTTTACATGTACCAAGTAAAGCAGGGAAACACATGGTGACTTTACGTAGTTTGGTAAATGTTACATAAGTATTGAAATGCCATTGCAACACTATGTGTAACACAAGGGTAATGCAATAGAAACCCAAATTTGTTACCTAGTGATATATTTGCCACAGTATTCTGCGGTAAGTTAGCAGTATACTGTGGTACATCGCAATAACAAACCAGTGTATTATGGACTAATGTCTGCCTTTAAAAAGGCAGCCATAATCTTTTGAGTAGACTTTTGGATTGTAGTAGCTTAGGGCCTTAAACATAAGTAAGTAATATGTTTTATTGTTGTTCCCAACATATTACCATTTTCTTAAAGTGGAAATAGGCATGGAATGTATTGGGTAATTTTCTATATATATTTATTTAACCAGTTTACGAAGTAGCACGGTTGTACCTAGCAGGTGCCGTGTTTTGTTTACAAAATGCACCTTTTTTCAAAAACATTTAAGTAACACAGTAATTTGTAGCTATTACCCCGGACGCTTTTGAAATAATTAAGTATGTCACAAATCGTAAAGTCACTGTAGTACACTATATTTGTGAAATATTGTGTATTTCAGAGTTTTTTCAATTTGTTGACTTTTTTGTTCTTTTTTAAGGCATTGCATACTACCTAAGTTGTGCTTAGGTAGGACTTCATACTCTGTAATAATTTTTTAAAATATATAAAAAATTGAAACTTATAGAAATAGTATCTCTCATTAGTAGTACACAAACTATAGTAGTTTACCGTTTGTAGTACCATAGTATATATGTTTAACACTCATAACCTTTTAGAAGGCACTCACAATCACTGGATGATGTCATCAGTGATGTTTTGAGTGGTGTTTTTTGAGGTGCCATCAGTAATCACATGATTGATGTCACAAACCATGTCATGAGTGATGTAATATGTAAGGTCATAAGCAGTGCATTGCGGCAGCATAAGTTATAGTTAGGCTCAGTTAACTGTAACTGCTTAATTTCTCCGGTTTTGAACAAGTGAAAAGTGAGCCTAACTATAATGTTCCTGTACCCTTTGTTTTTTTTCAATGAATTTCTAAGTTTCTTAAAATTCTATATCCAAATTACAATGTCCTTGTAACCTTTTGGCTTTTTTCAATGAATTTCTAAAGTTTTCTAAATTCTATTTTCTAACTATAACGTTCCTGTAACCTTTGATTTTGTAAGTGAGTTTCTAAGGTTTTTTATGTTATTATTTTCTAAGTGTAACCTTTGGAAGTAAGTGTGTGAGTGAGTATATGAGTGTCTCAGTGGGTGTGTGAGTGAGTGTGTGAATGTCTCAATGGGTGTGTGAGCGGTGAATAAGTGTCTTAGTGGGTCTGTGCGTAGGCGCATGAGTGTCAGAGTGGGTGGCTAAGAGGGTGCATGAGTGTCTGAGTGGGTCTGTGAGTGGGTGTGAGTGTCTGAGTAGGTTTGTGAGTGCCTCCATTAGTGTGTGTCAGTCTGTGAGTGTATGTGTGAGTGTCTGAATGGATATCTGAGTGGGTATGTGAGCTGGTATACCAGTCCCTGGACTGGAAACAAGCATCCTAGGGCCGGTTTCGGGTTTTCAGCCCTCATCGGCCAGGATAGTTTGACTCCAGTGGAATGGAGAGCATGGGACCCAAGTCTGGGCATACCCGTCCCACTCGGGGTGACAAATGGAAAAAAAAGAAGAAGAAATAATAAGGAGGAGAATTGATGGACAGAATGCAGAACAATGTCATACATTCACCCCAGTACAGACATCTGGGTCTAAAGCCATCCTTTTTTGCTCACCATGCCATTACAGTTTGGACCCAGCCATATGCAAATCAGTCTTGACTCTGCGCCCAATGGGAACAGTCCAGCCTGAACTGTCGGGCCAGGTCCTCCCTGGACTGAAAACAAGCATCCTAGGACCGGTTTCGGGCTTTCAGCTCTCATCAGCCAGGATTACTTGGCTCCAATGGCATGGAGAGCAAGAAACCCATGTCTGGGCCTACCCGTCCCACTCGGGGTGACGAGTGCAAAAAGAACAATTGATGGACAGAATGCAGAACCATGTCATACATCCACCCCAATACAGAGATCTGGGCCTAAATCCATCGTTTTTTTACTCACCATGCCATTCCATTTTGGACCCAGCCATATGAAAATCAATCTTGACCCTGCGCCCAATGGGAACAGTCCAGCCCGAACTGCCAGGCCAGGTCCTCCCTGGACTGGAAACAAGCATCCTAGGACCGGTTTCGGGCTTTCAGCCCTCATCAGCTGGGATAGCTTGACTCCAGTGGCATGGAGAGCACGGGACCGACGTCTGGGCATACCCGTCCCACTCGGGGTGACAAATGCAAAAAGAAGAAGAAGAAGAACAATTGATGGACAGAATGCAGAACAATGTCATACATTCACCCCAGTACAGAGAACTGGGCATAAATCCATTGTTTTTTTGCTCACCATGCCATTCCAGTTGGGAGCCAGCCATATGCAAATCAGTCTTGACCCTGCGCCCAATGGGAACAGCCCAGCCCGAACTGCCAGGCCAGGTTCTCCCTGGACTGGAAACAAGCCTCCTAGGACCGGTTTCGGGCTTTCAGCCCTCATCAACCAGGTTAGCTTGACTCCAGTGGCATGGAGAGCATGGGACCCACGTCAGGGTATACCCGTCCCACTCGGGGTGACAAATGGAAAAAGAACAATTGATGGACAGAATGCAGAACAATGTCATACATTCAACCCAGTACAGAGATCTGAGCCTAAATCCATCGTTTTATGCTCACTATGCCATTCTAGTTTGGACCCAGCCATATGCAAATCAGTCTTGACCCTGCGCCCAATGGGAACAGTCCAGCCCGAGCTACCAGTCCAGGTCATCCCTGGACTGGAAGCAAGCATCCTAGGACCGGTTTCGGGCTTTCAGCCCTCATCAGCCAGGATAGCTTGACTCCAGTGGCATGGAGACCACGGGACCGACGTCTGGGCATACCCGTCCCACTCGGGGTGACAAATGCAAAAAGAAGAAAGAAGAACAATTGATGGACAGAATGCAGAACAATTTCATACATTCACCCCAGTACAGAGATCTGGGCCTAAATCCATCGTTTTTTTGCTCACCATGCCATTCCAGTTTGGACACAGCCATATGCAAATCAGTCTTGACCCTGCGCCCAATGGGAAAAGTCCAGCCTGACCTGCCAGACCAGGTCCTCCCTGGACTGAAAACAAACATCCTAGGGTGGGTTTCAGATTTTCAGCCCTCATCGGCCAGGATAGCTTGACTCCAGTGGAATGGAGAGCATGGTACCCAAGTCTGGGCATACCCGTCCCACTCGGGGTGACAAATGCAAAAAAAAGAAGAAGAAAGAAGAAGAAGAAGAATTGATGGACAGAATGCAGAACAATGTCATACATTCACCCCAGTACAGACCTTTGGGCCTAAAGCCATCGTTTTTTGTTCACCATGCCATTCCAGTTTGGACCCAGCCATATGCAAATCAGTCTTGACCCTGCACCCAATGGGAACAGTCCAGCCCGAACTACCAGGCCAGGAAACAAGCATCCCAGGACCGGTTTCGGGCTTTCCGCTCTCATCAGCCAGGATTGCTTGGCTCCAGTGGCATGGAGAGCAAGAAACCCATGTCTGGGCCTACCCGTCCCACTCGGGATGATGAGTGCAAAAAGAACAATTGATGGACAGAATGCAGAACAATGTCATACATCCAGCCCAGTACCGAGATCTGGGCCTAAATCCATCGTTTTTTTACTCACCATGCCATTCCATTTTGGACCCAGCCATATGCAAATCAGTCTTCACCCTGCGCGCAATGGGAACAGTCCAGCCCGAACCAACAGGCCAGGTCATCCCTGGAAGCAAGCATCCTAGGACCGGTTTCGGGCTTTCAGCCCTCATCAACCAGGTTAGCTTGACTCCAGTGGCATGGAGAGCACGGGACCCACGTCAGGGTATACCCGTCCCACTCGGGGTCACAAATGGAAAAAGAACAATTGATGGACAGAATGCAGAACAATGTCATACATCCACCCCAGTACCGAGATCTGGGCCTAAATCCATCGTTTTTTGCTCACTATGCCATTCTAGTTTGGACCCAGCCATATGCAAATCAGTCTTGACCCTGCGCCCAATGGGAACAGTCCAGCCCGAACTACCAGGCCAGGTCATCCCTGGACTGGAAGCAAGCATCCTAGGACCGGTTTCGGGCTTTCAATCCTCACCAGCCAGGATAGCTTGACTCCAGTGGCGGGGAGAGCACGGGACCGGCGTCTGGGCATACCCGTCCCACTCGGGGTGACAAATGCAAAAAGAAGAAGAAAGAAGAACAATTGATGGACAGAATGCAGAACAACATCATACATTCACCCCCATACAGAGATCTTGGCCTAAATCCATCGTTTTTTTGCTCACCATGCCATTCCAGTTTGGACCCAGCCATATGCAAATCAGTCTTGACCCAGCCCCCAATGGGAACAGTCCAGCCCGAACTGCCAGTCCAGGTCCTCCCTGGACTGGAAACAAGCATCTTAAGACCGGTTTCAGGCTTTCAGCCCTCATCAGCCAGGATAGCTTGACTCCAGTGGCATCGAGAGCACAGGACCCACGTCTGGGCATACCCATCCCACTCGGGGTGACAAATGCAAAAAGAACAGTTGATGGGCAGAATGCAGAACAATGTCATACATTGACCGCAGTACAGAGATCTGGGCCTAAATCTATCGTTTTTTGCGCAGCATGCCATTCCAGTTTGGAACCAGCCATATGCAAATCAGTTTTGACGCTAATCCCAAAGGGAACGGTCCAGCCCGAACTGCCAGGCCAGGTCCTCCCTGCACTGGAAACAAGCATCCTAGGACCGGTTTCGGGCTTTCAGCCCTCATCAGCCATGATAGCTTGACTCCAGTGGCATGGAGAGCACGGGATCCACGTCTGGGCATGCCCGTCCCACTCGGGGTGACAAAGGCAAATAGAACAATTGATGGACAGAATGCAGAACAATGTCATACATTCACCCCAGTACAGAGATCTGGGCCTAAATCCATCGTTTTTTCGCTCTCCATGCCATTCCAGCTTGGACCCAGCCATATGCAAATCAGCTGGGTCCAAACTGGAATGATATGGTGAGCAAAAAAACGATGAATTTAGGCCCAGATCTCTGTACTGGGGTGAATGTATGACATTGTTCTGCATTCTGTCCATCAATTTTTCTTTTTGCATTTGTCAGCCCGAGTGGGACGGGTATGCCTAGACGTGGGTCCCGTGCTCTCCATGCCACTGGAGTCAAGCTATCCTGGCTGATGAGTAGCTATCCTGGCTGATGAGGGCTGAAAGCCCGAAAACGGTTCTAGGATGCTTGTTTCCAGTCCAGGGAGGACCTAGCCTGGCAGTTCAGGCTGGACTTTTCCTATTGGGAGTAGGGTTAAAGCTGATTTGCATATGGCTGGGTCCAAACTGGAATGGCATGGTGAGCAAACAAACGATGATGGATTTAGGCCCAGATCTCTGTACTGGGGTGAACATATGACATTGTTCTGCATTCTCTCCATCAATTGTTCTTTTTGCATCTATATGTGTGTTTCAGTCTGTGAGTGAGTACATGAGTGTCTGAATGGGTGTGTGAGTGGGTGCATTAATCTCTGAGTGGGTGCATGAGTGTCTGATTGAGTGTCTGAGTGGGTCTGTGAGTAGGTGTGAGAATATCTGATTAGGTTTGCGAGTGCCTCCATTAGTGTGTGAGTCAGTCTGTGAGTGGATTTGTGAGCCTCTTAGTGGCTGTCTGAGTGGGTCTGTGAGTGTGTGTAACAGTCCCTGATTGGATCTCTAAGTGGGTGCCTGAGTGTCTGAGTGGGGTCTATGAGTGGCTGCATGAGTGGATGTGTGAGTCCTGCAGTGGGTCTGTGAGCGAGTGTCTGAGTCTCTGGTAGGGTCTGAGTGGATGCATAAGTCTCCCAGTGTGTCTCTGAGTGGGTGAATGAGTGTCTGACTGGGTCTGTGAGTGACTGCATCAGAATATGCAATGTGTCAGCTAGTGCATTAGTGTCTGTATGGGCTCTGAGTGAGAATATCAGTGTGTCTGAATGAGTGCATGAGTGTCTGAGTGGATCTGTGAGTAGGTGCATCAGTCTCCAAGTGGGTCTGTGAGTGAGTATGTGAGTGTCTGACTGAGTCTGTAAGTGGGTGTATGAGTTTCTCAGCACTTTTCTGACTGGGTGTGGAAGTGTCTGAGTCAGTTAGTTAGTGGATGCATGAGTTTCTGATTGGATCTGTAGGTAAGTGAGTGTGTGCATAAGTCTCAGAGTGGGTCTGTAAGTGGCTGTGTGAGTGCTGATGGTCGCGGCAAATTTACAAGTACTGCAAGTGGAAAACAAAACCTGTTATTTGACACATTATACTCTTAAGGGGTTCCTCAAACACCCCTATATTCCTCTCATCGGGTCACAGCACATTCAATCTAACCCCTTATGCCACTTCCTGACATTTGGCTTAAAACCCAGGGGCTGTTCCGATGAAGTAAAATGGTAGCCACAACTCTCTGCTCAAGTTTGGGCCAGCCAATCATGGCATTTCTGTTGGCGTGTGCGCAATCACGATTGATTGCGAAAGTGTCGCAAATTAGCTACGATCACAGAAATACAAATTTGGATTTCCTTACATTTCTCAATCACTGAACGGATTTACACCAAATAAGTGAAAGCATGATCTGAGAAACCAAATCTAACTTTCTGTGAAATTCGGTGTAATTCCATCCAGCGACTCGGACTGTTGTCGTGTTCAAAGCTCCTATGGGAATCAACATTGGGAATGCACTTTTGTTTTACTCCCGCTTTTCTCGGCCCTTGCTCAACGGATCACCCCGAAACTTTCCATGCTCAACAAGACCTAACATGACACTTTTTGGGGGCAATTTCATGAGGATTCTTCAAACAATGCCAAAGATATAGGCAAGTCAAAAAATGCTTTTTCTATAGAAACAAGGTCCTAACTATAACAACCTACTGGCGACAGGTAGCAGGTAATATATATATTTTTTTAAATCACAGAAAAAACTAAAAGGTTACAGCGACTTTATAGTTAGGCTTAGATTTCACATGCACAAAACCATAGAAATTCAGCAGTTATAGTTACCCGAGCTAACTATAACTAACTTACGACCCTGTAATGCACTGCTTGTGACCTCACATATTACATCACTCATGACACAGTCAGTGACATCACTGATGAAATCACTGATGCCATCTCAAATGACATCACTGATGACATCATTGAGTGAGTTTGAGTGTTTCATAAACGTTTCTGAGACTTAAAGATGTATACTAAGCTACTTTGGGGCATATCAACAAGGGCTTTATCTCTGCTTTTTTGGCTTTAAAAGCCAAAAAAGGAGAGATAAAACTAGCGCCCTATCAACAACAGGGTGCTAACATGCAAATTTGCATGTTAGCACCCTTCTACTCTACGCTTCCCCTTGCATCTCTAATGAGATGCAAAGGGGGTGTTTCAGAGTAAAATAATAGGAGAAATGTCGCTAAGCGACATTTCTCCTATTATCAAGAATGTCGCTAACCCTGTTAGAGACAAAAAAAGCAGCGCTACCGTGGTTAACGCTGCTTTTTTCCGTCTGGTATTTTTCTGACTTAGCCATGATATCCTATGGAAGGAGGATATCATGGCTAAGTTTGCCTGTCCCTATCAACAAGGTAATGTGAGATTATCGCTGGGTTTCCAGCGATAATCTCACGTTAGCCTGTTAGCGTGAGGATTTTTATCGCTATTGAGATAAGCGTTGCTAATAGCATGCTATCTCAGCGATAAAAATTCACGCTACCGGCGATAACTATCCTAGCGCTAAGTGCACTTAGAGATAATTATCGCCGGTTGTTGTTGATATGCCCCTTAATAAGTTAAATTACTATTCTATTTGTACTACTAATAAGTGATACTATTTCTTACATATGTCATTTGAGTGGCTGTGTGACTGTCAGTATCAGTGTATGAGTGGGTGTGTGAGTGCCTGTATGGATCTATCAGTGGGTCTGTGAATGGCTACTTAGGTCTGTCAGTGGGTATGTCAGTGGGTGTATGGGTTTGTGAGTGGTTTTCTGGTTATGTGAGTGGCTGTGTGAGTGGTTTTTGGGTGTGTGAGTGGGTAAGTATGTCAGTGGTTGTGTAGGTGTGTGAGAGGTTGTGTGAGTGTTAGTGGTTGAATGAGTGTGTGAGTGGTTATATGGGTGTGCAAGTAGGTGTCTGAGAAGCTGTGTGAGTGGGTGTGGGAGTGGTCCTATGGATGCATGAGTAGGTGTGTGAGTGGTTGTGCAGGTGTGTGAGTAGTTGTGAGTCTGTGAGTGAGTGAATGGTTGTATGGGTCTGTGAGTGGGTGTGTGAGTGGTTGCATGGGTCTGCAAGTAGGTGTTTGAGTGGTTGTATGGATCTGTGACTGGGTGTGCAAGTGGTTATGGAGGTGTGTGAGTGGTTGTATGGGTGTTAGTGGTTGTGCAGATATGTGAGTGGTTCTGTGAATGATATTATCAGTGATGTCATTTAAAATGTCATCAGTGATGCCACTGACCATGTCATGAATGATGTAATATGTGAGGTCATAAGGAGTGCATTACAGGGTTGTAAGTTATAGTTAGCTCAGGTAATTATAACTGCTGAAGTTCTATGGTTTTCTGCATGTGAAATCTGAGCCTAACTATAACGTCCCTGTGACCTTTGGCTTTATAGCGAATCTTTAAGGTTTTTTTAAGTCTATTTCCTAACTATAATGTCCCTGTAACCTTTAGTTTTTTCAGTGAATTTCTACGGTTTGTAAAAGCTCTTTCCAAATTATACCGTCCCTTTAACCTTTGTTTTTTTCAGTGAATTTCTACAGTTTTTGAATGCTTTTTCCTAACTATAACATCCCTGTAGCCTGGGTGTTCGTGTGGGTGCGGTACCACTGCCTGCCTGACCAATCAAACTGCTTTATTTTCTCGCACTGTAACAAAGGAATCCCGTGGTAACTGATATGTATACATTTTGAAACTCAACGTCTCTAAAGTGGCTGAATGGATTTACATCAAATGACAAAAAACATGTTTTCTTAGTGAAGAACTAGCTTTCTGCCAAATGTGGTGTACTTCTGTTCAGCCAAGTTCCTGTATTGTGGTTAAATTTTTCATATGGAAAATGCATGAGGAAAGAAGTGTTTTTGGACCTCCTCTTTTTCTCAGCCCCTGCTTGATGGTTCATCCCGAAACTTTCCAGGAAGGCGCTGCGGTGTTGTGTAGGTTCGTCAAACGGCACTAAAATTATTAGCAAAACAAAAAAAATGATCTTCCTATGGGAACTCTGACTTACATTGAACTTAATCGTGGTGATAGCCACTGCATAACATATATATAACTAAAAACAACAGGACGATAGTAATCACGTGAAAATTTTTGATTTTATTTGTGTATTCACACAGCAATAACCAGACATGTTTTGGACCTTTGGGACCTTGATTACGGTATAATAGTTTAGTCCTTGCTCACTGTTGTAATCCACACCTAGTGGTACACATCATATCCTCTTTCACTCCCATTTATTGGGAGTTGTAGTGTAGGAGCATCTTACTGTTCATAAAGTGAGCTGGTTCAATTGAAGGTGAAGCTTTAAAAACCACTAAGTGTAGATTTATTCTTTAATTCATTGGAAAAATGGATGTGTATTTGTAGTTTTACAATTTTATAGGACATTGTGATTTCATCGTCAATTGTCTGTTAGCTGCCAATATTATGCAACCTCGTGGGACCTGTACTTTGTTACTGCTGCTCAGATGTGTACCATAATTTTCCTTAGCACTGCAGTTTGCCTATTTTCATGTCCTTTTTGTTGTTTATGTGACGGCTTGAGAATTCATTGTTAATGTCTGTATTATGTTGTCAGAGTGCATACTTTCTCGTAGGTTTTTCTAACTCTCTATGGTACAACATATTATTGCTGCCCTACAGTGGGCTGTCAACGTTTTCAAGATTGACTTAGGTACCATATCTCCTATTATTTTCCTTATTATTGCCATCATGCAGTTTTTCCTAGCAGAACAAGGGTGTTATTTAAATTCCGCTTTCACAAGTATGTGTGTGTGTGTGTGACAAGATTGTCAATGGCTATCACCCAGAAGCTGAATAGCCCCCTTGATGAGATGTGATCTTGCTCCCAAAGTTGAGACAACGGAAACTAAGGCTTTGGGTGTGTGGGGGGTGTTCTGATCCTCTGGCAGGATGCCAATCTGGGCTGTGTATAGGTCGGAACTTAATTACCTTTAGCAAATCCTATCCAGTCACAAGCAAATGTTAGCTGACACCTGGGCAGGTTCCTCCTTTGTCCTCTTAGTCAGGCAGGCACGTTTAACACTAAACTAATGGAATCAGTTTGGGCTATTAGCGTTGTAGCTGAGATATAGCATAATGGAAAAAGAGGTCAACTCTGACCACAATGTCCTGCTGTGCCTTCAACACTTTGAAAAAGTCAGAAAGGTCATGAGCTGAGCCTGTCTTACCTGGGTTCAAATATGTGACTTGTAGGTTAAGACAGATGTTCGTGATGGGTACTCAACTAATTGATTTATTTTAACAGCTGGGGCCGGACTAATTAATTTAATGGTCCAGAATGTTGCTTTTGCTTTGGTTAGTGCCAGTGTCTCTGAAATGCAAACATTGATCTTTGACGCCCCAAAAAAGCACCTTTTGCAAATTCATACAGACTGCATCAACACTACAAATCTCTGTAATGCGACCTCTAAATAAAGACTATAATTTGTCATACTGTTTTGCCAAACAGTTTCCATGAGCATCAGGGTCGGTGCAGAGAATGTTGCCACCCACTATTGAAAAATTTATTTTGTCAAACTCCCACAGCATTTTAGACACAAGCCATGCCCGCACGTATTCTGCACACTCACATTCGTGCCCCACCACTCTTGTGCTATTTGAATGACACACCTAAAGGCATATTACAGCATATTGAAATTCAAGCTTGTTTACATGAGCGCGCACACAATGGTACAAAATACCGGCCGCATCAGGCAAGTTTTTAAATAATGGTGATTTGAGTTAGGTTTTAAAAATGACCCTGTGAGACAAGGACATCTACAGTGACCATGAGAAAGGATTTGAATCGTTAACTATATGCGGCAGAATTGTAAACAATTTCCAACTGAAGCAGGATTAACTACGTCGAGCATGATTACCAAGAATGGGAGTATCAGGCAGGATTAAATCAACAGTGAACATTTAAGAGGGATTTTTAAAGAATGAATGAATCACATATTCCCAACATATATGGAAACTTAAAACATAGGCCACTTTCAAACAAGGTAACAGTAAATGAACACAAACACATACCACCAGGATACCCACTCGGGTGATTAGTGCACTATACAAATCAGCATAACATAACACCACCACACAGGTTTCAATAATACTGATCCTTAAGCAGAGACTGGGGAATCTCTTTTTTTCTGACGGCCTGCGTGCAACAATACTGGTCATGTCCTCCAGCAGAGTCAACTGATTAAATGTCGGAGTAATAAATACAAAACTACTGGATCTCAAAAGTAGTGTGCCAAAAATATTCATATCAAAAATTGTTTATAAGCTTGAAATGTAAAGAATAAAAATATTGAGTAACAAAATATCAATATTTACAATGAAGCAGCTACAAACGTATTGACTACCAAACTATACATAGCAAAATGCAGTGTTCTTAATAATAATAAAAAAACAACAATAAGCTTAAAGTTGATTTAAAAATATAGTTTAAAACATTGGAAAAGTTTAATAAAAAATTCAATTAAGTACTTTCTTTTTCAATTAAAATATTTTATATATTCTAAGACTTTCCCATGCAAACCAATGAAATAATTCTATAAATGTACAAACTGTACAGATTTAAAAGGAGGTATAATCGCTATTCTAACTCCACTTACATTGGAGAAAGTACATACATTGGGGCAAGGAGGCAGAGTAACTTTTCTAACTCCTGCCCCACTAATATTTGCGAAAGTGCATATTGCAGCTGATCAGATTTACTATACTAACTCAAATCCAATAAGCATTTCTGGAAACAATCTTTTAATAATAAATGTAAAATATTGCCTTAAAATAGTCTATAATAGTATCTAAGTAAATACATTATCAAAAACCAAAACTCATTTTAAATATGAGCCACAGAAAAATAAGCAAACACATATAAAAATAAAAAATTAAAATCCCTCAAAATATTTTTTTTTTATTTTCCAATTGTTAATACATATAGCATAATATTAATGATGAGCCAGTTTTTTTGTATATGAGTTATTATTGACACATTTCATATTCTTTCCTCATGCTCATATTAATAGAACTTTAAATCCTCTATATGTTTTAAATCAATCATCTTAAAACTAAAACACTTACGTCCCAATCCCTTAATACAACTGATAGCCCTTGCATTCTATAAATTACATTAACAAAAACAAATAAAAACCCCAATATTACATTTAAATACTATATACTTATTTTTATTTAATGAAATTGAATAAATGAAATAAAATTGATTAGATACAATTCACAATTATTAACATAATATCAATTCAAATAATGTACACACCATTCCACCAATAACATCCACAGCCAATTAAATAAAACTAAAAAGTTAATTTTCAAAATAAAAAATGCATACAAATGACACATAAAATATTTCAATATTAAAATACTGATAAAACAGATAAAATTATAATCCAATATTGCCTGATTTAACACAAAAATCCTCATTATAAATAATAGGTACTAAGAAAACATAAATTGATATCTAATATCATGAGTGCAACATTAATAGCAACTGCAACATTAAATAGCACAACATGTTAGTATATTTTAACATCGATAATACTTACAAAAAAGCAATATACTTACCTTTGATATTATGTCCAAAGTTAGTTTTGCAGTCACAGCAATTTGACCTGTACGTTATGGCCAAACATTATTTTGTAGTCAAAATGTAGATACCATACGATGTTGGCCTCGTTTTTAATGTTCTTCCAAAGACTGATTTTGGATTCCAGTCTGGTCCTGCACAGTTTCCCTCTACACACATTCTCTGACAACAGGCAATTATGCTCTTACAGACCACCACCCATCAGACCCAACTGAAGATAGACCTGAACGTAGAAAGATGTGCCTTATCTCTATATCGAACCTGTGTCCATGGGTGATAAAAACAGCATCCAGACTGATGGTGAATGCATGCCTAGGGCACAGGGGCCTCAAGAATTAAAATATTGGTGTGATACCCTTTTATGGTCTCCAAGACAGTTTAGATAACCAAATACTCCCCTTTAGCACCAGACTCCCAGCTAGAAACGAGGTAGCGCAGACCAGGCGTACTGAAGGAGGTAAAGCGCATTACTTTTTTTTTTTTAATTTCTTTATTTGCATTTCGTATATAGGTTACCGGTTACATATATAAAAGAGTACAATATACATGTTGGCATTAGTCTGGTGGTGTTAACATGCTCATAGGTTTGTAACGAGACTAAAACAACTTAATCACATTTAACTGAGTGAAGGGAGTGCATCAATGCACATTTAGGGGTCGAATCCGATCCTGGATTTTTTTTTCCTGTACGACTCGTATCCGTATTTTATTACAGACGAATCGTACAAGTCCCGTACAAACGGCAAAGTACAATTCGTACGTGAAAAATACATACGAATCGCCTCGGGAAAAGTCTACGAGACGTCCCCGGACAGTTTTACATAAAAGTCGTAAAACTGAAGTCCGAGCGCGCAAGTACGATCCGTACCGCGCATCTGAAAACACAAGCGCATGGAAAAGGCTCCGTACGGAGCGAACTTTGTACGAGCCCTACCCTGAGTACACTTGTGCCCGGGGTACGAGTCGTACGACCCCCCCAGCCTCCCACCCCCGTATGTACGGACCGTACCCCAGGCGTACCCCCCACCCCTGTATGTACGGACTGTACCCCAGGCGTACCCCCCACCCGCGTATGTACGCACTGTACCCCAGGCGTACCCCCCACCTGCGTTTGTACGCACCGTACCCCAGGCATACCCCAATCCTTGCGTATGTACAGACCGTACATACGTGAGGATTGGGGTACGCCTGGGGTACGGTGCGTACATACGCGGGTGGAGGGTACGCCTGGGGTACGGTCCGTACATACGGGGGTGGGGGGGGTACGGTCCGTACATATGCAATGTTGGGGTACGCACCGTACATGATGACACGTACGATGTGGGTGATGGCGTGTACGTCGCGTAGTGGGCCCCCTTTTCCTCGTGCATCACGGCGTACTTAGCTTTTCCGGCACTTTTTGGCTCCCGTAAAAATATAGCCGTGCGGAGTGCTGTGGGTACGAATCGTACTTGCTGGTCCGTAAAACGCTGCCTGACTCTGTGCGGACGTCGCGTACGCGCTGTCCAGGATCGTAATTGTATGTATTTTTTAGCCGTACGGTGTTTTTTTACGATTCGTACGGAAATGGTATTTCTGTACGAATTGTACTTGCTGGTTTGTACGGTGGAATTCCCGGGTACGAGTCGTACGGAGAAAACGTTCCGTACGACCATTTGTACCCGGGTTTTACAGGATCGGAATCGGCACCTTAATGTACGGTGAGATATACTAAATTTTGTACGTCATGCAGGTTTGATACCAATTATCTTCTACGCTAAAATGTTATCATGTCTCGATAGATTCATGTGTCCATTTGTCTATTTGGCTTTTTCTCGACTCTTATGGCCCATATAATAGATAACGGTATAGTGCGTGCTCAACATTTATTTAACAAAACAACAACATTCCGTTACACCAAGGTCGTATCTAGCTAACTTTTTTAGCAATGTTCATAGATTAGCAATTGTCCATTCTCACGCCCCACCCTCACCAGTCTGGATAAAGTATAATTCTGGATCATTCCAGTCCTAGAACATATCATCTCCACTCTTCTCTTGTACAGCATGTGCATCAACTTATCATGGTCAGCACGTGACTTATGTTCCGTTTAGGTGTCTGGGTCTGATCCCAACCTGTCGCCATTTTGCGAATTAGTGCCTTTCGATTTCCTGATGTCCCTGTTGTAGAGCGCATTACTCATAGTATGAAAAGCACATTAATACCAGTTAATACATCAGTTCAAGTCAGTTCTTTACATTGAAAAGGGAAAGGACTCTAATATTTAAAGGAATAAAACACTGCACACAGTATTGGAATAGGCATTGAAAACCAGAGGTCTCTTGCACTTTCTTCGCCAGAGATAGGACTCAAAACACTATTACTGTTCCTACACCCATGGCCCATGTTATTCAGCACAAGATGGTTGTAATGACGGTGCAGGATTCCGTGGTGTAATGGAACCAAAACTATTAATTCTTGTGAATGGATCAGGTATCGAAATGAAGTAGCTCCAATCACAATCCTGCAAAGATACACTTTTTTATTCAGGCTTCTTAGTGCTTTACTTTAAGAGCAAATAGTAGTTTCTGTATTTGCTTCCCAGTGATTCGGTTTCAGATGCCAATGCTGGAATTTTTAGAAGGTTTTGATATACCAGCTACAAACAGCCCGACCCTGTGGACTATCCATAGGGCGGCATCCCACAGAAGGAAGTACCGAGACTTGGCGACCGAAACTATCTCATTTAGGGGTCTTTGGTAATGTCTGATAAGGATGACAGGACTCTGGTAGCCTTTGCCTGGTGTGGGTCAACTTGAGTCTAAAACCCTAGTAGGTACCGGATACCCACTGGTGGCGATGGCTGGTCACGGTACCATTTAAGCCAAGTATTCCTTTACAGGTGACATTAACTCTGGAGCCATTATCTCATATCCCTCCAGTTCTGATCAAGATGTGCTAGACATCTACAGGTCTGAGGGTGTTGACTTTGGACATCAATTGCGCATAGACAAAGCTGTAGAATAAAAAGGCAGCGGTGTTCCTACAAGGCATTCATGTGGCAATACCTGTGAAACTCCTCCTGCTAGAATCAAGTTCCAGTCTTTCAGAATCAGGGTGGACTCTTACAGCAAGGGGTGAAGACTAGGACATCTCAAGACCTCGGAAGGCAATTAGTCAGGGCAGGTGAGGAGGTTACAGGGAAAAGGTGGGCCGATCCTCTGCGATGCTTGAAGGCGATGAGCATACACTTATTTCAGAATTAGTCTCAATCGAGAGGAGGCAAGGGGTCACTAGCACAGGTTCCATTACTGGATCTCGCTTTATCGCTGCACTTGTGTGCTGACCCCCTTGGTTGATGAGTAAATACTGAATAAAGGGTTGAGTAGAGAACCTAGTATTGGTCCTTCTGATCCAGTCCAGCTCAATGCATCATTCAGACGTTGTGGTGCTTTTGCAATACTGCAAGGGGAGGAGTGCAGGGTGCTGGAGCGCTCTTAGCTAGAGCCATGAATGACTAAAGGCCTCCTTGTGTCAGTTTGAGACAGGCCAGGTGACATGTCAACTGGCCTCAGACAAGAGACCTGATTCTTTAAGAAGGAGGGGCAGAGACATTTCTCTCTGGCCGAGGGAAGTGCAGAGGCTTCAAGGTCGGTGGGCCCTTCCTGAGCTACAGAGACACATGATTTCAGGGATGGAGAGAGGAGATTGCATGCCTGTCTGCTCCCAGGTCTGAGACGGACCCGGGCCAGCCTTGCACAAACTAACAACCATTGGTTCAATCTAACATGGAGTCAAGTGGACTCCATCATTCACCTAGCCGGGCCCAGGGAAAACACACACATGCACCCGTATCAGCACACACACTTGTAAGCACCTTCCATACATGTCACAGGTATGCTGGAGGCAAAGGATCCCATTTGGAGGAGACAGCATACAGTTTACATGCAGAGGAAATGACAGCTGGTCTTAAGGGGCGATATGGGCGTTGCCCTGCCACCCAGCGGGTGAGTAGGCTCATCTGTACCCCGGAATATTGATACTGCCCAATCTCTTTCAGCTGGGTGGTGGAGGCAGTAGGCACTCTCAAGAAGAAGAGCACACTTGGGGTATCCGCTCAGTGTCAAAGGACCCCATCGAATCGTTACCGATGTCTCACGTGAATGAGAAGGGAGACCCCTCAGAGCACCTGCATGACTGTCAAGCTCCCCGAAGGAAAGACAGAACGGGGCTGTCCAATCACCTCCCAGGGAAGAGGAATCCAGCTGTACCAAGCCACGCTTAGGGCTTTCGTCCGCACTGCTGTCCGCGAGGCTGCAGGAAGGGCCAGCCAGGTCTAGCGCTGGGGTGGGAATGGGGGAGGAGTCTGGCATATTGGGAGTGGGGAGACAATGGCTATAGGTCATCAAGGAAGAGAGCTCTCAGAGAATGACGGGTGGAGACAGAAGGGTGGACCTATGTGGCAGCACTGCGTCCTGAAGTAAAGAGGCCAACTCAAACCCCACCCAATCCTGCCACAGAACTGGGAAAAGAAACACGGAACGTCTGTGACATAGATGCGAATGCTCATGCACCTGCTGGTGTCAATCAATCAATCAATCAATCAAGATATTTGTAGAGCGCGCTACTTACCCGTGAGGGTCTCAAGGCGCTGAGAGGGGCGGGGGATGCGCTACTTCTCGAAGAGCCAGGTCTTGAGGAGTCTTCTGAAGGCGAGTAAGTCTTCGGTCTGCCGTAGCTGGGTAGGTAGGGTGTTCCAGGTCTTGGCGGCGAGGTAGGAGAAGGATCTGCCGCCGGAGGTTGTTTGTTGGATGCGGGGGACGGCGGCGAGTGCGAGGCTGGCAGAGCGGAGCTGGCGGGTGGGGGTGTGGAAGCTGAGTCTGCTGTTCAGGTAGGCGGATCCGGTGTTGTGGAGTGCTTTGTGTGCGTGGGTGAGGAGTTTGAAGGTGATCCTCTTGTCGACGGGGAGCCAGTGTAGGTTTGTCAGGTGGGGGGTGATGTGGCTGCGGCGTTGGACGTTGACGATCAGTCGGGCGGATGCATTTTGGATGCGCTGTAGTCGTCGTAGGTGTTTGGCTAAGATTCCAGCGTAGAGTGCGTTGCCGTAGTCCAGCCTGCTGCTGACGTGTCACTGTTCTTCTTGTTTTGGTCGGGATCCACATGTAGATCCTGCGAAGCGTGCAGAGGGTGTTGAAGCAGGAGTAGGAGACGGCGTTGACCTGTTTGGACATGGAGAGGGAGGAGTCGAGGATGAATCCTAGATTGTGTGCGTGGTCGGTGGGTGTCGGTGCTGTCCCGAGAGTGGTTGGCCACCAGGAGTCGTCCCAGGCCGAGGGGTTGGATCCGAGGATGAGGACCTTCGTCTTGTCAAAGTGGACACACTGTGGATAGCTCTGTTCTCTCCATCCTTTACGGTGACCTATTTTCTTCCCTTTTTTCCACCTCAGTTGATAAATATTTCAGATGAAATCTGGCGCCCCCACCAAGCGACGGCCAGGTGGACAGGCTGCAGTCTGTCTTTGCTCCATATGGCCTTTGGGTTCTGCTTATTATCTGGTATTGACTGCCGTTGCCTGGTGTTTGTGTACCTATCTATGCAGTGCTCAGGGAAAACATCTTCTGGTTGTGCATCTGCAGGTTGTCATTGACTACCGATTATCTGCGTCCGCAGACGCCCTCGCTCGATGAGGAAGACAGGATTCCATCTAATCAGAGGCCCGTGTTCCACTCGCTTTTCAAAACACACGGAAATCAGTGTGGGCTTCAAAATAAATTGAAAGCGGCTTCAACTGCCAATCAGACAACTAAAAAAAGATTACATATTTGAATCAACCACGATCACGGAGAGCATCACTAAGGTGAAAGCTGAAGCATTATGCGCCATTGCTCATACCAGAGATGAGGGACTCCCCCCCACCTGTCACTGCAAGAGATCTAAGGGTGCATCTAGTTACAGCAGCACAGAGCTGTGGCCCTGAGATCTGAGACTGAACTGCAGATTCACTTCTCTGACTACTTCCCACTAAAATGTCAGACTCACCGATTTGTTCATTCGTTAAGGAGTCTACGTGGTGCTTAGATGTCGCGGTGCAGCCACTTCTCAGCACTGTGGAAGAAACAGGCTGAACAGCGTAGAAGTGTAGGGATGGAATGACCATATACAGATAAGTTGAAGGAGCCCCTGGAAGAGCTAAGAACTCCTTTCAGAACAGGAGAGATACTTCATGCATCCCTGTAAAGGAGGGTTTTACTGTCCTGTTAGCCCTCTAAGCAGCTAACACTAAAACGGTGTAAAGGTTGCTCCTGAAACAAGGGTTCAAGCACTTTCCATGTTTTAGTCTCTTCGACTTGTAATAAAGGTGCACCGGCTGATCTTTAGTATCCGCGGGGTCATGCTTTGAAAGTAGCTCGGTCCTGTTTTATGTGATGCTTTGCACATAGTATATAGTGCTTTGAAGTGCATCCTTTGTTACCAAGGGAGCCAGGGAAGATGTTTCAATGCAGGTGAGGTGAGTTCGAATTTCCTGAGGCCCAGACAAATTCTTGCGGCTTGATTCTGGATCCTAGTTTCTTGATTTGAGATGCTTCCAGATCTGCCTGGATCCTCTTGCAGTGGTCTAACCTTGAGCGGATTAGGGATCTTAATTCGATAAAATGCAAAGGGGCGAAGGAGTGATCGATTTCTGTTCATCTGAGGAATGACAATTGAAGTTGCAATGCAGTCTAGAAAGGTCTGCAGAACTGTCCGCCTTCCCCAAATACCCAGGGACTAGTAGGTTAGTTGTGCACAATCATGCTGTATCTACTTGTATCATGAGTTGTGCAATGCAAGCAGTGAGTGTGTGGAAGCCAACTCGCCAGGATGCTACTAGTAGTGAAAGTGACACATCCTTTGACCTCGGCTAAATTAAAGGGCCAACCTCTTGCCCCACTATTCGCTTTTGAACAGCCTACCTATTACTGCTTTTTTTTTTTAAGGGTAAGAAAAGGCCAAGAATTTGGAATTCCCTACCTTCTGAAATCCGAGTTATTCCTTCACTTGCGTCTTTCAAAAAACAAGCAACTTTGTTATTGATGAACAAATACCTGCTCTAGCTCACAGGACCTCTTCTCCCGACATTGACAATTCACCCTGGCTGTACTTGCGATCATTCGCTCGAGGCTATAGCCTGTTATGTTTCTTTCTGTGAGACTAGAGGTAGTTCTTCACCCCGCCCTCGTACCTCTACTTCCTGCATTTTGACTGTTATTATCACTTCTTATTGTCTGCTTTGCTTGTTTTCTCGCACCCTGTTCATGTGTAAGGCACTCTGATACCCTCTTGGGTCATATACGCAGTATATAAAACTCTAAATAAATAAATATAAATAAGATAGTAGTTACTCTCATGAGCTACTGTTTCACCTTATGCGCAAGCGCAACTACACATTTGCTGCATCATTATAAGACCCTACCTCTGATCCTCACGTACCACACCAAACACTTAACATAAAAACAACAACCTCACACCCTTTCCACCAGGCACTCCAAAGGTGCCTCTCTGGAGCACGACATTGGGAGAACATAGTGACTTTCTAAGAGGTATGAAGTGCTAGATAGATTCTACAAAACCATACAGCACATGGTGTGAAGTCTAGAGACAGCAGTAAATGGGCTCTTCATCCCAGGTTGCTTCCTATTCCTGCCTCTCTTTACATGACCACTGGGACAATAGAGAGCACAAGCAATTCCGTGAGTACCAAAGAGGTGAAGCGACGTGAGTTGTTGCAACCTTAGTGCAGTGCTGTGTGAGTTAGCAATGACGGAACCCTCCTGGCTCGTGATTGACTCCACAGAACTGTGACGTAAGTGTTAGAGTATAGTGAACTGAAGGCAGGTTTAGAATGTTGAGTTTGCGGTTACAAGCAAAAGAAGAAAGACGTGTTTTACTAAGCTCCGTGTGTGGCGTAGTCATTAGCGGGTACCAGCCTGACGAGGATGCTACTATGGCAATCACTGATTGATGTTCATAAGTGAGAACGAAAACGGGCAGCAGGAGTCTCGCTAGGCCTTTTTCCAGGCGTGGTGCTGCACCCTTCAAAGAACAAGATGACTACTTCAACTCATCAGCGGCAGACAATGGGAATATTTTATAGCAACTGCGTGGAAGCAACAGAAGCTACAAAATGGTCACCTGCCGGAGGAAATCTGCATTCACACTAGTTCTAATTTCGCAATCATTCAGGTGTGAAATGACTCAATACGGACTGATAGGGAGGTGTATAGCGAGGAATTTTTATGTGTGGAGGTGTCTCTGAAAGGAAGAACTCAGACACAGAGGATGTCGTTGGTGAGTAGTTCAACTTTCTACAGGGATCCTATGGCTCATCAAAAGATTGCCAACACTTTTGTGATTTGAAAGAGTTTGCAATCTGGCTGAGGAAAACGTTATGTGATTGGGGTGTCAGAGTCGGTGCTCATTCTGTTGCACACTATTGAATTGTTTGGCCGAATATCGAGACTGCAGATCAGTGAAGATAAAATTATCAGTGGCGGCTCCTCCTCTAAGGCGGAGGAGCGTCGCCCCACTGCTTTTTAGCAGTGAAATAAAGAGAAAATAGAATGATAACTCACGTTATTATCATTTTTTTTCCTCCTACTTCTGCAGCTTTGGGTGAGGGGGTGGGTGCAGTCGAGGAGTGGTAGCACCCTCCTTAGTGCACATTGATTGCTTGGCCGGCCAAAACAGTCTTGCGCACTTTCCATGTTCTCTAAGCAGGCTGCATTACAGCCTGCATGGAGAACATGTTCAAGTTCCCAGTCAGCGTCCGAGCTCTGAAACACGGAGCTTAGACCAATCACAATGCTGCTAAGGCAGCATTATGATTGGTGATTGGGAGCCTGGGTGTGCTTCCTGTTGTTCAGGTCAGCGATGGGGGACTACGGAGGAGAGACACGGAGAGGAAGCAGCGAGAAGTTACGTCTTTTGTTTTATTTTTTGCTGCCCACTTTCCCCGCGTCCTGCCTCCCTTCCCACCCCTGCCGCCATCCCTTTACCTCCGATTCATGCTGGCTGCTGCTGAAAATTATACTCTTTCTGCTGGACAGATTTGCTAGGACTTCAAGCATGGAGCTGCCGGACATGGGCCTAAAATGGGAGACAGATAGATTTTGCTTTCTTGGTGTGCAGCTATAGCATACAAAGGAAGCACAATAGCAATATAATATGGGTCGAGTGTTCCAGGAGCTCGGGCATCGGAGCAGTTTTGGCACCCGCTTCTTTTGTCTACAGTAGGATAGGTGGCGGTGACCAAGAAGGTGTTCCTGCCTCATTGCCTATAAATGCTGAAAAGTTTGATGTGTGAACTTCCACGCACTTTGTTTAAAAAGCTTGCTGGTTTATTGATTTCTCTGGTGTGGGCTGGCAAGAGGAGCAGGATTAACTTGGCTACTCAGATATTGGAAAGGGAGAATAGAGGACTGGGTCCTGCCACATAGGGCTTTTGACTGTGCGCAGCGTGGGCTTGTTCGCAGCAGCATAACCCTCCGGCAGCCAGCCCCACACTGCACATGGCTTTTGGTCATGCACAGCGTAGGGTTGGTTACAAGGCCTGGCCGTGGCCAACCCACCCGGCGGCAGACAATTCCACGCTGCGCACAGCCTTTTGTTGCGTGTAATGTGGGGGTTGGCCACAGAATGTGGCTTGCTTCCAGGCCATGCATCCACCACCACGCAGGCAGCCACCGAGAGGCAGACAATGCCATGCACGGCTGTGGGATGTGTGTGATGTGAGGTGAGACGCAGGGCCTGTGTTGCAGGCCGGCCCTGCTTCTAACTCCCCGCAGGCACCCAACCCCACGCTGTGCACAGACTTTGGAAGTGTGCAATTGGAGGTTGGTCACAGGATTTGGCCTGCCGCCAGGCCCTGTGGCATAACCCCCAACAGGCTGCCAACCCATCACATCGCACAGCTTTTGGTGTGTGCAGTGCAGGGCTGGCCTTCGGTACCTGAGGCCTAAATAAATATAGTCAGGCGATGGAGGCATGCAGTCTCCTCCCTATCTTTAATTAAGCGTGGAAATCCCATCTCCTGGGGGCAAATGCAATTAAACAAGGGAGGATGGCGTGCAGCCCCCCTCCGGAGCCTTAGTAGGCCCCGGGGACCCCATTGCCAAAGCTATTGAAACACAGAAAATGCTTGGAAATAGCCATAAGGTATAAGTCCCCTTGTAGAACACTGTGAGGAGCAGCACATTTTGATATAATACTATTCTGGCACTCGTAGGATGGTTCCTATCACTGCCGATGTTGTGTAAGGCTTGCGATCTTTATGTGGGAGCATAGAATGACTTGTTGGCCCGCTGGGTGCTGATGTATCATGTGTGTCCTGATCATGCAGCAGTCCACAACACTTCATGATTTTAAGTCATGTGTGCCTTTCCATCCACGGATCCACCATGAGCAGTTCAGCCTGTGTCCTATCTCAGAAGGAAAAGTCTAATCAGAACTACTAGGTCATGGAGCTTCTGAACAGTAAGAAGCGACGCCGGGCTGGCTCAGCTTATTTTTGGTGCCATCTGTGTATCACTATCACATTAGAGCAAACATTGCATAGGGGGTTTAAATGAGAAACCACTATATCCTCTATGTGAGGTAATACCATTTTCCTGAGGATACTTCTGTGTCCCTGTTGTCAATGGGGAGGACATAAGGGATATTATAAAAAAAAAAGGAAAGACCTCACAAACCCCCCTGGTTGTCAGGCTTCATCGTTAGTCACCCCACGCTCGCCAAATAATCCTCTAATGGTGTGCGGGCGCGCAGTTGCGTCAAGGGTACTTACAGAGAAAAAAAGACAAAGGATCCAGATAAAATGTAAAAATCACGATCACCTCCCCTAAGGATATTGCACTTTTTTAGGTGGGTGGTAAAGAGATGATTAAAAAAGAAATATGGGATGTGCAAGACACCCTTATGAGACTTACATCCATTCAGGTTGACATCTTTCAGCCCTCTTGATGACCCGAAGAAGGGGTGTAGGGTTTTCTTCAGGACTAGAATATGCTCTATACATACACACACATCTCCATCACACATACATGAAATAGCAATGTAAGTCTCTGCTAGGAGCTAGGAATGACCAATGATGAAGCATGACACCCAGGGGTGTGTGTGAGGTAATCCTTATTATTTTTATTTATGCCCCTTAGGTCTTCTCTATTGACTATAGGGACACAGATGTATCCTCAGGAAAAGGGTATTACCCCACATAGACCATACAGGGGTTTCTCATTCAAACCCCATGTGGGACGTGTTTGCTCTAATGAGATAGTGATATTTAGCAGGGAGAGTGCAAATGTGCATTCCCCCTGCCCTTCCCTTTGTAAGGGCTGTTTGGGCATGGCCATCTGTGTATCCGACCACTTCAGATGGGTCAGTTGGACAGCCATTGATGCATTAGATGGAAATAATGTAATCAGTCTTAACCACTAGCATCTACTCTGGGCGCACGCCATTTCATTTTAGTTTGTTTGAGCTTTCACAGACTTGGAGCCACTATGAGCCAGCACCAAAAGAGACAATCCAGCCTGAAGTGCTAGGTGACACCTCTAAACAAAGAGCAGGGAACCCCCATGTCTCTGCTTCATTTGGCCTCAACCACAAGGCACCGTGAACTTAGGATCCGCCTCTAGCTACATGCATGACAGTCAGGGAGACTCAGAGCATTTGTCAAACACTTGGCGCCTGCTGAAAGCTCACCCATTGGAGAATGAACCAAAAGAAGGGAAAACATGTTCCTCAACTTTGTATGCATCTATGTCTGCATTTAGTATGGTGTGAACGTAGGGAAGAAGGTAGCAGAGCGGTATACGGGGCCAGAGGGAAGCAGCGTCAACCAGGCAACGAATGAAAGGGGAGGCAGCTGGATGTTGGATCGGTGCTGCATTGTGATGTACTATTTTTAAAGAGGATTGTCTTCAACTCTTTCCTAAATTGCAGCAGTGCTGGGGCAGTTCTTATGAATTTGGGGATGCTTTTTCAGATCCTGGATAAATAGATGAAAAAAAGCCTGCTACTTGTCTGTTTTTTTACACTTCTTGGTCTTGAGACTGGCAGTGGCCCGGCAGACAGTATGCCGAGAGCCACCAGAGATGGTGAGCTTGACCACAAAATAAGCACAGTTTCTGAGAGTGATGGCTTTGTAAATGATGGGGCTGGTATTGAAGATGGTATGGGCCAGTAGGGGAAGTGAATGGAGGTCCAAAGAGATCGGGGTGATGTGATCATATTCTTTCAAATCTGGATGAGATGTACTACGGAGAGTCGGGTGCCTCTAAGGGGTGCCAGTGTGGAATTCGGGAGGCCAGGGAGCAGGACTTTACAACTGTCCAGATGCAAGAGTACAAGAGCGTGAACAGCAGTTCTTTAGAAGAGAGAGGTTGTACTATGTACATTTGAATGCCTAACTATTGTGGTCAGGAAAGTATAAGGCCTATATATTTTTTGAGAATAGAAACAGCTTTTCAATGTATTTGCCAAATAAACATGAACTATATTTAACTGTCCTCCCTTTAGGGATGCCTGTGTTCTTTTTGTGGGAGCCAAAGGCACAGATGAGAACAGCTTGTACTTTGACATCTCTGAAAGTAAGGGTTTCTTCCGTGAAGGGGATGACTACAAATAGAGGGGCAGATTAACAAGGGCTTTATCTCCGCTTTTTTGACTTTAAAACCCAAAGAAGCGGAGATAAAAATATTGCCCTATCATCAACAGGGTGCTAACATGCAAAATCGCATGTTAGCATCCTTTTTCACTACGCTTCCGTTTGCATCTCTAATTAGATGCAAAGTGGGCGTTCCAGAGCAAAATAATAGGAGAAATGTCGCTAAGCAACATTTCTCCTATTATCAAGCTTCACGCTAACCCTGTTAGAGACAAAAAAAGCAGCGCTAACCACGATTAACGCTGCTTTTTTACGTCTGCTAATTTTCAGATTTAGCCATGTAATCCAATGGGAGGTGGATTACATGGCTAAGTCCACCATGGGCTATCAACAAGGATATCCATATCCTTGTAGTTTTATCGCTGCATTACCAGTGATAACCTTCTAAAATGCCGCTATCGCTGGATTTTTTATCGCCTAGGCGGTTAGCGTTGTTAATAACGCGATAACCAGGCAATATTATCCAGCAATAGCGGGCATTAAAAAAATTAACGCTAAGCGCTCTTAGCGTTAATTTTCCCTGTTCCTTGTTAATATGCCCCCCTACTCTTCTAGCGACATCATTATACATTTGAGAAAGCATGGAGGGAACAGGAGGTCTGCAGCATCTTGAACTCAAAGGCTTGTGGGGGTCCCAGCGCTTTCCCACATAGTACCAAGAGCAGCAGGTAAGGGTGCCCCATACGAAGAGAAGAGGAAAGAAAAAAGTCTGGTGTAGACTGAAAACATAGCTATAATATTGTATCATGTCACTGCACTCATGGACTGGATGGGCCCCTGTGTGAAAAGGTATTTTGAAAAATCGCACCCACATACATAAAAGACATACGTTGGCAGGTTATGCCCAGACGTGGGTCCCTTGCTCACTTCGCCACTGGATTCAAGCGAGTCTGGCTGATGAGGTCTGAACTGGGGTGGTAAAGTGAGCTAAAGAACCATGATGGATTCAACCCAGATCTGTGACAAGGGGTGAGTGTCTGAAAAGTTTCAGTGATCTGTCCATTATCTCCTTGTGATAACTGAGAATGCGCCACTCAGTGCACAAAGAGGTATTCACGATCACAACTGGTGAAGTAGGGGCCAGGAATATATTCAGGAAAGGTGAAAGTAATGGGTGAAGGTCTGCAAAGAACAATGAGGTTATTTCATGCAAAGGACTGCTTCAAAAACTATGGGGCATATCAGCAAGCAGGCGATAAAAAATTATCGCTGCTTTTGCGTCTGTTTTCGAACGAAAAGCGGCGATAATTTTATCACCTTATCAGCAAGGTCACGCTATAGCGTGAAACCTTGCCTTATCGCCATTTCCCTTAACGCCCATCTTTGCGTCTCTAATGAGATGCAATGTGCGCGTTCCTCCGCAGGATAACGGGAGAAATGTTGCTAAGCGATATTTCTCCTATTATCAAGCCTCACGCAAAGCAGCATAGCGACAAGAAAAGTAGTGATAACCTCTGTTATCGCTACTTTTCTTACGCCTGCTTTGAAACTGACTTAGCCATGATATCCTATGGAAGGTGGACATCATGGCTAAGTATGTCTATCTCTATCAGCAAGCTATCGCCAAAAGTTGTGTGATTATCGCTGGATTTCCAGCGATAATCGCACATTTGGCAGCTTGCGCTCTGAATTTTATCGCTTTGGAGATAAGCGTTGCTAACAGCACGCTATCTCCGCGATAAAATTCAGAGTTAGCCGGCGATAATTATCCTCACGCTAAGAGCGCTGAGCGATATAGCCGGCGATAATTATCCTCACGCTAAGAGCGCTGAGCGATAATTATCGCCGGCCCTTGCTGATATGCCCCTCTTTTCCACACATACATTGGGTTTTTCGTGCACCTTTTGAAGTTAAATTCCTGGACGTAAGTCACAAAGCACTGCATAAATAATATGCAGTTTTATATAACGCGCACACGACCCGTAGTGCTTTAAATGAGCACCAGTTACAATCATATATTTTTAGGCACAGCGGGATTAATTGATTTGCCCAGAATCACAAGATGTTGAGCCGACACCGAGACTCGAACCTGGTTCCCGAGTGACACAGCCAGCAGGTGTGGCCGTAACGTCACATCCTCTCCCTTTTGCCCATCTCAGCTGCACTTAGGTGCTCAAGGATGTCATCGATGTACCTGCATACCCTGGGGAGCATTTGTGAACCCCGTGAAAGTTGCGAATTGCTCCAATCGTAGGAGTGATTGTATGACTTTCGGTTCCGGGGATTGTGAATTCGGTCTCCCCATCACAGTGACCCAGAGAGGATCCTAGGATTGTTTTTTTGTCAACGCTTTAAAAAACAATCTTTGATGGGGGCTTCGGAGGCCCCGCACTATAGCGCTGTACGAGTAACTGAATAAAAAACACAGATATATTAGCTCCAAGTTTTGCTGAGCAAATATACAGCTTCCTACAATCCCTTCTCGCCCACCAGTCATCATGTCGTGTTTTGACAAAGCGGACAATTATGTCATCTAACTTCCCACCTCTTTTGAATCCCGCCTTGACCTAGTGTGTCCCTTGCATGCTCCTGGCTCGGTCTTGTCTCTTAAGTTTGATATATCACCGCTGCGCCTTCTGAGCTTCGACGCGCCTCTGTCTATTTGAAACACGCTGTATGTCCCTCGGACTGTAAATAGAGGCCAGCCCTGCGGATACCTGCATCGTTCAAACAACTCGCTCAAGTGTCACGAAGCGGCGTGAAGGATGGAACCGGTGATTACCGCTGGACAGCGGAGTCTGTCTCAGCATCCTCCCAGCCACAAGCTAGCCAAGCCTGCCCCCAGCGGTGATGGGAGGGAGTGCAAGGCAGCAGAGAGAGTAGGCAAGGCAGAGAAGAGGTGTTGAGCTCTCGCTTATAAGGGACGCAAGCGCAAGAATAGAAACCTGTGGTTAAAACCCGGCCGGATAGCACGAGAAAATCACTGCTGAAAGCATATTAATGCAAAATGAATAGACGGCCACCTATAGTAATCAGGCCTGCTTTCAGAAGAATGAGTGGTGGCTTCCTCTCGCTACCACTCCTCTTAAAAAATAAGGACAATCAGCAGCCACCTGGAATTCAAAAAAGCAACACAATCTTGGGGCATAGTATCAAGGACGCCGCTAAAGCGGCGATAATGGGCTTGATAATATGTCCTTGAGAACTCTAATAGAAGTCCATGTTCTGGTGTGAACATGGGCTTCTATGGGAATTCTCTGCGGCATATTATCAAGCCCATTATAGTCGCTTTAGTGGCAGTTTTCTGCCGCTTAAGAGGCGATAATTTTAACGCCGTCCTTGATAATATGCCCCTTGTCTGTTCCCCCCAAAAATGACCCGTCTTCTCCAAGATCATATAACACCTCAGGTTTCTGACACAAATAGAACAAATGACAGACTCCAAGGAACTAGCAATTCAGCCAGAGGAGGTGGGCACTGCCAGGCCTTGCGCACTGAGCGCAGACTGCTGCCGGGCATTCTTCCATACCCTTGTGGTAAGCACACAGCTCGACTGGGTGAATCTGGAATTATTTGCAAGATACTTGTGTTGTTTAGGACAACCACGAGCGGCTCTCACCTCCTGACTATACAGACACCACCAACAACACACTCCTCTGATGACCATAAACACGGTAAGTGCCTGAGTAGAGAAGCCGCATCCATCTTTCCGCACTCGAAGCATTCCGTGGCTGTGCAATTCCCTGATTCTTTCCTGCCCCCAAACCTCATGCATTGCACACAACGTTCCCCCCACAGGTCAAACTACTACCAGCCCCAGCTGAACAATTCACCTGCTCAGGGACCCAATGAACACTGCAGTATTAGCCATCAAGCTCTCCACTAGGTGCAGGCACCAGGCAATGGGTTTCTGTGGTTCCCATTTCCCATTTGACAAACGTCTTGAGGACTGAATACAGCCTCACCAATTGCCAGTGGATGAGACTTTTCCTTGCCTGTGCATTTATTTCATTGAGATGCCCTACATGCAAATCACCTCCATGCTCCACGTGCCACAAAACTCAAGTTACATCTCACTGATGAGGCCTAAATGTGCCAGAAACAATACGTGGTTGCTTGTGTTCCCATTCAGGGGTAACCTGCCTTGGCAGTACAGGACAGACTATTCCTATTGGAGCAGGATTAAGGCTGATCTGCACATGGCTGGTCTCTTTCTGAAGTGACATAGTGGGTGAAAAATGAGGGAGTGGAATGTGACCGCAAGGGATTGCCAGTAGCTGTGAATTCTGCAAGCTTTCCTCACGCCACCATTGTACTTTTCTCAGTGCAATGCCTAGTGCGACATAAAAACCTACATGTGAATTTTGTGCTTGCTGTGCCATTACTGAAGCTATACCTCGCTGATGAGACCTGAGTATTAGGGCTGAGTGGAATTTGCGTAGTCATGCTACGCAAAGCTCCGCAAAACGGTAAAAAATATCCGCGAGCACGCAGAGTTCCAGAAACACGCGGAATTGCTTGTTCCGCCCGTTCGCGATGCTTTTTTCCTGCTCGCGAATGTTGTTTGCATGCTCGGGGGGAAATATCTCACGAACACGCATTTTGAAAGCGCAAACAAGCAAAGAATTCCGCGAAGCCGCGGATCGTGGATTTTTTGGCAATTCCGCGTTCTTTGCAGCACGCGAAATTACCCAAATTCCTCGAGCGGAAGGGAATTTACCGCCCAGGTCGACTGAGTATCCCAAAATTATCAAAGGTTGAATGGGTTCCTTTTCAGAGGAGACCAGCACTGGAACTTCAACTAGACTGTTCCTTTTGAAGTCGAACCCAGGCCAATTGTCACATGGCTGCTCTTTCTCTGAAGAGGCGTAGTGAGGAAAAACCGATGAACTAGAATGCGACCCTGAGTGATTGTAGGCTGTTTAGACTTTTGTAAGCATTCCACCTATCACTGTTATGTTTTCCTTAAAGCGATGAGCTATGTGCAACAGGTATACCTAGATGTGTATTCTGTGCCCACTGTGCCACTAGAATCTGTACCTCACCGAGGGGTTTCGAGAGGCTGAAACAGGTGTGGGGTTGCATCTGTTACTATTCAGAGGGGACATGGCCTGGCAGTGCCGCTACACTCAATCTGTACCTCACCAAGGGGTTTCGAGAGGCTGAAACAGGTGTGGGGTTGCATCTGTTACTATTCAGAGAGGATCTGCCCCGGCAGTGCCGCTACACTCAATCTGTACCTCACTGAGGGGTTTCAAGAGGTTGAAACAGGTGTGGGAATTGCACCTGTTACTATTCAGAGGGGATCTGCCCTGGCAGTGCCGATACACACAATCTGTACCTCACAGAGGGGTTTCGAGAGGTTGAAACAGGTGTGGGAATTGCATCTGCTACTATTCAGAGGGGATCTGCCCTGGCAGTGCCGCTACACTCAATCTGTACCTCACCAAGGGGTTTCAAAAGGCTGAGACAGGTGTGGGGTTGCATCTGTCACTATTCACAGGGAACATGGCCTGGCAGTGCCGCTACACTCAATCTGTACCTCACCGAGGGGTTTCGAGATTGCTGAAACAGGTGTGGGGTTGCATCTGTTAGTATTCAGAGGGGACATGGCCTGGCAGTGCCGCTACACTCAATCTGTACCTCACCGAGGGGTTTCGTGAGGCTGAAACAGGTGTGGGGTTGCATCTGTTACTATTCAGAGGGGATCTGCCCTGGCAGTGCCGCTACACTCAATCTGATCCTCACCGAGGGGTTTCGAGAGGCTCAAACAGGTGTGGGATTGCATCTGTTACTATTCAGAGGGGATCTGCCCTGGCAGTGCCGCTACACTCAATCTGATCCTCACCGAGGGGTTTCGAGAGGCTGAAATAGGTGTAGGGTTGCATCTGTTACTATTCAGAGGGGATCTGCCCTGGCAGTGCCGCTACACCCAATCTGTACCCCACCGAGGGGTTTCGAGAGGCTGAAACAGGTGTGGGGTTGCATCTGTTCCTATTCAGAGGGGACATGGCCTGGCAGTGCCGCTACACCTAATCTGTACCTCACCGAGGGGTTTCGAGAGGCTGAAACAGGTGTGGGTTTGCATCTGTTACTATTCAGAGGGGATCTGCCCTGGCAGTTCCGCTACACTCGATCTGTACCTCACCGAGGGGTTTCGAGAGGCTGAAACAGGTGTGGGGTTGCATCTGTTACTATTCAGAGGGGATCTGCCCTGGCAGTGCCGCTACACTCAATCTGTACCTCAGCAGGGGGTTTCGAGAGGCTGAAACAGGTGTGGGGTTGCATCTGTCACTATTCAGAGGGAACATGGCCTGGCAGTGCCGCTACACTCAATCTGTACCTCACCGAGGGGTTTCGAGAGGCTGAAACAGGTGTGGGGTTGTATCTGTTAGTATTCAGAGGGGACATGGCCTGGCAGTGCCGCTACACTCAATCTGTACCTCACCGAGGGGTTTCGAGAGGCTGAAACAAATGTGGGGTTGCATCTGTTACTATTCAGAGGAGATCTGCTGTGGCGGTGCCGCTACACTCAATCTGTACCTCACCGAGGGGTTAGGAGAGGCTGAAACAGGTGTGGGGTTGCATCTGTTACTATTCAGAGGGGGCATGGTCTGGCAGTGCCGCTACACTCAATCTGTACCTCACCGAGGGGTTTCGAGAGGCTGAAACAGGTGTGGGGTTGCATCTGTCACTATTCAGAGGGAACATGGCCTGGCAGTGCCGCTACACTCAATCTGTACCTCACCGAGGGGTTTTGAGAGGCTGAAACAGGTGTGGGGTTGCATCTGTTAGTATTCAGAGGGGACATGGCCTGGCAGTGCCGCTACACTCAATCTGTACCTCACCGAGGGGTTTCGAGAGGCTGAAACAAATGTGGGGTTGCATCTGTTACTATTCAGAGGAGATCTGCTGTGGCGGTGCCGCTACACTCAATCTGTACCTCACCGAGGGGTTTCGAGAGGCTCAAACAGGTGTGGGGTTGCATCTGTTACTATTCAGAGGGGATCTGCCCTGGCAGTGCCGCTACACTCAATCTGTACCTCACCGAGGGGTTTGGAGAGGCTGAAACAGATGTGGGGTTGCATCTATTACCAGTCAGAGGGGATCTGCCCTGGCAGTGCCGCTACACTCAATCTGTACCTCATCGAGGTTTTCGAGAGAATGAAACAGGTTTGGGATTGCATCTGTTACTGTTCAGAGGGGATCTGTCCTGGCAGTGCCGCTACACTCAATCTGTACCTCACCGAGGGGTTTCGAGAGGCTGAAAAAGGTGTGGGGTTGCATCTGTTACTATTCAGAGGGGATCTGCCCTGGCAGTGCCGCTACACCCAATCTGTACCTCACTGAGGGGTTTCGAGAGGCTAAAACAGGTGTGGGGTTCATCTGTTACTATTCAGAGGCGATCTGCCCTGGCAGTGCCGCTACACCCAATCTGTACCTCACCGAGGGGTTTCGAGAGGCTGAAACAGGTGTGGGGTTGCATCTGTTACTAATCAGAGGGGATCTGCCCTGGCAGTGCCGCTACACTCAATCTGTACCTGACCGAGGGGTTTTGAGAGGCTGAAACAGGTGTGGGGTTGCATCTGTTAGTATACAGAGTGGACATGGCATGGCAGTGCCGCTACACTCAATCTGTACCTCACCGAGGGGTTTCGAGAGGGTGAAACAGGTGTGGGGTTGCATCTGTTCCTATTCAGAGGGGACATGGCCTGGCAGTGCCGCTACACTCAATCTGTACCTCACCGAGGTGTTTCGAGAGGCTGAAACTGGTGTGGGGTTGCATCTGTTACTATTCAGAGGGGACATGGCCTGGCAGTGCCGCTACACCCAATCTTTACCTCACGAGGGGTTTCGAAAGGCTGAAACAGGTGTGGGGTTGCATCTGTTACTATTCAGAGGGGATCTTTCCTGGCAGTTCTGCTACACTCAATCTGTACCTCACCGAGGGGTTTCGAGAGGCTGAAACAGGTGTGGGGTTGCATCTGTTACTATTCATAGGGGATCTGCCCTGGCAGTGCCGCTACACTCAATCTGTACCTCACCGAGGGTTTTCGAGAGGCTGAAACAGGTGTGGGGTTGCATCTGTTACTATTCAGAGAGGATCTGCCCTGGCAGTGCCGCTACACTCAATCTGATCCTCACCGAGGGGTTTCGAGAGGCTGAAACAGGTGTGGGGTTGCATCTGTTCCTATTCAGAGGGGACATGGCCTGGCAGTGCCGCTACACCTAATCTGTACCTCACCGAGGGGTTTCGAGAGGCTGAAACAGGTGTGGGTTTGCATCTGTTACTATTCAGAGGGGATCTGCCCTGGCAGTTCCGCTACACTCGATCTGTACCTCACCGAGGGGTTTCGAGAGGCTGAAACAGGTGTGGGGTTGCATCTGTTACTATTCAGAGGGGATCTGCCCTGGCAGTGCCGCTACACTCAATCTGTACCTCAGCAGGGGGTTTCGAGAGGCTGAAACAGGTGTGGGGTTGCATCTGTCACTATTCAGAGGGAACATGGCCTGGCAGTGCCGCTACACTCAATCTGTACCTCACCGAGGGGTTTCGAGAGGCTGAAACAGGTGTGGGGTTGCATCTGTTAGTATTCAGAGGGGACATGGCCTGGCAGTGCCGCTACACTCAATCTGTACCTCACCGAGGGGTTTCGAGAGGCTGAAACAAATGTGGGGTTGCATCTGTTACTATTCAGAGGAGATCTGCTGTGGCGGTGCCGCTACACTCAATCTGTACCTCACCGAGGGGTTAGGAGAGGCTGAAACAGGTGTGGGGTTGCATCTGTTACTATTCAGAGGGGGCATGGTCTGGCAGTGCCGCTACACTCAATCTGTACCTCACCGAGGGGTTTCGAGAGGCTGAAACAGGTGTGGGGTTGCATCTGTCACTATTCAGAGGGAACATGGCCTGGCAGTGCTGCTACACTCAATCTGTACCTCACCGAGGGGTTTTGAGAGGCTGAAACAGGTGTGGGGTTGCATCTGTTAGTATTCAGAGGGGACATGGCCTGGCAGTGCCGCTACACTCAATCTGTACCTCACCGAGGGGTTTCGAGAGGCTGAAACAAATGTGGGGTTGCATCTGTTACTATTCAGAGGAGATCTGCTGTGGCGGTGCCGCTACACTCAATCTGTACCTCACCGAGGGGTTTCGAGAGGCTCAAACAGGTGTGGGGTTGCATCTGTTACTATTCAGAGGGGATCTGCCCTGGCAGTGCCGCTACACTCAATCTGTACCTCACCGAGGGGTTTGGAGAGGCTGAAACAGATGTGGGGTTGCATCTATTACCAGTCAGAGGGGATCTGCCCTGGCAGTGCCGCTACACTCAATCTGTACCTCATCGAGGTTTTCGAGAGAATGAAACAGGTTTGGGATTGAATCTGTTACTGTTCAGAGGGGATCTGTCCTGGCAGTGCCGCTACACTCAATCTGTACCTCACCGAGGGGTTTCGAGAGGCTGAAAAAGGTGTGGGGTTGCATCTGTTACTATTCAGAGCGGATCTGCCCTGGCAGTGCCGCTACACCCAATCTGTACCTCACTGAGGGGTTTCGAGAGGCTAAAACAGGTGTGGGGTTCATCTGTTACTATTCAGAGGCGATCTGCCCTGGCAGTGCCGCTACACCCAATCTGTACCTCACCGAGGGGTTTCGAGAGGCTGAAACAGGTGTGGGGTTGCATCTGTTACTAATCAGAGGGGATCTGCCCTGGCAGTGCCGCTACACTCAATCTGTACCTGACCGAGGGGTTTTGAGAGGCTGAAACAGGTGTGGGGTTGCATCTGTTAGTATACAGAGTGGACATGGCATGGCAGTGCCGCTACACTCAATCTGTACCTCACCGAGGGGTTTCGAGAGGGTGAAACAGGTGTGGGGTTGCATCTGTTCCTATTCAAAGGGGACATGGCCTGGCAGTGCCGCTACACTCAATCTGTACCTCACCGAGGTGTTTCGAGAGGCTGAAACTGGTGTGGGGTTGCATCTGTTACTATTCAGAGGGGACATGGCCTGGCAGTGCCGCTACACCCAATCTTTACCTCACGAGGGGTTTCGAAAGGCTGAAACAGGTGTGGGGTTGCATCTGTTACTATTCAGAGGGGATCTTTCCTGGCAGTTCTGCTACACTCAATCTGTACCTCACCGAGGGGTTTCGAGAGGCTGAAACAGGTGTGGGGTTGCATCTGTTACTATTCAGAGGGGATCTGCCCTGGCAGTGCCGCTACACTCAATCTGATCCTCACCGAGGGGTTTCGAGAGGCTGAAATAGGTGTAGGGTTGCATCTGTTACTATTCAGAGGGGATCTGCCCTGGCAGTGCCGCTACACCCAATCTGTACCTCACCGAGGGGTTTCGAGAGGCTGAAACAGGTGTGGGGTTGCATCTGTTCCTATTCAGAGGGGACATGGCCTGGCAGTGCCGCTACACCTAATCTGTACCTCACCGAGGGGTTTCGAGAGGCTGAAACAGGTGTGGGTTTGCATCTGTTACTATTCAGAGGGGATCTGCCCTGGCAGTTCCGCTACACTCGATCTGTACCTCACCGAGGGGTTTCGAGAGGCTGAAACAGGTGTGGGGTTGCATCTGTTACTATTCAGAGGGGATCTGCCCTGGCAGTGCCGCTACACTCAATCTGTACCTCAGCAGGGGGTTTCGAGAGGCTGAAACAGGTGTGGGGTTGCATCTGTCACTATTCAGAGGGAACATGGCCTGGCAGTGCCGCTACACTCAATCTGTACCTCACCGAGGGGTTTCGAGAGGCTGAAACAGGTGTGGGGTTGCATCTGTTAGTATTCAGAGGGGACATGGCCTGGCAGTGCCGCTACACTCAATCTGTACCTCACCGAGGGGTTTCGAGAGGCTGAAACAAATGTGGGGTTGCATCTGTTACTATTCAGAGGAGATCTGCTGTGGCGGTGCCGCTACACTCAATCTGTACCTCACCGAGGGGTTAGGAGAGGCTGAAACAGGTGTGGGGTTGCATCTGTTACTATTCAGAGGGGGCATGGTCTGGCAGTGCCGCTACACTCAATCTGTACCTCACCGAGGGGTTTCGAGAGGCTGAAACAGGTGTGGGGTTGCATCTGTTACTATTCAGAGGGGACATGGCCTGGCAGTGCCGCTACACTCAATCTGTACCTCACCGAGGGGTTTCGAGAGGCTGAAACAGGTGTGGGGTTGCATCTGTTAGTATTCAGAGGGGATCTGCCCCGGCAGTGCCGCTACACTCAATCTGTACCTCACCGAGGGGTTTCGGGAGGCTGAAACAGGTGTGGGGTTGCATCTGTTACTATTCAGAGGGGACATGGCCTGGCAGTGCCGCTACACCCAATCAGATCCTCACTGAGGGGTTTCGAGAGGCTGAAACAGGTGTGGGGTTGCATCTGCTACTATTCAGAGGGGACATGGCCTGGCAGTGCCGCTACACCCAATCTGTACCTCACTGAGGGGTTTCGAGAGGCTGAAACAGGTGTGGGGTTGCATCTGTTACTATTCAGAGGGCATCTGCCCTGGCTGTGCCGCTACACTCAATCTGTACCTCACCGAGGGGTTTCGGGAGGCTGAAACAGGTGTGGGGTTGCATCTGTTACTATTCAGAGGGGACATGGCCTGGCAGTGCCGCTACACTCAATCTGTACCTCACCGAGGGGTTTCAGGAGGCTGAAACAGGTGTGGGGTTGCACCTGTTCCTATTCAGAGGGGACGTGGCCTGGCAGTGCCGCTACACTCAATCTGTACCTCACCGAGGGGTTTCGAGAGGGTGAAACAGGTGTGGGGTTGCATCTGTTCCTATTCAGAGGGGACATGGCCTGGCAGTGCCGCTACACTCAATCTGTACCTCACTGAGGGGTTTTAAGAGGCTGAAACAGGTGTGGGGTTGCACCTGTTCCTATTCAGAGGGGACGTGGCCTGGCAGTGCTGCTACACTCAATCTGTACCTCACCGAGGGGTTTCGAGAGGGTGAAACAGGTGTGGGGTTGCATCTGTTCCTATTCAGAGGGGACATGGCCTGGCAGTGCCGCTACACTCAATCTGTACCTCACCGAGGGGTTTCGAGAGGCTGAAACTGGTGTGGGGTTGCATCTGTTACTATTCAGAGGGGACATGGCCTGGCAGTGCCGCTACACCCAATCTTTACCTCACGAGGGGTTTCGAAAGGCTGAAACAGGTGTGGGGTTGCATCTGTTACTATTCAGAGGGGATCTTTCCTGGCAGTTCCGCTACACTCAATCTGTACCTCACCGAGGGGTTTCGAGAGGCTGAAACAGGTGTGGGGTTGCATCTGTTACTATTTATAGGGGATCTGCCCTGGCAGTGCCGCTACACTCAATCTGTACCTCACCGAGGGATTTTGAGAGGCTGAAACAGGTGTGGGGTTGCATCTGTTACTATTTAGAAGGGACATGGCTTGGTAGTGCCGCTACACCCAATCTGTACCTCACTGAGGGGTTTCGAGAGGCTGAAGCAGGTATGGGGTTGCATCTGTTACTATTCAGAGGGGATCTGCCCTGGCAGTGCCGCTACACTCAATCTGTACCTCACCGAGGGGTTTCGAGAGGTTGAAACAGGTGTGGGGTTGCATCTGTTACTATTCAGAGGGGACATGGCCTGGCAGTGCCGCTACACTCAATCTGTACCTCACCGAGGGGTTTCGAGAGGCTGAAACAGGTGTGGGGTTGCATCTGTTACTATTCAGAGGGGATCTGCCCCGGCAGTGGCCCTACACTCAATCTGTACCTCACCGAGGGCTTTCGGGAGGCTGAAACAGGTGTGGGGTTGCATCTGTTACTATTCAGAGGGGATCTGCCCTGGCAGTGCCGCTACACTCAATCTGTACCTCATCGAGGGGTTTCGAGAGGCTGAAACGGGTGTTGGGTTGCATCTGTTACTATTCAGAGGGCATCTGCCCTGGCTGTGCCGCTACACTCAATCTGTACCTCACCGAGGGGTTTCGGGAGGCTGAAACAGGTGTGGGGTTGCATCTGTTACTATTCAGAGGGGACATGGCCTGGCAGTGCCGCTACACTCAATCTGAACCTCACCGAGGGGTTTCGGGAGGCTGAAACAGGTGTGGGGTTGCATCTGTTAGTATTCAGAGGAGACATGGCCTGGCAGTTCAGGTTTGACTGTTCCTACTGAAGCAAGTACAGGGCTGGGTTGCGTATGGCCACGCTCTGGTCAGAGTGGTGCAGTGGGTGCAGAACAATAGGCTGAAATGCAGCCCTGACGCGGCAGCAAATTAGAGTGGATGTGGCATGGACTGCCAGTGTCAGTGCAGTTCCTACTTTTTTCACTAAGCACAAGCAGAAACAAATCCCAGGAAAGGCAGATTCACAGTAGGGTTTGTTTCCAGTCACCCATCCCTACTCCGGAACCTCTGGGGTTCATTTAACTAATTTACATTAGGGAACATGTGCTGAGTTAGTGCGAGTTAGGGGCCACGTGCCCACAGGCTGCACCAAATCTCATGTGTGACTGGCACCCTAAGTCTTTCCTCGAGAGTCTGTTAGTACGTGGGCACTGGGAACAGCTGCAGCAGGATGAGAGACCTGACTTCCTTCACTCGTTCCTTGTCAGTCAGTTTTAAGAGCTTTCCCATCCAAGTGCGCATGCCTGGGTCGCACACAAAACAGTGACATATGGGCATATCAGCAACAACCGGTGATAATTATCGCTAAGCGCACTTAGCGCTAGGATAATTATCGCCGGCTAGCGTGGATTTTTATTGCTGAGATAGCGTGCTATTAGCAACGCTTATCTCAAAAGGGATAAAATTCCTAGTGCTAACTGCCAAACATGAGATGATTGCCGGAAACCCAGCGATAATCCCACGAAGTTTGGCGATAGCTTGCTGATAGGGCCTCACATACTTAGCTATGATATCCACCTTCCATAGGATATCATGGCTAAGTCAGTTTCAAAGCAGGCGGAAGGAAAGTAGTGATAACAGAGGTTATCGCTACTTTTCTTGTCGCTATGCTGCTTTGCGTGAGACTTGATAATAGGAGAAATGTCGCTTAGCGACATTTCTCCCGTTTTCCTGGGGAGGAACGCCCACTTTGCATCTCATTAGAGATGCAAAGATGGGCCGTTAGGAATTCAGGCGCTAAGGCAAGGTTTCATGGGATAGCGTGACCTTGCTAATATAGCGATAAAATTATCGCCGCTTTTCGGCCGAAAACGGCTGCAAAAGCGGCGATAATTTTCTATCGCCGGTTTGTAGATATGCACCGTAGTTTGCACTAACATGGATAATATTAGAGTGCAGTGCCCTGAATTAGGAGCACTGAAACATTTGCGAACAGAAGGGACGCATTGATAGCAACCATACTTTACAAATATCACACTCAATAAATAAACCTACAATCTCACAGTGTGAGCCACAGGTAACAAACACGCAGTGAGCTGTATTACTGAATACAGTATAGCATGGAACCTCACCAGAAGTTAATAGAGTTTTATAAAAAGAAAATAATGTATATATATATACACCTAGTGACAGCTTTGAGTAATCAGAAACCAGTCCTACAAGTAAATAGGTTCCTCTGAGAGGATGAATGAGCCTGTGACAGTCAGTCCTTGTAAGTCAAGGCCCTCAGTCATGGAATGCTGTCACTGCGCTGCTACTGTTGTGTTCCACTGTTGTAAGGGTTTTTGGCTCAATTTGTGCTCGGTAAACACCTGCGCATGAAATGAGACCTATGGAAGGGAGCCACAGAAGGAAGCAAGTGCAATGGGAATCTTTCAAGAAGGTGGTTTATTGGAAAAAATGGAAACAGATACAAAAAGAGCCTTCTCACAACCACACCTTCAAGGCAACCACTAGCATCAGGCACTCGCCCGAAACATCTGTCCGTCAGGTGGGAACCTCTGAATCAGAAGCACCTCTCAAGGCATCATATCAACAAGGCATGCAGAAATAACAAGACAGCAGTATTAAATGTGTAAATGTTTATTTTGGGCACCGCCCATAAAACACATCAAGTGATAAAATAACAAAAACACTCACGAATACATTTATAAACTGTGCAAAATACAATACATCTTAATCCCGATTACCACCCTATAAAACATAATAAAACGAAGATCTTGAAACGTTGAAATATATACATAGAATGGCAGTCAGTTAAGGTACAATTTAGTGATTTACTATAAAGTGCTAAAGTAAAATACCAACTACTTTCCTTGTTAGCCAAAGTGCTTTTTAGTCGCTGCTAAGTGCTAGCGCGATCATGCCGCTGCCGTCCGTCCCTATAATGAGCACACGTCCTCTAGTGCAAATAGCAATCTAAGAAAAATGCATGTAATTACATAAAAAGACATATGCAATAGGAATCTAAAAAGATTCACAGAACTATGTATAAAAAACAATTCAATAATCTTTTGTTTCAATCAATGAGTAAAAAAAAGAATGAAAAGATAAAAGGGGACGCTCATTAGCCGCTGGAGTTGGCCCTCATGATTGGCAGGTGTCTAAGGCCTTCTTCCTTTGATTCCAGGCTCTCTACAAGCACCGAGAAACCGCAAAGGCTGAATGTTCTCTGGTTCTCTTAATAACAGTATTACTTTAATACCTGCAGTAACTCAACTAGGCCATAAAGTTCTTCCTTCCTTGCAGTAAATAACTTCTACTCGTACAAAATGTATTCATCCATGTGTTTTGGAATCCAGATTAGTTTGGACCTAGGCTCAGGGGCGGCTGGTGATATTTGAAAGTGGTGAGCCATAAATACTGTGGCGGGCGAGCGAGCAGGAACCACCTACGGTGGGGTTCAGGGGGTCTCCCCTGAGAAAATATTGAAAAAAGTGGGGGGCAAATGTTGCATTCTAAAGCAAATTTGAGAAGGAGGTGGCTTGGCGAACACATCTCTGGGAGTAGCCAGACAAGTCTCTTTGCACTTGCACTGATACATCACTCTCCCGGCATTCACATAGGCACACTACTCCCCCTACACTCATAGACCCATTACTCACCCTTCCCTGACATCACTAAGCCTGAATTCACCCATCCACATCACTCACACAGGCACACTACTCCCCCTACACTCATAGACCCATTACTCACCCTTCCCTGACATCACTAAGCCTGCATTCACCCATCCACATCACTCACCCTGGACTCTCACAGGCACTCTGCTCAACCTGCACTCACACAGACATCACTCACCCTTCGCTGCACTGCACTCAATAGGTTTAATTTATTACAGTCTAGGTATTTATGATACTATTTAAAAAAAAAATAATAATTAACAATATACAGAGAATTCCTTCAATTACATTGCTCACGGTGACCATAATGTGCCATATAGACAAAGCATTAAAACAACAGTGGAAATGATAACACCCTTATAGCATTCTGATTCGGTCCTCCAAAAATTCAGTCATTGCAATGTTGGTTTTATGGAAAATAATTATTAAAAAAAATAAACTTATGTGAAACAGGAAACAGACAAAAATTAATTTACATGTGCAACATCATAAAAGCGCATATAGATATCCTGCTTGGATCATAGCTAAGGCAGCAGTCCGCTGCAGCGCTTCATGGCTTCCAGCCATGTGCATTGCTTAACTATTTATGCTTTTAAAGTGCCCGCCGCCAGTAGCACCAACAGGATTAAATAAAGCAGAGCAAATCTCAGACACAATACCGCAGTCCATCTGCCTCTCCAGCTGCATGCACTCCTGATTATTGATATAGCGCTGTCATTTATAACAAAGTATGAGGCGCTGAGCAGGAGAGATGTTTAATATCCTGATTAATTAGTAATTGTTACCACAGGTGTGTGTATCCAGCGCTGTGCACCGGCAGCGTGTAAAGGGCTGACCTGTGTGTACCCAGAAGAACGTTATACCCAGCAAGGGCTATTAAGTAGTATAGGCACAGAATTGTAGGTCTAGCGCCGTCTGCACTCCATGGTGTGTAGAGTTGTGTATCGGGCTGCGCTGCCTATTACAAACTGCTTATACCTGGCAGTTATATACAGCAGTGTGCCATTAACTGAACATACTCTCGCATATGTGCTATCAGTATAGATTTTCATATAGTTACCACCAACATTTACTCAGCAGTGGGAATCAGTGGCTGGACAGGGGGGGGAGGGCAATATAAATAAACACACGCTCTCTGTATTTCGGCCAGCTCTGAAACCTTGAGATTAAAACACCAAGTAACCCACCGCAAGCAATGATAATGCTCAGACCGAGCGGTGCCAACTGCCAGAGTCCTCTCAGCCACATCCGAGAGGCTAAGGAGCTAAACATACCAAAAAGGCCCATTTCCTCCCTACCTACACAGTTTACGTCGTGTGTTCCTCAGTAGTGAACATGTCAGACTGCAGCAGTCTGCTCTCCACCGATACCTACGGTGCCTGTGATGTATGCTGACCGCTGAGCCGCTCTCCACGTCCGAGGGCTTCCTGCGTGCAGGCGCCAGCCGGGATGAGCGCGTGCCGGAGCTCGTGTCGGTGCCCATTGTTCCTGGATGGAGCCATGCATGCTGGGCTTCTATCTTTAGCGCACTGCGCTCCCAAGAGAGGGGCTGAACTTTGGGAGGACAGGACCACTAATGCCCACTCTCAGTCTTGTCATCTTCAGCAAAACAAAGGTGTGAACGAGCGGAAAAGTGCCGCTATTTTAATACAGGAAAACTCGCTAACATTCATTTCAAACTGCGTACCACAGCCATTTAAATTGAGGCAGAGAAGTAGAGTTGAGTTTTCTCGACCATCAATCACTACGTGCACCCAGTTGCGGCTCGTGGCGGAGGGTGTATGTGTAAATACATTTAAAAAAATCCTTATCCTGCCTGAGGTCTGACTCCTGAGCACGTCCGCGCCGCCTCGGGTCTGTCCGTTGGCGCCTACAGCGGTACGGCCCCTCTCAGGCTCTCAGCCAATCCTGGCACTGCCAGCAGCGCCAGGATTGGCTTAGGGCACGGTTACGGCTCGCCCGCCTGCCCATTAGGAGACCGAGGTTTGAGCCTTTGCTCAACCCTCGGTCTCCTAATGGGCATGCGCCAGCCAGAGCAGACACAAGTGCGCATGACTGGGCATGGAGCGAAAATTCGCTCACCTTCCTCAATCATGCGCACTTGTGCTGCTGCCTGTTGCCTCTGCCTGGTCTGTCTGACAATCATGTCAGTCAACATGACGTCGGACCGCCCACCCCCGGGTGGGCGGGCGACGTCTTGCTGACTGACATGATTGTCAGTTCTCCCTTTGAACTTAAGTAAACTGATTCAGTTTACTTAAGTTCAAAGAAGACGCCGATGCTGCGGGCAACGCTGCGGGCGGGGGGGCTACGCCCCAATGCCCTAATGGACGCACCGCCACTGCCTAGGCTGCTATCTCGGGTCTCAATCCTTGAATCAACTGCAGGATCTAAACTCTAACAAGATGACAGCTCCAGAGACAGCAGGTGTTCTTTTTAAATAGAATTATTCACCGAATATTGTGCATCACAGGAAGTCCCCTTATTTTCAGATCATGTTCACTGATTTTCAATCACACCCCCACTTACTCCTTTATTACCCAACACTGGCAAAACTCTGCATTGCATCAACACCATGGCTCAACTCGCTCTCAAATACCACAATCCACTTTCCCAATCTTCGCTTTACTCAATCGCCTTAAATCTTCGAGGAACCCAAACTATAATGGTGACTAGCAAGAATCTGAGCATCCCTTTTAGAATATGTTCAAGCCGTCCGACCCTTACTCAGTCCCCAGCTCTGACCTCCGATACTTCCATCCTGTTTGAGGAATCATAATACCCCTTAGACTGTGATTCTTCCTTGCATTCAGCCTTCATCTTCCAAACTGATAGAAGACCCTGTGGAGCAACCACCGCCTAAGCTTATCACTTTCGATATACTAAAGGCGTCTTGATCCTTTGATTCCCTTAGTGCTCCGGCTGCAGGGGCCGCTGTGAGATCTACGTGACAGTTGTGGCTTAAGACTTGTAAGGCAGAGGCGGCACAGAGGAGAACTCTCATTAAGATCCCCTTAACGGGCTCCGAACTGTTTGGCTATCCCTTTGAGGCTCTGATCAAGAAGACTGCGGAGGACAAGCCGTTGTTGGCCCCTGTCCATCTATCTACGAAGGGCTATAAAAGGGCTTTTGGGTAGGCTTTTTCAACTAAAATGGACAGTCAGCCCTTTCATGGTAGGGGACGTGGCCGGGGAGTCCATTCCTTTCATAAGTCCCGGGGCCAGCAGGCAGCCTCCGATGCCGTCAGTCAGGCAAAATCATGACTATCCTTTGTTTTTTGGAGGGGGGGATGAGTGGGGGGGGGGGTCACTTCAGGAATTTTTTGCCTGTCTGGGAGGAGTTTATCGGGGATCAGTGGGTCCTGCAAGTTATTAGACAGGGGAATTGTATAGAGTTTGTGCCTCCTCCCTTGAAAGTTTTCCGTTCTATCCCTGTTCTGGGGTCGCCTGTGAAATGTCTGGCCCTATTGAAAGGGGTTCTGGATCAGTTGGACAAAGGGACCATTGTAAGGGTCCCGGTGGAGCATCAGGGCAAGGGGCCTTACTCTATCCTTTTTCTGATCAGGAAAGCAAATGGCGATTACTAGCCGGTGTTAGATTTAAAGGCAGTGAATTTCAACATTCCTCACAGGTCATTCAAGATGGGGACTCTGCAATTGATTCTTCCCTTCCTATCGGTGGGGGATTTTCTAACCTCCCTGGATCTGAGGGATGCTTATTTTCATGTGCCTGTACAACAAGCCTTGCAGAGGTTTCTGAGGTTCTGTGTGGATGGCCAGCATTTCCAGTTTCAGGTATTGCCGTTTGGTCTATCTGCTTCACCTAGGATGTTTCCTAAGGTGTTGGCTACTTTGGTGGGGTTGTTGCATGCGCAGGGGATCCAGGTGTTCCCATACTTGGATGACTGGTTGATTACTTCCTCTTCTTTCCCTAAGGCTCAGTCCCAGATTCAGAAGGACTGCAGTCTTCTACAGAGGTTCGGATGGTGGCTGAACCTGGAGAAGTCACATTTGTATCCCTCGAAAGAACTGTTGTTCAATGGAGGGGTCTTCAACACGAGGGTGGGGAAGGTATTCCTCTCCGAACCCCGCAGGAGGACTCTTGTGAAGGAAGTGAGGGCGATCTTGACTCTCCCACTTCCACGACGAGGCAGTGGTTAAGGGTGCAGGGATTGATGTACGCGACTGTCATAATTATTCCTTGGGCCCGGTTGCATTTGTACCCCTTGGTGAATCACATCCTTCGCCTCTGGTGTCCGGGGTCACAGGATTACAAGCAGTTGATTCCGGGGGGTCCCGGCATATCACAGGAATTGGCTTGGTGGTTGAATGTGAGGAATCTCATGAAGGGTTCTCCATTTGTGCACCAGGACAGGGTGGTTTTGACGGCGAATGCCAGCGAACTGGGGTTGGGAGTGGGGCTTTCTCAGGATTCGGTTCAGGGGATCTGGTCGGTCCCGGAAACTCGGATGTCTTCCAGCTGGAGGGGGTTGAGGGCTGTCCAGCTAGACCTGGTTCATTTTCTGCCTTTGGTGGTACTTCAGGATTCTCTGTTGAGGACAGACAAGACAGTAGTTGTGTGCTATGTGAACCATCAGGGGAGTGTGAAAGTGGCTTCTCTGAGTACGTTAGCTCATCAGATTTGCCGGTGGGCAGAACTGAATTTGTTGTCGCCTATGGCAGCTCATCTTCCTGGGGTGTTGAGCACAGAGGCCGATCTGTTGAGCAGGATGTTTCCTTCCCTTTCCAAGATGAGTTGGCTAGGGGGGTGTTTGGGGTCCTCATGAGGAAAGTTGGAGTGCCCGAAGTGGACCTGTTCGCTTCACCGGAGAACGCTTTAAGGGACAGGTTTTGCTCTCTGAGTCCCTCAAGCAGGGTTTGGAAGGTGGATGCGATGTCCTTTGCTTGGGAGGAAGTGTTGCTGTATGCCTTTCCTCCAATTGCAATGATTCAGAGGGTTCTCCTGAAGGTCAAGCAGGACAAGGCGTCAGTGATCATGGTGGCGCTGGGCTGGAGCAGGAGGCCGTGGTTCCCTATGTTGTTGCAGTTGGCAGTGTTTCCATGTTGGAGGCTTTTCCTGGACCCCTGTCCGCTGAGCTTTCCCAGTCTGTCTCGGGAGTGTCTGGTCTGCTTGCAGTTGGCGGGCTGGCTGTTGAGAGGTTGAACCTTGTGGTGCTGGGTTGCCCCCCTGATGTGGCTCTCTTTATTCAGGTCTAGGAAGTCCTCTATGCTGAAATCTTATGCTAGACATTGGGTTTCGTTTCAGGACTAGTGTTCGGGGAAGGGCTGCTCGGCCTTAAGGGTGGACACTGGTAAAGGTTTTGGACTTTCTGAAGGATAGTTTTAATTTGGGCTTGGCCATTTCCACATTGCAAGCTCAGTGGACTGTGGTGAGGGTTTTTAGGAATCTGGATTGTGAGGACTTGGTGCGTCTTGTGGCGAGGCTCTTGTGGAGTTGTTTTCCCAAGAAGCCTGTGGTTAAGTCCTTGGCTCCTGGTGGGGACCTGCCATTGGTATTGCAGGCATTGCAGTCTGCCTCGTCTGAGAGTCTGGAATATGTGTCCCTTCGGTTTTGGAGTATTTAGGTGATTTTTCGGGTGGCTATTACCTCGGCCAGGAGTGAGGGGGAGTTGGGCTCCTTGCTGTGTTTGGAGCCTTTTTTGTGGCGTTATCCAGATAGGGTGGTTATACGGCCGGATCCGCATTTGTTCCTAAAGTCCCCTCCTCTTTCCATTTTTCGGAGCCGTTAGTTTTGCCTGTTTTTTGTGCTGATCCTCAGACTGAGGAGGAGATTCTGCTGCACCGTTTGGAAGTCAAGAAGGTCATTGGTTTGTATCTAGACTGTACTCGCCCTTTTCATAAGGTGGATTCGCTTTTTGTGAACGGTTGATACTCTCGGTTGGTGGTTGAAGTGGGCTATCTTGGTGGCCTATGAGTCCCAGGGGGTTTTGGTGCCTGGGGCTGTTCAGGGTCACTCTACCAGGGGGATGGATGCTTCCTCGGCTTGTTTGAAAGGGGCTTCCATGGCTTAGCTATGCAGGGCCGCCACTTGGAGATCTCCTCACACCTTTATGTCTCATTACAGCTTGGTGGTGGGTTGGGGTGTGTCTGCCAGTTTTGGGGACGCAGTGTTGCCTTCTGTGCAGGATGTGTAACAGGGCTGCTTGTTGATTGTAATGAATTCTGTTTTGCAGTTGTGGTGTTTGAAGCCGATTTTTTGCTTGGGTATCTGCTCACGTGGTAAAGACTGTGACGGGGAAGTCTGACAAGGACGTAATGGCGGGTTACTTACCGGTAAAGTTCATTACTGTGAGTCTTAGACCTCCCCGTCAAAGTTCTGGTTTCCATCCCTCCTTCCCTGTGTTCGGCATCTTCTGCTTTGGATTACAGGATTTCCAGAGGTGAGGTCAGGGGTCATGTTCCACTGAATGTGAGCATGGCTTGGAGGGTAGGGATGGGAGCGGCAACAGTTTTTGCTTGAGGATGTCTGCAGGAGGAGCTGACGCTCACGTGGTAAGGACTGTGACGGGGAGGTTTAAGACTCGGAGTTATGAACTTTACTGGTAAGTACCCAGCCATTCTCCACTGCCCTAGTGTTTGCATATGACCTATCCCCATGTACAAGTCACACAGACTCCGAAGACCCATTTTCCTCGCACAGTGTCTGTGCTACCCATTCCCTTCGCCATCTGTGATGTCTTCTTACTTTCAGTATAAAGATGGATTGGTAAGGCCTCAGTATTTATGTCTCCCTATTTCTGTGGCAGTCTACTCCACCTGTCCTGCATGTCCATCTGTCTCAAGGAGCATGTCTCCCTGCCCGACAAAAGAATAAAGTTAAACGCCCTTCAGTGCCAGGATTTTATCTTATCCCTTTCTCTGTCCCAATGTGAGTGTTTTTTTTATCCCAGAGTCAATGTAGTCCTATCTGTCATAGTTAGGGCAATCTAATGCTCCATTGTCAGTTTACTCTCCCTGTCCCTTTATGGTACTGCCAATTGTGTTACTGCTGTTCTCCCGCTCACTACAACTTATGGGTACATGCATTACAAATCCCTGCTGCGGTGATTCTTGATAACACTCTATGACTCTATGTGTTACTTTGTGTGCATTCCATGTTATTTCCCATTTTACAACACTTTGCTATCATCCTATGATTCCTTGTATGTGTACATTCTCTGTTATTTTCCACTGTACAGCACTCTGATACCAGAAATGGTCTTGTTCACGCTATATAAAACTTAATAAATCAAAAAAATAAAAACTACCTGTCTCCCTGTCCCAATATACTTTTCCTTGGCCAAAGGAAAAAATCAAACAAAAGCATCCCCTGGCGCCTCAGGTTCCCTGTCCCAGTGTACGGTTCCCTGCATCCCTGTGTGGCTGCCCTGCTGTCCAGCATTTGAGTACATCCAGTCCAGTTTCAGTGAATGTCCTGACCCACTTCTGGGTATTTCTTGTGCACCCTCTGTGCATTTCCTGTTTACTGCCAGTGCAACCATGATACAGTGTCAGTGAATTCTCTAAAATACTCAGGGCCGGACAGGCCGTAGTGGGCACCGGGAGTTTACCCGGTAGGCTGGAAGGGTGGGGGCCGGTTTTAGACGAGTGGGGGATGTTTTTCTTACTGGTGGCTGGTTTTGCTGCAGTGCTGCAAAATCAGCCCCTATAGCAAAAGCGCAGCCGCAGTGTGTTTTCAGCAGCATACCCCCAAAGGGCCGGTTTGATTTAATTGCCTGGGCTGGTTCTTATTCCCAGTCTGGCCCTGAATATAATGTTGGTGTATTTTCGGTCCCAAAAGAGGCATCTCATCTGTGTTCTCTGTGTTGAAGTGACAGTGACGAAAAAGAGCAGAGGACACCTCTTCTCGCACCTGGCTTGGAACAACCTTACCCTGCACCTCAGGACCGCACCATCGCTCCAGCAATTCAGGAAGGATCTCAGACCTGGATGTTCGAGTGAACACACCACCCCTCAACAGACCACATCAAAAGCGCCTTGAGACCATCATGGGGGATTTGCTGTGTTTTATAAATGTTGATTGATTGATTTATTAAGTGAATTCTGAACCCCATTGGCAGCATATACTCGATTCCAATGCCGCTACTTTCTTTGCATCGGAACAAGTCATGGCTTTTTTAATCAATGCACATGTTTTGAACTATTTCTAGACTCCTCGCATCTCTCATCTGCCATCCATCGATTCCCCCCCCCCCCTCCCACCCACTCTCCACTTTTATCATACAGGTCAGGTTTCCTTCGCAAGTCGTTTACTCAAATGAAGTGGTCAGTAATGTAACTTCAATGTTAACAGCTCCCTCTGTGTTTCCCATCACAGACGTAATAGTTTTTGGTTGCTTCTGCCTCGAGTACATTCAAATAATTGATTTAATTTCAGGGATCGGTTCTCTCAACTGGATGAGCTCTTTGTTGCAAGGTGAATTATTAGTAGAGGTCAGTATGCACCTACCACTAGCAATAAGGCCAGCAACACAATATAAGGTTCAGATAAGGTCTCAACAAATTATTCCCTTGCTCAGCCCTTGGTAGCTGCACCGCGATCACCTGTGGCGTACCCCAAGGATCATCCCTCAGCCCGACCCTTTCCAACATCTACATGGCACCACTCGCCAACATCATCTGAGCACACCATCTCAACATCATCTTGTACGCTGAAGACACCCAGCTGATCCTCTCCCTCACCAAGGACCCAGCCACCGCCAAATCCAACCTCCACGAATGAATGAGGGCCGTCGCAGACTGAATGAAGACTAGTCGGCTGAAACTGAGGTCCTCATCCTTGGCTCCACCCCCTCCGCATGGGATGACTCCTGGTGGCCGGCCGCACTGGGAGCCTCCCCGACACCAACCAACCATGCTCGCAACCTGGGGTTCCTCCTGGACTCAACGCTCTCTATGACCCAGCAAGTCAAAGCTGTTTACTCTTCCTGCTTCAACACCGTCCGCATGCTCCGCAAGATCTATAGATGGATCCCCACCAAAGCCAGAAGAACGGTCAGCCAAGCACTCGTCAGCAGCAGGCTGGATTACGGCAATGCCTTCTACGCAGGAACCACGGCCACACTCCAGAAAAGACTCCAATGCATACAAAACGCCTCCGCACGCCTAATCCTTGGACTCCCCCCTCACAGCCACATCACCACCCACCTGAGAGACCTGCACTGGCTCCTGGTTAACAAGAGGATCACCTTCAAGCTCCTCACCCACGCTCACAAAGCACTCCACAACGCCGGACCAGCATACCTTAACGACCGACTGTCCTTCTACACCCTGATCCGCCAGCTCCGCTCCTCCGACCTCACCCTCGCCACCGTCCCAGGCATCCGCCGAACGACCACCGGCGGCAGATCATTCTCCCACCTCGCCGCCAAGACATGGAACACCCTCCCTGCCCACCTACGACTGACCCAGGACCTGCTGACCTTCAGAAGACTTTTCACGACCTGGCTGTTCGACCAGTAGCTGCTTCCCCCCTCCCCCCCAGCGCCTTGAGACCCTCACGGGTGAGCAGAGTGCTTTACAAATGTTTGATTGATTGGCAGCGAGCAGGCAGACTTAACTTAGGAGTCAGGTGTATAAAGCATTTAAAAACACCAACACATTAAATAAGAAAGGTATAACACAAAATAGAAATCCCACATCAATTTATAAAAATAGGTAGTATTATTATGTTTAAAATAACACCGAAACGACTAAAATCAAATAAAGGCCTGTTGCTTTCAGGGAGCCAACTCCTTAATCCTTTTTGAAGCAAGGCACAGTCCTCAGGGCTGTAGTTCCAAGTGTGCAACGGGAGCAGTTCTTCAGATTGCAATCCTTTTGGGTACCGACCAGGGTTCCAGGAGGGCAGTCCTTCTTCTTGTAGTTTAAGGCAGCAAACTCACATTTGAAAACCTGAGCTCCTATGCGGCTCTCACAATTTTATTCAATGATCTGGGGTGACAAGCAGGGATACACGCCTGTCCAATGGGGTGCAAGGTGCCACCCAGAAGCATGACAGCTTCCTCCGAAGTGCGGCATAGTCTTGTCCCACAAAGCACTGCACTTTAAAATTCAAGATGGAGAATTTCTCTCCTTTAGAGCAAGAGGTGACTAAGCCCATTGGAGTGGCTCATTTCCATTAGCACTCGCTTCTCAGCCCCTGCAAATTCCATTCCCAGGGAGAGCCATCTGGTTGAGGGGTACAGGAGGAGGGGGTGGGTCAGGCTAACATTCCTTACTGTCCTGCTCTCTTTGAAACCCAGTTTGATTTACCCAGCACCCGACCTGTCCTATCCTCTGGGGCTGCAGAACTCCCCCCATCAGATAACCTCTGCTCTACGCGGCCACTTATCATCTCATCAAAGCAGCCTGGCTAAGCCTGTTAAGGCTGACTAATCAGGTGAGGCAGCTAGAAGGCTTGAATGTGGCTCACAGAAAAGAAAGTTTGGTAACTTCTTTTCTGTACTAGTTATGATAAATCCAACAGTGGCAAGTTGTTGGATTTATCATTACAAATCCTTTAAGTGTTTGAATGACAATTTTAGCCCCTTTCTAGCGATAGTTACATTTAAATAACATATTCCAATCTTAGCCTATGGAGCTGAAAATTTACATTGGGGAAAGGCGTAATTGGCAGTTTTACCTCACCAGGGCATATAAAAGATATTTTATAATGTCCCCGCTTATAGTTACATGGCACCCCTCCCCTGGGGCACCTTGGGGAGACCGTAGGGGTGACTTATATGTAGCAATAAGTTAGATTACTACTTGGGAAGTACCTGTGCCACCAAAGTCAAATTTGCATAAAATGTACTTTTTTAGACAACCTGCAAAGCAGGGATGACTTTAAAAATGGCAGCAGACAACACAGCTGTGCACATTCCAGTGCAGGAAATCTACTGACCTCTAAACTCCCCTGCTCTATTATATACTTGGAATTTACAGGCAGTTTGAATCCCCCTTGCCTTATTATATACTAGGGACTTAGAAGGGTCCATCATTGCCAATTGCAATTATACCGCTAATTACCATGTACTTTTTAATCAGAGCACTGGCCCTGGGCCTGGTCACAGCCAGAGTCAGTTACCACCAGTATCAGTCAAAGAATAGTAGTGACCAGGCAAAAAGGATGACTCTCCAACACACTCTCTCTAGTTGTTTTCTAGAAGTACATAGATGGCCTATGGTCAATAGTGTGGAAACTCCTTTCCCTTTTTTTAGATCCAAGCCGTAGGTGAACACCTAGCTAACATATTCTGGAGATGTTCTTGTAGTATGCCGTGTGACTCTATTCTCCGCATGTGTGAACTGGTGCATGGAGTATGGGATGTAAGACCTTGAATGTTCCTTTTTCCCCTATCACTATACTGGTTGCAAGAACTGTTGAATTTTGCCAGTCAATCTACATGCTATTACATCAGTTCATAAAATTCAGAATCATAGTGGGTCATGAATTGCGGCGCACTTTGATTGGATACAATCATAGGGATGGAGGGGTGGATGGTGGCCTGTAAAGTTCAGCAGACTACTATGTCTGTGGTTGGATTTAAACAAAGAACTTTTTTTTTAAAGTAGCCCTGTTTCCTTAAAGGCAACCTGACTGCTTAAAAAATAAAAAATATATTTAAAAACTATTCTCCATCGTGTGCTTTGGTAACTTCTCAATGGTTTGTAACTGGAATTACAGTCGCAAACCATTGATGCATGGGGGTAAAACTTGTGGTATTTGGAAGGGATGCCCAAAACACACCCCTTACAAACATCCATATTCAATTGCAAATCCATTTTAGGAGTTGGTAAAAATCTTACCAACTCCTAAAAGGAGACTGAATGCTTATGAAAACCCTTTTTTGAAGTGATAAAGTAAGATTCTGAGCATTTGCAACCACAAAAAGGTTAGTACATCTGACACCGAGGTCTCCTGAAGTCAATCAGGAGGCTGAGCACAAAACATCTAGTTCCAGCTGGTTCTTATCCTGTACCTTGAGTTCTTTGAAGTAAAGCCGCTAAAGAAACTTCAATCGAGATGGCTTCATTGTGCCATCTGAGTAACTTGCATGAGAACAGTTCTGATTAACGTAGATTCTTATTAGGCAGCAATTTGAACTAACCTGGCTTCAGCAGACTAACCTCGCATTAACGTTTAGTGAAAAGCACTGACTTGGAACTGTAAATATGCTTTGATTATGATTTTGTAATCTGGGCACCATCTGGTAAGATTGTGCTTGCACAGATGTTCCGAATCTGAATTCCTCAGGCAAATGTTTCAAACACCCACCACATTCTACATTCTCTCTACACCCAGGGACATTTTCAGAATTCGGGGGGACACGAATCAAACATATTTTGGGGGTCCCCGAGTCAGAAGAACTTTTCATTTTTCATCCCTTTTTAGCTCAGTCACACCTGTTAGGATAGTTCTCAGATAGTGTGTTCTTAAGAATTATTGGGGTCATGGCCAAAGACATATTTTGGGGGGCCTCTATTTCAACAATTGACACTTTATAACACAGAGAGACTTAGAAATCTGTGCACTTAAAAACAAAAAAGTTGTTAAGGATATATATTTTTTAAATGTAATTTATTTTAGGATAGATGTGGGGTCTATAATATTGTGTCTAACATTTTATGCTAACTGTACTCTACACCTTTTTTAGATGTAGCTAGTAGGGGTCAGCACAGATGTCATAGATCCTGAATTTAGCAAACTGAGCTTTGTTTATGTAACGTGTATCACACACGTTCTACCTTTCATCAGAAAAACAATTGTCTCCAGGTGCATAGATCTTTTTACAGGTTCAGGTATCACAAGAATGTAGTCCACAAGTTTACATCTGCTTTACAGGCTTTGGTGCAACTCCTCAAGTGGCAAAGAACCTCTAAGCCCAAGCCTCTAAACCATCCCTCTGGTTAGAGCAAATGTTCAAAATCGACGCCCAACAGCAAACCTATTACAGAGCTCGTGCATCAATTATACTGACATTTCTTTTAAGAGTAGGCAGCCGTCTATGGGCATCACTAGTAGGCATTTCTCTCAGATCTATAATTGCTGAAAAACACAAAGGATCAAAGGCCAGATGCACAAAGCACTGGTAGCAGACTACTGATTGCCATTTATGACCAGTATTTTTGGGACCAGTGTGGTATTTTGCAAACTGACCTATGTGCCAATAAGTCTGTTTGCAAAAAACCGATTCCTAGTGCGTTGCTGTTAGACCTTGCTCATGAATCTGCATCTCTCGTTGTATTAGAGGAATGCATGTAAGCAATGGTGACGCTTTGTCCACCTGTTGCCAAGTGCCTTTCCTCATAACACTGTCTCCCGGCCTCCAGCTGATCGTTCACGATCGCACTCGAGGCCTAATTTCATCATAGCAACAGCAGCTGATGGCACGAGTGTCAGTTACTCTGCGCTAACGCGATCAGCTGCTGCTCTTCGTATCACCGCAAGTAGTCATTGTTTTACAACCGAATATATATAAAAAAGAATAAAGGGGTTTTAGCAGGAAATCCTCATTTAACTGAACTTTTCAACATTCTATAACAAAATAATAATAATAAGAGAGGAAATATTCTCTTGGCATTCCTTCATCTATAAACCATGTCACTATTATTACGGGAAATCCCTCCCTAATTATCCTTTCATTAAAGGGCTATACCACTATTTACAAGTTAACATTTCCTATATACCATGTCTGACTCTGACTCAGACGAGGTTTCTGCCCCTACTCCTAACATACACAACGAAGCCCTGCAAAAAATCCTTCATGAGGAAATGAGATCCTGCATGTTTGAGACCTCAAGTCACATCATGTCCTCTAAAAGGTCACTCCTTGATGAGGACGAAATCACAGAAATTCCAAACCCCTACTCTGACAACATCACTGAATTAAGGGGTAAAAGACTTAAGAAAACTAAAAACATTGATAAGAGCAATATAGGAGGTCCAAGCACCTCATCAATTCAGGGAGGTCTTAGCACCTCAACTTCTAATGGAGGTCCTCGCACCTCAAACTCCCAAGTTGTCCCTAGCGGCACAACTTATCTGGGTGTCCTTAGCGGCACAAAACATCTGGGTGTCCCTAGCGGCACAAAATATCATAATGCTCTTTACAATATGGGAGAAAACAAATCTAATGATATAGAATCCTCAGACACACCTGATGAGTATGTCCTTGATCTTGATGAAGATGATCAAGAATTTTACAATCCAAAAGAGGAACTCCCATCATCCTCTAAAGACATTATATATAAGAAATGTTTTCCCCATTAAATCTGAAACACCCAAGAAGTTCCGAGTGGATCCCTCAGGACCACGTCGCAAAATTCATTAAAAATGGCTAAGAAACCTCTTAGAAAGGGACACTCGTAACATCCTTAGAGCTTAACGCTCCAGAACTTCTATCGAGGATAAAACCTGCTATACCCCCAACTTGGACCCTGAACTCATTAAATTCCTATTCAAACTTGGATGTGATCCAAGAAAAGGGGTGGAAAGATCCCTGAAAGGGTGCCAAGATCGTCTTCTCGACGTACTGGGACCATTAGCTAGAATCCTAGATTCCACAGAAGACAGCCACATCAATGGCACCCCTCTCAACACCAATCTCATCAGGGGGTGGAGCCAGAGAGCATTAATACTACTGGGTAATGCCAACGCTAGCATTAATGCAGAAAGACGAAGAGTCGTTTTGACTAAAATATATCCCAAACTAAGTGATATGACGGATAAAGAACCCTCGCAAAATCCAAAAGGTTTACTCTTTGGAGAAGACCTCATTAAATCCTTGGGGAAATACGTCTCCACTTTCACCGCACTGGACAAGGCTCAACAAAATATGCGCAGAGTATTCAATCCTAACCTTTTTGGGCAGGCCGAAAGACGGGGCCTCTCCTCCGGCTGCTTCAATCAGAGACCAACTCCAAGATCCCGTGGTTTCATAAGAGGGTATCAGCAGTACAACGTGCCTCAATTCTACCTCCAGAGAGGTAGAGTCCAACGCAACAGAGGATTTAGGTCCCATGGAACCTCCATCTCAAACAACCCTGCAAGTGAGTACTCTCTCCCCTCTCCCTTCTCCCTTCTCCGTGTGAAGTGTTTTACATGAGCGCAAAGCATTGGTTGCCATAACAACGGTTTGCAGCTGATCCGGAGGTTTCACGTGTGTCAGTTACTCGTTGAACCCCGCAATCGGCTGCTACTTTCAACGCAAGTCCTATTTTATCTTCTTTCTGCATTAAAAAACAAAAAAGATGCAACGCTAGCTTCATAATTTAATAGTCTTATTAACCTTTTACATTAGCCTTATTATTTATTTATTTACATCATGTCTGATTCAGATTCAGATGATGGCTCTGCCCCCACGGCTAATATTGACCAGGAAGCTTTTAAGAAGCTTTTACATTCAGAAATGAGAAGCTGTATGTTTGATACCCTAAATAAGGTCATGTCCTCTAAAAGACCTCTCCCCCCTGAGGGAGAAGAGATCCCTGAGATCCTCAACGATGACATTACTATTTTGAGGGGTAAAAGACTTAAGAAAGCAAAAAACCTTGAAGGTTTAACCCCTAAGAGCACCATGGGAGGTCCCTGCACCTCAACTAATTTGGGAGGTCTTAGCACCTCATCTATCAATGGAGGTCACCGCACCTCAAACTCCCTAGGTGTCCTTCGCAGCACAACATATTCAGGTGTCCCTAGCGGCACAAAATATCCTGGTGACACTAGCGGCACAAAACATCTGAGTGCTCACGACTTAATGGGAGACAATGAATGTAATGATTTTAATGATGACAATGCTTCTGATACCCCTGATGAATACATTCTTGACTTAGACAAGGGCACTGACCAAGACCTTTTCAACCTCGAGGATCCCCCCTCATCCTCAAAGGATATCATTATCGACCCTCTGGGTGAAGAAATGTTCTCCCCCCTTAAGCACCCTAGAAGTTCAGAGTTGTTCCCCTCAAGAACACGTGGCCAAATTCATCAATAAGTGGCTGAGGTACCCTTTAGAGCCTCATACTTGCAATATCCTTAGGGCCGAGTGCCCCAGACCCTCCATTGAAAACAAAACATGCCAAACTCCAAACCTTGACCCGGAATTAATAAAATTCCTTTTCAAACTTGGTCGGGATCCAAGAAAAGGCATGGAAAGATCCCTTAAAGGGTGCCAAGACCGTCTTCTTGACGTTCTAGGCCCGCTAAACAAGATTATTGATGCGGCAGAGGATAGCCACGTAAATGGCACTCCTCTTGACATAAACTTAATAAGAGGCTGGAGCCAGAGGGCTTTAATTCGTCTTGGTAACGCTAACGCTAGCCTTAACGCTGAAAGACGGAGAGTTGTCTTAACTAAGATCAACCCTAAACTTTCCGATATGGCTGATAAAGAAACTTCGGAAAATCCAATAGGCCTTCTCTTCAGCGAAGATCTTATTAAATCTTTGGGAAAATATGTCGCTACCTTTACTGCTTTAGACAAGGCACAACAAAACATGCGCAGGGTCTTCAACCCTAACCTTTTTGGCAGGGCTGAAAGAAGGGGCCTCTCTTCCGGACGATTTAACCAAAGGCCCTTCACAAGATCACATGGTTTCGGAAGAGGCTTTCAACAACCCAACAACTTTCAGTACTACCCCAGAGAGGGAGAGGTATGCGCTCCAGAGGCTACCGGTCCCGTGGAACCTCTTTCAACAACAATAACCCACCAAGTAAGTGCTCTTCCCTTTCCTCCATCTCCTTCTTTCCCCCCAAAGGTGGGAGGGAGACTCAGATTCTTTTTTCAGAATTGGAAACTAATTACTCAAGATCCATGGGTTTTAAATACAGTCAGGGGTTTCACAATAGACTTCAGAGAAACACCCTCACAAAGTTCTCTCCCTTTAGTCATTCCACTCCCTCTAGATCAACAAAAGATAGTAGAAGAGGAGATCTCCTCTATGCTCCAGAAAGGAGCAATTATAGAATTTTCTTTGGAAGAACTCAGGTTCATAAGCACCCTCTTCCTCATAAAGAAAAAGGAGAAGGGCTAGAGACCCGTTATAAATCTGAGACAACTGAACAAGTTCTTGATTTACAGACACTTCAAGATGGAAGAGATCCATCTTCTCAGGTTGGTCAAACTGGACCTAAAGGATGCTTATTTCACCATTCCTATGGCCAAAATCCACCAACCCTTTCTTCAGTTTCTATGGAAAAATCGTGTCTATCAATTCCAAGCTCTTCCGTTCGGCCTTTCTTCTGCCCCCTGGTGCTTTACCAAGGTTATGAGGGCAATTACTTCATACCTAAGAGAAAGAGGTTTGATCATTTACCTAGACGACATCCTCCTAATGTCTCAAGAGCTTTCTCAAATTTATCAAGACCTGAAGACGGTTATGGACCTGTTGGAAAACCTAGGCTTCATCATCAACAAAGAAAAATTGGTCCTGACTCCTTCCAGCTCTCTGGAGTTTCTAGATTTCACCGTAGATACCTCCAGATGTCTTCACTTACTCCCTTCCAAGAAGATTGCTAAAATAAGGAAGGAAATACATCACGTTTTGAAGCTAAAAGACATTCCTCTGAGAGATCTAGCCAGATTACTCGGTATCCTCTCTTCCTCCATTCAAGCGATTTTCCCGGGTCCTCTAAACTATCGGGCCCTCCAAAGGGTAAAAACAAGAGCCCTAAGATCTGGTCTGTGGTACGAAGATCGGATTTCCCTAGATCGGGTAGCACTATTGGAACTGAATTGGTGGCTCGAGAACCTAGACGCATGGAATGGAAAAGCGATCTTTGGTTCAAAGCCAGAATTTGTTTAAGAATCAGACGCGAGTCTCCATGGCTGGGGAGCTTGCCTTCTCAGTCAGAACACAGGTGGTCTATGGTCCCAAGAGGAATCTTCTCACCATATAACTACTTGGAACTAACTGCTGGTCTTTACACCCTAATGAGTTTCAAACACTCTCTCCAGGGAAACTCTGTCATCCTAAAGGTGGACAACATTTCCGCAGTCGCCTACATAAACCGTTTGGGCGGTACAAAATCTGCGAATCCCTCAAATTTAGCCAGGAGACTTTGGATGTTTTGTCTGGAACACAAAATCTCTCTGAAAGCATAGTATCTCCCGGGGAAGTCAAATTTCTCCGCGGACTGGAACTCAAGGTTTCTCCTAGATCGCAGCGATTGGAAACTCAATGTTTCAGTCTTCAGCTCCCTGAACAAAATTTGGGGCCCGCTGGAAATAGATCTTTTTGCGAGCAGACTAACGTTTCAACTCCCAAAATATTTCAGCTGGATGCCCGATCCCGGTGCTCTAGCAGTGAACGCCTTCCTCCAATCTTGGAAAGGACTCAAAGCCTACGCCTTTCCCCCCTTTGCAATGATCCAAAGGGTTTTGCAGAAAGTGAGACAAGACCAATGCTCCCTCCTCCTAGTAACTCCCTTTTGGCCATCTCAAGCATGGTTCCCTACTGCTCTAGAACTAACCTACAGGATCCCCCTCCTATTACCTTCCCAAGAATATCTCCCAACAGACGTAGATGGCGGAAGTCACCCCCTAATCCAGACAGGGAATTTGAACCTTCTTGCTTGGAAAGTGTCAGGAGATCTAATGAAATCTCAGGACTTTCGTCTACAGCTGCAACTCTCCTCAGAGAGTCCTGGGCCCCAGGCACTCACTACAGATACAACAGCATTTGGAGAAGCTGGGTTCATTGGTGCCTGGAAAGGAACCTGGATTCCTTGGAGGCACCTATTGTAGACATAGTAAACTTCCTTGTTTTTTTTTTTTTTTTTTTTTTTTTTTTTTGAAACCGCTTATTACATGTTAAAAAGGGTTACAAGTATGGGCCTACAACCATCCGGCCGGCCGCTAGAGTGGCAGAAGCATATGACATACCTACAGTAAGAGTCTCTTGGCGGTGCAGATCGGTAAATCAGGAGATATCAATAGCGCAGGCCCCATGACTCCTAGCCCACAATACGGTTTCCTTTTTTCAAAACAGAACAACACAAAAAACCACACCCGCAAGGCAACCCGCCATCCAAAGTGACGGCACGTGCTCCTTAAGTGGGGGATCCCAACCAGCAGCCAAACTCTGAAGAGGGGAATGGGAATAGATCAGGGACAGGGGAACCACATGCCCGCGGCTGGGGGAGGGGGTCGGCTAAGGGGACGGAGCTGGTGAGGCGGCCGGTAGCAGTGGCGGCTCACAAATACCCCCGCGATAGGCGTTCCAGGGGCCCCAGATTTTCACCCACGCCCCAGGCTTACCCCTCGCAACATACACCACCTTTTCACGAAACATACACCAATCCATGTGTTCTTTCCAGGTCGACACCGCCGGGGGCCTCTGGGATCCCCACAATTGAGCAATGTCACGCTTAGCTATCATGTATCCCAGAGTCACCCACCGCGTCTGCGGGACCGAATAGTCATTTGGTTCCCACACATTCAGCAAGCATCTCCTCGCTTCAGGCAACAGCGCAACACGCGTCACCACACGCAGGACCTCATGCACACCACGCCAGAATCGCTCCACCTGTGGGCATTCCCACAGTATATGCATGAAAGTTGCCAAGGCACCACAGCCACGCTTACACAATCCGTCACCAACAAAGCCCATACGTAGAAGCCTTGGCCCCGTCACGTAAACCCGGTGGAGGATCTTAAGCTGGACGAAGCGAAGGCGAGCCGGGATGGCCACCTCCTTCGGAGAGGCCACCGCGGAAATCCAGTCCTCGTCGTCCAGTTCCAGCCCGTCGGCAACCCAGGCCTCGCGGAGACTAGTCAGCAGGCACGATCTGTCGTTGATCAGTTTTTTATATATAAGGGAGATCGTGCTGTCTAGGACATGGCCATCCAGCACTCTGTCCTCCAGGGGGGAAGACTCCGGAATGGACGCGACATCAGGGAAGACGGAGCCCAGCGCGTGGCGGACTTGTAAGTACCGAAAGTACTCACTGCCTTGCAGCTGAAATTCCGTCCGCAGCGTCTCAAAATTTTTGAATCCACCCCTTGTCCAGAGGTCACCCACTGTGCTGATTCCGATCGTGTCCCACTTCTCGAAGCCCTTCGATGTCCACAGGGAGCCCAACCTCTCAGACGCATATAGCGGTGTCGCCCGGGTCAAACGGTCCTTCCACCCCATCGCTGCATTAGCCGCGTGCCAGACACGCACCATGACACGCGTCGGTCCCGTCAGACGGGAGTCGGGCGCGCCAGAGTAGAGCGCTCGATTGTAGTCGCCACCGGGCAGGAGCATCTTGTCCATTTCAAATGCCGGGTTCAGGGCGGGCCCGTAAAGGCCATGATTAATCGCAGCTAGCTGGGAGGCCCAGTAATACCGTTTAATGTCCGGGAGGGCAACCCCCCCATCGTACCACGGGAGCGTCAATTTAGCCAGAGCAATACGCGGCCTCCCGTCCCAGAACAGGCGCCGCTGCAGGCCCTCCACCTCACGGAAGTAGCGCGCCGGAACCAAGTCCATAGTATTCTGAAGCGCATACAGAAAGCGCGGCAAGGACATCATCTTAAACAAGGCCGCTCGGCCAAGCGGCGAAAGCGGAAGACGCCGCCAGCGCGCAACGTCCTCCCGCAAGCGCTGGAGGGGGGGTAGCAAGTTCCGCTCGTAGCGGGCCTCCGGGTCTAGAGTAATATATATACCCAGGTACCGGAACCCCTGGGAAGCAATCTGGATCGGGCAGTCCCGTGGTAGGGCCGGAGCCTCCCCGGAGAGCACATACACGCAGGATTTCGCCCAGTTGATGACAAGGCCTGAGTTACGACCGAAGGAGCGCAAAACATCAACCAGGACAATCAGCGAGTTACGCGGGGAGGCGAGATACAAAAGGATATCATCGGCGTAGAGGGACACGCGGTCCTCATGCTCGGGGGTCCAGCGGAGACCACGGATGGAGGGGTGCCACCGCAGCCACTCCGCCAAGGGCTCCAAGGCCAATGCAAACAGGAGCGGTGACAAGGGGCAACCCTGACGCGTGCCCCGCCCCAGCGCAAAGGGGGCCGAGACTCGCCCATTCACCACCACCTGCGCCAATGGGCCCGAATACAACAATTTGACCCAGCTAATGAATCCCGGTCCAAATCCAAATTTCGCCAGCATCGCCCAGATGTATGGCCATTCAAGCGTGTCAAACGCCATGGTGGCGTCCAAGGACGCCAAGATGGCCGGCTCCCGCACAAACGGGACACGCGCGAGCACCCCATGCAAGCGTCGCAGATTAAGAGCCGTGTTGCGATGGGGTATAAAGCCAGATTGGTCTTGGTGGACCAAATCGCCCACCACGCCAACCAGCCGGTTGGCCAGTACCTTGGCGAGGATTTTGGGTTCCGCGTTCAAGAGCGAGATAGGCCTGTAGGATGTAACCCGCCCACGGGGTCTCCCCTCCTTGTGGATCACCACGATTGTGGCCAGACGCTGGTCCGGCGGGAGGGAACCCTGCGAGTGGGCCGCCAGGAACATGGCGCGCAGGTGGGGCGCCAGTACATCCGGTCGCAGCTTGTAAAGCTCGATGGGGATACCATTGGGGCCCATGGCCTTGCCGGACGCGACCGAGCGAATAGCCAGGGCAATTTCGTCCGAGGTGGGAGGAGCGTCCAACAAATCCCTGTCCTCCACCGTAAGGGAGGGCAGCGCGATGTCCCGAAGCAGGGCATGGGAATCTTCCTCCGAGCAGGGAGAAACCGGGGAGTACACCTCGCGGAAGTAATCCGCGAAGCAGGAGACAATGGCTTCCGGCTCGGTGACAGACACACCATCCATCCCCTCAATCAAAGGAACCACACGACTCGCTCTCTCCCTCTTGTCCAACCACGCAATCAATTTACCAGCCTTATCACCCACATCATACAGTCGCCCCTGTTGCTCTCTACTGAGGCCCCTGGCCGCCTCCGTGACGAGGGCCCTATAGGCCGCCTGCTTGAGGTGCAGAACATGCAACTTGGCGTCTGTTACCCCGCTCCCCAGGTCACCCTCCAGCTCCGCAATTTCGGCCTCCACCCGGGTTACCTCCTCCCGCTCGCGCCTCCGGGCATGGGAGATAGAGGAGAGGGCCTCCCCTCTGAGAACTACCTTAAAAGCCTCCCACAGGGAGATGGCCGAAGGGACAGACCCCACATTCTCATCAAAGTATCGCTGTAAGGATTTGATCAAGTCGGCACGAATAGTGGGGTCACGCAAGTACCAAGCATTGATTGGAGCCACCCTGCCCTCCCCCCAGATGGCACACCTCTCCCACCCTCCCAGCATAGGCCGCCGGGACAAGGATGTGATCAAGCCGCGAGAGGCTACCATGGGCACCCGAGTGGAAGGTGTATTGCCGCTGTGCGGGATGCTTTAGTCGCCAGCAATCCACCAGGCCCAGAGTATCTAAAAGGCCGGACAGCCAGGCCTGTGCCCGGGGGAGGTCCCTAGGGGGATGGCGATCCATAGACCCAGAAACTACCGCATTAAAGTCCCCCCCAACCACCAGCAGGCCACCCGGGAGGTCCAGGAGGAGGCGCCCCAAATCCGCAAATGTAGTAGATTGTAACCCAGGCGGGACGTACACTGATATAAAAACAAACACTCTACCCTCCATTCTACCCACCAGAACAGTGTAGCGTCCCCTCTCATCATGGCGCACCTCATCAATCTCCAAAGGGAGCGAGTTCTTAATCATGATACCCACCCCCCGCGAGCCCGAGGTGAAGCCCGAGTGGGCCACCAAACGATAGCCTCGCCGATTCATGGCATGAAAGGAGTTACCTATAAGGTGTGTCTCCTGCAGGAAGATAACATCTGGTGAGATACGTTTCAGGTACTGCAGGACCACACCACGCTTAATCCTGTCCCCCAGGCCGTTAACATTCCATGACAACACAGTCAAATCCCTACCCCCCATCGTACGTAGAAGCAATCAGTCGTCCCCCACAGAGCATCTCGAGAGCAGCAATACAGTAAAGGGCTTGCCTTGCGGTGCAAACAAACAACACACCCCCCCCACCCCCCCATCCCAACAGAACTCCCCCCTCCCTGCACCCCTGCATGAGCCCAGACAGCCCCCCCAAAGTGCAGTGTGCCTGTCGCCCCATAGATGAAAACTAACTAGTCCCCCAGAGGAGGAGGGAAGCCCCCAACAGACCCCACACGACCTCCATCGGAGGGGAACCTAAACGATCAGTAAATGGTAAAGGAATGTTGTCCAGAGCAAGGCCTATTCTTCACCCCTCAGTTCTGATCCGGCGGGCCCTCCCCGCCAACCGCACCCCCCCCACCCCCTCGGCCCCGATCTCCAGGCAGAGTGTCCAACCAGTCCCCAGCCGCCTCGGGTCGGTCAAAAAAGTGCGTGCGTCCATCCACCTCCACCCTTAGCTTAGCTGGAAAAAGCATTGAGTACTTAAGGTTCAGGTCCCGTAGGCGACGTTTAACTCCGAGAAAACTCAATCTCAGTTTTTGGACCGCCGGAGTAAAGTCTGGGTAGAAATGCACATCCATGTTATCAAGCTTGACCGGTCCCTGTTGCCTGGAGGTCTGCAGGATAGCGTCTCTGTCCCGAAAATTAAAAATCCGGGCAATGAGAGGCCGCGGCGGGGCACCGGCCTTAGGTCTGCCCCCAGGGACCCGGTGAGCACGTTCCACCGCAAAAAGCTTACTCAGCCCCCGGGGCTGGAGATGGGTAAGGATCAATTCTTCCACAAAAAGATCTGCCGCCTCCGCCTCTCGTCCCTCCGGCACTCCCACAATGCGAACGTTATTCCTCCGGGCCCGACCCTCGGAATCCTCCAGTCGCCGGTCCATCAGGGCGCTCGCCTGGCCAAGCCGGCGCACCTCCTTTTGGAGGGCCACCACGTCCGTCGTGAGGCTCGTTGTGGTGTGGGCCAGGGAATCGACCCGGTCGTTGGTTTTGGACAAGTCAGCCCTCACGAGGCTAACATCCACCAGGACCGAGTCTATCTTTTGCGCTAGGGTGTCGAAGCGCTGGTCCACCGAGGCCTTCATCTCTGCGATGGCGCCCATGACGTCCCGGAGGGTCAGATCCACCGGTTGAGCAGATGCCTCCGTCGGGCCCGCCGGGGATGTGCGCGATGTCTCCGGAGATCCCTTCTGGAGGGTGTAGCGGTCCATACTGTTGGATTGAGGCGCCGGGCCGCGGCGGGTCGTCTTCACCTTCGCCCGGTCGCCATCTTGTTTGGTGGACATGCCTGCTCTCCCACCGTCGTGCCAATCTCCTCGAAAGGGCCGATAAACCAGTTCACGGGTTCCGGGGGGGGGGGGAGGGCGACCACTGGGCCGCGGGACGACTCGCGGCCGGCGGGTCAGCCGGGCACCTGGACAAGGCCACACCACCGCACCCCGCTCCGCAACCCTACCTCGCTTGAGGCAAGGAGAGCGCAAAAGCGAAAGTGAAAGCACGGGATACGCGAGTCGCCCAGCCCTGCCCGCCGCTGTTGTTCGCTTTATCCCCGGATCGCCCCACTACTCCAATCCGGGGGGCCAGCGCGGAGAAGGCCGCAACCTTCAATCGGTGCTCCCACCGGTGTCCGGGGTCCGATTCGAAAAGGAAAAACGGATGGCGCCTCAGCTCGGGTTCACCGATGCAGTCCCCTCAACAAGGACAGGATATAGCCAGGATTAATTCAGGAGGTCGTGGTGGTCCTCGGGAGCCTCGCACCTACGCGGCCATCTTGGTTGCGCGCTAGGCTCCTCCTCCGTAAACTTCCTTGTTGAACAATTTGATAGAGGTCTCAGCTATAGAACTATCAATTGCTAGAGATCAGCTATCTCGGCTGGCCACATCCTCGTCAATGGTAAAACGGTAGATAAAAATGTCATTATTTGCAGAGTAATGAAAAGTATTTGTCTAAGAAGACCTCCTAAGCCCTAATACGAGTCTCTCTGGGACGTCAGATTAATTCTAGATCTTTTTACTAATTGGCCGGATAATTCTCTCCTAAATAGAAAAAACCTCTATATCAAGCTTGCAACTCTGCTATGCCTAATTTCCTGTCGAAGAGTCTCCGATGTTAAAGCTTTAGAGATTTCAAATAGATCCTATAACTTGGTTGGTGTAAAATTTGAGATTTATAGAAGACCTAAAACTATGTCTGTTAGAAAACCCCGGGCAACCGGGTTAGCAGTCACCCGGTTCTTCCCAACACAAGGGGTAGCTTGGCTCGAGCGGTCGGGGGTCAGGCACCGTGTTAAGCGTACGTCACACCCTCACAATAACCATGCGTTCATCCGTTCCAAAAACGACTCTACACCGTAAAAATTTATGAAAGAATCTCTTTGTGTTTATCTTAATTTTTCTCTTAGTTGCAGGGTTATGACATAAATACAATACAAAAGGATTTTCTTCAGAAATAGCAGGTCAATTAAATAATAACACTTTGCAGGTGCAATAAATAGGATTAGGTCATAAATACACAAGGAATAAATAGAGGTGCGATAAATACATAGGGCAAATAAATACTGTCAGACAATAAATACAAGGCAGGAATAAATACGGTCAGACAATAAATAAAACACCTTCAATACATAATATAGCCATCAAACAATTGCAAATCAGATCACATTTATGAGGTAGATTGATTTTACCATGCCCAAGTACAGCTTATGGTCACTGGGGTGGCCTGGGGATGTCCCACCTAGAGTGGTCAAGGCTGGGGCCTAAGCTGAGGTAGAATGAGGGAAACCTAAGGTTCTGATTCTTCCAACTACACAGTCCCTCACACAGGTCCCTGCACCAGTCTCAGTTCACCCCCTAGCACTCTCAGGTTGGTCCTAACACCCCTCTAGCCCCAAGAATGGTCTTTTAGGGCTCCACAGGGCCTCAGATGCCCTTTCTACCACTTACTGTCCTTTTCACGAAGATCGGCTCTGCTCGGCGCCGGGTCGACGCCGCTGGGCGGCTCCGGTTCGATGTCGCGTCGATCTGTTCCACTTGACGCCGTGTCGATGCCGTCGGGCGGTTCCGATTCGATGTCGCTGGCCGGCCTCGGTTCGATGTTGCGTTGATCTGCTTTACCTGACGCCGGGTCGATGCCGTGAGGCGGCTCCGGATGGATGTCGCTGGGCGGCCTCGGCTCGATGTCGTTTTCCGGCGTCACAGGGTCACGGTTCCCCTGCTTCCGGGCGACTCCGGAGTGCGACCTCCACTCCCGACCTCCGTCGGCTCCACTTCGGGTTCCGGCGACTCCGGAGTGCGATCTCCACTCCCGACCTCCTGCGTGCTTCGCCTCGACCTCAGGCGACTCCGGAGTGCGACCTCCACTCCCGACCTCCTGCGCGCTTTACTTCAGCTTCCGGCGACTCCGGAGGGCGGACTTCACTCCCCCGTCGACGCCTCACCTCGACCTCAGGTGACTTCTACTCGACCTCCGGTGTCTCTCCACGACCTCCGTCGGCGCCCTCACTCGACCTCTAGCGGCTCCGGGTACGACGTCTGCCTCCTGTCAGCGCCGCTTCTCCACCTCGGGCTCCAGGTCTCCAGGCTTCTCGACGTCGGGTCTCCAGGAGGATTCCACCAAACAGGTCAGGAACTTGCTGTTCTTCTCCTTTAAGGCCTGTTCCGGCTGTTCAGGTCCTTAAGATGATTTTCTGGTCTTTATCCCACACAGGGCTTTAGGCTGGGCTTGGTCAGTAGGGACTAGTATCAAGGGTGGGTTTCTGGACCCCACTCCAGACACAAGTTTCCACCCCTGCTGCCTTACTCCTTCCTCCTTCTGTTTCTCTGTCCTCTCTCTTCTCCAGTCAGGTGCCAACTGCCTACTCCAACTGCCAACTCTGAGCTGGCTTCCCAACATTCTAAACCTGCCTCACACTGTCACAGGGTTCTAGAATGTTCTGGAAGGTACTGGTAGGTTCCAGCTATGTCTCAGGTGACAATGGGTGGCCACCATTAGGAACAGTGTGTGCCCCGACTCTTAGGATCTGAAGATCTATCTCTTTCAGCCTTAGCTCATGAGCCATCCTCTGTTCCTCCTTCTCTTTCTCCAGCCTTGCTAAGTCCCATGTGAGCTGTCTTTTCTCCCTCCGGTCTGTTAACTCCACTTCAGACAAGCCACCGCTAGAGGCACTGCTGCCCTTCCTGGAAATGGTTCTGGGCCCCGCTACTAGGTTCCCCACCTCAGGTTGGTACAAACCAGCTCCCTCACTGTCGGGCTCTCTATCCCTGTCCTCCTCCTCAGCCTTGCTTTCCCGTCGTGCCTCCCCCCAAGCCCTTAAGCTGGTTTGGAGTGCACCCTTCTTTGCTCCTGGGGGACAATACACCCCCTCCCGCTGACAAAACTCCCTGAGTTGGGCCACAGTATAAGTTTCCAGGTCTTCTAGCACAAACTCCATTTTGCCCATTCAGAACAGAAGACAGGTTTTTACAGAAGCAATGCAGGGGGGTACCTTTAATAATACCTCCTCCCACCACCAGAGTAAATTTGGAAAAAACAAAAACTCACAATTAGGAAGGCCGCTTTGAGAAAACTCCAGGTGTAGGCCTATGGACTACCCACAGTTATTGTCGAGTATGCGTAGGCACAGCTCTATCCCGCCGCTGAACACCAATTATGTTAGAAAAACCCCACTCCCACACCGGAAGAGGTGGTGGTAACGGGGTCTCTCCAGACACACACAGTGGTAGCTTGGCTCGAGTGGTCAGGGGTCAGGCACCGTGTTAAGCATACGCATGGTTATTGTATGGGTATTGCGTATGCTTAACACGGTGCCTGACCCCTGACCACTCGAGCCAAGCTACCACTGTGTGTGTCTGGAGAGACCCCGTTACCACCACCTCTTCCGGTGTGGGAGTGGGGTTTTTCTAACAATGTCTGATTCTATATTTTATCCACGCTTTGATTCCTGCCCTAAACTTTGTGTAGTTGATTGTATGAGAGAGTATCATCGTAGGATGTCTGGTCTTCGTGCCCTTGACGTAAACCAATTACTCATATCGTTTGTTAAGCCCCATAAAGGTATGACCTCAACCTCGATTGATAGATGGGTTAAAACTGTCATGGGTTTAGCTGGTATCAACCTACGAAAATATCAAGCTCATTCTCTTAGAGGTGCTATGGCCAGTAAATCCCTATGGTCTGGAGGTAAGTTAGATGACATCCACAAAGCGGCCGACTGGTCGAATGCTAGCACTTTTGCTCGACACTACTACAAGCCTATCGAGCATATGTCTGATGTAGTCTTACAAAGCTACCAACATGCATAATGTAGCCTGCGTTCTTGTAATGAAATTGCGATTCTCCTATTACCATTACTAGAGAATCTGGATTTCATTAAAGACTACTCTTTCATTTTATATTGTTACTGTTAATTTATCTTGTAATATCTTGAAAGTGCTAGTTACTTGATATACAATGCTAGTTTTTATTACTTTGTATTCCTTGCAGGAAGTATTTACTTCTCTCTCTCTTTTCAGGTAACTCTTCCTAACTTCGATGCATTTGGATCCTTTTTCTCTTCATCTCTCCTCGTGACGTGCACCTGAAGATACTTTGAAAGTTCTTTGGACATTTCAAATTTTATTTTTATCTCATGTTCTTATTATCTTCTTTTCTCCGCATTTATAGAGGCAGATTGTACTTGGCTCATGCCCTTTATGTATTTCTAATATTCTATTCTGGAATACTTGTTATTGTGATGCATGCGGCTGCTTAGAGACTGCATTAAAAGATAATGCATAAAGTCAGCCTCGTGTCTTTCATGAAATCCAGATTCTCTAGTCATGGTAATAGGAGAATCACAATTGTGACCCGTTATGAATTGCAGCCATCAAAGGATTGATGATCTGCTAAGGGCAGTAGACCACCATATCTGTGATTGCTTTTAAATAAAGCATTTTTTGTTTCAAATGAAGCCTATTTTCCTTAAAGGAAAATGGTATGTGTTTAAAAAAAAAATGTTACTCGCATATTTTAAGAGTAGGCAGTGGGCAAGGGGACCACTGCCAACTCTTAAAAATATTCTATGCAAGATTCTCAAAATGAAAGGTGTCCCTTAGGGATTCTTACCCATTTACGAATGGCTTGCCACTATACGTGTGTAGTTGGTAAAGTATTAATGTTTTGTGATCGGCTCTGAATCGGTATTTAGAATGGATGTCTTAAACACGCCCCTTCCAAATGCCAAATCTAAATTTGGTCACATATCTCCCCATAAAATTGTAATTTGAGTTTTGTAAAGACCAGTCGTGCACCACCGTTTCGTGCGAAATGAGGACTGAATATGTTTTACTTTCCTTGTGGAAAATGCGGTCTCAGAAGTGACTTTTTCTCACGAAGCTCTTGTGATGGAGGGCATCACACGCCTTTATAAATGTGTTGAAACATGAAGTATATGAGAAGTAGTAAACAAATACCAATATGTGCCAAACTGCACTCCATGTTTCAAATGTGTTTACATCTATGGGGAAATGTATTAAAGTGTGACACAATGCAGAAAAGCAACCAGAGTTGCTGCACTGCATTGCATCAAAGGAGAGTGAAAAAGAGCATTATTCATATCGACTGATATATGGTGCTGTTTTTCCTCTATCTCAGTGCTGGCGCTTTAGGCTGCCAGGCACCAACTCACTCACTCTTGCACCGTAGAAAAAGGATGTGTGCATTTTGTCAAGCATAGGTTCTGTACTGGAAGGGAACCCTCCCAGTACAACAACGATGTTTTAATACTGTTTTCGGCCTATATGAGTGCTGCACAAAGCAGCAGATATACAAAGTTTGAAAAGTATGAAGAAATTAAAACATTTCTCCTCCGTTACTCATGCCTTGAGGAGGTGTAAGGTTTTAGCATAAATTACTGCCTAAAATTGTTAGTAGATAAGAATTTCCATCAAAACCCCTGGGTGGCTGCATGGGACCTCTAATGCACCCCCCATGGTACGCCCCTTTGACGCAAAGTAGAACGAGTAGCTCATAGCACTACTTTGCGTTACTTTGGCTCCAACTTTCCAATGTAACTCTTGACTTGAGTTGAAAGTAAATATCCCCATAACGCTTTGCTCTGGGTTTAAATTACGAAAGTGAGGCATAACAAGTGCTAAATGTTAGTAAATGTGAGACCTGATGCTTGAACACATGACCCATCAGGCTAAACAGCACCATTTGAGTTTTCAATATGGTGTTACAACAGTTGATTTCTAGTGCTATTAAAAATTGTCTCTGTGGTCCCCTCCCATCACTCATGAGTTAGACATTGTTTAGCTCTGAATAAAACTTTTCATGGACGTTACATGGGGCGAAAAACATTTCTCTGCAACATTTTCGTAACAAACTCCCACGTCACCCAGTCTCCCCTTTCTACACACATAAACTAAAAGACATTTAGGTTTATGTTTACGCAGCACTCCAGGTTACCAGGACAGGACTGTCAGAACCAGACTGCTATCTGAGGCGAATGGTTGAGAAGACTCTGGTGGGGGAGAAGGGGACGTAAACAACTGGGGCCCTGGGCCAGAGACCACCTTACCCATGCCTGAACACGTCTCGGCCTACACCTACATGCTATATTCCAATTCTATGGCATTGCACCAACACCGCATCCAAGGCATGCCACACCAGACCTCTGAGTGTATCCAAATGTCAACAAGACGTCTTGAACTGTGGCCACTGAGTTCAACTTTGTTTTTCAAAGGTGGCTAATGAATGGGTGAACTATTTCACTAGGTAGTATTTTATTATACGTTGAAAGAGTTTATCTTTCAATATATGTTGAAAGAGTTCACTTGTGCGAGTTTTACAAGAACTCAGTGTAACTATTCGTTCAAAGAATGTATTGATGTCCTTGGATCAAGGTGGATTGAAGATAAAGGGGAAAGGTGAACAAAGGGCGCACTTCACTCATCCCCAGCTCCCAGCAGATTTGCCAAAGTGTTGCTCAGAAGACAATCTTTGACTGGAACAGTGACACAGTGGGTGTAAATGTTTACAGAACTGCCTAGAGGTCTGTTCATGCTTTTCAATATAAGGCTGGTGGGAGGCCACAGAAATGGAAAGATTCGTAGAAAAGACCCAATTAATAGTTGATTTCCCTCGCAGCTGCGGCTTGGGCCAGCTGAGAAAAGCCCATCGATTTTAGGTTTAGCAAGAGAAAAGTAAGTCATGCAATTTGGAGACTATCCAGACAATTAAATGTCTGAATGCAATTAAACAGTCTGTGTGGAGTAGCTGTTCGCAGAAACGAAAACAACCAGGCACCGGAGGCCACAGAAAAGCATGAGACGCCTGAATCCATTCTGCCCATGGGGGAATCTTCAAATGCTAAAGAGAATCTAAAACCAGTTGTTCGGCCCTTTAAATAATCTACTAGGAACTCTGCATGCTTAACTGATTTTGCCACTTTTACCTGTCCCTTTGCATCCGCGTGAAACTATATGCATTAGTATTTTTGCACAATCCTCACTTATCCAGAAATCCATGAGAGGTAAGTTTTCATGATTCGACAGTGGTTCAGAAAGGTTGCTCCAGAGAGCATCTGTGGTCACTTCTTTCTACAAGGAAGAAAATCTCTTAGCAAACAAGTTCACCCTGTCTACATGTGAGTATAAACAAGCATTTGCAATGCAATAGGTCTCGCATTTGCGAGGATTTGAGCTATTGGCATTGTAAATGGCAATGCCTTTTATTTACACGTTTTGAAAACCTGCAAGTGATGCTTAAACACGTACTATGCACTTATAGTCGTTGTTTACGAGAAGCAAGGCTGGTAGTAACTGCACTTCTTTTACTGCCAGCCTTACTTCTCGTAAGCAAGGACTGTAAGTACAAAGAGTGTGTTTACCCACCGCTTGCAGGGTTTCAAGACATATAAATAAAAGGCATTGTCATTACAATCCAATAGCAGAAACTTTTGCAAAGGCAAGACCTTTTGCATTGCAAATGCTTGTGTCTATCGCGATAAAGCAGTTTCACCAGCTATCAAAGGTTTTGCTTCAGGCCTTGTTACAATTGCTTATGCCTGACAAATAAAGTATTATGCTTGTGCCCCAAAAAGATAAAAGTGTGTTGCGTCCTGCATGTTGATAGCAGTGTTAGAGCGGTCTGTATTGTAGCTTTGGACTTGCTGTTATGCGTGTAATTTAATTTTGGCCACAGTGAACCATACTAATACTGTCACGTAAAATAGCAACAAAAATGCTTTGAAAATTAAAGTAGCAATATTAAGCAACAGATTGTTGTCAAACAGAAGAAATTAAATTAGGTATACCTTCGCAGTCAGAGTAAAGTATACTAACCGTGGATAATCCGGCACAGGTGGGAGAATAACAGTGATTTTTCGAGATGGCAAACTTTTCACTAACTGGAAATTTTCTTTTTATGTGGAGCTCCAATGAAAAATAAGGTGGGTTTGGAAATAATCTATCCTGTTCGCCTTTAATGGACTGTTGCTGGAAGTTCAATAGAAACATTGCCCAGGCTGATCTAGTTAATAAGAGATTACGGACTGACCCTTTGTGAGGGGTTTACGGAAGGCGGGCGGCAAGTCTGGCTCAAGACTGCAAGATGTGTATACCTCAGGCAGGTGTCATGGTGACAATTCAGACATATGCCCCGGTTACCTGCATTACATATTTGCTGTAATGGGAGGATATTGTAGAGCTAAACAAATGAAAGGCCTGGTGACACGCGGATTGTCACTTTCAGGGAAAGCTGTAAATAATAAAAAACACAGTTGAAGAGAATGATTAACTAAATGGGCAGTTTTTAGTAACTGGAGCTGTACAAAGGGCTATTCGCAAAGTAAACCAGGAGAGAAGGGCTGGAGGGGGGGGGGTGTAATGATCAGCTGATAACCAAAGTTGCAAGCGCTTGTGTTTTTAGCCAAGCCTCATTAGCTTGCAAGCAATTAACGGGGATCAGCTGAAAACGCAAGTGCTATTTAAACAAAGACACACCTCTTTACCCAATGTAGAGTTATTATATTGAGAACTGCTAACCTTACCCGCGCCCCGGGGAAGTTCACGGATCCTTCCTCTGCCTCCTCGTCCATGGCCGGGATGCGAGCATGAAAGTGATGAAGGCGGGTGTTGGGCATGGCCACTGGCTGCAACCGGAGTTGACCTAGCGCCGTGTCTGCTGCAGAGGCAGAGATTCAGAGGGCTGCCCCAATATAGAAACTCTACGCAAACACTATGAAGCAGACACTGCGTCCGATGGAAAAAAAACAAGGCACACGGAGGGCATTGATGGGGGAGGGATGGCGAAGAGAGGGGAAACAATGGCTCCTGCAGATTTCTTTAACTAACACGTCAACCGCTTTGCGCGTTGTCGGTGCAGCGGGAGAGGGGAGCATATTTAAATGAAAGCACGGCATGGGGCGCTTTATAAAGAAAAATACTTTTCTGTAAAATACGGTGAGCCGCTTATAAAGAAAGCCACATGCTTGCCGTGAAACTGAAAGCATGGTTTTAACGAGCGGCCGGAGACGCAAAGTGTGGGGGGGGAGGGGGAGAAGCGGGAGTTGTGTGTGCGCGTGCGTCATCGCAGTCGCTCTGAAAGCGAAAGTGATCGCGATGACGCACACGAGTTTTCAAAGTGCTGCTGGCTGCCGGCTGAGCGCGTGCACGATCGCGTGAACGCAAGCGCTAGGCCAGCCAGCAGCACTTTGAAAATCTCACATACATAATGTCTCTTCGAGCCAGCGCAAGCGCTGGGGCTCAGCGAGACCTAAAAAGGCTGGTCTCTCGCATTTTTCAGCCTTGAGAAACTGGAGTTGAAATTGGGAGCTCATTCTATAAAGACCACCCTTCACTTCCCACCCATCTTTCTCTCTTTCCTTCAGCTCACAACACCTTCACCACCTCTTGCCATTTTCAAATCCATAAATTTCATAGGATAAACCCACTTGCGACATTCCAGGGAAGCACAATGCTCCTTCTTTTACACATTCTTTTCCATTTCAAAATAACTCGAGTCTACTCATTGCTCTGCCAGGCTACGGACTTGTCTCATCAAATCTATTTTCATCTCTGCTCTCTGCCTTCTTTCCGAAGTCCAACACTTTGTTTCCTCGATTAGGCCATTTCTCTCCAATGGCTTTCATTTTCTTTCTGCCTCCAATTACATTTCTTACGTATAGCCTTTAAATGTTTTTCACAACTTACCGTTCTTGCATCTCTCATCCCTCCTACAGTTTTACATTCCCTCTTATTCTCTGCATTCCATTTACCGGTTTTGTCTGGTCTCTCACTTCCTTTACATGCCCTTCCAGATTTAAATCCTCTTCTCTCCTTGGCCCTAATTCTTCCCTGAACATCTTCTGAGCTTTCCGTGATCCCATCTCAATCGTGAAGCCTTCTCTGTCAATTTTAATAATGTTGGCCAGGCTATTGTGTGCGGTATTATCGCGTTTGTTTTTCTGTGTGTTGAGCATGAATGTTTTTCCTCTGTAGAGCACTCAGGAGTACGAGCTACATATACCACACATTATTACATTCTTTAGATCTAATCGGATAGAGTTTTACAAAACACCCCATCCACACAGAAATATAGTTTAATATTTTATATTCTGTGCTTTGCCTCTTCCCTCACCTCACACCCAATGACCTAAAAACTCAATTACACAAGGTTGATAAGTTCATAAACCATAGCACTCACTTGCTAATATCTCTGAAACTTAGGAGTCGATTACGTTGGCGGACGGAAAAGCATTCCAACTGCCGTGGTAGCGGGAAATTACCGTCCGCAGGTACCGCGACAAAACCAGCGGTCAGATTAGGATGCACTGCCTGACACATTGTATTGCGGCGGTCAGATTCCATGATACACCGCCGGAAAGGTCCGGAAAAGCTGAAAATCCGTCTGCGGCGGTTGGAATTGCTGTGGAAAGACCCAAAAACGCCGTTTGCCCAGTGGTCAGGAAAGCGTGGAGATGTGCAGGATTTTTTTTCTCTATCCGCAGTAGTGCTTCCGCCGTCACCGAATGGCTGGATTCTCCACTGGGCTGTGATGGGCTGTTTGAGGCATAATGATTTGTCCGGCAGTCGTAACCACATTGCGCAAGCGGTCCTTCTCTATTGGCTCCGTCCGCCACCGTTGTGGAAGGAAATTTCTGCCGGATCCAGAAACTCCGCAGCGGATGAGAAATGGGCTATCTTTGCCCATCGTAATATGGCGGACGCAAGGACCGCTGATGGAGTGCGGAAAAGGACATTTTCCTCCACCGCCAGCACTGCGAATGTGCCTACGACCGCCATCCTAATCAGTCCCTTACCCTAGGGTTAGCAGCTCACTACACTTTGTCGCAGTACATAGTACTGCCTGCTTTAATTTCATAATGTAATGGGTTCTGGGAGTTCTAGAATTAGTTTGTTTACGTCGAACCAACACATTTCATAGCATTAAAACCTTTTCCCTCTTCTATTCCTCCGCTACCCTTCTTTATCCGAATAAGTGAATAACATATCCACCACTCAAATTACTTTCATATATACTCTATACTAATTCACCACTAATCCTTTATGGGTTCCGGAGTAGCGTGCTACTTGCCAAAAAAGAGCTTCAACACCCCGTCAGTGGTAACAAGCGCTATATAAATGCAAAACTTTTTCCCTCTTCTATCCCTCCGCTATCCTTCTGACTCCAAGTAACTGACTGACCTATCCACCACTCAAATTACTTTCATATTCCACTATACTAATTCAACTCTAAACCTTTACGGGTTCCGGAGTAGCGTGCTGCCCGCCGAAAAAGTGCTTCAACACCCCATCAGGGGCAACAAGCACTATAAAAATGCAATTACAATATAATACGATTAACTTCTGTAGAAAAAAAGGCCAGAACTGGAAAGGTGATTTCCTGACGACACTCTTAGTTCATCCACATTAATCATCTGAACCCATTAGGTACCAACCCAGTTCTAAAGTAGAGTCAGTGTTTTCCAACACTCCAGCAAACAGGGCTCCAGAAAGTGTATGTGGGCTCCACTGTCTCATTGTGGGTGTGACAAGGCACACAGAGTGTTAGGCGCTAGGATTAAACTTTTTAAAAAGTAGGACATGATGTAACTTCACACTGCATGTCAAACCTCATGCCTGTCTGTTCAATTGTACGCACAAGAGTAAAGTTGTGTTAATGACTCAGGAAACGAGGTATTACTTCATCCTTTTATATCCTATAATTTTTTAAATAAGCTTTTTCGTACCTTGCTCCAAGATACTGGAATAAATTACCCATTGCTCTGCGTGAAATCTCCATCTACATTACATTTAGGAAACAACTAAAAGCCTCCTTGTTCTAATCTTATTTGATCTGATCTTCCAGTCTCAGGTTGGTTTTTAAGCAGCGCCGAGATGCCCCCGGGTGAATCGTGCGCTATAAAAGTAGAACTAACATAACATAACATAACATAACGTAACATAATTAAATTACTCACTATCATGTTTGGCTGCCGCAAGGGGCTGATATTTCCCCCAAAGAGGGTAGCCTTATGGTTATTTTATGACTTCTCCCATCCTGCTTGTGGAGAATAAAATCTGTCTGATATTCCCTTCCGCTCTAGCTTTCTCTCGAAGACATTTTGAGGCAAACAGGTGCATTATGGAACCACTGATTAGTTGCTGAGGTACACTCTCAGCAGTTTCAAAGAGGGACACTTGTCAAAGACCTCCTTCGAACCAGCAGACACATTCAAAGAGAATCACCAGGTGGACACAGTCATGCGGCCAGGCTGTGGACAGAGGTTCTGGCCGGGTCTCTCTTACCCAGGATCCAGCGATGGAGCCCTCCATGGACTTGAAACCCCAGAGGAGGATGTCTCTTCAGGCCCCAGAGGAGGATGTCTCTTCAGTCCCCTGTGAGGATGTCTCTTCAGTCCCCTGTGAGGATGTCTCTTCAGGCCCCTGTCTAGCGAATGACCAGAACTCTCCTAAGGGAGCGCAGTTCCAAGGGTGCATTGTTGTCACAGTGCTGCCTCCACGTTGCTAAGTAACAAGACACAGGCCTGTTTGTGTACATTGTTTGCTTACATACCTCAATAAGTACAGACTGACATTTTTCGTCCTGTTTCCTCCATTTTCTTTTCACTTGTTTCTTGGCAGGCTGGCAGCGTTTGTACAAGCTTTTGTGTTTGTTAAAAAACTCTAATCAACAGCATTGCGCCACTCCATGCCAAGCAAAGACTACCGGATGTATTGATTCTGATGGTCGGTATGACTCTTCCAGCTGGCCCATGTGCCCGCCGCTGTACTGCTCTGCTCTGCCTGGGGGCTCATGTGCACCTTTTACACAAATACAAAAGAATTCTGGGTGGCACGTGGGAGAAATGACACAACTTCTGTTTTTGTTAAGAACAGTTTCCCAGCTTCAAGGGAAGAAAGGACGAGCCTCGCCAGACCCGTGTCCCCTCAACCAGACATATCTCTCAGGACGGCCAAGACTTCAGGCTGTTGGAATTGTTATTCCCTTTGTAACGCGGGGCTGATCTTAGCCCCGAGTGAGCGCCTTCCCTGCGGCTGTCCTGCTCAGAGATTTCCAACCTCTGGGAATGGTGTTCACGGGGTCTTTGAGATGGAAATCGGCGGCAGAGCAGTGTGCTCACATCCCCGAGCAGGAACATTCCTGTAGTTTTGCATGCACCCCTTTTTTTATCTTTTTTTTTTGTTGTAACTTGACTATCTTTTACCAGATTTGCACTTCATGAAATTGACAACATCATCTGGCTTGCCCATCTAAAATATATTCGGAAACTTCTTTTTCACATATTTTAATGTATGCATAGATTTTGAGTTCCGAGGTCACACTGTTTACTGTTTACTGTGATGTTTACTGTGATGAGGCAAAAAAACTAGGGGTGAGCAGAACTCGTGGAGGTTCACTCCGTGGAATTCTGCAGAGTTACAAAAGAATTTAGCGGGATTCCGCGGCGTTCCGCACCAGGTGGAATCGGCAGGTCACGTTGATTTTTAGCACCTGGAGCTTGTTCTGTGATGCAAAATCAGCGCAAACAGCCCCATACAGCGCACCAGAGGGCGCTGCTTCATTGCTGCCACTCGAGTAGATTTTGTACTCGAGCGACCCACAACCACCTGCATTGAGAAAATCTCGCTGGGTGCTATCCTAGCACCTGAAAATTGCTCTAAGGAATGCCAATTCTCGCTTGCCAACTTAACACTGGCAAGCCATGCGCAAGAAAAAACCCTGCAGGGGCGGAGTTTTGCCGGAACTCTGCATTACAAGCGTAATACGGATTAGACAAAACTCCGCCAGCGGGGCGAAATTTATCGCCCACCCCTAAATAAAACCATGTCATAGGAGAGACCCATTATTGGTCATTTTCCCTTGCAAAACTGGGAATGTCAAGGTAACACCGTACGCTAAAAAAACCTAGCATCAGTGTTTTACCACTCAATTTAGCACATGAAGCTAAATGACTTCCTGACTGTGGTATTTGTGACCTTTGTGATTTTACTATTATGTTCATTATGTCCTTAGCCCTATTCACATGTTCCAATTTTAGAATTTTGCTAGGTGTTTCCAGAAACCTTGACAGCATTCTGTGCCAGGTGCTGTAGTGCTCCTTGTCCCAAGCGGCGGCCGGCACAGGTAAACACGGTGGGGTGTTGGGGTGGGGCGGGAGGGGTTGGGTAAATCGACAGAATAAGAATAATTAAATAAATAAATAATACCTATTCTGTCATCTGTCGACATACCCCTGCTGCGCCCTGCCACGCCCCACCACGCTTAGATGTGCCTGCCACCGCTGCTTGTCCAGTTGGTCCTGTACTTCTCTAGTGCGCTTCTATTTAGAACAAAACTTTCTTTCTGTCATCTCACTGACTCCTTGTGCCAGCACTACTTCACTTCACCTATTGGTGGTGAGTTTTCCTTACTACCACTCAGCAAAATAGCTTCTGGGATCCATCAACATGCTACTGTGAAAGTGGGTTGCGCAGGAGGGACATAGTCAAGATGTCGACCGGGATGGTCACATTGAACTGAGCTATACTATCTCAGCATAGTGTACAACATCCTCTACAACATCCTGACCAGACTTTTATAAATTGCTGCATCATCACAAGTGCGGTGCTCTTGCCTACTGGCTGCCGCCCAATAGATTAGGGCTCAGAGGGCACCTGCTGCTCGCTCGGGGCCCCATATCAGCGGCGGGACCTGGTGAGTTTGGCCGAGCCACGGCCTTCACTGCCGCAGCAGATGTGTGTGACGAGGCATCTTCAGTGGAGCGATCCTCCCCCCATCTCCTTGGGGATGTCAGGGGGCACAGCAGCTCCAGGAGACGTAGGAGTGCCTGGATGTGAGGACAACCTTTTTTGGCCGTGCTGCGTCGAGGCCTAGTGTGGATGGCTGAGCCACGACCTTGATTGCTGAGTACCCCGTGGGAAATCCCCTCATTGGCCTCTCCCCGTCCGGAGTGTGGTGTTGTGTCTGCAGCAGCTTCTACGGGGTGGAGGAGTTGTGCCCCCATGTGCTTGTGACCTGGTCCTGCTGCTTGGTGGGGGCACCACAAGGGGTGTCCTGGAGTCAGCTTGCTGCCCGCAGCATTCTGTGATGGTGGGGTACCCTTTGAAGAGCAGGGGCAAGTGGATTGAACGACAAATCTAACATCGGACCTGCGCTGTCTGGTGGTCGCCGAATGATTCTCTAGGGTGGTACTCTATTAATACACACTCTTCCCCATGGTGCACCCCAGGCATGACTGGTTCACAGTCATGTTGGCCAAACCGAGGGCTGGTGGAGCGGATAGGCGGCTCTCTCGGCACCTTGACACAGGGCTGGAACACAAACTATCAGAACACTCCAGGAAATGTGACGAAATCCTGAAGGCTTTACTGGACATCAAATCGACACTAGACTTCAAGACAGATGCCCTAGGGATCGACTTGGGACTGCTTCATGATGATCACAGAAAGCTGAGGGACCGTGTGGGCAGCGCGGAATCCACAATGGCTGCCCTTAAACCCTTAATTGCAGAAGTTGATTCCCGTATCAGGCTTCTCCAGTTACATTACCTGGACGATGCAGAGGTCTGTTCGCGCGGTAACAATGTTAGTATTGTGGGTCTCCCAGAGTGTATTGAAGGCCCCAGCATGGAGCTATATCTGGAGAAATGGCTGTCTAAGGCTGTGTTGGGGCATTCTCTCAACTTTCTCCTCAGTTAAGTGTTACAGTTATCCACAAGCCAAGGAACCCTCCGCCAAACGCCCACCCTAGACAGGTGGTTGCTCACCTCTTTAATACCTGTGACAGGGACTATAACCAGCAAGTGGCGCTGCCTAAGTGTCCTTGGCTTCCTGACTACAATGCTGAAGTGCTGAAAAAGAAGGCCTCGTTTTTGGAAATTAAGACATCTGGGGGGCCTGGAGTTGAAATACGCCCTGCATTTCCCATCTACACTTAAAATCATGCACAATGGTAAAGCCATCTTCTGCCCTTCCCCTGAGGAGGTCTGGGCCTGGCTAGAGGGCAAAGGCTTTAAATCCACCTGTGGGTGCCAAAGTAATACCGGCATGTTGCCAGTGAACAAAAGAGGGCACCCCGCAGCAAGAATAGGAGGACAGGTCCAACGAAGAAGCAGGCAACGAAGGAAAGTGCGCAGTCCCAGTGAGTCAGAGGGCAGGGAGTGGGGCCTCTCAGATACTGACCTCGCATTAGCAGACGTTTTGCTGGGGGGGGCAGAACTCACCCCCATGACAGTGGAAGGAGTGATATGAATCGTCTGTGCTCGGGGCAATTGGTAGCCCCCTTTGGTTTGTACTGGGAGACCGTCCTCATCTGGACTTTGGCTATACAAGGACGACTCCCTTAGGTGCCCACATGCAGTGGCCCTATGTGACTTGAAGCAGAGAATCTAGGCCCATATGGTGGGCTGACTGGGCTTTCCATCACTCACTGAACTTATTTCCACAAGCGACGGCTATTGAGCCTACCTCCCACAGCTCACCATACTTGCAAAGAGACCACAACTGTGAGCATTGCAGCGCACATGGCTGAGCACTCATTGGTGCATTGGTCTGGGAATGGGAGTTGGGGTGTTGTTATTGTATTACAAATGTTCTTTGATTTTTCTTTTGATAGTTGGTATGATGTTGGCAGCTGTTGTCGGGCCCCACATGGGGGGGCATTTGCCCAGGAGATTGGGACAAGGTCTGTACAGGTACCTGAACATTGTGCTATGCACTTTGGCAGAAACAGGCTGACACACTTCACTACACTACCTACTTCTGTCCTGGAATGTTCGGAGCGTATCTAATTATGTCAAGAGATACAGAGTTTACAACTTCTTGAGATGCCGTGGCATACACATAGCGTGTCTTCAGGAGATGCACCTCTCCTTAAGTGATCTACAGCAGCTGTGCAAGATGTGGAGGGGCATGATTTTGAGGACAAAATACTAACTATATGACTTGAGTAACTTGATTTATGTGTCCCCATGGGGTACCTTTCTCTGTTGTGCATTCGGGAATAGACTCTCTGGGCACATATTTAATGGGGGAGGGTATGTTAGTTGGGCTCCGACTGTCACTGAGATCACTCTATGCACCAAATTCTACCCAAGCAGCCTCCCTCTTTATGTTTACACCTGCATTACTGAATAATGCTCTCACACCTTGTATCTGGGGAGTCGATTATAACTGTGTCCCAGACATATTACTAACCAGTTAGGTGTCTCCACCACCCAATTGCGAGGGAATATTCATACTACTCAGGCTTACATTGTATTGTATTGTATTGTAATTGCATTTGTATAGCGCTTACTACCCCTGACGAGGCTTCAAAGCGCTTTTTGGGTGAGTAGCACGCTACTCCGGGACCCATAGAGAATTAGTGTTGAATAAGTATAGTGAAACATGCATTATAAGTGGTGGATATTAATCAGTTATTTGTAGTGAGAAGGATAGCGGAAGGAGAGAAGGGAAAGAAAGTTTGCATTCATATAGCGCCTCTTACCCCTGATGGGGTGTTGAAGAGCTTTTCTGGCAAGTAGCACGCTACTCCGGAACCCATAAAGGATTAGTGTTGAAATTAGTATAGTGAAATATGAAGTAATTTGAGTGGTGGATAGCTTAGTCAGTTATTTGGATGGAGAATGGTAGGGGAGGGGTAGAAGAGGGAAAAAGGGTTGCATTTAAATTGCGCTTGTAACCCTGATGGGGTGTTGAAATGCTTTATTGGCAAGTAGCACGCTACTCTGGAACCCATAAAGGATTAGTGGTGAATTAGTATAGTGGAATATGGAATTCGAGAAGTGAACGTTAGTCTGTTATTTTGATTGAAAAGGATAGTGGAGGAATAAAAGAGGGAAGGATTTTATTTTTGAGGGGATAGCAGTAGGAGGAGGCTTTTGGATGAGTAAAAAGGGGTTGTGGAGGGGAAGAGTCAGAGGGAAGAGTTTGGAAAGGTTTGTTTTGGGGTATCGCTATAGTAAAAGAGGTGTCAGATGATGCAAGGAGGGGTAGAGTAGGAGAGAGTCTAGAAAGGGCTATTTTGGGGATCATAGTAGTGGTATGGTGTTTGGGATAAATGAGAGAGTGGATGTAGAGGATATAATGATAGATGTATAGGGTGAGAGGTAGGGTAGTGCATTGGAAAGAGTAGTAGAAAGAAGTTTGAGATGAGTCAGAAAGTTGGGCTAGAAGATATATTGAGAGAAGTATAGGCTAAGAAATAGAGTAGTGCATTGGAAATGCTAAATTAGAAGAAAGTGATACATATATAGATACATAAGTACATTGAAAGTATATAGATGCATAAAGGAGGTAAGTATATGTAGATTAAAGATATTTATAGAGGTACAGGATGAGAAATAGGGTAGTGCATTGGATATGCTTTTTCAGGAGAAAAGTAACAGACACACAGATCCAAGTACATGGAAAGTACATAGATTCACAATGGAAGCAAGTACATGTAGACCAAAGCTGATTTTTGTTTTCTATAACAACATAATTATTCTACATGTTTATAGGAAGCAATACACAAAGATAGGTACATATCTATAGTGAAAATAAATGCTTATATACAGAGAGACACATACATAGGGTGGGTATTACTGAATGGGGAAATGGGCAGCATTTCTGGCCCTGGTCCTGATCAGTCTCAAACAAGCTCAAAAAGGCACTCGCCCTTGTCCTCTCCACACTTAGCCTCTTATAGCCCTAGTAGTCAAGTGCCTTCTTCAGCCAATGGGAACCCTGCCCTAACACTATCCAATCACAAGATAAACACACAAACGGTAGTGATGGTGTGAAAAGGATTGCACATCAATCTTAAAAATAAATAGCTGATTAAATTTTAAGGTGCTAGTTGTATTGGTGCCCCTCAAGGTAGCCAAAAAGAGACACCCCACTACCACTGGTGTCTGGCAACGAGAGCTCGTGAGAGCTCCCATATAGAACGTATATACAATGTACCTCGGCACTCTAGATATATCATAATTTTTCGGACAATTTGGACAGGCTGTCTTGTCATCACTGCCAGCAGGAGAGGCATTATGATCTTGACCTCCATGGAAATTTAAGGATTATGTCTTTATTTTTGGTTCACATCCCCATTTTTTTTACTGTATCTAACCATGTGATTTTTTGAAATTTATGACATTAAATATCACTGTGAAGTATTTTTTGATCTTAGAGTTTGGTTTCCTGTGAGCCTATGTATTGACTCTTGTGGTACTCTGTCCAAATTGTCCGACAAATTATGATATATCTAGAGTGCCGAGGTACATTGTATATAAGTACTATCCAATCACAACACTAGCTCTCTAATCTAAAACAAATAGGAGACTAGGACCTTACAGCCAATCTTAGCCCTAGTCCAAGCACACAATCAGTTTCAAAAACCGTGATCTCTACGTCCAATAGAGGCCCTAGCCCAGAATCCAATGGCACAGGAAGCCCTATTCCCTACTTCCAATAGAAAACCTAACCCTACTCTTAGTCCCACACCTAGTCCAACAACCAATCTCACCAGAAGCCCTAATCGCTACTTCCGATTAAAGGCCTAGCCCTAGCCCTAGTCCCACCCTAGTCCTAACAACCAATAACACAGGAAGCCCTAGTCCCTACTTCCAATAGAAATCCTAACCCTAGTCCTAGCCCCAATCCTACATTGATTGAATCACTGACCCAGAAACCAATTAGAACCCTCAAATACCCAACCAATGAGGACACTAATCCTAATCCAATAGAAACACCAGATACAACCACCAATCAGTGTACACATGTACCAAACAATAGCAGGCTATATAAGGTCCCAGCTACCTCAGACAAGGTTTGCTGGCCAGGGAGATGGAAGCTGCTCCTCTATTCAGAAATATCTGAGGAGACAGACAGGCTTAATCCACACTTTGGACTTCTGCAGGTAAGGGCCTGACAAACTTGTCCTCTAGCAACACTATTTGTATACAACTTTACTCCCTCTCCTGGCCAAAAAAGAAGTGCACAGTCTCTATTAAACACAGTTTAAACAGCTTACAGCACATTACTGCTGTCTCAGAGCACCCTCTGATGATCTACACACCAGAATCAACCTCTTCCACTACAGTACAGAGGTGTTATCCCAGGTTTCAAGGGCTGAGTACTTAGGACGTACCTCATCTAATTATAATCTGCTCCAGCTTACTCTGGCCGGGCGAAGGGCACCCACGCAGCCAAACGTGCCGACTCCTTGTAGAGGCCCTGCTCGACACAGCATTCCATGTTACCCTCGTGGATCGACCAACTGAAACAATAGTTCCAAGATAATAAGAGAACTGCCTTGGATGCCTTGGTGGAATGAGACCACTTGAAGGTGGTCCTTAGAGCCCTAATTATTAAATAGGTCTGCGGTAAGAGGAATTGCAGCAGCTTGAGGCAGATATGAAAGATGGGAACTATAAATGCCCACAGACCCTACCGCTAGAGCCCCGCTAGTGTAAGCAAAACTCGCTTGTGGACTACCCTCGCTAAATTAGGTTCCTTAGATTATAGAGGATACATGGCCTGCCAACATGCCAAGGGGTAATAATAAGGCGGGGCGACTCCTCACCTGGTTTATTCAGACAGACTTCCCCAGTAACCTCATCTCAGCAATATGCACCCCAAATGAAGACATGGTTAACATTAATGAGGCTATCAACCACACGTTCAGGTCCTACTATGGTGCACTGTACGTCGTTCAGGGAGCCACAGATACTTCTGCAATACAGGCATTTCTGGACAATTTGTACCTCCTGAGAATACAAACAGCCCACTGTGATGAACTAGAGGCCCGCTAACCTCTGATGAGATATCCCTGGCTCTTAAACAAATGGCATGAGGCAAAGCACCTGGAATGGAGTGTTGGCCAGTGGAATTTCAACGCCACATATGCCCCACAGTTAATCTCATGACTACTGCAAATTTATGAGCTAGCCCACACCCAAGGTATACTCCCCCAATTTATTATAGGATCATAATACCTACTATCATTGCTAAATACAGACCAGAAAATTCTCTGAAAGGTCTTGGCTAATTGACTGGTGCCAATCGTGCAACGGCTAATTGACCTGGATCAGAATGGCTTAATTCCTGGGAGAAGCTCTTTCTGTTAATCTGCACCGCTTGCTCATGGTAATGGACTGGGCATGGACATCCGTCACCAACCCCTGGGTGGTGTCATTGTATATAGAAAAAGCCTTTGTCACCTTGGGGAGGGCCTACCTGAAGGAAGTCCTCCGCAGGCAGGGGATCAGACCAAGGCTCCTCTCCTGGATATCACTATTGTATATTAGTCCAACGGCCAGGGTGAAAACGGGCAGGACCATATCTGACCTGATACAAATAGAAACAGTCATGAGGCAGGGTTGCCCCTTATCACCGATAATATTTGCCCTCACCATGGAATATCTGGCTGCGGCCTACACGCTAAGGGCCCAGGTTGGGGTATACTGGTAGATGGTCTGATGACATATAATCTCCCTCTTCGCCGCCAACGCCCTGATGTACCTCGGGGGGGGGGGGGGGGGGGGTAATATATAATGCTTGATGGAAATCCTCCAACAATTTGTTAGGGCCTCAGGCCTTAGAGTGAATTGGGATAAGTCCTGCTTATACCCTTTGACAGCGTTGTCCAGCACGCACATGTCGGTTCTGTCCCACACTCCCCTTCCTTGGAGTTATGACACCATCAAATATTCGGGGGTCTGTGTGTATCACATTTAGAATGATCTTATAGAGGGTAATATAGAAAGGACATCATCCACCATAAGAACTTCTCTCCCATTGTGCGCGGGCCTACCACTCTATGGGACATGCAGCTATCTCTTAGATGCTTATACTTCCACAGCTACTATACTTCCTTTCTACCATTCCAGTCATACTATCTAAAGGGTTTTTCAAAGAGCTTCCACACATTACTGGCAGCACTGCATTGGGAGTTCAGGATACACAGAGTGGCAATCATTAAATTATATGTGCCACTCACGGAGGGAGGCTTGGGAGCCCAGACCCATGAACATTATTATGCAGCTGCTCATCTGCAGTGGCGATGCAATAGTTAACAGGAGGAGGTATGCTGGAATTAGGTCACTGATTTGTGGGTATTCCCTCCAACAGACTTTTTGGGGCAGCTGCTGGGGTCCAGCACGGATTACCCAAGGGAGTTGGAAACATTCTCATGAGGGTTGCTAAGGAATTCTGGGGTATCTACTCTGGTGCTGATCACGATCCGGTAAAAGCCGGGTACGAACCGTCGGACGGAGCATATTCTCCGTCCGACGCGTACCCGGTCGTACCAAACTACAAACATGGAATTACGATTCGCACGGAAACACCTTTCCCATACGAATCGTACAAAACCCCGACCGAACAAAATAAACGTACAAATGCGATCCGGGAAAGCGCCGACGTGACGTCGGGACGCACGCAGCCTGCCATTCACGAACCAGGAATTACGATTCGCACCGACGTCATCCCGCACGGTGAATATTTTCCGGCTGCCAAAAACTGCCGGGAAATCAGGACGACGCGAACAAGGAGGACCCGTACGCGACGGACAGACAGGACGACGCGAACAAGGAGGACCTGTACGCGACGGACAGACATGGACCCGAACCTACGTGTCATCCCGGCCCACATAGCAGTCGACCTCCTCTACAGGTTACGACGCAGACGCCGGAGAAGGTCAGAACAACACCCATGGGCAAAGGTGGGGGGGGGGGCAGGGGCAGGACACATAACCCCCACCCAAGTCACACAGCACACATGCCCTGGACATACCTGACCCTCAGGCCCTGGTCACTACGAGGGGGTGGGGGCGTGTCCAGCCAAGCCAGCGACCGCCACAACGGAAGTTCTTCACGACGCGAACCGGCAACACAACCATACAGGTACGTCCCGTACCCACGCCTTAAGAGCGTGGGTACGAGTCGTACCACGCCCACACCTACGTCACCCCAACAATTGCGGGACGGCACGTACCCACATGGCAAAGGCCTGGGGACGGCCCGCACAAGCATTCCACAGCGTGGGTACGGCAATGTACGGACCGTACCCCCACCCGCGTATGCATGGAGCATACCCCCCACCCCAACAGTGTAAGTACGACACGTACCCCAAGCCGTGTACGTACGGAGTGTACCCCCCACCCCAACAGTGTAAGTACGACACGTACCCCCACCCGCGTATGCAAGGAGCGTACCCCCCATGCCAACAGTGTAAGTACGACACGTACCCCCACCCGCGTATGCATGGAGCGAACCCACACCCGTGTATGTTCGAAGCGTACATATTGTGAATTAGGAGGGGTGTGTGCAGAGTCCCCCCAGCAGTGCCCAGACATATGAGGGGTGGGTGCCTATCACTCCCAGCAGTGCCCAGACACAGGAGGGGTGTGTGCAGAGTCCCCCCAGCAGTGCCCAGAGAGAGGAGGGGTGGGTGCCTATCACTCCCAGCAGTGCCCAGACATGAGGGGTGGGTGCAGAGTTCTCCCAGCAGTGCCCAGAGACAGGAGGGGTGAGGGCCTAACACTCCCAGCAGTGCCCAGACACATGAGGGGTGGGTGCCTATCACTCCCAGCAGTGCCCAGAGACAGGAGGGGTGGGTGCCTATCACTCCCAGCAGTGCCCAGAGACAGGAGGGGTGGGTGCAGAGTCCACCCAGCAGTGCCCAGACATAGGAGGGGTGGGTGCAGAGTCCACCCAGCAGTGCCCAGACATAGGAGGGGTGGGTGCCTATCACTCCCAGCAGTGCCCAGAGACAGGAGGGGTGGGTGCAGAGTCCACCCAGCAGTGCCCAGAGCCAGGAGGGGTGGGTGCAGAGTCCTCCCAGCAGTGCCCAGACATAGGAGGGGTGGGTGCCTATCTCTCCCAGCAGTGCCCAGAGACAGGAGGGGTGGGTGCCTATCACTCCCAGCAGTGCCCAGAGACAGGAGGGGTGGGTGCAGAGTCCTCCCAGCAGTGCCCAGAGACAGGAGGGGTGTGTGCAGAGTCCCCCCAGCAGTGCCCAGAGACAGGAGGGGTGGGTGCAGAGTCCTCCCAGCAGTGCCCAGACATAGGAGGGGTGGGTGCCTATCACTCCCAGCAGTGCCCAGAGACAGGAGGGGTGGGTGCCTATCACTCCCAGCAGTGCCCAGAGACAGGAGGGGTGGGTGCAGAGTCCTCCCAGCAGTGCCCAGAGACAGGAGGGGTGTGTGCAGAGTCCCCCCAGCAGTGCCCAGAGACAGGAGGGGTGGGTGCCTAACACTCCCAGCAGTGCCCATGGAACGCAAAGGGTGGAGTAGCCACAGATACCATGCCCACAAATGTCAGTCAGGTGCACAAAGACCCTGCAGTACATGTACCACATGTGTGCGAGGCTGGGAGTATACGCATGCATAGCGCCGAAAAGAAAACATGTCCACATGACGTCATGTCAATAGTCCACACACACAAGTACTATGACTACCAAGGATGCCACGAATGATGCAGGTGGAGACATCGCTCAGCATGCATGTGCAAAGTTGAAGGAGTCCGTCACACACCCAGCTGATGTAGACACAGCTCAGCACCACATATTGGGAACACCCTGCAGGGAAGATGTCAGGGTACACAGAGGAAGGAATACACCTTGGGACAATTTCACCATGCAGCAACTGCATACATGGACAGAGAAACCTAGCTAACACCGTGTGATGGCACACAGATACCAGGGTCCCCCCATGACCAGCACACTACTACATTTCCCACACACCCAACACATGATTACCACCCAAAATCAGGTCGCAGCCCCACCAACAGCAACATCAGAAAAGCAGTAGTGTTCAAAGGAAACAAAAATGGCTTTAATCAGCATGAGCTTAAATAGTGTGTTAGTAGAAAGTTCAATATTTACAAAGCCCATAGGGCAGTCCATGAGTCACAGCTGGATGGGGGACACAGTGGGATGCGTGTCCCCTAGCTTGCCTGCACAGTTACATTCCGTCGTCTTCCACAGGGGTGAGGGCATCATGTGGGGGGGAAGGAACAGGCACCGCAGGGACAGGAGGGCGAAGGGTAGGCGACGTGGGTGCAGGGATGGAGGACTCCACCACAGGGGGTGGGGCAGGGCCAAAGGTGGATTCTAGGATCTCGCTGCACACCTTAGCAAGGTCCTCCAGGGACTCCCCTGCACCCGAAGGAACCACAGGCCCCAAGGAGGGGGGGGGGGGGTCAGAGGGATGGGTCGCAGCACCACTGGGGGAGGGTGTGGACATGGGGGGGGACTCAAGCACCCTGACCGTGGACTTCCTTGATCGCTTGCGGGGTGGTGTCACTGTGGGGCTCAGGGACAGAGTGGCCATGAAGGAGTCTTTGGGGGAGATGTGGCCAGGAGAGCTGAGGGGAGGGGATTTGGAGGGAGTGGATTGGGTGGAATGCGGACTCCCACTCTGGCTGCGTGTCACACGTTTGCCCCCCGACCCAGTGGGTGTGCCTACTACACCCTGTGTGTGCGTGTCAGGAGGTGTGCGGCGGACATTCCCTGCTGGTGTGGTGCCTGTGTCTGTTGTGGTGGGTGCATGCTGACGTCTGGGTGTATGTGGGACAGGCATGGGAGTGGGAATTGTGGAAGGGGCAGGGGTAGGGGGTGGGATGTAGCGCTGCAGGAGACCCACTGCTGCAGTCAGTGTCGAGTCTATGGACCTCAGCAAGTTGCGTTGGTCAGCCTGCGATGAATGAATGCCCTCCAAGTATGCCTCCATGTTGTTGAGAACCTGGCTGTGGGCATGGAGGACATTAAGGATCGCAGTCTGACCAACCTGCAACTGCCGCTGGATGTCCACAGACTCGGCATTGGCGGCAGCAGTGGAGACAGGGGCAGGGGGTGCGGTGCCTGGCAGGAAGGAGACATGCGGTGACTGGGCACGCTGGGAAGGGACACGAGCACGTGGGAGGCGGCTGATGCCAATGGAGGGGGCGGTGCGAGATGTAGGGCTGCTGTCAGATGGTGGTGCAGCCACCGCCCACTCGGAGAGATCATCCTCGGACCCGTCAGCTTCATACTCTGTTGTGCCAGTTGACAGGTCCCCGGGTTCACTCTCCACCGCCTCAGTCCCACTCGATGTGCCAGCCACGATGTCACCGCTGGCACTGGTGCTCGGTCCCTCTGCGCCGTCTGTGTCCATGTCTCCCTCCGTGTCCCCCGACGATGCTGTGGACAGGGTGAAGAGACAGAAATTAATCATACACCTGTATACATATGTCACATGAGTCCAATCTACTTAGGTTACAGTGCATAGCCTGAAACAAAAGAAGAGTTACAACTACAAAACAAGGTACATATGTAGGCCCTGCAAGACACAGTTGTTTGACCCACCATGCCACGGAAAAACTATGGAGAGCATGACACAATAGCAAATGAGATGACATGGAATTTTGACTGAGGAGCAAGGCCCTGGGGACAATCCAGCACTGCATCTGCACCACACAGCGTGGCAGGAAATAGGGATGAGCAGGGACCATATCCAGGAACTAGAGGCACATGCAGCATAGGTAATACTGATAACATGCCCACCCTGACTGGCACACTGCACCTTGAGTGTATGTCCAGACAAACATCACATACTGGCCAGTCCTAGCAAGGAGATTTCAGGTCTTGACATGTAGGCCATGCCCGCACCACCCACCCCCTACATGAGACAATTCTTTGGAGACACAGGAAGCATGTACATCTCTTAGTCTGGGTGAAATACACATGGGATGCAAAAATTCAATATTGCACACAAAATACCCAAGGTGCGCCTGTCCAAATAATCATGTACAAATGGGCATCATCAGATGATTGTAACAAGACACACAGGCAATGGCCACCGTGAGTATGTACTTGGGAAATCAGGTCAGGCTGGACAGTGGACACTTGTACTACATTTCACGTCAATATACATGGTGCCAGGGGACAATGGCACAGAGCACAACCTATGCTGTAGACACAGAGATTGTCGACATTTTCGGATTACACACATGATACCTAGGAAAAGATGCCCCTGGGGACAGTAGTGGCCACACAACTCCATGCTCCTGAATGGGAATGACTGCAACACACGCTAACATCCCTGCACTATGCGTACCGCACACTCATGCACATCATGTCACAGGCCACCACATAGGACATGCGTGCTGGAAGGCCTCGCACTTGAGAGATTAACTCCCATGTCTGGACTCAGCATTAGTGCCAACTGACATGGAACCCACAAGTCCAGAACTGGACAGGGCACAGGCAAGGTCCCAAAACCTGTTACACACCACCCCCACACATGATGCTGCAGGCATAGTACACTTGGAGAAGGTGCCAGGCTACATAACCTTGTGACGGAGTGACTACACACAGACCAGGGAACACATTGCAAGGAGGGGAAGGGAGGCAGGAGAGCACTGCAATACTGTGGGTAACAGGATCTGCACAGCACCATAAAACCCTGGCAGTGTATCCATGGAACAGTGCACGTACAAATGCTGGTGAAACACAACAAACACACATGTACCTACCCCCTTCCTGCTGCTGCATCTCCTGTAGGCGCCTGTCCAAGTCTGGAAAGACCACCGCCAGCACACGCTTGTGGATGTGGGAGAGACGGCGGCGCCCGCGGTTTTTATGGTTCTCAGGTGAGTCCCCCAGCAGGACCCGTGCGATCCTCCGCGTCCAGCACCAGATATCCTGCCAGCGTTTCCTCACCTGGGACAGGTGCCGCCTCCGACCATCCGCACTCCTCACGGCGCTGACGGCGTCCAGCCATATCTGCTCCTTGGCAGAGGCGTCTACCTGTGAGGATGAACAAGTGACACTACATCAATACACCTGGCACATGTCACAGAGACACAGATTAGAACACATTTGCTGTTTACAACAAGGCATAGTATGCATCCAACGCATTGCACCTTAGGGACATGATCCTCTGGGGAAGGCCAAAAGCAGTACGTGAATTACAAAATGAGGGACAAAGTGGGGCTATTTCCGTTTTCAGGGGAGCGGGAGGTCCAGCAGGAGAAGATGCCCCTGGGGTATACAAGCTCAAAAAGGAAGTTTCCGCTGTTCCTCAAAGTTGAAAGAAGGGAGAAGAGTCAGGGGGAAGGCTAGAACCAATTGTATCCACTTTGTATTGGAAATTGGTAATCCATTTGTCGGATAATAATGCCCTCACACACCCTTGCAGGTGTCATGCTTCATCATATGGGCTGCTCCTCGTCGGGCCGGCGGTGCAATGCCCGACGGGCTCCCTTTATAAGGGGCAAGTACGTGCCATTGAAAGGACACAGGTGGAATGAGGGCAACTACACAATCAATGATCCAGGCTCACACTGTGCATCACACCCACCCCTCCTGTCTCTGGGCACTGCTGGGAGGGATAGGCACCCACCCCTCCTGTCTCTCGGCACTGCTGGGGGGACTCTGCACCCACCCCTCCTGTCTCTGGGCACTGCTGGGAGTGATAGGCACCCACCCCTTCTGTCTCTGGGCACTGCTGGGAGGACTCTGCACACACCTCTCCTGTCTCTGGCCACTGCTGGGAGACATCAGGCATTCCCCCCCCTGGGATCCCCCCTACAGTACATAGCATGTGTGTCACACCTGGACACAATGGCAGAAGTCACAGTCACAAAAAAGGGACACAGTCTGTGCCAGTGGACACTGCACTCACCTGATAACCTGGTCGCCCATACAGCATGGGGTACTGTGGGAGGATCATATCCACCAAAGCCATGTTCTCCTCCAGGGTGAATGGCTGTGACCTCTCCACAGCCCTTGACATGGTTCCAGGGAATCAGTAGCAGCAGCTGGGTCGTGGAATACAGAGATGTGCAGGCAAGTGCTCCCTCGTGGGACCTGGCTGCCTTATATCTGCCTTGCTGGCCCATTTCATGCACAGGAGTGCAGAGTGATTGGTCACTCACATTTGCATCCTATGTTTCCTCCAATCCCTTCAAACCTAGCAGTCAGTGGGTTCTTATTCTGTTTTTTTCTTCAGCATGATGTCAACCCCACAAACACATTGCAACAAAGTAGATTAATTCCAACTGACTTCTGCTGTGCACCTTCCAGAACAAAATCAAAGTTTAAACTGGGTCTCCATGACAACCAGCATGCATGTAGGCCTTAATACTGGTCCCTCATGTGTCCCCTATGTAATTTTGTGCTTCACACACAGGTACGGTGCGTTCCGGGGCCCTAGGGCACCCCAAATGCATAGCAACGGCCCGTACACGCGTGCGTACGTTCACTATCACTATGGGTGTCCTCGCGTATGCGTACTCGTAGTGGTACGGCCCGTACACACGCCTGTACGCTCCCTATCACTATGGGTGTCCTCGCGTATGCGTACTCGTAGTGGTACGGCCCGTACACACGCCTGTACGCTCCCTATCACTATGGGTGTCCTCGCGTATGCGTACTCGTAGTGGTACGGCCCGTACACACGCCTGTACGCTCACTATCACTACGAGTACGCATACGCGAGGACACCCATAGTGATAGGGAGCGTAGGCACGCGTGTACGGGCCGTACCACTATGGGTGTTCTTGCGTATGCGTACTCGTAGTGGTACGGACCGTACACATGCCTGTACGCTCACCATCACGATGGGTACACATACGGCAGCACTCCCATAGTGATACGGGAAGGTATACAGGCCCTCTTAGCAGAAGTACGGTGTTTTTCATACATCACAGTGGTGACAGGCAGCACACAGGAAGGAATAGGGCTGACATACTTGTCCATGGATGGACATCAAGGCATTGTCTGGGCAGTACTACATGTGTGGGGCACAGGTGTGACAGGCTGTGATGTGGCACAATACTCCTGAGTGGAGAAGGCACCAGATGTATGATGAGATGTGCACATATGTAATGTGTGACGGTGCAATGTGTGCCAGGCATGCCCTTGACTCCTTTGACATGTGTGCATGTCGTACTGCACACTTGGCATGAGCGTCACTGGCATGGCACGGACACCAACACACGGAAGTGTCCCCTGAGGCCCGGTACAGGGGTTACCACACCTGACATGTCACTACCCACGGTGCACGATGTGACTATGTCATGTATGTGTGGGGGGTTCACATTAGGTAGATGTTTGAGCTCCCTCAAAAGCTGCAGCCGTTGCAGCAACCAACATGTGTCTGTGTGTAGATGGCCATGGCACACTGTTCCGCACACCATGCCACATGTGGTATCGGATGTGAGGTGCGTATGTATGCATGGGACACGGAGTAGCGTAACAAGGACATGTCTGCATCCTCTCTATGAATGTGTGGTGAGTCATGACATGTGCACCTTCATGGCAAGGTGTGTGGGCTGTCCTAGTGTAATGTCATGTGACCTGTGGCTCTAGTGTTCCGCTACCAGTCTCTGCAATCGACATCCTACTTCTGCTGATGTGTGGGTGTATGTCACTCCTGTCTTGCGTCTGGCTGTTCACTTGCACTGGGACACAGCTAATCCCATGCCATGGCATGTGGAGGTTCTCAATCTCCGTGTGTAGCTGGGTCTTGGTAGGAGTGTCACCTGCCAGCCATACGTGTCTAGGGCATGTGGCACATACCTGACTCCGTATGTTGCATATGTGTATAAACAGATTAACATGTGCTCTGGACAAATTATTTGTTGTTGTGGTGCACTCACTCTTCCTTGTCACTTCCAAATTACTGCAGAGCGCCGCCTCTTCCCCGACCAATTCCGGACTTGGCTGCCATGCGGGAGAATGATTGTATCCGGTGCTACCGCTTCCCCCAACCGTTGATTCTGGAGTTGACGGCGAGACTGGCACCACACCTGCAACCGCTGCACAGGTATCCTACGGCACTGACACCCAAGCTGAAGGTAATGGCAGCCCTACATTTTCTAGCCACGGGTACCTTTCAAAATACCATAGCTCATGTTGGTGGCATGTCCCAGAGCATGTTCTGCCGTGTGCTGCATGATTTCTTAGAGGCCATGTTGATTCACCTGGATGACTTCATACATTTTCCTACCCCTGAAATGTTGACTGGGGTCAAGCGTGGATTCTATGCCCTGGGAGGGATGCCCCATGTCATTGGGTCCATAGATGGGACACATGTTGCTTTCGTACCACCACACGCACAGGAGGTAGCGTACCGGAATCGCAAGCACTACCACTCCATCAATGCCCTTGTGGTGTGTCTGTCCAACATGGTGATTTCACATGTCTGTGCTCGTTTTCCAGGATCAGCACACGATGCCCACATCATGAGGCATAGCAGGATGCCTGAAATGATGACGCAGCTGCGCAACGAACGAGCATGTGTTGTTGGTGGGTACAGTCTGTCTGTCCTGTATTTTGCGTAGACTTCCAGCACGACCGCTTCTCCTGTTCTAACGATGTCCATGTGCTTCCCATGTAGGGGACGCTGGCTATCCCAACATGCCATGGCTGATCACACCTCTCCGCAACCCCATCACGCCGGCCCAGCTCCGCTACAACACCGCCCATGGCCGGACAAGGCGAGTGATAGAGAGGACGTTTGGCCTGCTGAAGAGCCGATTCAGGTGCCTACACAAGACCGGCGGCGCACTCCCATATGCTCCGGCGAAGGTCTGCAAAATCTTCATGGTCTGCTGCATGCTGCACAACATGGCAGTTGAGAAAGCTGTGCCACTCATCCTGGATCAAGATGACGAGGACCATCCACCCGTGGAGGACGAAGGGCTTGGCAAGGGGGCTAGTGATGTGGAGGATGTGGAGCCGCAAGAGGACATCCGGACTCGGCTCATACGCGACTTCTTTGCTTAGTGGTGAGTACCAGTGTCTGAGTGTGCACGCATTGGTCCCCGTGTGGCATGTGTTGTGATGTGTGTCTCCACCTGCATGTATGGCACGTGAGTCAGAGGTGTGTGTGGGTGTGTCACTGGAGTGATGGTGCCAGTGATGGTTGTATTTCCCCAGTCATAATTGTGACCTAGCATGTTGTCATCCATACATGTGTCGAGTAAATGCACATGCAAGTGGCTGTGCTTTTTGTGGCTGACTTCTTGTGTGTCTCTCTTCCCCAGGTACTTGCGCATGCCGTCTGCTGCTTGCATTGTTGTGGCACTGCTATTCCTCATGGACACGTCATCGTGGGCTGACTCAGCGTTACAGGCACGGACACGTTTGGAAGTCTCCTTAGGGTAAGGGATGCATCAGGGGTGTATTGGGTGTGGCAGTTGTTCACGATGTATGCACACTGCCCCTGTCGATGTTTGGTGCCTCTGCAGCCATGTTGCATCACCATGGTACACATGACATGCAGCTGGGTACACCTGAATAGATGGTCAGACTTGTTGACAGTCATCAGTGATGGGATAGTGGATTGTGATGATGGCATCAATGTGTGTAACACTGCCCTCGGACACATACGGTTTGCATTGGCTTGACATGCTGTGGGACTTCCACATCAGCGGATCAATGGTGTATGGCAGGCTCTCCGTGAGCAGCTGTGGGTGTTTAGCTGTTAGCCGACACTTGTGTGCCAGTTCCATGGCTATCACGCATTTGTGCTGCAGAAGGGGGGTGCCAGTGTTGGACCCACATGTTACTCCACATGAAGTGTTCATGTGTACTTCAAGTAGCCTCTGCAATCCCGAAAACATGACTAATAAAGGTGTCCCTATGCCTCCAAGGTGCCTCTTCTCAGTCAATGCTGGTGTGTTGCCACGGTGCATCCAGCATGTCTGGCATGGTTTTCCGTGATAGTGGCTATGTGTCTATGTGTTGAGTAGCAAGATGCAAGCTGTGTGTGTGGGATGAGACTGTGTATTGTGCATGATGTCCATGACTGTGTGGGTATTGTGACATGTGCCATCCCCATGCATCCAACGTTGGCCAGGCCACCATTCTCTGCATCCACCAGACTCAAGCTTGCAGGACATGGTTCTGCCACCTGTCTACACATACCTGGGTGCCCCCCAGGACACTGGACATGATCCCTGACCTCTGCGCATGACTGTTGCTGTACTCAATATATCTGTCAGCACGGTTGTGCGGCCACCCCCTCAGCTGGTTGGGCCCATCACGGGTGTGTATGGTGCTCCATGTCTGTCTTGCCTAATACACTGTGACCCGTGTGTCCTGTGCCAGACTCAGGCCCCAGGGTGTGGATGGTTGAAGTCAAAAGAGAACTCAGGCATGTGTAGACTTTACAAGACACATGTAAGGTAATAATGCAACCAGCAGGCATCTTCTCTTCATGGTGTGACTTTTTATTTTAGTGGGAGGGGGGGGGGGATGACATGAGGGGCTTTCCGGGTGTTTGGAATCCAAAGTTCAGTAGGGGAGTTGGTGTCCTTGCCATTTGAAATCCTCAGAGTCCATGCCACAGTCTTTGTCAACATTGGTCAGACAGTGACCAGCAAGGCCATGTGGCAGAGAATGTCTTTTGATGCTGTGCTGCTGTTGCTCCAGTGGGCCAGGTGCCAGGCCAGGTGTCCTGGGAGATGGTGCTGTAGCGCCGACCCTCACGGTCTTTTCCGTGGACGACCCGCCCTCCTGCGGGGACCCTCAGAAGCAGGCCGTGACGATGATTGGGATGCTCCATCGGATGTTTCCTCCTCCTCCTCCTGATCCCTCCCTGTGGGTGGTGATGTTCTACGCCTTCTGGCACAGGGAGGGTTGCCCATGTTGTCGGCCATCCGACGGAGTGTATCGTGAATTCCCGTGTACGCCGTCACGAGCTCTGCCTGTCCGTCCTCCATCCTCTGTTGGTGTTGCAGTAGACAGGCATGTAGCTCCGCATGTTGCTGGGCCTGCTGGGTCTTGATCCCCTCGAGGACGGACACAACCTGGGCCAGGCCCGTGGTGTCCTGCCGGTATGTGTCCAGGATGTTTCGGACATGGGAATATACCGGATCCCCAGCCAACTGGTCAGGCTGGTGCCTCCGCCGTCCTCCACTCCCACCACCCCTGCCCACTTGCACCTGGCCTGCCCTTGTGGGCACATCGGGTCTCCGGGACCCCTGAGGGGTGGCATTGGCGTTGTCGCCTGCCTCCTCCTGGGTGCCCGGGACACCGTGTCCCTCCTGGCCAGCCTGGCTGCTTTGTGGTGGTGGGGCAGGGATCCTGGGTGTCTCCTGGGATGTGGCAGGAGTGGGGGTTGTGGTTGGCCCCGTTGTACCTGACGCAGGTGCTGCAGGTCGTTGGACACCAGAGGGGCCAGGTTGGTCGGGGTCGTCCACAGAGTGGTGAGAGTCGTCGCTGCCGGTGGGATCGGCCTCCCGCAGAGCCGGGTCCTGTGAGTCTTCCCCCCCAGTGTTGGGGGGTGAACCACGAGGTTGACCTGTGTGCGAGAGAGACAATGTTAATTTTGGTCCATGCAACATCCATGTTTCATCAGTTTCAAAGTTGGAACATTTCCTCTGGGAATTTGGATCTGTCTTGCATTCCACTCACAGTGCACTTGTGCATGGGTGTGTCCCTTGGGCACAGCTTTGGCGCCTTTAACTATGTGTGGCACAGTCTTACTTGCTGCGTCAAGTGTGACTGCAGTTAGCAGTGGAGTGGGCAGGTGTGGCGAGCCGTGCATTGGTGCCTTCCGTGTTGCACTGTACGTGGGCACATGAAGTAGTTACACACACTTATATGATGCAGGTAGCTGTCGTTGTGCTCGTGCACAGGTTGTGACATGGCCCTGTGTTTTGCCATGGAGGAGAGGGGGGGTGCTGGCACTGGCCACCCTTGTCTACATGCACGCAGTCCACCTGCTGACGAGCAGACATTGACACACACCACATGGCTGATTTGCTCTCCCTGTGTCTCCCTCCCTCTCTGTCCCCCTCTCCCTCCCTCTGTGTGTCAGCCTCCTCCCTCTGTCCGTCTCCCTGTGTCTCCCTCCCTCTCTGTCCCCCTCTCCCTCCCTCTCTGTCCCCCTCTCCCTCCCTCTGTGTGTCAGCCTCCTCCCTCTGTCCGTCTCCCTGTGTCTCCCTCCCTCTCTGTCCCCCTCTCCCTCCCTCTCTGTCCCCCTCTCCCTCCCTCTGTGTGTCACCCTCTGTCACCTCAGCCCAGCTTCCTGGGCACACACTGTTAGCAGATCTTTGAATGGCCCTTGGCTTGTTGATGTGAGTTTGTTTCTGTTCTCCAGGCACCCATTGGGTGTAGTGTGTGTCTCTGCGCTGCTGCTGTGGTGGTGTGTGCTGCCACTCTTTCACAATGTTGGCTGTTCATTAGCTGCTGTCATGTGCAAAACAGTGCCTTCACCCCATGTGTTAATGCAAGGCGTCCGCCATTTGCTGGCGAGTCTTTCCTGTGTTGGGACACACTGTTTGTCTGGCTGTGACCTAGGCCATGTGGGCAGAGGGCATTGTTGTCTGCTTCTGAGTTGCACTATGTGATTTTTTGGGCCCACCCTCCCGCCATCCGGGTTACCGTGTCATGTGTTGGTGTCTTCTGTGGCCTGTGACTTGACATTGTCCAGCTGGGTGCATGGGGCATGGTGGCGCCAGTGGCATGTGCGTGTTCATGGAGTGTGGTTGAGTCATGCGATAGCTTGGGGTGGTTGCGTGCCTGTTTGTGAGTTTGGTTGTGGATGACGTTCCCCCCATGTGAGGTGCGTTGTTTGTGTACTCACCCGGGTCTCGGAGTCCTCCTAATCCTGCGACTGCCTCCACCGGCAGTATGGCCATCACCCTCTCCTCCCAGGGATGGTAGTGTACGGGTCTGCGGGACGGCCCTCCTCCAGTGACGTTGGCCTGGTTGTGTTCATCCGTCATCTTGGCTCGGACCCTCCTCCGCAGATCGTACCACCTGGCTTGGCATTCCTGCTTGTTCCTTCTGGTGTCCGCAACAGCATTCACAGCATCGACGATGGTCTGCCACATGGCTGTATTTTCTGAAATGCTGGTCTGTCTGACCAATGTTCCAAAGAGCTGTGGCTCGACTCTGAGGATTTCATCGACAAGGACCTCCAACTCTCGGTTACTGAACTTTGGATTCTTGTTAGTGGGCATGGTGAGGGGTGTGGGTGTGGATGGTGTGGGGGGTGGGTGTGGATGGTTGTGGGTGTGTGGGTGTGGTTGTGCAGGTGTGTGTGTGAATGTGATGATGGGGTGTTTGTGAAGGTGGTTGTGTGAAGGTGTGCAAGTGTAAGGTGTGTACACCCCTGTACGTTCGAGTCGTACCCCCACCCCTGTACGTGTCGTACCACCGTGTATGTACACCCCAGTTTGTGTCGTACCCCCTCGTGTATGTACACCCGTGTACGTGTCGAAGCCCCACCCGTGTATGTACACCCCAGTACGTTCGAGTCCTACCCCCACCCGTGTACGTGTCGTACCACCGTGTATGTACACCCCAAACTAGAAAGTTTGGGGTGTAGGTTGTCTGTGGGGTCTGGCAGCAGTGAGTCTGTTGCAAAGGCTCATGGTTTGTGTGTGTGGGCCCTTTTTATTGGTCCATTGGTGGGTGTGGCTGTGTTTGAAGTTTGGGTGGGTGTGTTATAAGGAGTGGTGGTGTTTTGGGCCTCTGTTTGTTTTTGGCAGTTGCAGGTCAGTGAATGTGTTGTTTTGGTAGTTGTTGGACATGTTTTGTGGCATTGTGCCATTCGAATGGTGTATTCTTGTGTCGTTTTGGTTTGTCCTGGTTGTGTACGTGCGTTTTTTGGCGTGTATACGGTGTGTACATGGCCCATTTTGTTGTACAGTGCTGTCCTTGTGTGTGGCTTGGTACGAGTCGTACATTCGGTTGTGATGTTGGGGTCTGGGGTGCGCTCCGTCCTTAGGATGTTGTGGTGGGGGTACGCTCCATGTATACGCGGGTGGGGGTACGACTGTGACGTACACGGGTGTAGGTACACGGGGGTACGACATGTACAGGGGTGTACATACACGGGTGGGGCTTCGACCCGTACACGGGTGTACATACACGAGGGGGTACGACACGTACAGGGGTGGGGGTAGGACTCAAACGTACTGGGGTGTACATACACGGTGGTACGACACGTACAGGGGTGGGGGTACGACTCGAACGTACAGGGGTGTACATACACGGTGGTACGACACGTACAGGGGTGGGGGTAGGACTCGAACGTACTGGAGTGTACATACACGGTGGTACGACACGTACACGGGTCGGGGTACTACTCGAACGTACAGGGGTGTACATACACGGTGGTACGACACGTACAGGGGTGGGGGTAGGACTCGAACGTACTGGGGTGTACATACACGGGTGGGGCTTCGACATGTACACGGGTGTACATACACGAGGGGGTACGACACGTACAGGGGTGGGGGTAGGACTCGAACGTACTGGGGTGTACATACACGGTGGTACGACACGTACACGGGTGGGGGTACTACTCGAACGTACAGGGGTGTACATACACGGTGGTACGACACGTACAGGGGTGGGGGTAGGACTCGAACGTACAGGGGTGTACATACACGGTGGTACGACACGTACACGGGTGGGGGTACTACTCGAACGTACAGGGGTGTACATACACGGTGGTACGACACGTACAGGGGTGGGGGTACGACTCGAACGTACAGGGGTGTACATACACGGTGGTACGACACGTACAGGGGTGGGGGTACGACACAAACGTACAGGGGTGTACATACACGGTGGTACGACACGTACAGGGGTGGGGGTAGGACTCGAACGTACTGGGGTGTACATACACGGTGGTACGACACGTACACGGGTGGGGGTACTACTCGAACGTACAGGGGTGTACATACACGGTGGTACGACACGTGCAGGGGTGGGGGTAGGACTTGAACGTACTGGGGTGTACATACACGGGTGGGGCTTCGACACGTACATGGTGTACATACACGAGGGGGTACGACACGTACTGGGGTGTACATACACGGTGGTACGACACGTACAGGGGTGGGGGTGGGACTCGAACGTACAGGGGTGTACATACACGGTGGTACGACACGTACACAGGTGGGGGTAGGACTCGAACGTACTGGGGTGTACATACACGGGTGGGGCTTCGACACGTACACGGGTGTACATACACGAGGGGGTACGACACGTACTGGGGTGTACATACACGGTGGTACGACACGTACAGGGGTGGGGGTACGACTCGAACGTACAGGGGTGTACATACACGGTGGTACGTCACGTACACGGGTGGGGGTACTACTCGAACGTACAGGGGTGTACATACACGGTGGTACGACACGTACAGGAGTGGGGGTACGACGCGAACGTACAGGGGTGTACATACACGGTGGTACGACACGTACAGGGGTGGGGGTACGACTCAAACGTACAGGGGTGTACATACACGGTGGTACGACACGTACAGGGGTGGGGGTAGGACTCAAACGTACTGGGGTGTACATACACGGGTGGGGGTTCGACACGTACACGGGTGTACATACAGGGGGGGGTGTACATACACGGGGAGTACGACTCGGACGTATGGGTGCTGGGGGGAGTGTTGGGCGCGTATGCGGGCCCATGTCTCCATGGTTGCTATGGGAGTTCGGTGCGGACGGTGTTTTTACCATACGGTTGTGAGATCGGACGCACGGGTTGGATCGTGATTCCTCGGTCGGACTTCACTTTTCACATTTGTACGGTAAATCGTCCGAGGACGTGTCGGACACATTTTCCGACCCGAGGGCGTGTGGGGAATAATTCCCAAGGCGGTTCGTATGGACTTTTTACCGTGCAAATCGTGATTGCCAGTTTGTACGGCACTTGTACGATTCGTACGGTAAAAAGACCGGATACGAGTCGTACGGGCCATTTTTTTACCGGATCGTGATCGGCACCTCTATCTTAAGCAACAGACAGGTCCACAACACGCCTGAATTCTAAAAAGGCATTACCTTGCTGTGCAACTCTCCTCTCAATGTATAACGTGGGCAAAAGGGTGGAGGCGAGCCTCTATACATGGCGGGATCTCTTCACTGATAAGATGCCTTGTCCCTTTGAGGATTTGATGGAGAATTATGATATACCAACAGGATCCTTCCTTATGCTGTCTTTGTCCACCAAGTTTATTCAATCTGGAACTGGACTCATAATGAATCTGTGAATCTGCAACTTCACAATGAACCATAGAGGGGTGGGTGCTGCCCATCATGGGAACGGCCGTACCACCACCTCCCAAAAAAACTATGCTGACAGTCTTTCTGCCCCCTCCTCCCTGGTGGCAAATGGGGCTGATTACCCCCAATCTGCCCCCGGTGGGAAAGCCCATTGGACACCAAGGACATATAATATATATATATATATATATAGGGGGTGGGGGTTTTCCACTATGAGTATGGCCATGACCCCACCCCCATAAAATATGCTGAGTCTTGCTGCTCCCCGGGGAATTATTGGGGGTGATAGCCCCCAATCTGCCCCCGAGGCCAAAAGCCCCCTAGACACCAGGGCTTAATTAAAAATATATATACATAGCGGTGGGGGCTGGCATCATGTGCATGGCCATGACCCCACACCAAATAAAATGTGCTGACAGCAAAAAAATACCCTCTAAATCATATGCTAGACAAATTCAGAGATATACAAATAACCAATGCTCCTAAACTCCACATATTGTGCCCATTTCAGAAATACATAGGTTTCCTTGCTACCCATTTTTCACTATACATATTTCACCCTGCAAACTGGTCTGTACTAGGTGCAGAATAAAAAAACATTATATGGTGCAGCTCAGTTGTTGGCTCTGGGTACCTTGGGTTCTTGGAAATCGTACAACCCCTATATATCCCCACAACCAGAAGGGTCAAGCAGAAGTAATGCTGTATTGCTTTTGTAACTCTGCCATTGAGACAAAAAGTTACAGATTAAAACGTTTTCACAATTGGCCGTTTTATTGTACTAATTTTCAGTGTTTGTTTATTTCAACAGTTTGTTTATTTGGGAACACATTGAGGGATCTACACACATGACCACTTGCTGAATTTGGAATTGTGTCTACTTTATAGAAATGTATAGCTTTTCTGGATCACCCATGGGTTTCACACTGGTTTCCACCACAAACTGGAAGTAGGTTGAGTGCATAAAAAATAGGAAAAATGGGCTACTCCTTTGAAAAAAGCCAAACCTATGGTCAAAATGTGTTTGTTTTTTCAATTCAGCTTTGCATGTTCCTGAAAGCAGGGAAGATGGTGACTTCAGTACAGCAAACTGTTTGTGGATGCCATTTTAAGAAAAAAAAGACACTTTGATCCAGAGTACATTTTTCCAATTTTTGCCCAAAACTCAAAATGTAGCTGTATTTTGCCTATTTTCTCGGTCCCCTCTAGAGGAATCCACAATCCCGGGGTAACTTTGAAATCCCCAGGATACTGAAAAAAAGACTCAAATTTGGACGGATACCTTATGTGGAAAAATGTTATGGAGCCCTAAGTACCTACTACCCCCAAATATCCAAAAAGGGGCACAGCACTCAGGAGAAAAGGTGCAGCAGTTAATGGTTTAATGCTCTCTAACAGAAATAATCTGGTTGGCTGGAATTCACCTAATTTATTTCCAAAGCATGGGCATCTTTTTCTTTTATATTTGATTGAGAATATCAAAATGTTCACAGACTAAAGGAAGGAAACCAAGAAAAATATTCATATATTGCATAACATGTTATTTGTTTAAGGAGGAAAAGGGTCACATTTACAAAATTAAAAACCTGTCTGATATTCACAAACACTTGAAGGAATAAACAAAAAAAGAGTGATGTATACCCTCCTCCATTTTGGGTGCAGCACACCCGGTTAGCTTACCCTAGCCCTCAGATTTGCTGATTAAGCCAGGCCTGTGACATGAAAAAGAACTGGATAAGTTTCTCATGCCCCACTCTGTGAACAATACACATTTGAAAAAAATGCCTATCAAGCATAATAGACCTGTCCGATTACTTGCAGACACAAGCCTACATCGTTTCAGGCTACCCTAACGTGACGTGACCACGCAACTGAGGAGGAGGAGCTTGTGCCATGCTGTTTACCGCGTCCCGTAGAGAGCAGCCGCACACCCGTCCCGCCGCAGAAAAATTACCCGAAATCCGAAATTGCACGCTGTGACCAAGGTCGTTTGCCGGTTGTCGCTGCCGCTGCCGTTGCTGTTTGTTGGTGCCGATTGGCGGTCTGCGAGGCAGCTGGGGCAGAAAGTGACAACAGGTCCCTGAGGGCGTCGGAGGTGACAGAGAGCGGAGGACTGTGTGCAGGGTGCAATGGGCTGTGGGCGACCAGTGAAGCGAAGCCAGTGAAGCTTCTAAATTGACTGCGCAGTGGAGCTACAGACGCATAGAGGCACAGAAACCCAGAGACCCAATGAACAGCAGAGTGCAAGGTCAAGGTCTCTGCTGTGTGGAGCAGAGTCGAAAGTCGGAAAAGCAGGCGATACGGAGGCTGAGCGGTGAGGTGGAGTGAGGGTGACGGGCTCGGGCGGGCCCTCGGGCAGGTACAGGGCATAGGAGCAATTGAGAGGGTCCTGTGGAGCTCCCTCCCTCCTTGCAGCTCGGCTAAGCTCTGCCCTGCTTCAAGATATCAAGCCGCTAAGCCACCAAAACCACAAAAACCACTAAGATCCTGCCAAGATCAGATCCTGTCAGGACCCAGGGTCTTGTTCGTTCCCCGTTTAACCCCCGCCCTGCCCCCGCCACAATTTCACCAAGATTCTGTAAAAACACTGTTAAAATTAAAATCATAAGTGCAAACCGTCCCCAGCGAGAAAGACCTGTTGACCCTGTTGGACTTGTTGGACCTGTTGGAAGTTTCTTGGAGTCAGAAGGTGCCTGTGGTGCCTGTAGTGTCTGTAGTGTTTATTGGAGTCAAGCGCGGCTGTCTCCCAGAGACTCTAGTGCCTTGTTGAGGCGGTCTGAAATACATCCCCGTGAGCTTTGGAAACCCTCTGGAAACTCCGTCCGCTCATCACTCCTCGTCACTCTTGCTTCAGCCCCCCACCATTTTGACATAAAAAAATATATAACTTCCTCCATTTTTCCAGCCGTTCTCTCACTGCTACTGTCACAGTCCTACTCTAATTTTGTTATTCTGCTGACTTATTGCCCATAGCCTATGATTGCCAGCACTAATTCTCTATAGCTGCCCGAGCTTGTGAGACTGCTAGTGTAGCAATACGTAGCCATACGTTGGAGTGTGGAAACTCGGCGCTCGGTGTTGCATGAGCGGCGCATCGGTGCACTGGCGCATTGGAGCTATACCTCTCTGGCTGTGCTGGCCGGTCTGGCTAAGGGTCCCTTAATATAAGAGTTAACATTTGACCGCAAAGAAATTGCGCTCTGACAGATTGGTGTACACAAGAGCATGCAAAAAACTACAGCTAATCCCTTAAGGAATAACTCACTGCAAATAAACATCCTGAAAAGTTTCAATACTATCCCTTCCTTCTTCCCAAAAAATGGAATAAGCCTAAATTTAGCAGGGATGTTGGAGTCTATTCAAAAAGATCATGAAGAGGCTAATGTAGCCTCCGGAAAATCATTGCCAGTAGTACCCTCTAATTTATCTCCCAAAACAGGGGGAACTTGGTCTAGAATGTTCCCAACACTTGGAATCTAGGGGGGCTGACTCTTTGTTGGCAAACTTAACCATCCACCTCCCTTGTAAATGGAGTCTCCGAACTCGAAGGGGTATCTCAACTAGTGCCAAAAGCGGGAGAACCCATAATGGAAGATTTTACGCTCCCCGACATTAATCTGAATCAATCTCCTAAAATGTCTTATGCACCTAATCTAGAGTCGTCCAGGATACATATTCCTGCTACTTCACTTTCCTCCAAGGACTGCCCGTTAAAATGCAACCGTTCAGTAGTAGACCTAGTGGAACAAGCCTATTAGATTCACAGGGCTCTTCTACTCCTGATCTATATCCGAATTTTCTCCCTTTAATTAATAATCCAGAGCCAAAAATGTTGATGTAGGAATCATTACTTTGCCTGGAAAGAGTGTTGTCTTCCATCTTAGCATTAATGGAGAAATCAGTAAGTAACTCCGAATTTATTCTGGACTCTCTATTGACCCTGACTAAGTTTATAGCCTTTGAGCAAAAATTATCGACTAGTAAAGCCTGCCTATTTCCCTCCTGTAAGCCTAATTCTGGGAAAGGGGCCTCTCCACCTTTACGTTTGGAGGAAAACCTCAATCAGCTTTAGCCTACTCAAACAGCCTCTCTCCCCCATGCTAAATGGCGGGACTTTGGCATTCAGGCGGGTACGCCTTTTTCTAGTAGGAAAAATAAAATCAAATTGAAAGAAAATGATGATATATTTGATAAACTACACACCTCTGCTCTACAGCAGCTTTTCGATCCTGAGACTTTAACTACAGTGGCTGTACCTAAGTCCCGCTTGCAAGCTAAGAAAGAAAATACAAATCCAAGTACAATTCGAAAGGTTTTTCCTATTTTCTAAAAACAGGTGTAAAATCTCCTGAGCATCCTATTGAGGAAGGACTAAAAGCTGGTTGCTCACTCACTGAGGAAAAGGACATTAAGAATAAAAGTAACAGCGTTTGTAAGAAAAAGAAGAAGGAGAAAAGGGAAAAACGTCGAAGGATGAATAAAAAACAGGATGAAACGGCTACACTTTGACCCTAACCTAATTCACAATATACCATCTACTTCAGAATTAAATGTTTTGAAGAAGGAAGATGGTCAAGCAGAGCTCAATCTATTGGGACCTTGTTCTTCACTTTTGAACCCAAGTGCACCAATTAAATCCACCCAAGATGCATCTGTACTAGATATAAGTGTTCCCCCTACTGCTCAGAGTATCTTGAACCCTAATGCTTCTCTATTTGCTCCCTCCTTAGGTAATATTGTTATTTATAATCCTATTGAAAATATTCCTGAGGTATCCTGTCTAGTCAATCCCTCACATGTTGCCACTTTTGCCCTGCATTTTTCGTTTATTTTTGACCATGAACCATTTATGAATAGGACCTTTCTGTTGGGAATCTTTGCTGAAATCCAAGGCCTTCGAATGATTGAAAGCAATGACATCGCCCTGGTTGAGGTTCAAAAATACATTCATTTTAGGGGCGCAAGAGTAACGTTTGCATCCAAAGCTATCTCCAACCTGATAATGTCACATAGTGATCAATTACGCTGTTGTGGCATTGATGTTTCAATACCTGAGGAGGAGCTAGCCTTAAAAAAAGTGGCCCAAAATAAGCAATCTAACATTGATCTAAAAACCACCACAGGGGGCAAACCCTTCTTGGAGAGTGAGAGTATATTGCAGGTCTTCCTTGGTAAAGAAGGTAGGAGGGTCTCGCTTCTCACAGAGGAAAATACCCAGAATATACTTTCTGCAGAGGAGGAAGACAAGAAACGGAGTTGGGTAGCAGGCGCTCTTAATACAAAAAGATCCTTGGGCCTAAAATGTGGGAACTCCTCCTAGCTATCATTTTAAGGTGATATCTTGGAACACAGCCGGCTTAAGCACTAATAAAAATAAACTCTTATTCTTGAAAGAGCAGAGTGCTGACATAATTTGTCTACAAGACACTTGGATCATAAAGGACTGGTCCACTGAAGATTATATAGTACTGAGCCGGCCTGCGCTCCCAGTGAAAAGAGGACATGCTTAAGGAGGGATCGCTATTATGCTAAGTACAAGTCTTAGTTGGTCATATAAATACATTTTTCATGCCTCTCATTTAATTCAGGCAGTTAAACTAGATCACAAGGATTCCCAGGATCATTTGAATTCCTTGTTGATCATAAATACATATTTACCTCTCGACACATCTTACTCTTGCCTATTAAAGGATTTATTTGGTTTTATCTCCTCTACCATGGAAAGTGAAGACTGCAGGTTCTTAATGTTAGTAGGAGATTTGAACTCTAAATTCTCTTCTCATAGTATAAGGGTATTCTCTAACGTCGCAAAAAAAGAAACCCCTAAATATCCCCAATGTCCAATTTCCGAATAAAAGCAGGACTGACAAAAGAGGAGTCTCATTACTTGAAGGTCTCAGAAGTTTAGACCTCATAATTGTTAATGGGAGACTAGAAAAGGATATCCCAGCAAATTATACCCGTAAGGCACCAACTGGGAGATCTATTATAGATTACTTAATTGTCTCTGCAGATTTCTTTTGTAAACTTAAATACATGGAAGTTCTGGGAAATGTTCTTAGCGACCATATGTTGATTTGCTCTAAATTTGAATTCACTTGTGCTAAGGTAGGCCCCTGGAATTTTAAAGGCAGCACAGTAGGGTTCAATACAACAAACAGCAGAATTCATTTGAATACTCAAGCGACCGCTAAATTAAAAGCAAATTTAACGGCTCTGATAAGAGATCAGCAGCATTTAGTAACAGCTGAGCGTGATTCTACCCAATCTGACTTACTCGAAGCCTTTTCCCATAAAGTAGGCTCTTTAGCTATATCATGTAAAATATCACATGCTCCAGTCAAACTGAGCTTTCAGTCTCATAAAATGCTTACTACAAATAGGGAAATAAATAAATTAGTGAGGGCCCAGTTCCTGAATTTTTCATTGGAGCAAAGTAATTTAATAACCTTTTAAAGCGGAAAAGACAGAGAAAAAAACGCTCCCTAAGAAAAATAAAGGAAGATGGTGTTTAGGTGCAGTTAAAAGAGGCAGCCTCAAACCTGAACACATCTTACGCCAATTTACAAGATCGCCCAAAGACAAGGTAGCGTCCCGATTCCTGGACCTTTGGCTTGTAGTAGCAAAGCGCCTCATCACCAGGAGATGGAAGGCGCATGACCCACCACACACACGGGCCTGGAGCTCCTCATTCCAGGCATGGGCCAGGGCGGAGGGGACTGCCATCCGCACGGAGGACACTCTGGGGCTGCGGAGGGAGCCCATGGCGGACCGCTGGGAGCAGTTACTTGCTGAGCTCCGGCGCTTGGACGGGGAGGGTACCACGGGCTGCATAGGGGTAGTCAGACACGACAGCGCAAGCGGCGGCGCAGTGCAGGCAGCATCGCTGACGGGATAGCATAGCCCCCATTATCTCTGGCCTAAGGACGGGGCGTCTGTGAACACTTGGGGATAGTTGCATCCGTGGGAGTTGGGGGGGGCGATCCAAGGGGTGGGGGGGGAGTCGGGGTAGGAAGGGGGAAGGAGCAAACTATGTGTATCACTGTTCACGCTGCCTCTGTTATGGGTTCTTCTTTTGCATTGTACGTAACTTCTCTGTTTTTTGACGCCTAAGTTGTGTGGGCGATATAAGTTTCCATGCACGGCTCAGTGGCTGGTATGCGGTGGCGATGGCCCCTTCTCAAGTGACGACACCAGAACTGATAAGGACAATGTAGCCGGCTCCTAAGCGGGTGGTGGTTGGCGCATAGCCCGACAGCAGGTTATATTCTCTTGCCCGCAGGCACGGTTTACCAATCTGTATATGTTTATGAATCTCTGTGTATAAAGTATGCTGCCGTAACATGTATTCTTTTACCAAAACTAAAAACTAATAAAAACAGATTTGCAAAAAAAAAAGAGGCAGCCTCAAAAAGTAATTCCAAAAGGTATTGGGAAATAATCACCGACTGTTGTGGCACAAGAGTGAAATCTCTCTCCATACCCATTAAAGAAGAGGATTGGACACTTCACCTGGTAGAACTCTACTCTGTGAATTTTAATTCATCCAGTTCAGGCACCACGACATTCGATCTGTTTAAAACCCCTGCATTCAACTATGTTCACTCAATTAGTGACGTGGCTGGTTCTATTAAAAAAATGAGATCCTCAGGAGCAATGGGCCCTGATGAAATTCCCATGATGGTAATTAAAAAGGAGCCACTTCCGTGGGCCACCTATCTAGCTCCACTGTTTTATTTTTGCTACTCTCAGGGAAGACATCTCCATCTTGGTCAGGGAGTATTCTAATCCCTCTGTACAAAAAAGGTCCTAGAACACATCCAGGTAATTACCGGCAAATAGCCTTATTAGATGCGGCAGGGAAAATATTTGCACGTAGTATTCTCGATCACCACACAGAATGGGTGATGGAGAAGCAGGTCCTCCCTAGAGAACAAGCAGGTTTTAGAAAAAATCATTCTACCTTAGATAATATCTCCATGTTGAAATTAATTGAGGAGAAATACATAATTTGTCGTAGGTCAAATGTATATATGGCTTTCAAAGATTTTTCAACGGCCTTCGATAAGGTAGATCGACCACTACTATGGAGAAAATTGCAAAAAATGGGATTGCCTTCTCCCCTGCTATCCTTAATTATCGCACTATATTCTCAAATTTGGTGTCAGATATTAATGAGAGGAAATCAAGGGCTGTCAGATGTAATCCCTACAGGAAATGGCTTGAAACAAGGTTGCTTGTTAGCACAGTTGCTATTTTCTTTATATATAGCAGATTTACCTGATTGTTTCTCTCAGTCAGAGGGAGATGCACCAAAGATAAGTGGCCGGCCTTTTGCATGTCTCCTATATGCAGATGATATAGTAGTGATGGATCTAACCCCTATCGGGCTGAACAGAAAGCTGATATCACTACAGAATTACACAGTGGCCCATTTCTTGAAGATAAACGTATCTAAAAGTAAAATCTTGATCATGAAATGTAACAAAAGTAGAAAATCAAGTAATTTTAAATGGCAAATTGGTCCTGAAAAGCTGGAGGTGGTAGATTCATACGTCTATTTAGGGAAACTAATAGCGGGTAGTACGAAGAACAAACTCCATATTGAACATAGTTCCTGTAAAGCTGCATCCCACGCCAATGGATTGCGTATCTTCTACAGTGTGATGGGCAGAAGGCATTTTTTACATCTACTGATGGTTTTCAAAGCGAAAATCCCTCCAACCCTGCCCTATGCCATTGAATCAATCCCTGTTAAGGACTGGAGTTTTTTAGATAGGATTGAAGGCCAGATTCAACGTAAACTATGCAATTTTAACACATTAGTTACATCAGCTGCTACTAGACTGGAATTTGGCTTGATAAGCTCCTATATCCAAGGTATATCCAGTGTTTTATGTTGGGGATATCAGTTAAAAAAATAGCGAGCCTGATTCATTAAGAGGTTTCATGTGTCAGGAAATCTTTGGCGAGAAGGCAGGGAACTACTCCTTCTATCGTGATTTCTCTTTGGCACTAAAACTTTTTTGAGTACAAGAGGAATCAGTGATTACTCTCCCACCATTAGAACTTAAATCTTTTTTAAAAACCTTAAGTGGCAAGATTAGCTATAATAGAGATATTAAATTGTGTAAATCTAAAGAGAGACTAAAGATAATAGCCAGGACAAACTCACAGAGAATCTCACAGAAATATCTAGTTTGGAATTTAGAGCATGGGAATCGACGACTGCTCACTCTATGTCGTATGAATCTTTTACCCTTAAACGACTTGACAGCAAACTGGTCCCAGAATCTGAAAAATTGAAAAATGTGTAAATTCTGCAAGCTGAACATTCAGACCTTGGACATATTTTGTTTATCTGTCCAGCATTGGTTCTGAGTCTTCGTCGCTGGCTTCGGCAGATGTTTTTACAAAACTGTGTTAAAATTGTAGCTTCAGCCCGTGACTTTTTCTTTAGCCCGAAGAATGAAGCAGTCTGTGTAAAACTATTCAATTATTTTAAAGAGTTTATGTATATTTTTTAAATCTTTTATATATTCTTTTAAATGGGTTGTTAACACCTGTGTCTGTCATCCTTTTATGAAGTATTAATATTTTCTCCTTTTTCAGATTGTATTTTGCACTTTTACTGGCTGCTATTTATTGCTCTTTGCACAGTTAGGATATGTTGTGCTCGTCTCTCACTTTTCTCTCTCGTTGCGAATCTCAAAATTTAATTGAAGCGGGACATTAGACTGTACCTTGCACATGAACTGGCCACTTCTGAATTGCTTTTTGCACAGATTAGGATATGCCCTGTTACTCCTTTTTTCTTGTTGCTAACTTTAAACTGAACTCTCTGTCGAAGCTGGATTTTGAATTATATTTTGCACATGAACTGGCTGCTATTTATTGCTTTTTGCACCCTCTAGGTTATGTTTTGTTATTTCAATCCTTCTGCTGTTAATCCTAATCCCTATCTTCTGCCAAAGAGGTTACGTGTTGATACCTAAATGCTTGAAAAATCTTAACTAGCACAGATGAGATGCGTATTTTTCTATACTTAGATGAAGCTGGTATTTTATTTTTTAGTACGGCCTTAAATATGCGTCACTTACTTTGGTTGAGGTCTCTCGGGCCTCTGTTCTTGCCTATGAGCTAAATGGTATTACTGTTGAAAACCTTAGTTATTTCGCCATTAGGGTAAATGTCAACATCTACTAATGTTATGTAAGGGAAAATCTAGACCTGCTATGTAGGCTTTTGAAAAAGAATGATGGTCCGAGAAATGAGTTTTTCTTATGTTTTATTTTATTTATGTAATAATTTGTATGTATTTTACTGTGGACCTCATTAGAGTGCCAAATCTTTAATAAATATTGAATAGAATCGGCTACCCTAATCAGTTCATACACAATAGGCAATTTCATTAGTGGGCTTTATCATACCATGAACTATTATAAAAATGTGGATTAAAAGAATCATGATTATTAAACTGCGTCCAACAACATGGCAGAGCAGAAATGAATGCACAGCTTCGTAGCAAAGATGAAAGACAGCTCTCTCATTCTAAACCTTTCAAAGAACCGTTGAGAACCACTGGTAGTCAAACTACTGACCACAACCAAAGAATCCAGAACAGTGCTAGAAGGTAAAATGTATGCAATCACAATAGAAGTTTATTGAATCAGGATAGACCGATGAATGTCCTCTGAGAGGTCGAAAGCAACAGAAGAAGACATGGACTATATAACAACATAGGTACATGAGATGAGAGACGCTAGCATCAAACTTCAAAGTGCCACTTGAACACTAGAAGAAAAGACAGGAGACACTGAAGGAAGATCATGCAGCAACAACCTGACATTCCTAGGATACCTGGAAAGATGTGGGGAATCACTTTTGGAACTCTTTGTAGAGAAATGGATGCTTGAAAACCTGCATCTGCATGGGAGTTGGAAAATGGATTATTAGTAGTGATAAGTATTGACTTACCACTAGTAATAAGGCCACAAACACACTAAAAGGCTCAGACAAGGTCTCAATAAATTATTCCCTTGGTAGCTGGCAAACGAGCAGGTTGGCGTAACTTATGAGACAGGTATGTAAAGCATTTAAAAACACCAATACATGAAATAAGTAAGGCACAACACACAATACAAATTCCACCCCAATTTATAAAAATAGGTTATATTTTTAGGGAACAAATAAGACACCAAAATGAAAAAACTCCAATGTAGGGAACCTGAGAAATGAATTTTTAAAGAATAAACACTTTCTAGTGCTTAAAACCATATTGCACCACTATGGAACATCTAGGCGCATATGACCGGGACAAAGTCAAAGTTTGAGGCTGACCATGATAGAGGTCTGGTCAAAAACACTAAGCAGGAGACATCGGTCAAAATTTTACTTTCAGATTTAGACACATTTCTGGAGGACTTTTCTCTCCACGTCGAGCGGTCCCCTCCAGCAGGCCGATTCCGATGCGGCTTCGTTGGATTGCTTCTCCGCGAGGCCTCTGTCAAATCCTGGAAGTCTGGAGCTCCGGAGCTTTCAGTGGGACGAACCTGAATTCCAGGCCGGGTCAAGGTTGAAGGTAGCCTGCTTGACTTTTGACGTGGAGTTGGTCACCTTATGGAGCTTTTTGACAAACTTCACCAAACCTCTAACTTTTTCCTGAAGTTCCTCTTGAGGGTTAAAAGTGTTCAAAATACCAATCCAAGGGTCTGTAATCTCCTAGATGGTCCTTGGGATGTCTGGACTACAATTTCCACAATGCACCTGGCCATATCCTTAAAAGCCCACTGGATGCACTCCAGGACAGGGCCTTTTGGTCAAGATGATGAGTGGGCTCTGCTAACCTGCAGTTTGCAGGGAGTCCACTCCTTAATCCTTCTTGAAGCAAGGTAAAGTCCTTAGAGATGTAGTACCAGATTGTGCAGCAGGTGCAGTCCTTCAGAGTACAGTCCTTTGGGTGCACATCCAGATTTCAGTAGGGCAGTCCTTCTCATTGTAGTTTCAGGCAGCAGATTTTCACTCCAATGGGTAAAACGGAATTGCCAGTTTTTTTCACTCACCAGGGCTTATAAAACATATTTTATAATGCCCTTGCTTTGTGTTACAAGGCACCGTACTCCTGGGACACCTAAGGGAGACCTTAGGGGTGAGTTATATGTAATATAAAGTAGTGTGAGACTTTGGAAGTACCATTAAATCCAAAGTCAAAATTGCATATACTTATAAGGTAAATGAAAGCTGAAGTAGTGCACACAAGTGCATTATGTCTAATGGGCCTCTAAACCTACCTGCCTTATTATATACTAGGGATTTACAGCTAGGCTGTCAGTACCAAATATAATTATGCCTAATTTGCATATCCTTATACTCAGAGCGCTGACCCCGGGTCTGGTAAGCAAAACCCAGGGCGCAATTAGAGTCAGAAAACCAGCATCTAGTGGTCAAAATGGGAGCACAAAGTGGGAAACTGTTCTTCATTGAGAGAGCACATAGGTACCAGGCACTGCCACCAAAACTGGGAGCTCTTCCCAGAGCAATATCAGCCTGCTTTCTGAACTTTAGTGATGATGATGCACAACTACAGAGCTTGAGAAGCAAGGCAGTGGCACAATATAAAGATCTCTCAATAGAAATATATGAAGCCTACAGGCTACAAGTACGGTGTCTCTGGAACTGGTAAACTGATGCAGTGAAAAGAAAACTATGAGAAGAAAACTTGAAATATATACTGATGTTCGCAGCCAAGCTAAGAGACATTTAATCACATTTTGGGATTGGATGAAGAGCTGGAAAAGGTTGCAACAGACACGAAGAGATCTCTTTCCCAAACCCAAGCAAGGATGTAACAGACCGCTCCTAACCTGAAACGACAAGCAGTAGGCAAGGAGGCGAAACAACACAAAAGAGGAGAGGTTAATGACGCTGGTGCCTTAAGCATTGAATGACAAGAGCAGCCCATACAATAGGAGATGCATAAGAACGCTATAAAGTCACCGCCATGAAGACAGACTCCTAAGCTATAACACATCTAACACTAACAAAGAGGTGTGTGAAACTGACGCCATGCTCACCCAAAGTTTGTAGTGGGGGAACCATAATGGACCCACAGACCTCCCCCATTGAGCAGAGACAACACAAAGTTTATAAAACAGTCCCTCACTTCGGTCTGTATTACAAGTTGGATAATTGTTATGTTTAATTTAGAATTTGTTTGTAGAGCGGGGGTACTAGGAGATGAGAGAAGCCCAGAACACACAGTTAAAAACCCTGTACTGAACCCAGTTGCAAGTTATCGGCTGGCTTGGCAACCAGAACTAAAAAAGGTAACGTCTAGGGCACTAGAATCAAGCCCAGGGAGGGAAAAGGAAACATAAGCACTAGCACAACACCACATAACACAGAAGCAGCTGCAGAACTCAACGTGCACACACTAAGCCAAGCGATAATCACCACCATGTAAGGAACAATTAAATTGACCAAGGTCTAAACAATTACACCAAAAGATGTGTTCTATTAACGATAAGATGTAGATGAATTGTAGTAGTATTCTTACAAAAGACTTGGGGGCATATTATCAAGCACGGCGTTAAAATTATCGCCGCTTTAGCGGCAGAAAACTGCCGCTAAAGCTGCGATAATGGGCTTGATAATATGCCGCAAAGAATTCCCATAGAAGCCCATGTTGACACCAGAACATGGGCTTCTATGGGAATTCTCTGCGGCATATTATCAAGCCCATTATCGCCGCTTTAGCTGCAGTTTTCTGCCGCTAAAGCGGCGATAATTTTTAAACAGTTTCTTGATAATATGCCCCATACTTATTGGAAGATGAGGTACAAAAACTGAGGAAGAAATGGCCAATATGAGGCACAGAAGATAACCCAGTAACTCTTAGTTCACTAACGTCATTATCACCGGGGCCGGGTGTGGGGCAGGAATGTGTCTAAGTTCATATTTAAAAACTATGGGGCATATCAGCAACGAGGCGATATAAAATTATCGCCGCTTTTGCGTCCGTTTTAGGGCGAAAAGCAGTGATAATTTTATTGCCTAATTAGCAAGGTCACGCTATCGCGTGAAACCTTGCATTAGCGCCCGGATTCTTAATGCCCAGCTTTGCATCTCTAATGAGATGCAAAGTGGGCGTTCCTGACCTGACATGACTGGAGAAATGTCGCTAAGCGACATTTCTCCTATCATCAAGCCCCACGCTATGAAGCATAGCGGCAAGAAAAGTAGCGATAACACCTGTTATCGCTACTATCCTTACGCCTGCTTCAGGACTGATTTAGCCATGATATCCTATGGAAGGTGGCTATCATGGCTAAGTATGTGAGGCCCTATTAGCAAGCTATTGCCAAACTTCGTGAGATTATCGCAGATAATTTTACGTTTGGCAGTTAGCGCTAGGATTTTTATCGCTTTTGAGATAAGCGTTGCTAATAGCACGCTATCTCAGCGATAAAAATCCACGTTAGCCGGCGATAATTATCCTGGCGCTAAGTGCGCTTAGCGATAATTATCGCCGGTTGTTGCTGATATGCCCCTATCACTCTTAATAAATGCAGCCATATGATCTGAGGTACTAAGGTGAAACTTTTCCCATGTTAAAGAAATACACTTTTAAAATTTTGAAGAGGCTTTATCATATTTTTACTTAACATTTGTTGATCTAATTTAAATGGCAGCTATTTTCAGGGCTCTGCTCGTGCATGGACTCTCGAGTCAAGTCAGACCTTTGGATCGGCTCGGCTCTCCCTGTTAATTAGTCGGTTCGCCCATTTCTACACCTTAAGTAGGCCAGCAAGCAGCTAAAACTTCCTCTACGCAGAGGCGGAGCAGTGTGTGACTGCGCCTTGAACATACAAAAGGCGTATCATCGCCTTTACATTCCCATCTCGCCTTTGGAGAAGGTCCTCAAATTTCCACTACAACCACATTTTACCTGCCCAGGCAGACCCATGCCAGCCCATTCTGCCAGAAAGCTGGGTGACTCATGGCAAGAAGAGGGTCTTCTACAAACTGCTGACAATGACGAACAAAGTGATCAATGACTATCATGCCAACAGACTGACCTGGTGCACATCCTCCAGTAATTCACAAAACAACAAGACCTTGCTGCTGGCGGCAAAACCACCTTTGCAGCATCCAGAGACCGATGTTCCCACCTGCGTAGGTCCCATCTTTGGACTCTGTGCTCTGAGATTCAATGATTCCTCATGTTAACATTACCTTGATATGGCATCTTATGAGACTAGAACACTACAACAATGAATGACGCGGACCGCACCCAAAGTGTAAAGAGATCTAACATGATGCTGTATTGTTTACCATTATCATGCTGTTGCAGTGTCTTTGTTGGTGTTTTGCTGCCTCAGCATCTTTGTCCGAAACCTCAACTCCCCCTTTGATTTATGCATCCCATCATACCTACTCAGGTATGGGCGGGTTTTTGACCTGCTTTGTTGCTAGTAAATAAACAATTTAATGAATTAAAAAATGTCATTAAGGATGTAATGCATGCTTCTGCACATGGCATTGCTTCCTGGGGATGGGCTGCCAAGGCCCAGCTCTTCACCTACTGCATGAAGCTAGTGGGCAAGCACTCACTCCAGGCTCTCAAAAACCACAAGGCGTGTGGCCTAGGCCTTCTTACATTCCCACATGAGGCTACTGCATGGCCTCATTCCGAGGGGTGGGCAAAAGTGGTTAAACACTGAATAAACATGTCACGGTGTCTAAAATCGTGCATTTCTGAAAATGGCCCGTGTGCAGATTTCGCGAGGAAAAAACACGATAACCTTCATTCACACAGGGAAAACCAGCTAGAATGAAAGAAAACCTGTGGAAGTCAGTACTAACTCCACCGCTTATATGTCTCATTCCAAGCAAGAAAACTCATAATGGGTTGGCAATTACGTCCTGTTTAGAAAGTGTACTGTGTGGCATTGTTTTTCCTGGGACGAAACTAAAGAAAGTAAAGGAATCAAACGTTAAATAAATAATTTAGGGGCATATTATCAAGCAGGGCGTTAAAATTATTAAAGCGTTAAAGCGGCGATAGTGGGCTTGATAATATGCCGGTGAGAATTCCAATAGAATGGCAAGATGGCGACCGCCGATTCAGACGCTTGAGCCGGCTGCTCCAGACCTCCCACACTCAGAGCCCATGTCAACACATTCTTGCGCATTATGAGCGAAAGTTAAGTGAAGTAATGCTTACTGTTATGCTCCGGGCCCGAGAGATTGAAAACTGAATTCTATACTCAGAGTGGCAGCGGGGGCGGCATGTTTCATCTCCTCACAGCGGTGTTGCATTTGTTTGGGAAGACACGTACTGGTTACATTGTTGCTGGTCTAGGAGCTGTCACGAGAGGTCGAGCCTGGACTTCGAATCAAGCAGGAATACGCTCGGAGACCTCTGCTGGCTGCTGGGATACCGGAGCCTTGACTGTTTGGAACTCTATGCCCCTCGGCAGCTCACGGAAAATGCCTCCTAAGGGCGGTAGAGGAAAAACCAGGGCTCCACTCGATCTGGACGCTGCTGTGGCTTCCGTTTCTTCTGCTACCTCTGCTACTGCGGCGGCCACTTGCACAGGGACTAATGGCGGTGTAGAGAAAGTGATGGAATCATCGACTGGTAAAAAACTGGCCAAAAGCAGCGGTAAAGGCAGTAAGGCTGAAAGTGGAGGCACTTTTAATACTGCGGAATCGGAGAACCGAGTTAAAGGTACGATCCCACAATTATTTGCAACAGGGAAAGGAGTGAAGAAAGGGGGGACCTTGGGGCCTCAGCACCAGGCTATAGACATTAGACAAGAGGCACCGGGCGAAGAAGGGGCTATGCAACCTTTTGGACTTGAAGAATTTAGGGGTATAACCGCGACTCAACAAATTGATAGTGCAGCAATGGGTCTTAAGGTCCGCGCAGGTAACACTTTTGGGTTAGGTAATGGAGATCGGGACCCCTTAGATGCTAATGAGTCAATTGGAAGCTCTGAGGCTCGCATGGAGGATAACTGTTTGACTGATAGTATGGCTCAAGGTGCTAATTCAAGTGGGGCCCCTACGGCTACAGACTCTGTCCGTATTGAGTCATCAGAGAAGGAGGCTGGATTAGTCGATCTTCGAGAGAAGTTTTTTTCACTATCAGACCATTCGGGCCATTCAGACTTACCTGGGGGTAATAGACTAAGGCAAAAGGTCTCAGGTATGGAGCAAAAGGATGATGAAATGACTGACTACAGTTCATTACACTCTGAGGATATGGGCGGCGGATCATCGGAAGATAGCCCACAGACTATGCTAAAGAAAAAGACTTGGACTGAAGGGTCTCTATATGCTTATTCCCCGGCGGCTGTATGTAGGCCAACTCACCACTCTTTAGCTGAAACTGATTCCCCAGTAATTCAAGGAGCATCAGAGGCAACGGAAGATGTATCTTTGAGTCTCATATACAGAACAATTATGACCCACAGGGAGGAGACACGAACCGAGAGCCTAAGGATAGAATGTCTGTCGCAAATTGCAAAATTCAGTGCGCCGGATCGGTAAAACTTGTTCGGAGTTTACCGTAAGAATTACTGAGGCAGAATCACGTATATCGCAGTTGGAAGATGAATTAGCATCACAGCAGATAGTGAATAAGACTTTGAGCGCCGGAAAGGACGATGTATTATGGAAACTTGCTGACTTGGAGAACAGGGCCCGGCGGAATAATCTGAGAGTTCTTCAAATCCCTGAGGGAATTGAAGGCCAGGACCCTCAAAAGTTTAATTATTGAGCTGTTCTCTGAGGCATTTCCAAATTTGACCCAATGGGACTGGCAGAGAGAAGTGCAGAGAGCCCATCGATTCCCTTTCTCTATCCGGGCTCGGCCAGGGCAGGGTGTGGAGGCGGCTAAACCCAGGGCCATTCTTATATCACTTAGCAACTTTCTGTCACGGGAAGCTGTCTCTGAGCTGGCCCGCCCCAATAGGAAAAGTACTGGAAAGGGGGTCAAATTTTTTGTTAGGCCTGATTATTCTCACCAGACTGTAGAGAAGCGGTGGCAATTACGACAACTTATTGCACCGTTTCAGCTAAAGGGGGCTCAGGCATTTCTACTACAACCAGCTAAGCTTAAAATTGTTTACAAAGGGAACACTCTGTATTTTACCGCAGAAACTCTGGCAAAAGAATATTTGCATACACTTCAAGGAGGTTAAGGGCAGGGGGAGACAATTCTTCAGCAGGGTCCCGCTCTGATGATTAGTGCTCATGTTTCCTCAGCAGGCTGTATGCTTGGTTAAGGGAATCTGATTCATTTTTCTTTCTTTTTTCTCTGGTTAATATATTAGCTTTAAGATCCCCTTGGTTTTTGGATTTGGAGGGGGCTCACGAGTGTGGGGGGGCACAATGTGTGCAAGGAGCATGTCATCGCGAGGGCTGTTAGCCCTAAAGCCTCGAGGTGGTGGGGGCGTTGGTGGGGGGTGGGAGCGTGGTGAGGAGAGGGGGGGAGGGGGAGTTTGGAGGGGTATAGTAGGGGTCAAAATGCAAGAAAAAGGAAGCTACACGGCAGCAAAGATATGTTTATAAAAATTAAAATGATGTTTTGCCAGGGTTTTTTCTGGCTCTTTTATTTTTTGTTGTTTCTCGACATGGCAATGCAGGCAATTTGGAAAACATGGCAAACTTAGGTCTCCGATTATGCACACTGAATGTGTGCCGTTTAAATAACTACAATAAAAGGCAGAGGGTCTCTAGAGAACCACGAGCTCTGCATTCGGATGTGGTGTGCCTGCAAGAGACACCTATCCGGTGGGCTAAGTGTGGGGCATTGCAAGAGCTGGGTTATACGGTATCAGTAAACTCAAGGCAGACAAGCATGATTAGAGGGGTGGCGATGCTGGCAAGATCTCATGTTGAGACCACGGGGCGCTCTTTGGCTGATAATTTGGGACGCTGGGCCATTGTGGAATGTAGGGCTGGGGGCGTGTTATTTACTTTGTGCACTGTCTACGGGTCTAATTTGGATGAAGCTTCAGTCCTGGAATATCTGAATGGGGAGCTCGCTACCTGGCCTACCCCTTTACTTCTCTGCGGGGATTTCAGTTTAAACTTGACTAGGGAAGATTTCCAAAATGGGGGACGCAGTTATAAGGGAAGGAAGCCCCGTGTTAATAAGGCCTTATTTCAATTAATAGAGGATCATGGCTTATTGGATGTTTGGAGCAGTTTACGTAGAGATAATCCTGGCTTTACTTATTTTTCGTACCCCCATAACAAGCACATTCAGCTGGATTATTTTTTTGCACCATCGGCAGTGTTTACTGGATTGAAAGCTAGTATATATCCAAGGGTGACCTCTGATCATACACCTTTGATAGTAGAAATCCCGCTAATTATCAGAAGTGCACCCCCCAGAATGTTCACATTTGATAGGAAGAACTTGCTGGATGGAAAATACGTTGAGCAGATTAGGGTGTGGATAAAGGAATTTTTTTAAACTAATAGACATTCGGCGCCTTGGGGTGTGGTATGGGACACTTTTAAAGCGGGATTGAGAGGGAAGACGCAGAGTTATGGGTTTTTAAAATCCAAAATGGCTAGACAGGCATTGCAGGTCCTTTATGACGATCTTATGAGAGCCGAGGAGGAACTATTTACTGCCTTAGCTGCCAGAGATGATACCTCTGTATGTTTGAATAACCTAGCGAGATGCAAGGCTAAAATTAACCTTGAGTGGAGTAAGGAGATCGCTATAAAATATCAAACCTATAGAAAGGAATGTCACGAGTATGGCGAATCTACGGGCCGATGTTTAGCCCAGAAATTACGCACTAAAGAGTTGGAACAAAGAATTAAGGGGATTCAGAATAAGGCGGGGGTAGTTGAATCTGACCCCCAGGAAATTCCTAAAGTATTTTATGAGTTTTATACCGAATTATATACTGAGACTCAAGTTGGGGAGCCGTCTCTATCGGATATGGGATTATCTGCTGCGTTATGGGCTCAGTTAGATCAAGTGGATGTTAAAAGACTGGAGGAGCCAATTGCAATGTGGGAATTAGAGCAGGCTATTAGCTCACTGGCCGTAGGGAAAGCCGCGGGGCCTGATAGACTCCCTTTGGAAGTATTTAAAACTTTTTTTCGTGAAATTAAAAATGATATGTTGATAGTGTACCAAATGGCGCAAAAATGAGAGATTCCACGAACCTGGTCTGAGGCTAATATTTGTGTGTTTAGGAAAAAGGGGAAACCATCAGAGCTACCTGGATCATACCGCCCGATCTCTCTCCTTAACGCCGATGGTAAAATCTATGCGAAAATATTGGCCACGCGCTTGGCAAAAATTATACCATCTTTAGTTTCGCTTAAACAGCATGGTTTTATACCTGGGAGAGGGACGGTTGATCATGTACGTAGAGTAATAACCCTGTTTGACATCGCACAGGTTAAGGCCCGTGAATTAAGGCTGATATTACTTGATGCCGAAAAGGCATTCGACTGGGTTTCATGGAATTTCCTTTGGCGGGGAATGCAACAAATGGGCTTTGGACAAGGATTTCTAAGGGCCTTAAAGACCCTTTATCAATTGCCCGTCAGCCAAAATCTGCTCAATGGGACATCATTCTCAGGCTATTACGATCTCTAGAGGCACACGGCAGGGGTGCCCCTGCTCGCCACTCCTGTTTGCGCTATATATCAATCCTTTTATTCTTATGCTACAACAAAGTAGAAAAATTCTGCCTTTCGTGGTACAACAAGAATGTTATTCTGTACTGGCATGTGCTGATGATATCGCCATTGTTACCTCTGACCCCAGGCTTGCAATCTCTGAAATAGAATCCTTAGCGCAGGTGTTTGGGGCAGCCTCGGGGTATAAACTCAACTCTGCAAAAACCCAAGTACTCAGTACAAGCCAGGTAATGGATGGGGACGCCAGGTGTGTGAAGGAAGCCACATATTTGGGTATTAAGATCCGTACCTCTGTTCAAGAGATTGTCGAGGTTAACTTGGGGGACATCATTTATGGGGTGAAAAGGTCATTTGGAAGGTGGGAGAATAATCACTTGTCCTTAGTAGGTAGAGCGAATGTGCTGAAAATGAATGTGTTACCCCGTGTAATGTATCTTTTCAGGGCTGTCCTATTGGAGGTCCCCCAGAAACAAATCCAATTTTTACAATCGCTCTGCTCGAGATATATGTGGGCCCCCGGACGACCCCGTAGAGCAGCCAGATATATGACTCTCTCACGTGAAAAAGGTGGATGCTCTATACCGGATTTTGCTTTGTATTATTATGCTTGTATGATGGTTAACGTTCGGTTATTACTTACTGGTGAAGATCTCAGGAACTTAGCCGAAGCTCCTTCCATATATCAGATGATATTAGGGCCAGAGGCAAAGCATTATCTTTTTAATCGGGTGGATGGCAGTTATTTTAAAAGAACACGATTTAAGGTATTGAATGCCCTGATTAAAGTATGGAATACCGTACGAAGGAATGCTGAGGTTTCAGCACGCTCTATTTATACCCCTAATAATTCTGTTGGAACATTCCCCTCGATATTCTGGGATCAGGTTGTATGGGGTTGGAGAAGGAGGGGGGATCACCCGACTTGGGGATCTTTACCATGAAGAAGGGCGAGTATATTCATATGCTGAGTTGGTGGATACATTTCATCTACCCTCTATGCAATTTTTTTAAGTATTTGCAAATTAGGGACTTCTTGGCAAAACATCCAATTTGCTTTAAGAAGGTTAAAATTGTTGAATCTATAAGACGACACGCTAAGATTGGGGTCCTGTATAAAGTATTGCTGGAGGGTAGAGCGAATGATCTAGAACAGCACAACTTGAAATGGCGAACTTGGCTGGGGAGCCCCGGAATTTCATTGGAAGAATCTATCGGCTCGGCGGGAAAGATCCTGGGTGCAGCCAATCTTCGCAGCCAACATTATAAAACAATATTCACCTTATATCACACTCCGCTGAAAATGATGAAGCGGGGGCCGCAGTATGATGGGAGGTGTTTTCGCTGTGGTAAAGATAATGCTGATATTCTTCATGTTTTTTTTGCATGTCAGGTCTTGGATCCCTTGATAGATTCTATTGGGAGGTTTCTAACAGAAGTCACTGGAGTTGTAGTTAAAATTACTCAATCTATAATGTTGCTTGGTATAGGGGAGGCGGTCGGGATGCGGCAGCCATTATACAGGCACCGGTATTTAATATTTATGGCTATGGCTGTTGCACGTTTGACAATTGCATCTTTGTGGTTACAACAAGAGGCCCCATCCGTTGAGTATTGGCGGGCTAAGTTTTTTAATGTTTATAATTTGGAATATAGCCTATATGCCTTGAAGGGATACAGGAAAAGACAGCTTGGATTACTGATATGGGGGGCGGTGAGTGACTATATGGTTGGGTAATTTAGTTTACTATGTATAACATTGGGGGGAATATGTGTATGTTTATGCTTATGTCCAATTGTAAACCTAGGATATAGGGGTTTCTTTTTTTTTTCTTCTTCTATCTGTATTTACTTGGAGATTATGTGCCTGTTCATTTGTGCTGTTATCTTTGGTGCTGCTATGTAGCTTCAATAAAAAAAAAATATATAAAAAAAAGAGAATTCCAATAGAAGCCCATGTTGACACCAGAACATGGGCTTCTATTGGAATTCTCAAGGGTATATTATCAAGCCCATTATCGCCGCTTTAGCTGCAGTTTTCTGCCGCTAAAGCGGAGATAATTTTAACGCCGTTTCTTGATAATATGCCCCCACAGAGACCCCGAAGTCATACAGAACCTGTCTTTTTATCCTCTTTTTTTTATAGCCCCAAACTAACAAGCTGCATAAAACATCTACAGGCCAGGCGAGCTTCCCTCCTCCAGCCTCAACCTCTCCACGGTGTGAAATGTTTGTAACGCATCCTTATTAATACAAATAAAACGAGGAACTCTTGAAGTGTCATCGGGGGGATTCTGCCATACCTAAAAGAGACATTTCATGTGTATGACCTATCTAAGTTGTGCTTTACAGCTCTTTCCATACTCTCTATCTGTCACCTAAAAAAACACAAAACAGTTTAAAAAGGAATATTATATTTATCTTGCTTAGAAACGGCCCTTCTAAGCACCACAGCAGGTCATTTATCTTAATTCGAATAACATTTGTGTAAGGGTTTTCATTCAGAGGCGCGAAAGATATCTACCGCTATAATGATATCACAAACGATGTAATTAATTCCACGCCAAATACATTTGAACATGCTTCTTCTTGACACGAGAATGCAGCTGCATTAATTGATTTTAGGGTAATCTGAAACGCCAGACATAACAATTAACCTTAAAGAGCGTCGAGTATGAAGAATGGTGATGAGCAGACAAACTGAGCCATGGGTTGTGACTGCAATTAGCCACTTGAATATTTACAGAGCGTCGTAAGGATCAGTGCGCATTCTTAATTTCAATATCAAATGAGGCTGGCATGCGAGCGTCTGGTTATAAATTAAATAAAAGCTGCAGACCATTTAGGCTACATCCATATTTTTGTAATATTAATTAAAGATATTTCAACGTGTTTGCAAATTTAAATTTTGATATTTCAACGTTCAGCTATTTTAGCACTTTTTTTATTGTCTTAAAGACACATTGGAAGGCCCTTATCAAACAATTGTCACAAATGGTCGCATTGGTCACCCTGGAGCTGATTTCTCCACATCTTACAGCGAGAAACACCCTAGACATAAAGAATATTTACTACCACACAGCAGTTTGCCAATTTTTTGCTTCTCTACGCAAATATTCCTATGGATGTTTGTGGAACATTCGGAACAATTCCTGGAAAACTTTTGGAATTTGCACTGAAATACCTGCCAAACGTTCACGCACTTGTCAGCAAAAACGCTCCGATCCATATTATGAGTGATTGTTGCTGGACGTGGTTATTCCGCACTGTACAAATCTGCATTTTCTGCATGGTCACCCCATGTTTTTCACCTTTTTCTGGGCACTATTTGTGCTGGGTTTACAACTCTGTGTATTTTACCCCTACTAACCTGGAGCAAAATGCCTTTGCCCCCTCTTCAAACATGGTTACATTGGCATATAGTCCCGACTGGCATCTTTAACTTACTTGTAAGTCCTTGATATATGGTGTGTAATGTGCGCCCATCGCCTGGAAGTTAAATGCCATTTGTACACTGCAGCCCCTATTGTGCTATCCACTACTGTGCGCGTGCAAACGTGGTTACAGGCCTAATCTGTGTAGCCTGAATGCCACAGTGTAAAACTGGCAGCGCAGTCTGTCAAAATAACCAGTATTGAAAGGTAAAGACCTTCCTTTTAAATATTAGTAAGTAACCTCTATGTAGGTCTTGCAACCCAAAAGGCATGATGCACGGTATTTAACAGCAGGACAAGTAGACAGTATTACCATGTCCCTACAGCAGTGGTTCCCAAACTTTTTTGACCCATGGCTCCCTTGACCTAATTGGCAGTTGGCCGTGGCTCCCCAACATTTTTTTACGGGTGGGCGGGTGGGGGGCGATGTAAGCCCGACCTCGGGAGTACTTCCTGTTGTCTTCCTTAAATTAATTGAGATGCAATGAAGGTAGTATAATCATATTTGTAACAAAATACGAAGATAACAGCTGTTTAATAAAACTTTGTTAAGTGTGAAACGATACAAGATTAATAGCCAAATATGTTTCCATGCAACTTTTATTAACCACACAACAATAGTTCGCAAATTTCTATATAATAAAACAGAGTCCGAAATTTACCTTACAAATCCTAGTGAGATGGATGTGCTTGTTTTTCCTTACATAACTCCTGAAATCTTGGAGTTATTTTTGAGATTGCAACACGCATTTCTTTTTCAAGGTGAATTTTTGCCCTATATTTAGACTTTATCACTGCAACTGCTGAAAAACCTGCTTCACAAAGGTACGAAGTTGCAAAAGGGATCAAAACATGCAGGGCTCTCTTGCTAATCATTGGATATTCATCTCCAGCTTGGCACCAGAACTCAAGCAGTGACTGAGACTGGAACCTTACTTTCAATGTTGAGTCACTTGAAACATCAATAAGCTGTTCTGCTTCCTCATTGTTGAAATGCTGAGGTATCTCAGCGTTGAAGGGGTCTCTCACCCATTTTATTGGTTCCACTTCATCCTCTGGAAAATATTTATCAAGGTAAAAACGCAGTTGAGACAAATACAGAACAAAAACTGTCCTCAGTTCCTCCTTTAACGCCATCTCATTCTCCTGCAGGAACTGGTCCAATGAAGGAAAACATTTATAGTCACCTTTGCTTACACTGCTTTTCCAAAGGATCACTTTCTTCTTAAAGCCTGAAACTTTGTCTGACAGTTGCGAGATGTTAGTATTATTGCCTTGCAAGGACTTGTTCAGTGCATTCAGTTTTTCAAATAGATCAGAAAGAAAAGCCATTTGTATTAGAAAGTCTGCATCAATACACTTGTCAGCAAAACAATGTTCATCATCATGTAGATATGAGTATATTTCATTCCTCAGTTCATACACCCTAAGCAGGGAGTTACCTAGAGACAGCCACCGAGAACTGCTATAGAACAAGAGACATGAGTGTTCCGCACCCATGTCCTCACACAGTTTAGCCAAAAATCTTGCTTTCAATGGTCTTGTTTTAATATAATTTACCACTTTGATGACAATTTTCAGAATACCATGCAGTTCTTCACTGAGGTTTCCTGCTGCCAGTGCTTCTCTGTGAATTATGCAGTGTGTCCAAACAGCATTAGGAGCTTTAGATCGTATGCGAGCTTGAAGTCCTTGGTAGCATCCTGCCATGGAACGGCCCCCATCTGTACAAACTCCAACACATCTCTCCCAGTCAATTTGATTCAGTTGCATGAAATCATCCACAACCGCATACAAGTCTTGACCTGTGGTTCCACCTTTGATTTCTTTACAGAACAACAAATCCTCAACAATTTGTTTTTCGTATAGAAACCTGACATAGCAAATAAGATGGGTGTCTTTGTGGTTGTCTGTTGCCTCATCCAACTGGAGTGCAAAGTCTTTGCCTCTTAGATTACAGATGAGCTGATCGTTAATATCTTCAGCTATATCATTTATCCTCCGGCTGATAGTATTATTAGAAAGAGGCACTTTCAGCAGCTGTTTACCCGCATCTTCGTCGATCATGATTGTTACCATCTCAACAGCAGCAGGCAAAATCAGCTCTTCTGCAATTGTGTGGGGTTTTTTACTCTGTGCTACTAGATAGGCCACTTTATATGAAGACAGGAGGGCGTTACTATTAGTTTTGGTTTGTTTTGAGAAAGTGGACTTTTGTAGTTTGGCTTCTGCAAGTTTTCTTACAAAAAAATCCCTTGGCTTTCCGACCACATTTGGGTGAAGACTTTCAAGATGTCGCTTAAGTTTACTTGGCAGCATGGATTCCAGAGCCAAAACTTTTAAACAGATTGCACATTGAGGACGTTCCTCGTTATTAACCTGAACACACGTGAAACCATAATCCAAATACCTGTCATCGTACTTTCTGTACTTGGCCTTTCGTTTCCCGTCCTCTTTTTTGTCAGAAGAACCTGCAGAAGAACCTGCAACTTCACTTTGCTCAGATGAACTTGGCATTAGAAATCTCTTCATTGTCAATCAGAAAGATGGGAATCAGTTCCTCTCGTCTTTCTATCTGTAAAGTCCCTGGTTGTCGATTCTTTTCCTTTGCTGAAGTATTTCCAGGTTTCTTCCAGGTCTCCTCCAGAGTCTCCACGGAATAATAAGCCTGAAGTACAAAACATCCAGGTAAAGACAAGTATAAGTAGAACTAAAGTTATTCTCTGCCTAATGATGGATCTATTATTTCTGTTAGTTTGCAATAGTAGCCCATGATGATGGTGACCATTTGGACTTATTGTTCTTATTGGTACCCCGCACAGACAGAAAGAGCATTCAGTTTTCTATTGAAGTCTAAGGTCAAATACAATGGCAAATTGTAAGTTTGCTGCAATTTAGCCCAGCGGTTGGAACCGACAATAGAAAACATGAGCAGCTCTGACTTAGAACCATTTTGCAGGCTCAAAAATGTATGCAAAACAACAATTGATGGACAGAATGCAGAACAATGTCATACATACATTCACCCCAGTACAGAGATCTGGGCCTAAATCCATCGTTTTTTGCTCACCATTCCGTTCCAGTTCGAACCCAGCCATATGCAAATCAGTCTTGACCCTGTGCCTCATGGGAACAGTCCAGCCCGAACTGCCAAGCCAGGCTCAAAATTGTATACATTAATACGCGGGTATAAATAAAACAGCGCTGGATTCCTGGGTGGTCCGGCTTTAGAACTGGTGGTGCCCAGTGCGACAATGTTTTTGGGTGCCCCCCCCTCCCAATGACCATTAATTACAAGGCTGCACTTTAAAAATGGACAAAAACTACCATTATCAGTTGTGATATCAATTTCCAAGTTCTGTGGGTGACCTCCCACTTGGCTGGTCGTAAGCACAATTATTCTTACCTTCGGGTCTGCTCCAACCTGCTTCTACACGACAGATACTGCAGGTCAGCAGCAGTGTAAGCTTTTCCTCAAAAAAATAACTGATACAGGAGAAGTAGCAGATTTCCAGCTTCTCTGCTAGCCTACCCCGGCCCAGCCACTGATTCCCATGTTAAAGTTTAACGAACATTGAATCCAAGGCAATCTAATTTTAACTGATAAATGTTGACTTCAATCCACATGTTGCAGTGCCTATTTCAAAGTGACCAGAAGATAGCACTGTTAACTCAAAAACCATTATTTTCAGCCTGATCTGTCATTTCATGGGAAAAAACGGGTGAACGGAAGTTTCGAGTCAGTGTGTGCATTGCAAAATGGCACCCACATCAAAAGCACAAGCATTACAAGACCACACTACACTTGTTCGAAATGCTTCCAGCGCTCTGAAAATCTAGCACGTGACTAAGCTTCGGAAAGTAGACTTGTGCAATCTTTTAAAGCAGTGTGGCATAATTAAACTGGCGTGATTTGTATCAGGCAGGAGAATCCTACTTATTGTGGGAAATCGAGAGGGGTGTTTCCCTGAGAAAACTTTAAAAAGGAAAATATGTCGAATGGTGCACTTCACAGTACAATTTTCACTTTAATTGACAACGAAGCAAAATGATACAATTCACAGTACAGTTTGCTAATAGAAATCAATAAAATGTCCGTAGGAACTTCAGTCAGTTCAGAAAATCTAGACCATGCACTTTAAAATGGCCTGTCTATTAAAAGAAAAAGAAAAATCAATATAGCATCCTGCTTCACTTCTACATTCCTCTTTCTTTGACTGTTCCATCCTAATGTGTGCACGAGTTTCCCAGTCACAGAACAGAGGGTCGTTTGGAGAAAAAAAAGCTGAAAAATTAAAACACTATATATGGCATGCTGTTGCCAACATTTATAAAATGAAGTCCAACGATGTAACGAGCTCCGTGGAGCCCGCCTCTTTACAGTAAAATTATTAATCAAATGCCATGCCGATCTTCGGCCCAACCCGACGTTTTACACCCGTATCACCAGCATTATTTTTACTGTAAATTTTACAGTAAAAATAATGCTGGTGATACGGGTGTAAAACGTCGGGTTGGGCCGAAGATCGGCATGGCATTTGATTAATAATTTTACTGTAAAAAGGCAGGCTCCACGGAGCGAGTTAAAGAACTCAAAGTCAAACATAAAGCGGACCACACAGGAATCCCTCCCATGCCAGTTTCAACACCAACGGCCCAAGTACTAACCTTAAATGTGAAGGAGAGGGTCCCACGCGGCACGGCAGACAGCAATAACGTGCCTGAAACGGTCAGAGCTGCGTATAAAATGGAGACTGAGACTACGCCTGTGAAAGCATGTATGTCCGACGCGTATACGTACGCACGTATCGCGCCAGTACTCTCTTGGACCAAACCATGTTGCCAGATTATGCAGGGGGTACGACGTACGTAATTTGCACTACAGCTGAAACAAGCTTCACTTTCCCACATTGTGAGCGCGGCGCCCCTGGCACCTCATAACGGCGCACCGGGGTGCCGCGGCGCACAGTTTGGGAACCACCGCCCTACAGTGACAGGGCCCAAAAAGCTACTTTAACTATGGCAGGCCCAGCTGTCCTCTATAGAAAACCAGACTGCAGATTAAAATATCAATACTACAAATCCGAGAAAGGGGCCAGCTCGAAAAATAACCAACTTCCTATGGTCAATAAAAATCCAATTCAACTTGTGAAGTCAGATTTGTAATTAATATTAAGGAAAAGTAACTTTTAGAAAGTTACCCTTTACCTGCCTGAGATCATTTCAGAAGGCTAATTGTCAACTCCCAGCCTCTGGTCAGTCTTGAGTGAGGTGTTAAAGAGTTGTGAAATTCCTCCCAGAAGCCACACAATAGGCTGACCAGAATGGACAGAGAAGACACTTTTGAGCTCTGTAGAATATTTAGGGTGGGGACTGTGTGCATCCTTTTGACACCAATGTATCAAACCCTACACAACAGGTTTGTTCGTGTTGCATGTAATACTTTGGTACACTTGAAAGGAAGAAACTAAGATGCCAGAATTCTTGTGTTCCCCCTGTCTGGGTGCCTGTCACACCAAGTATTTCAATTTGCTATTTGGTGTTTATACTGTGGATTATAACCAGAGCCACTGGAATTATGCGATTGTGCGGCCACAGTGATTTTTGCATAATTATAGATTTGCCGAATTTGCCACATAATCCATCATCTGCTGCATAATCTGCAGATTTTTACCCCCCAAAAATGTTTCCTGCTCAAACGGTTCAAAAGTTACTAAAAACGCAGCAGCATGTTTTTCTGCGCAGTGGAAGGCCTCTTGCAAAGGTTGACTGGTCACCTTTCTGTTGCTTATTGCTATATTTGGGTATTAAACTAATGAGGTGCACCCAATGGCCAGTGTTAACACGTGAAAAATGTACAGAATAATGAAGTAATGCCATTGAAAAATGTACTGCATTATGCCCCCCAATTTACCTTTTCTTGACGCAGCATAATTGACTCAACCCTGCCGCATAATTTGTCCCTCTCCTGCCGGATAATTCCATTGGCCCTGATTATAGCATAGAACAAATTTCTATTTCTTAACACTGTGACCAACCTGTTGTTTCTGGCCCAGCAGGAGCAGAGCACGAGGCCTTTCCCATCTCCTCTCTTCCTCAGCTACCACAGCTAACAATTCTTTCCTGGCACAGGAGGAAGATGCTGAGGGGTAGAGGGGTGGGGGGGGGGGGGGGAGATGGGGAGATAATGGCAAGAGATGATCAACGCGTTGGTTCTCACTGTGTCACACTTTCTACTGCCTGTCAGTGGCGGGATTAGTGCTCTTTCTATTGCGTTTCCCTGTTCCATTCCTCGGAAACCCCTGGAAATAAGCAGATCACAGTTTAGTACACACACGACTCATTCATACCTCCACACTATTGGGGTTCTCTCCGTTCAGTTGTTCTTAGTATACCTGTTATTCTTTTTTTTGCTTTCCTACTCTCTCTTGTGAAAATGTTCGAGTTACTTTGCCCAATTATAGTTTGTTCTAGCTCGCAATGGGGAGGAAAGAAACACTGTGATGACTTAAATGTTCAAAATTCTCTTCACTCATGATCCTTTCCGTTCAGCTTTCAAAAGGTATGCAGCTAGTGCCATCTAGTGGCCAGTAATTTTGCTTATCTTTTAGCGTGTTCTCAAAATCATTTCTCTCAATATAGTCTGAAACTTTCTGTTTTAGTCAGAGATTGACATAATCGAATATCCCTCCTCAACAGGGGCCTAACACAGGCCCCCGCAGCCCCCGCGGTGCAGGGGGGGGGGGGGCACGCTCCCGGGGCCCCCTCACTCTCAGCGGAGGGAGAGGGCTGCGCCTGCAAGCAAGCCTCTTCAGCCTCCCCAAGTCCTCATAAATTAAACTGTGCGCGCACACCACAGCGACGACCTCTAAGCCTCCGAGTCTTCCCTCTCATTCTGTCTCACTCCTCAGTTAGTGAAAACCAAGGGGCAGATTTACAAGCCCCTTGCGTCACTTTTGCACCGTCGTTGCGTCACTTTTGTGACGCAGCGGCAGCGTAAAAGTTGCGGCTCATTTACAACGTGACGCATGTAAGGAGATGCGTCACGTTGTGAAGCCCTGAGCCACATTAAACCTGCGTCAGGTTTCCTGCGCCTGCTTGAAGCATGCGTAAGAAGTGACGCAGCATGTTAGGCATAGGGCGCCCCTGAGCATTGATGGAGTTGCGTCGTGCTTGCGACACGACTCCAGCAATGCGTGACTTTTCCGTCAACAGATGCGTCAGAATTTCTGACGCATCTGTCAATCCTTGCACCATGGTGCGTCGTATTGTAAATACGGCGCATCCATGGTGACGCAAGGGTTTTGCATGTTGGCGCAGGGAAAGTGACGCATCTCTACAGATGCGTCACTTTCTTGTAAATCTGCCCCAAAGACTTCAAGAAACTTGTATTACCCTCTCTTTGCTCCTTTCCTTTATTTGCTCCCCTGTGAAATGGATCCAAAAAAGAAAAACATTTTTGCTGGAAACGTCTTTTTCTGACACAAGTGCAGCCTCGGGGTGGAGAGAAATAAAACATTCCAAATGTGAAAAATAAATAACTAATTAAAGCAAGACAGAGTGGTTGCAAGGTGGCCAGATTGATTTATTTACACCTAAACACATTAGCACCACTTTACAGTGTTTGCCAGTGAAGGGATACTTTTGTTTTCTTGACTCTCTTTGAACAACATTGTTTTCCCTGTGTGGGAAAGTGCACCTTGCCTGGAGGTACTGAAATACCTGCATGATGGGTGAATTGGAAAAACAAAATGTGTATAGCGACTGTGTGTTTACGAATGTGGTCTTTTTAAACCATACTGCCTATGTTTTGAAAGGATATAAGCAATCGGCACTGAAACGGGTCCCTTCCGGGCCCTGTAGTCATGGCATTACCTTTTCATGCAAAAGCACTCACTAATTTCAGAATAATGAGTGTAAAAGGAAAAAGGTAACCATGTTGTTCCTGCTTACATTTCACATGCTTTACTTAATCTTGCATTCCCTATGAGTGTTTGCTTTTTCTAGGATGTTAATTTTTTTCAGGCAGCATATTGCTCTTGTCTAGTGCGTAATTAGAATTGAGTCACATCCAGGTGTTTATAGCGGGTCAGTGCAGTGCAAGTTTCTCTAAGTGGGGCAGTATGGTGTTCAGTGGGGGAGAGGATGTGGCGCTATGGTCAGAGCTGCTGAAGTGGAACTGGTGAACCAGGTTCAGCCTTAATGACCAGGCTCCCAGACCACTCTCCTGAGGGAGCACATTCCTGTGCTACACCTTAGAAGGTGCCGCAAGATCTTAAAAGCCCTGGTGTCTTAGCACCAGCAGGTGGACCCTAGCGGTGGCAAGTGTGGATTAACCTTGAAGGCCTGTCCACCACTATCCATGAAGTTCACCTCCAGTCTTGGGGACAGACCTATGAAGCAGCACGCAATAGAGTGGCAGTGACACTGGAGCAGGGTGGCTCTAGGGCAGTGTGACCATACCGGGCACTAACTTCAGGTGGGGGCATCGTGTTTGTAAGTATATTATGGTTTTAAAAGCACTTGGTGCCTCCTTCCTGGCCTCCAACATTTTTGGGCAACAATACAAATGTCTTGATAACTCCAGTGATTAATGTTCTTAGTAGAGAGAGATGGTGTTTTGTCTAGTGGAAGGTTTGACTCATGAAAAGGAATGGCAGAGGTGTAATGTGCATGCTGCTAAGAACATGTGCCATGCAGATCACAAAGTGCACATAATGTGAATAGGTCAGTGGGTCACTGCTTTTGTCAGAAAGACCCTATTGTTACTTGCAGTTAATAAGTTAAAATCCTAACATAAAACAGTGAGCTATTAACGGTCATGTAAGAGCTGCATGCAAACTCCAATATATAAATTAGAGCGTTATGTTTTTTTCCCCAGTCTTCGATTATCTCAATGTGGAAAAAAAGGGTTAATTTGGGTAGAAATCAATTCTGATTATTAAAGAGAACCCCCAACCATGGTATTATGTTTTTAATTCTGAGTTTGTGTTTCTGTAGACCAATCACTATTAAACTATGCTGCGACTAGTATGGTTGTCATGTGACTCCTACACCTTGTAGCCCTTTGTCTTATGTAACATTTCCTACACAGTGATTTACACACATATGCATGATTGTCTCTGTGTAATATGTGTGATGTAAAGTGTTCTGACACCCTACACTGGTATTAGTGGTGCTGTAAATTTGCTGACAATGTATTATTTTGAAATTTTTACACATGCCAACAGTCTCTGCAAAGATTTTTCCTGGAGTGGAACATACAACCGCAGCAGAGAGAAAGGTGACCAGTCAACCTTTGCAAAGGGCCCTCCACTTCACAGCAGCACAAGTCACATTTTTTAGTAACTCTTGATGTGTTTGAGCTTTAAACAATTTCTTAGTTAAAATCGTCAGATTATGCAGCAGATGATGTATCATGTGGCAAATATGGCAAAGCCATAGTTATGTGGAAAACATTTGCTAACTAGGATATTTTGCCATTCATGTTTGAACTGCTCTTGTGGAAAAAGGGAGAAGTGCTGATGACAGAAACTCCATGGCTGGGAGACAAATGGCTTGCGATTCCGCTTCTAAGGATATTTGGGAAATTTTGGGATTGGAAACGTATTCCACTTTGTGAATGTATTTTAATGTCAATAACACATATTTAACCTTAAATAAACATGTGTATCTATTGGTTAAATTAAATAATGTAATAAGCTGTAACCAAATAGTGAAATGGGAAACGAATACTAAAAATTGGGATATTTTGCTCTTTCTGCCACACCTCTCACTCCGCCCACTGACCCAATCCATTGGTTATTCCCGCCCTCTGATTCTCTTCCCACAGTTCCCTTACTTTTTTCCCCCCATTTCGACCACTGCCTGGCACTAACATGCATTAGAGACAACTGTGGGCTTTTACCACTGGGTCTCTTAGAGAATGACACCTCAGGTCCATACACGGGGGCTAAACACAGTACGTTTCTGGGTTCTCCGCACAACGCGATTGCTATTTGACGCCAGACTTCTGCAGCTTGTGTTGAGGAAATTAAACATCCCCTCGTGCTTATATAAAACATAGCTCCCAAGTGTCATTGACACCATGTCGTGTCCATTGGTAGCTTTTATCCAACAATACTTTGCATGCTTGAATGTTTAACCCCTTACTTAGATGGTCACAGCACAACTCCCAGAATGCAAGGCGCTGTTGGCTTAAAATCCAGGCCTGGCTGGCGGTGTCAAACGTGACGATAGAGCCATTTGGAGGCAATGGGGAATCTGTAATTTAGCAGGCGTGTCTATACTCTTAGGGCCATATTTAGAAAGCAAAATTGCGATCGCAAACGCCGAAATTCGCCGAATTTCGGCGTTTGCGATCGCAATTTTGCTAAGTGGTATGTAGGAAGGCAAATCTGTGTGCAAAATAAGGAATCGCTAAATTTGCGATTCCTTATTTTGCAATTGCATTTAAGGAATCCCAAATTTTGCGATTCCTTAAATGCAATGTAAGAAGCACCAAAAAAGTGCAATTTGGCCTTAAGGAATCGCAAATTACCACCAACTACAGGTTGGTGGTAATTTGCGATTTCTTTCAAAAATGCATATTTTTGCATTTTTCAAAGTGGCATGTGGTGCACACACATGTCCTTAGGGCATGTATGTGTGCCACATGTGCACCCATGCTCATTTCAGGGGTGCAACAGGGTGTCCTTTTAACACCCTGGCACACTTGAAATTGCATTCTCAATTTGCGATTCTCTAATTGAGAATCGCAAATTGAGAATGTCTTCCCATTCATTCCTATGGGCCTCCAGGCCCATAGGAATGAATGGGGAGGTATTCCTTAATTGCGAATTGCAATTTGCAATTCGCAATTAAGGAATATGTAGGATTCGCAAAATTATTTGCTAATCCTACCTACATTCCGTTTTGCAATTCTCTAATTGCGATTCCCTAAAAATTGCAATTAGAGAATCGCAAAACACGTTCTACCTACATATGGCCCTTAGTGAATTGTAAATACCGCCAGTGTTGACACACTGAGGTCTGAGGCCTCTGTTTGTTATGAAGTAAGGCCCAGTCTAGTGGTTCAGGTCTGTCCTTGTGAGGGAAGCTGCTGGACTTGTTTTTACCATGCACTTTGAAAGTATTTTCACCTTGATGCAAGAAGAAAGTTGTATTATTTTACAAAACATGCTTGATTTTTGTATATTGCTGGACTGGTGATTGCTTTATTTTGCACTTTGAAAGTATTTGGACTTTTTCTTTTGCTTTACCAACTACAGTTTGAATAGATTGTCATTAGGTACTTGCTGATATGGTTTGTTTTTATTCTACATGCAGTGTTATTTATGGTGTTGCTTGCACTTATCTGTAATACGTGTACCTTAAATCTTGTATTTAGCATTGTTTACACTACAGAAATGATCAATTAAAACAGACAAACATCTGCATCAATGTTTTGAAGCATCCAAACAGTTTTCTTCCTCAGCCTTGTTTGCCTGCCTGTTTTGCAGAGCTTACTAATAAAGACATTATGATTGAAATTGCTTCCTCAGTTCACGTTATTATCATGCACAACCCTTGACAGTCGCTAGTGTGTGGCTGCAGATAATTCACCAGCCTATTTCTCTTGACTTTCGCAGGATACTGAGTTATAGCTTGAGTACTTCTCATGTATATTGTCAGTCGAGTTTTTATGGAATTGCAGGTTTGGGTTGGTCTTTCAAAGTTTTCAAGGTATTGTCAATTTTATTTCAGACCCTTCATAGTTGTTCTTTGTTCTTCAGCCAGAGGAGTTCCTGAGACAATAGGATCGCTCCTTGGCATTGTTCTGATTGCTGCCTCAGTTAAATAATCTGCTTTTGGCAGTATTGTTACAAATGGCATAGCTTGTCTGTTAAGAGTGTTTCCCACTTTCTCATTAGAACTTAGAGAAAGACAATATAGAGGCATTTCATTTAAAAGTTGGAGGTTTCAAATCAAAATGTGCTAGATTTCTGGGTGGTAGGGCAAAGTGGTAGATGAGCTGCGCCGCCGAGGTTTCGTTACGCCACTGCTGCTCAAGGTTGGTAATGCTCAAGACACTAGTTAACAAGCATTAAAAATGCAACAGGTCTCGGCTTTGTAAAAGTTAAAGCAATTCTGTTTGTAATTAGGTGGCTTTTTAGCTTTGGATTTATTCGTGTTTCTCAAACTCTCATATACATAACATGCATATGTATGCATATATGTATATGTATGCATGCATTTATATTTGTATTTATATAGATATGCAGATGTATATATGTTTATATATGTCCAAAGACTTCTCCCACCAGCCTTGAAGATCCATCAACTGCCAAGGAAGTAAGTACACGAGCCTGCATATAGTGCAATTTTTCATTTAATGCCCAGAGCGACGGCCATAACGTTTCGGCTCCGTGGAGCCTTGTTCACATGACAGCGTGTAACTCGTGATGTCACATATTTAAAGTGATACTACTGGTCACATGGGGGGAATCACATGGGTATGAAGTCATAGACAGTGAGAAAGTACAATCAACCACACGGCAATGAATTCAAGTAATCAAATTACAGGCTAAAACATTGTCCATATCTCTAACCTTTCCATATGTACCATATGTATTATGCAATGTCGGCATGAATGCCTAATGCCTTTAAAAAAATACAATGTAAAAATTTTTGGCATTTCGTAGGAATTAAGCATGAATTGTGCCAGTTATGCATGAATAACCTAATTGCCAAACAGCGGATGAACAATCTGTTTAGGTCAGACTTCGACAAATAATACAATATTTCTCATAAAAATATAAATATTATGATAAAAGGTATTATGTTAAAAAATCCAGGTTGCCCCACGGACCATTGAAATGGAAAAGTGATGAGTGCAATCAATATATATAAAAAAAACATTGATAAAGAATGAAAAAATAAAATTAAAGTGCCTGTGCTTGTAATGATTGGAAGAATACATTTCTTAAATAAGACAGTTACAGAGAGAGGAACCCACCCAGTGTAACCCAAGGACAGAATATTAGGGTTATAATCCTCATATAAGGTTAATGAGGCACACCAATTAATTAAATGAATCCGAAAACAGATTTGCCTGTATCTATTAGTGCAGTAGGTTTATGCAGAGTAAGGCTGTGGTGGAACCTATCAATTACAGAGTAGATTTTAGTACACACTAGGTGTGATAAGTTTATGGATGGAAATCCAAACGCGGTTAGGTTCCAACTGGAAGGACACGCAATTCCTCAAGGGAATGGGGATGTGCAAATGCGCAAGTTACATAAAAATAAGTGCACTTTGTCTAGAAGAAATGGTAAAATACCAGATAAATAACCTAAAATATATAAAAAATATATATATATTAAATAAGGTTAAGACAAAAAGACTTAAAAATGTTAAAATGCTGTTATGTACACATCAGATAAAAGAGATGCCCAAATAGAAACCACCGCTTATAAACACTTAGATCGTGGGGGGACTTGTAGAGAAACCACCCATATAGTGTGCCCATTGAATAATGTTCTGCATTGACAGGTTACAAGAGACAAGAAGAAGGCTAGTGGGCAAAATAATGCGGTACTGTGTGCTTAACCCAAACATGTATGCAGATCCTCCGTTATGTTCAGTCCTGTAGGAACCTTGGTGTTGAGTTGCAAAATGTATCGGGTTTCCAATTTGCGGAGATTGGACTCACGATCTCCACCCCTCCTGCTCGGTTCAATACAATCAATAACAAAATAGTTTAGACCCTTATTGTCACTATTGTGAATCTCTCTAAAGTGGCGAGCTACGGGGTAGGTGTTGTCTTGGTTAGAAATCGCACGCAGATGTTGCAGAATGCGTTTATGGACCGCTAGTTTTGTGCTGCCCACATATCTGAGGTTGCAAGGACAGGTAAGGACATAAATAGCAAACTCAGTCTTACAAGTCAGTAGTTTGTTGATCCTATGCTGCTTGTTACTGAAGGGATCAGTAAAAGGTTTGGTGTTGACCCCATGGGAACAAGCTTTGCAAGTTTTACACTTGTAAAAGCCATTGTTAAGTTGTAACCAAGACTTATTGTCAATGGATTCCGGATTAGTGTTGACCAAAGCTTGTCTCATCGTGGGGGCTCTACTGTATGTGATGGTAACCTACTGGGGAAGCATGGGACCAATAACAGGATCACTGCGCACGATAGGCCAGTTCCTATTGATGATTTTACGCAATTCTGCATGCTGTTTGCTAAAGCCCATGATGATTCTGAATGTATTGGATGGGCTTATGTTGGTCCCCTCTAGATTGTTATGCAAAGTGGTGCTGCTGGTAATACCACAAATGGGTTTTAACAATTCGCTGCGATTATGTGCATTAGCTTTAACAATAGCACTTTCAATGATACTCTCAGAATAACCTCGCGCCTTGAATCTAAGTTTGCTAAGCTCTTGTGCTGTCTTGAGATCAGTGTCATTACTGCAAATTCTCCTCAAGCGCAACATCTCCCCATAAGGTATGCTATTGATGAGGTGGGGTGGGTGTGCACTGGTGGCATGGAGGGTGGTGTTACCGGCAGTAGGTTTACGGTAAAGCTTAGTTTCTAATGTACCAGCATTAGTGTAGACCTCAGTGTCCAGAAATGTGACATTTGTTTGGCTATATGTAGCAGTGAATTGAAGGTTGAGATTGTTTACATTGAGACTCTCAATAAAACCATGGGCCTCATTCAATGATCCTTTCCATACTACAAATAAATCATCAATAAATCGCAGCCAGAGGAGGAGCCTAGCGCGGAACCAAGATGGCCGCGTAGGTGCGAGGCTCCCGAGGACCTCCGCGACCTCCTGCATAAATCCTGACCATATCCTGTCCTAGACGAGGGGACTGTGTTCGTGAGACCGAGCTGAGGTGCCACCCGTTTTCCGTTTCCAAATCGGACCTCGGACACCGGCGGGAGCATCGATTGAGGTTTGCGGCCTTCTCCACGCCGGCCCCCCGGATTGGAGTTGTGGGGCGATCCGGAGACAAAGTGAACAACAGCGGCGGGCGCGGCTGGGCGATTCGCGTACCCTGCACTTTCGCTTTCGCGCCCTCCTTGCTGCCAAGCGAGGTAGGGTCGCGAGGCGGCGTGCGGTGGTGTGGCTTCATCGGGGTGCCCTGCCGGCCCGCCAGCTGTGATCCGCCCTTCGGAGCCGTGGTCGCCCTCCCCCGGGGCCCGTGAACTGGTTTGTCAGCCCCTTTCAAGGAGATTGGCACGATTTGGGGACTGGAGCCATGTCCACGAAACAAGATGGCGACCGGGCAAAGGTGAAATCGACCCGCCGTGGCGCAGCCCCTCAGTCTAACAGCATGGATCGCTACACCCTCCAGAAGGGTTCTCCAGAGGCGCCGCGTAGGTCCCCTGTTGGCCCGACTGATGCTCCTGCTCTGCCCGCGGATCTGACCCTCCGGGACGTCATGGGCGCCATCGCCGAGATGAAGGCCTCAGTTGACCAGCGCTTTGACACTCTGGCGCAAAAGATTGACTCGGTCCTCGTGGATGTGGGCCTGGTGAGGGCCGATCTGTCCAAAACGAATGACCGGGTCGACTCTTTGGCCCACACCACCTCGGGCCTCACAACGGACGTGGCGGCCCTCCAAAAGGAGGTGCGCCGACTGGGCCAGGCGAGCGCCCTGATGGATCGTCGACTGGAAGATTCCGAGGGTCGGGCCCGGAGGAACAATGTTCGCATTGTCGGGGTGCCGGAGGGACGTGAGGAGGAGGCGGCGGATCTGTTTGTGGAGGACCTAATCCTCACCCGTCTCCAGCCCCGGGGGCTGAGTAAACTCTTCGCAGTGGAACGTGCCCACAGGGTCCCCGGAGGGAGACCTAAGGTCGGAGCCCCTCCGAGGCCTCTCATTGCCCGGATCTTCAACTTTCGGGACAGAGACGCTATCCTGCAGACTTCTAGGCAACAAGGACCGGTCAGACTCGACAATATGGACGTCAACTTCTATCCTGATTTTACTCCGGCGGTCCAGAAGCAGAGACTGAGTTTTCTCGGAGTCAAACGTCGCCTACGGGACCTGAACCTCAAGTATGCGATGCTTTTTCCAGCGAAGTTGAAGGTAGAGGTGGATGGCCGCACGCACTTTTTTGATCGTCCCGAGGCGGCCGGGGACTGGTTGGACACTTTGCCCGGGGATCGGGGCCGGGGGGGTGGGGGATAAAGCCAGACTGGTCTTGGTGGACCATCGCAACATGGCCCTCAATCTGCGGCGCTTGCACGGGGTGCTCGCACGTGTTCCGTTTGTGCGGGAGCCGGCCATCTTGGCGTCCTTAGACGCCACCATGGCGTTTGACACGCTCGAATGGCCATACATTTGGGCGATGCTGGCGAAATTTGGATTTGGACCGGGATTCATCAGCTGGGTTAAATTGTTGTACTCGGGCCCGTTAGCACAGGTGGTAGTGAATGGGCGAGTCTCGGCCCCGTTCGCGCTGGGACGGGGCACGCGACAGGGTTGCCCCTTGTCGCCGCTCCTGTTTGCATTGGCCTTGGAACCCCTGGCGGAGTGGCTGCGGTGGCACCCTTCCATCCGTGGTCTCCGTTGGACCCCCGAGTATGAGGACCGCGTGTCCCTCTACGCTGACGATATCCTTTTGTACCTAGCCTCCCCGCGCAAATCACTGATTGTCCTGGTTGATGTCCTGCGCTCCTTTGGCCGTAACTCAGGCCTTGTCATCAACTGGGCTAAATCATGTGTCTATGTGCTTTCCGGGGAGGCTCCCGTCCTCCCGCGGGGATGTCCGATCCAGATTGCCTCGCAGGGGTTTCGGTACCTGGGGATCTATATCACGCTGGACCCGGAGGCCCGCTACGAGCGAAACTTGCTTCCCCCCCTCCAGCGCCTGAAGGAGGACGTCGCGCGCTGGCGGCGCCTGCCGCTTTCGCCGCTCGGCCGGGCGGCATTGTTTAAGATGATGTCGTTGCCGCGCTTCCTGTACGCTCTCCAGAACACTATGGACCTAGTCCCGGCGCGCTACTTCCGTGAGGTGGAGAGTCTACAGCGCCGCCTGTTCTGGGACGGGAGGCCGCGTATAGCCCTGGCGAAGTTGACGCTCCCGTGGTATGACGGGGGGATTGCCCTCCCGGACATTAAGCGGTATTACTGGGCCTCCCAGCTAGCTGCAATTAATCACGGCCTCTATGGGCCCGCCTTGAACCCGGCATTTGAAATGGACAAGATGCTCCTGCCCGGTGGCGACTACAATCGAGCGCTCTACTCTGGCGCGCCGGATCCCCGCTTGACGGGGCCCACGCGTGTCATGGTGCGGGTGTGGCACGCGGCCAATGCAGCTATGGGGTGGAAGGACCGTTTCACCCGGGCGTCGCCGTTGTATGCGCCTCAGCGGTTGGGCTCCCTGTGGACCTCGAAGGGTTTCGAGAAGTGGGACACGATTGGCATCAGTAAAGTGGGGGACCTCTGGACGAGAGGGGGATTTAAAACATTCGAGACGCTGCAGACGGAGTATCAGCTGCAGGGCAGTGAATACTTCCGGTACTTGCAGGTCCGTCATGCGCTGGGCTCCGTCTTCCCAGACGTCGCCTCCATCCCGGAGTCTTCCCCCCTGGAGGATAGAGTGCTGGATGGCCACGTTCCGGATAGCACGATCTCCCTCATTTACAAAAAATTGATTAACGACCGCTCGGACCTGCTGACCGGCCTCCGTGAGGCTTGGGTTGCCGACGGGCTGGAGTTGGACGACGAAGACTGGATTTCCGCGGTGGCCTCTCCGAAGGAGGTGGCCATACCGGCTCGCCTTCGCTTCGTCCAGCTTAAGATACTCCACCGGGTTTACGTGACGGGGCCAAGGCTTCTGCGTATGGGTTATGCCGAGGATGGGTTGTGTAAGCGTGGGTGTGGTGCTTTGGCGACTTTTTTGCATATTTTGTGGGAATGCCCGAAGGTGGAGCGATTCTGGCGTGGTGTGCACGAGGTCCTGCGTCTGGTTACGCATGTCGCGCTGTTGCCTGAAGCGAGGAGATGCTTGCTGAATGTGTGGGAACCAACTGATTACTCGGTTCCGCAGACGCGATGGGTGACTCTGGGATATATGATTGCTAAGCGTGACATCGCTCAACTGTGGGGATCCCAGCGGCCCCCGGCGGTGTCGGCCTGGAAAGAACATATGGATTGGTGCATGTTCCGAGAAAAGGTGGTGTATGTGGCGAGGGCAAGCCTGGGGCGTGGGTGAAAATATGGGGCCCCTGGAACGCCTACCGCGGGGGTATCTGCGCGCCACCACTGCTGCCTGCTGCCTCACCGGCTCCGTCCCCCTAGTTGACCCCCTCCCCCAGCCCCGGGCACAGAGTTCCCCCAGTCCTGGACTTGTTTCCCTTCCCCCTCTTTAGACTCCTGTGTATGGTTGGGGTCCCTCTCTTGAGGAGCACGTGTGGTTACCTTCGACTGCGGGTTGCCTTGCGGGTGTGGTTTTTCTATGTTGTTGTGTTTGTATAAAATGAAACCGTATTGTGGGCTTAGAGTCATGTGGCCCACGTTGTTGATGCCTTCTGCTTTACTTCTTAGCAACGCCAAGTGCCCTTTTGTAAGTTTGTCAGATGCTCCTGTTACTCTAGCGGCCGGCCGGAAGGTTGTAGGCCCATACTTGTACATACTTGAGATTGCAATAAACGGTTTCAACAAAAAAAAAACAAAAAAAAAAAAAAAAAAAAATCGCAGCCAAACTTTGACATTGTCATTTAGGCACTGGGTATACTCTTTCTGAAGAATCGTCTCCTCCCAGTAGCCCATGTGGAGGCAGGCATAGCTGGGTGAAAAGCTAGCCCCCATGGCTACGCCCCTCAATTGTCTGTATAACAAACTGTTAAACATGAAGTTGTTGTTGAGGAGGCAAAATTCCAGCATCTCAATAAGCATTTGATTGTGGCTAGCAAATTGGGGAGGTTTACGTGATAAAAAGTATTTGGTGGCCTTGATACCGTCATTGTGACCAATACTGGTATAAAGTGATGTTACATCCAGGGCTACCATCCAATAGTCATCTCTCCACTGGATTCCATTGATTTTACGAAGAAAGTCCCCTGTGTCCTGCACATATGAATCTAATGATTTTACAAAATCCTGTAGAAAATAGTCAATGTATTGAGACATTTTTTCACAAACCCCATCATGTGCAGAAATGATTGGTCTGCCTGGAGGGTTGACAGGGTCTTTGTGTATCTTGGGAATGAAATACAGTTTGGGGATGACTGGGTTATCCTTTTTTAGGAAGTTGTATTCAGATTCAGTTATGAGCTTTTGTCTTTTCCAGTTGGTCAATTTAACAGGAATCTCCTTATTTGAACTTACGATGGCCGCAGCCGTTGTTCGGGTATAGCAATTCCTATCGTTGAGTTGATTAAAAGCTTCATGGTCATAAAGCTCCTTTGTTAGTAGGACAATATTGCCCCCCTTGTCACTTTGGCGTATGATAATCTTTTTGCTGCTTCTGAGTTTGGTTAGAAGTTGGTGGTATTGCTGAGACTGTCTATTGTAGCGTTGTTTCTTGGATTGTATCTTAGTGTGTAAAGTCTTAATCTCAGCTGTTACATTCTCATTAAATATATCCAAGGCATCGCGGGGCATGACTGGGTTGAAGGTGGATTTAGGTCTGAAAGGGGTAATGGGTCCCACAGAACAAAGAACATCTAGGCCATGGGAAATTGTCTTTTCACCCGTACCCTCAGTATCCCATTGATCCTGGATAGCATCTTGCAGTGAGTTGTCATTGGCACCATCGGAAATGTTGCGTCGGTTGTTTCGCATAGCAAAAGATTTTTTAAGCTTAAGTTTGCGGATAGCTTTATAGATGTCAAACCGCACAGAAGCATAGTCAAAGTTATTGTGTGGTGCAAATGAGAGGCCAAGTGCAAGTATTTTCCTTTCGTCTTCAGTTAGCTCAATGGGTGTCAAATTGATGATTGTATTGGCGTCCTCACAAATCATTGGTTTTTCGCCCAATAGCCCCTTCCTCTTTTCCTGTTTGGATTTGAGGTGTTTCTTCCTTGCCCTCTGCCTCTGCCTGGATTTGTAATTTGCGTGTTTCCGATTTGATTTGTCGTAGCCGGCCTTGGGCGTAGGGTCTGCCTTCTTCCCTCGCATAAAAAATTCATCTCTTGTGCTGGGGTCGGTCTTGGTATCAAGTCAGATGACACTTTGTCACGGAGTTCCGATTCCGAGTCACTACCTCCCATTGAGCTGAGGTCTGACTGGGTTGACTCATTGGTGATGGTTTCCCTGCTGGGGCCTCTATTAATTGGATCCGCCTTGGACTTTGAGATTCTCATTGCGTCGTATTTTTTTGAAAACGTGAAAATTTGCCCCAATTGGTAATCGTTACGATCACGTTGAAATTTAAACGTTTTTCTTTCCATGATTGTTTTTTCCTCCTTCTTGAGTCTCTCCATCATATCCTTTCTTAATTTCGTTTTTTCATCAGAGTCCTCGATTTTATCCAGCTCCTCATTTATCGCTTCAATTTCTTTGAGTAGTGTGGCTCTATCGATATCGGCATATTTGATCAAAATTAGAACCATTCTGCGTGAAGATTCCAGGTTCGTTTCCGCCCATTCCCGCATAAGCTCGGGGTTAGGGCTTTCATAACTGGGTGCCGTAAGAATACGTAACCCTCGGGGAATGCGATTAACATCAATATAGCTTTGTAACGATTTCGACTCCCACCACTTACTCTGTTCGCTTCTTAATTTCTTCTCCAAAACCTTGAATTTGTCCTTTAGTGTACTTCCCTGCGTGGCCACATCCGTGGTGGGTTCTCTCCGACTCGTTGCAGGCAAAGGGAGGCTGTCTGAAAACATCGCTAGTGCCGCAGCCTCCCGTTCACGAACGCTGTCGGCCGTCATGCTCAAATCAGGGCTCAATTGGTTAGCAAGTGGGAGTTAATTGGTTTGGTCAAACTTTTCAATACCAACCTCCCACTGCCGCATATAAACTCTCCAACCCCGATACCTTTAGTATTTCGTTATACGGTGTCTCCGGCTCTCCTGTCGTGTCGTGTCATCCGATCACGGCTGGGCAGGATCACCTGAGTTGTAGTCCGCTGCAGCCTGTGTCCACAGGACCGTCGGTTTCGGTATCCAGGGGGGTCAGGCGCCAACTCCTCCTTCCGGAGGCAAGTATTTCTGGGAACTCCAGAAAGCAGTTTCACTTCTCAGCGCCAACCATTCAATGGAGAGGGCTCCGTGTCAGGATCGCGTGAAACTGGTCAACGATCAAATATGTCCAAAGACTTCTCCCACCAGCCTTGAAGATCCATCAACTGCCAAGGAAGTAAGTACACGAGCCTGCATATAGTGCAATTTTTCATTTAATGCCCAGAGCGACGGCCATAACGTTTCGGCTCCGTGGAGCCTTGTTCACATGACAGCGTGTAACTCGTGATGTCACATATTTAAAGTGATACTACTGGTCACATGGGGGGAATCACATGGGTATGAAGTCATAGACAGTGAGAAAGTACAATCAACCACACGGCAATGAATTCAAGTAATCAAATTACAGGCTAAAACATTGTCCATATCTCTAACCTTTCCATATGTACCATATGTATTATGCAATGTCGGCATGTTTATATATGTATGTATGTATATATATATATATGCATATCTATACATATATATATATATGTGCATATGTGTGTGGGGAGAGAGAGGTAGATAGGTGTAGAGGTAGAGGTAGAGAGGGGCAGAGAGAGAGGTAGAGTGAGAGGTGTAGAGAGTAGGGAGTGAGTAGTAGAGAGTAGAATAGTGTAGTATAGAGTAGTATAGAGTAGAGAGTGAGTAGTAGAGATTAGTAGAGAGTAGTAGAGAGTTAGTAGTACAGAGTAGAGAGTAGTAGAGAGAGTAGTAGAGAGTAGGAGAGTTGGAGAGATTAGTAGAGAGTGAGTAGTAGAGAGTAGTAGAAAGTGAGTAGTAGAGAGAGAGTAGTAGAGAGTGAGTAGTAGAAAGTAGTACAGAGTGAGTAGTACAGAGTGAGTAGAGAGAAGAAGAGAGTAGTAGTGAGTAGTAGAGAGTGAATAGTAGAGAGTAGCAGAGAGTGAGTAGTAGAGAGTGAGTAGTAGAAAGCGAGTAGTAGAGAGTGAATAGTAGAGAATGAGTAGTAGAAAGTAGTAGAAAGTGAGTAGTAGAGAGTGAGTAGTAGAGAGTAGTACAGTGTGATTAGAGAGTAGAAGAGAGTAGTAGTGAGTAGTAGAAAGTGAGTAGTAGATAGTAGAGAGGGAGTAGTAGAGAGTGAGTAGTAGAGAGTAGTAGAGAGTGAGTAGTAGAGAGTAGTAGAAAGTGAGTAGTAGAGAGTGAGTAGTAGAGAGTAGTAGAGAGTGAGTAGTAGAGAGTGAATAGTAGAGAGTGAGTAGTAGAGAGTAGTAGAAAGTGAGTAGTACAGAGTAGTACAGAGTGAGTAGAGAGCAGAAGAGAGTAGTAGTGAGTAGTAAAGAGTGAGTAGTTGAGTAGTAGAGAGTGAGTAGTAGAGAGTGAATAGTAGAGTGAGTAGTAGAGAGTAGTAGAAAGTGAGTAGTAGAGAGTGAGTAGTAGAAAGTAGTAGAAAGTGAGTAGTACAGAGTAGTACAGAGTGAGTAGAGAGCAGAAGAGAGTAGTAGTGAGTAGTAGAGAGTGAGTAGTTGAGTAGTAGAGAGTGAGTAGTAGAGAGTAGTAGAGAGTGAGAAGTAGAGAGTAGTAGAGTTAGTAGTAGAGAGTGAGCAGTAGAGAGTGAGTAGTAGAGTGAGTAGTAGAGAGTGAGTATTAGAGAGTGAGTAGTAGAGAGTAGTAGAGAGTGAGTAGTAGAGAGTGAGTAGTAGAGTTTTTCCTTGAAGCCTAATTTAGAAACCACTGCCATATAATTTTGTCCTCGCCTGCCGTATAATTCCTGCGGCCTTATCATAAATACAGGAAGATCAGTCCAAGGAATTGTTTTTAAAGTATTTTGGCATTCAACTCAGAAATACCACATGTTCTGCGCTTCTTCCACAGATTCCTTGGCTCCTGCACCGATGCTGAAATTTTCACATATCTCTCTGAAGGGTGCCCTGCCTCTGCATAGAAGCTGCACTGAAACCACGGGGTGTCGTCAACACTCCCTGCCGTTCCTAGGTCTATCTGTCTGGCCACTGAAGCTGTCTGCTCTCCCCTTATAATCTCCAGACTCGCGTCTCCGCCTTTCATCCGTCGCCAGAAGACTTCACCCAGTCTTGTTACACATTCTTAGATGGTCCTGCCTGGGGCATTTATATTAACGTTACCACTAAGCTGCCAGCTTGCAGGCGTGACCGCCCCCTAACCCCACCGCCTCAAACATCCCCCCTCCACCCTCCTCCCCCGCCGCCCGTCCAATTTTGCCCCAGGTGACAGAGATATCTTTAGCCGCTACAAATGGTTCCGCTCTCCCTTATCACTGGTTAGTATGTTTTTAGGCTCGCTCTGTAAACGGACGGCTTGGCCTGCTGCGGAATCTGCACTAATAATGAATTCATCCTAGGAGCGATCAGACAGCCTTGGAAGAAGGCGCGGGGCTCCAGAGGGCCGAATAACTTGAAACTCTGCACCGAAAGGAGCGCTTAATGTTAGGGCGCCGGGTTAAAGCACGCGCATCTCTTGGCTCTTTTATTAATTATTTTAAATGGGAAACGCAGATGTTAAGAAAATAAAGTTTTGCTCTCTCCCGTTGGAGAAGAGTGAGGAGAGAGTCAAAGGGAGAAATAAAAAACATTGAAAACAAGGCAAATATAAATATTGAAAACGAGTTAAGGAAAATGCTGCTACTACAACAAGCGTTTAAACACATGGCCCCATAAAGATAAGAAACCCTTTACTTCAGAAGGAAAGCAGGTGAGCCCGTCCAAGTGGGCCGTCTGAAAAAGCCAAAGGGAGGCAACATGGGAAGCGCTTTTCCAATGGCTGGCCACCGTTTAGCATAAACGGTGACGCCAGCAAATGGAAAAGAGGGGCTGGTCTTAAAGCCCTTTACTGAAGCTACTCAGAAACATTAAATCTCGCCGAGCGAGCTACGCATATGCGCAGCCACGCTAGCCGAGACCTAAAAATGTGTTTCTATTCATTTTGTGCTCTAATAATTCTTTTTGAGCTATTTTATCAATATTCCTTTAAATGCTGTAGCCAGGGCATTATGTGAGATGACAATTTTTTTTTTGGGGTGGGGTGGTTCTCTCAAAGGGGCGTAGCTGATGTCATTAAGGCCATGGCTTAAAACACGAAAGCTAAAAATCTGGGCTTAACTAAGTGTGCCGCCCGACTGGTATGATATATAATACAACAAGTAACATTACACCTGCAACAACCCAGGACCATTGGCTTTGTCAATGATTGTTAGTTGTATAAGATAAATGTTGTAATCTTAATGTCATAGCATAGTTGGTATGTTCCAACACCCCTTTCCCCAACCAGTAAGTGGTATGACCCGAGGGAGCTCACCTTAGAATGTTCAGGTGAGCTCCAGGCAGTTTGAGAGCGGATGATCAAGAATAAAGACACTATACTTCTACTGGTGTGTATGAGGCTTTTTTACAACACTGGCGACGAACTGCGAAGGGGGCAGGTGGCCATCTCCCCTCTGTTTTATTCTCTCAAGAAAGACTACTAATTTAATAAGGAGTGCACATGCAGGAAGCACGGCGCTAGGAGGGCAAGCACTGTGAAGGACATCGTGCCATCTATCAACTTGTAGTACTTGGGCAGGATTGGTGGAATTGGAATAACAGTTGCCCAGTGGCGTGACAATTGTGAAGGAGGTCGGGTGCTTGCCGCTCTGTGGATTACTTGGCGTGTGTGCTATAGTTGCTCAGTGTCCTGTGAATCCCCGATGTACAACGGACGAATATACAATAAAAGCACTTACCTGATCAACGCAGATTCTGTCAGTTCCTGTGTGACAGTGAGGAGGCAGACACTTACGTTCTGGAGCGCTCCATGAGGAAGGTTTGCTGCGGGACTAGCGGTTACAGCAGATCGGTATCCGGGAGAGTGCTATGGTTCGCTGAGGAGATTCCTTATCTAGACGGATCTTGGATGTGACGGCGGGTGGAGCAGCGCGCTACAGAGCAGCTTCGGGTGGCAGTGCTGAGGTGGACACCTGCGTTGCATCGCTCCGTGAGTAAAGTTCGTGGAGGGACGGGTGTCGATCAGCTTTTCGTGTGACGACGTGAGGAGCAGCGCACTACGCAGGCAGCTTCGTCCTCAGTCCTTCAGTGAGCGGACGTCCTGTGAGGTAACATCCTCCCTGAGGAGCCGGCGCGCCAGCTGCTGAGGACCGGTCCTTGATAGATCCTGTCAGCGCTGCCGGTGTTTCAGCCGCGAAGCTGTTCGTTCCATTTACTAGCGGTTTCCTTGATTAAAAGGTGCTAGAGGCAGGCGGGAGACAGTGCCAAGTCCAAGTATCGAACCTTTCCTTCACCGTGACTGGGGTGAGTGCACAATTTATCTATGGCAGAGGGTATAGTGATCCTGCCAGTGTGTAAGGGTGGCCTGGTACCCAGAGCAGTAGGAGGGGAGGCTGTCAGGCGCAGGTGTGGTGCCCTCAGGCATCTTTTGAGAGGTAGGACACTCACCCCGCATTTCATCAGGTTCAATCATCTTATCTGTGTTCGGGGCTTAGCCATTTTAGTCATCATGGGAACACCTGGCATGAGTCAACCCCCGTCCTTTTTGAATGACTGTGGGGATCCAGATATTCACTGGAAGGATTGGGCCAAACTGTTCGAGTCATATCTTATTGCCATGGGAGGTGAAAGATTTTCAGCCCTGAGGAAACAGCATATTTTACTGCACAATTTGGGTGTACATGGTCGCAAAGTTTACAAAACCCTTCCGGAACCTGGGCTGGAGGATGATGAGGGCATTGATGTTTTTGATGTGACACTGATGAAGCTTGAGTCACACTTTGGGGATAAGGTCAACGTTGTGTTGGAAAGACACAAGTTTTTCACCAGAGTTCAAGGAAAGTGCGAGTCGATCAGTAACTACATTGCAGCGCTAAGGGGACTAACGCAGTTGTGCGAGTTTGGGGATTTGAATGATTTTCTCATACGCGACCAACTGGTTAGATGCACAAACAATAGCAGGATTCAAGAAAAACTGTTACCTAAAAATCCCACTTTGAAAGATGCTGTGGCAATTGCGCAATCTGTGGAACATACTGCGAAATGCGTAAAAGAAATGAAAGTTAAAGAAGATGTAGTAGCACAAGTACAGGTAGAAGAGCAGAGTGAAGGAGTCTTTAAAGTGTCCGATAAGTGGAGCACGAAGGAAGTTCAAGCCACAAAAGCTAGTAGAGATGGGCATATTGCAAAGTGTTATAGATGTGGTAGCAGTAACCATCTTGCCAATAACCCTATGTGCACTGCCAGAAGTGTCATGTGTAAGAAATGCAACAGGAGGGGACATCTAGCTAGAGTGTGCAGAGAAGGGTTTAATAACACGGTGAGCGTGGTTAGTGGTGGTGAGGAATCTCATGCTAAGTATGTTTTCCAAGTGAGGAGCATGGCGGTGGGGGGAAAACACAATTACCCTAAATGTATTGTGATGTTCAATAACAAACCACTGGAAGTGTATGCGGATTCCTGTTCCCCCTTCACGTTAGTGAATGTGCATGATTTTGAAGAGTCATTGGGGGGGGGGTCCAGAGAGATTTTAGAGACCCCCGATATCAAACCTGAAGGGTACACGAGAGATCCCATACCCCTGGTGGGCATGCTGTACAGCAACATTGATTTCAAAGGGAGGTCCACAAAGGGGAGTGTGTACATTGTTGAGCATGGTGCCAATCTTCTGGGGTGGCAGCACCAAAGAGAATTAGGTATCGGGTTAGATCCCAACGGTGAGAATCAGGTGATTATGGTTGACAGAGGTAGCAATGAAAGAAGTCTACAGACGAAGTTCCCCAAACTTTTCACTGAGGAATTGGGTAAACTACGTGAGTTTCAGCACAAAATCAAAATCAGACTTGGAGCCAAACCGGTGGTACACAAGACACGGTCAGTACCTTTCCATTTGAGAGAGACACTCAAAGAAGAGTTAGATAAGCTGTGTGAAATAGGGGTCATACAACCCGTTGAGGCTACTGAATGGCTTGCGCCCTTAGTTTTAGCATCCAAGGGTAATGGGAAAGGTATTTGCCTATGTGTGGATCTACGCTCCTTAAATGAAAATATTTGGGTGGAGAGATTCCCTCTCCCCAATATAAATGAGATGATAAGCACCATGGGCAAGGCATGTTATTTTTCAGTTATCGATCTGTCATGGGCTTATCACCAAGTAGAGCTGCATCCCGAGTCGAGACCATTGACGGCATTCACGTCACCGTTTGGGGCGTTTAGGTTTGTGAGAATGCCTTTCGGTCTCGCCTCAGCAGCCTCAGTGTTTTAGAAAATAATGCAGCAGGTACTGAGAGGGGTCAAGAACACACTCTGCTTCCAAGACGACATCCTGATGTATGGGGACACGGAGGAAGCACATGATGCCACCCTTCATGCAGTGTGTCACAGATTAAGTGAGGCAGGGTTAACAGTACAACTGGACAAGTGCAGGATAAAGGTAACATCCGTGGACTACCTGGGGCACACCATCACCAAAGAGGGGTTCAGGCCCAAGCATAGTCTAATCCAAGCTGTCAGTGAGGCCCCACACCCAACTAATAAGGAGGAGCTCAAATCCTTTTTGGGTTTAGTGGAGTACATGTCCAAATTTGTCAGGAATTTTGCTGATTTATGTGTGGGCCTACGTGAGCTGCTGAAGAAGAATACAGCATTTGTGTGGGAAGAAGAACACAGTAGGATGGTTGAGGTGATAAAATGGTGCATATTGGATTCTCCAGCATTGGGGTCTTTTGATCCCAAAAAGAGAACCATTTTAACCACGGATGCCTCTAACAAAGGGTTGGGGGCCATGTTGTCCCAAAAAGGTGACGGGGAAGAAAGAGTGATAGCGTTTGCTTCACGTACTTTGTGTGAGGCAGAACGCAACTACTCGGTCATCGAGAGGGAGGCATTAGCATGTTTCTGGGCGGTACATCATTTCAAATTCTTTTTGTGGGGTATCAAGTTTACCATTCACACAGACCACAAACCACTTACATTCATGTTTTCGCCTAAACAAGCACAAAATATGTCCCCCTAGGATAAGCGAGTGGGTGCTAGGGCTGGAAAACTTTAGTTTCAAAATGGAGTACTTACCGGGGCCAGAAAACGTGATTGCAGATTGCTTGTCAAGGTTACCCATCAAAGGCAAACACAGTGAGGAAGTGTTAGATGTACCCATTTGCGCGGTGCATCTCCCCTCGCTGACTGATGCAGAATGGAACAAGGGCATGGAGGAAGACAAGGCCATGGGTATGTTAAAAGAACTCATTGTCAAGGGTTGGCCGGACAAGTTGTCGGAGGTCCCTGACATAATTAAAGACTTCTGGGAAGTTAGATTTGAACTTTCTATCATAGCTGGTCGCTTGCAAAGGGGGGAGAAAATTGTCCCACCGGAAGGGTTGAGAAAAAGGGTTATAGATCTGGCCCATGAAGGGCATCTGGGCAGGAGCCTTACAAAGAACAAAGTGAGGAGTTGCTTTTGGTTCCCTAGAATGGATTCGGAGGTGGAGAGCGCAGTAAAAGAGTGTATCAGCTGTGCGAGAAGTGACAAGAGCAAAATTATCCACAGGGCTCCTTTGGCCCCTGTCAATGTACCTATGTCTCCGTGGACAAAACTAGCTATGGACATTGTGGGTCCCATGGACATACTGGGGACACAGAAAAGGTTTATGTTTGTATTGGTGGATTACACTTCCCATTGGGTGAATTTTAAGTTCACAGCGTCCACCACAACTTCCAATCTCATTGCATTTCTAAAAAACATCTTTGTGTATGAAGGAATCCCGGCTACCCTGGTAACAGACAATGGAGTGCAGTTCGTCTCTGATAACATGAGAGAGTTTTTGGAAGAACACAATATAAAGCATGAGAGGACTGCTCTCTATTGTCCAAAAGCCAATGGATTGGTGGAGAGGGTGAATCGGATGATCAAGGAGCAGATACAACTGGCCACCACCAATGGGTTGAATGTGGAAGAAGAGTATGGGCATATCACACCACGCCCAATGGGGTAACAGGAATATCCCCGTTTGTGTTTCTCAGAGGAAGGGAACCCAGCACCAAGATGAACCCGAGGTGGTTGGGGGGAGGAAAAAGAGTTGTACCAGACCTAGGTCGAGTGGAGAGACGTCTAGAGTCTCATCAACAGAAGTACAAGTCTTGGTACGATGGGAAAAATGGAGCTAAAGAGGTGGAGATAAAACCCAACTCCCAGGTGTGGGTTAGGAAACCTGGTAGGGTGCAACCGGGAACGAGCAAATTCGGAGTACCTCAAAGGGTGGAAAGCACAAGTAAGAGTGTTGTTCGCCTGGACAACGGACAGACATGGAGCAAAGACAGAGTTGTAAACACTGAGTGAACCTACGTGGTTTCCCAATGTTTTGTTGTAATCCCTTCAAGGGGAGATGTGTTATAATCTTAATGTCATAGCATAGTTGGTATGTTCTAACACCCCTTTCCCCAACCAGTAAGTGGTATGACCCGAGGGAGCTCACCTTAGAATGTTCAGGTGAGCTCCAGGCAGTTTGAGAGCGGATGATCAAGAATAAAGACACTATACTTCTACTGGTGTGTATGAGGCTTTTTTACAACAATAAATAAGCAACAACTATGGCTTGGTTGTATATAATATTGAAAATGCTCCAGTTCTGAAATGATGAAACAGTGAAAGAACCGCAACGAGTCTCTTTGAAGTTACTTTAAAGGCAGTGACGAGTGGCTCTGCTGCAGAGTTAAGATTTTATTTCATCCTGATGGTGAGAGCAACAATGGAAAGCCCAATAGGGGCCCGTCTCAGCACCTGCTTTTTAGCACTCCTGGTGCTCAGCATCAGCCGGACCTGGCCTACTTACAGCCCTGGCTGGAGCACTTTTCTTTGTCTTGTTGTTTTCTTTTCCAGGTCTGTGTGCCAGTACGAGATGCCATGAAGACTATGATCAGATCGGGATTTGGGTTCAGCAAGGAGATTCAGGTGAGTTTTTTAGGAGCAACAAAGTCAGACTTCTAAATGCAATGCTATCAACTAGCAAGGGCATGGCTCTATGGGTTCGTTCTTTGTTCTGTTGGCAGCAAATGACTGTTGATTACGCTAAATTGCACCCCTGTCTTCCTCCTTACTTTTAGCGCTTGGGATCTTTTATTTACCTACTAAACAGTGGTGGAGGGGAAATAACACTTCATAACACGATGACAATATTATACCTGAAAGTACCACAGACTCGGACTGTAAGTTTGTCAATTTATTATAAGGCCAAAAATAATAAGATGTATAGACATCGTAAGATTAGCATATAGAGATATAAGAAAATCAATACAGAGCCGATTCTACGAATATAAGTAATTCGGCATGGCAAGAATACAATAGTAAATTCGAGGATCAGGATACAGCTCAAAATAGAAATAGAGTCTAGATCCTTTTACATTTGAAATAAAAACGAATCTGTCCCTACACTGTACTAAGAGAAGATGCTATCTAATACCCTTCCATCTATTCCTAAAGGTGTCAGCACGTGTTGACTTCCTGAGAAGTACTCACGTCAAATGGGTTAAGGTGCTTAAGGCTAGGAGCGAGTTCTAAGATGCTCCTTTCTCTCCGAAAGCTAGCAGAGGTCTGGGGTCTCTGTCCCTGCGCATCCTACAATATAGAATTCGATTCTTGGTTTCATCCTAGTAAAATTTTCCATTGCAACTTTTTCTATGTGGGGAGGTTCACGCTCTTTAATTAAAACCTCTTTGTTCGGCGTGGTGATCTTGATTCCCAGACCGGCCAGACACGAAAGATATCCTCCCTTCTCTCTTCCAACTGTCTTCAAAGCATTCCTTGTATCTTCTCCAATCTGGAAATAACGAGTTGGCATTCCAATACCTGCAGTAGGATGAGAACATTGCTATTTCTTGAAAACAACATGCATTTCATTATTTATTTCTCGAAGCCAAGGAGGTGCAAAAACAAATACAGTCTTGGGCCTAGGAAGTCGGGCAACTCTAAACAGCGAACGGTTACATTATATGATTATAAACGGTCCTGCTCTCTGTATATGCGGGCATGATGATAAATACATAATCATATTATAACATTGCACTACAATGAATAAGTAAATGAAGCTACTGAATACATGTTCATGATCATAAAACACTGCAAACGATATACTTGTGTGTAGGTGCATGACAATCATGACTATAGTGCACCCATACAAATAGAGTATTGAAAGAACTCTATCACTGTCGAGAGTTTAAGATCTCGCATGGGCATTTCAAGAAAGTTGTGCCTTGTTATCTGTCTTGAGTTTACATGTGCTTGCTTTGATCAAATTAATGAGCCGGTTCAAGAGGTAAAACATGACACAAAACCAAGGGGGCGCACTCAGATGGATCACCTCCTTCTTCACGGAAGAACCAAGAGGATTCACCGCCCACCCTTCTCCTCTGAACCAAAGGAGATCACCTGTGGTGTACTCCAGGGCTCAGTCCAACGCTCTTCAACGCATAAATGACCCGGCTGGCCAACATCGTCAGATCCCATGGTCTCAACATAATTTCCTACCCAACTCATCCTCTCACTCATTGACGACCCCAGCACCAGCAGAACCAACTTCCACAGATGCATGCCAAAGGTCGACGACTGGATGAACAACTGCCTGCAGCTGAATACAGACAAGACAGAAGTACTGATCTTTGGAAACAGCAGCAACACTTGGAACGACTCCTGGTGGCCATCAGACCGACCCACACCCATTCCCTCCAACCATGTCAGAAACCTCAGAATCATCATTGACAACAAGCTTGCCATGATCCGCCTACATTAACCACCGCCTGAACTTCCACTAACCATTGAGAAGACTACGCTCCACCTCCTTTTCATGTGCCCATACTCCCCGCATCCACTGAAGCAGAAGTGGAGGAGGCTCCTTCCCTCACATCGCTGAAAAGACCTGGAACAGTCTCCCCACGCACCTCTGGACCATCATCGCACTTCCAGAAATCCAAATGGCCCCCAAGACCTGGCTATTCGAATAAGCTTCCGGAACCTGCAAGCGCCTGGATACCATATCGGGCGATTAGCCACGCTTTATAAACCCTGATTGATTGAAATCACAAAACATCTTCCTAGAATTTGATATTTGCTTTTATTTCCCAGTCATTTTGTAATGCTACAACCTCTCATCTACATTCTGTCCTAAAGTGGGGTATAACTGCGTAATGCCTATAATTGTCTTTCAGCAGATGTTGATGTCTATAGGAGTATCACCATAGGGCAGTGATACTCAAAGAACGGACCGGGGACCACTTGCTGCCCTCTTGACCTTTAAATGCAGCCCCCCTGGTTAATAGCAGCATGAGCTGCTGTTTAGTTGCTGAGCACTAACATTTTGAAAAAAATGTTAAATAAATGGGCAAGCATTTATTGACCTGCAAATAAATGCTTGCCTGTTTATTTAACATTTATTTAGACCGCCTCACAAACTCCCTGACCCACCCAGACCCCTTACCGCCACCCTGCTGGCATCAGTGCGGCCCTCGGTCACACCACAGACCGTACTTTGTGGCCCCTGGACAAATGTTTGTGAGTTCCCATGCCTTAGGGTGACGGTGACAGTACCAAAGGACACTCTGCCATGGTCCTACCAGGCTTCTGTCTCCAAAGGTAATAGTGCTCTATGGACACTCTGCCTTTGTCCTACGAGACTGCTGTCTCCAAATTTATTGTGGGTACAGGGCCTGCTTCACACTGGAGTTTGGTGTTAGATGTGAGAGGGCACTAGTGATTACCATAATGCACTCCCTAACACACCCACAAGCCGCACAGGTCAAGTTTAGTGTGCCAGAAGACTAGTTATCTTGAAAAGGTCCAGACACATGTTTTTTGGACCTGTTTGCAGTTAGGTAAACAGTAACTACTGAAAATAATGGGAACAGTCAGCCCGGGAACACATACCACATTGGTTATGGTGTGCCCAGTACTCATTTACACCCACCAGATAGTGGCAGGCATATATGTGGCACCTCGAACACCCTGTTAGAACACTTTCTGGGCCTGCAGAAAAACAGAAGAAAACTGGACCTGCTGTCTATGACCTGAACAGAGTCCTGGAGGTCTGAACCTCCTTCCTCCTATTCCCAGGACAAAGAAGAGGACTCCAATCAAGAGTCAGTTGGCTGACCTCCTAGTTGGCTTGAGGGATATAACACGCTTCAAAAGGCCTTTTTCCAAAATGGGTCCAGCTGACCAGTGGCAACTGGACTTGGATAGGACTTTGCTCTTGGCCACTGCCTAATACACTAGTAGTCTCCCAGTGCTCTCTCCTGAGCTCCTGGAGGTCTTAGAAGTGTACTCTTGTAGTTGTCTGAGCACCAGAAGAAAACTTGGAAACTTTGTAAAACATCTGCGGCAGAGCCTCAGCCGTGCCTGCAGTGAAAAGTGCCCAACTGGCCAATCCATGATTCAGCTTTCTCCTGCGTGGAGATCTCCGGACTGCTGAAAGAATATTGAGGTCCCTTTGTGCATTGGAACTTACGAGATTTTTTGACCAAAAGATGAAAAGCTCTAGACCATTAGCAGAACAAGCTTGCTTCCATTAACTGACATGTGCTTCCTCTGTGGTGGCTACAGATTCAGCTTCAACCGGCGCAGAGAGGATATTCAACTAAAAAATTGAAAAAGAATTGCTATTCTGGGCCATTTGTGAATGGAAAATCCCTTTTTGTGATATACGGAAGCTAATTTGGTAGGTATAATAAGTGATTTCTTCTGTTTGTTAAACCATTTTTTTGTGATTCTACATAAGGAATCGCAAATAGGAATTTCCAAATAGTGAATTGCAAACAGAATATATGAAGCATTTGCTAATTGTGACTAGACCTCAGGCCCAGCTCTCCAATGCTGCTGTACCGCTCTGCTTCTTCCCCATTTTCTGAACGTATTCTTCTGCTATTGTCTCATTTTTTTACAGCTTCCTCCTTCTTTTCTCCATGTTTTTCTGAGTGCTTTCTCCTGCTTTTGCCTAATTTTCACTGCTTTCTCCTTCCTTTTCCCTGTTTTTCTGAGTGCTTTCTCCTGCTTTTGCCTTGTTTTTTTACTGCTTTCTCCTTCTTCTCCCCCATTTTTCTGACTGCTTTCGCCTTGTTTTTTACTGCTTATTCTGTCCTTTCACCTGTTTTTCTGAGTACTTTCTCCTGCTTTTCCCTCATTTTTCACTGCTTCTCCTTGTTTTTTCCTAATTTGCCACCCCTGCCTGCCACTCATCATTTTTCCACCTAGCCCTGCCAGCCACCTCCCTGCGCCCCTTCCTCTGCCTAGGAACTACTTAATGGCAGTGGTGGCTCCTCTGCGTAGGAGGAGGAGCATAGCCCAACAGCTATGTGTGCAGTAGTTAAAGAAAACTAAAATGATAATAATAATAGTGTTATTATTAGTTTAGTTTTCCTCTTTTGGTGCGGGCGGTGCTGGACTGCATTACATCCTGGGTGCAGAACATGCCCCAGGCTCCCATTCCTTGCCTGATATCTGATCCACAGAGCTCAGACCAATCACAGCGCTGCATTGCAGCACTGTGATTGGATAGGGGAGGCAGGAGCCTGGGTGCTTCTTGTTCCTGCTTATAGTAGGGAAAGGCTGAGGCGGCGGCGAGTGGACCGAGAAGCGGTAGTCGGCCGGGTGACCGGCCTGAAGGTAAGTGTGTTTTTTTGTGCTTTATTTTCCATTGACAACCCTCCCCATCCCTCCACCCCAGTAAATAGCAGCCTCCAGTGCTTAATGGCGGCCAAAGCGTGACCCCATTGAGCAGGTCCTGGGCCCAGCTCACCCATGCTGCTGTTCCACTCTGCTCCCTTCCCATTTTTTTGAGTGCTTTCTCCTGCTTTCACATCGTTTTTCACTGCTTTGTCTGCGAAGCAGCAAGCAACTCCTGTGCCTTGAGATCCTCACAGGTGATTTGCCAATCTTTATAAATCCCGGTTGATTGACTGGGTGTAAAATGCAGTTTTAGGAAATGCAATTTCCACCCAATCTAAAAAGTGGCCCAAAATGCATCAGTTCCTTTCAAATTTGCGAATTTGTATGTACTGGCGAGGAGGAGGATTTTGCCTGGTGTGCAGAGTCGGAGATAAGAGAGGATTTGTAGGGATAAGAACCCTTTTTGATCAAACTGTGGAGGAGATATTTGAGAAGTACAGGTTACATCCATGGTGACATACCCCAACAGACAGAAGCATTGCTATTCCACCCAATGTGCAGGTACTCTGTTACCTACATCATTTAGCCACTGGAAGATTATAGGGAATAATAGCAGGGGTGTCCTAAAGTGCTTTATCACATCATTTTTTCCATAGGTTTCTTGAAATTATGTTGCAGAAAATTAATGATTACATTTATTTACCTCCATGTCAACAGGCCACATTTCTCAAATTTCACTGAATGTGTTGATGGTACAGATATTGCTACCTGTCCACCATATGCAAATCAATTAATTTTTTTGAAAACTTAAAAATAGTCACTTCCTCAATGTTCCAGGTCTGTGTGATGCCTCATGTACTATAATAGAACTTGCCCTATTTCCAGGCAGCACACGAGATTCCTATATGTTCCATCACAATGGGGTTGTTAGACCTGGCATATTTTGCCGTATTTCCCTGTCTTTTTGCTTTCTGACCTCCTGTTTTTAATAGAATTCTGGACTTTGTTTTTGCTGATTTAGTGTCTCTGAACACTTTTTCACTGCTATTCAGTGCTTATGTGCAGGTGCTCCTACTGTAAATTGTATTATGATTTGTATATTTGGATTTACTAGTAAGTCCCTAGTACGGTGCACTGCATGTGCCCCAGGCCTGTAAATCAAATGCTACTAGTGGGCTTGCAGCACTGGGTGTGCCACCCACACAAGTAGCCTTTTGAGGGTGTATCAGACCTGCCACTGCAGTGTCTGCATGCAGCTTTTATTGTCCATCGACCTGGCAAGTGCACCCACTTGTCAGGCCCTATCCTTCCCTCTTACTACATGTAATGCACCCCAAAAGTAGGCCCGAGGTAGCCCCATGGGTAGGGTGCAGTGTATGTGGAAGGTAGGACACGTAGTTGTGTGTTTTACATTTCCTGATAGTGAAATACTGTGCATTTTGTTTTTCACTATTGAAAGGCTGTCTGTCCATAGGATAACATGGGAGCTGCCTTGTAACATTTTACAAGTGTAACTTTCCATTGGGACAGTGTAGAGAAATGGAGTTTAGGCTCTCTGAACTCAGAATGTAATAACACACCTTTTAGTAAAGGTGGTGTTTAAATTGTGGGTTTGAAGATGCCACTTTAGAAAGTGGGCATTTTCTTACTTACCCATCCTGTGTGCCTCTGCCTGTTTGTGTATTCACCGTCTGGTTTTGGAGTGACAGAAGCTGAAGATGTGCATTCACCTTAAACAGTCACAATGGGGGGTTGAGGGGTGTCCTGCCCTTCCTGGGTGACTCATAGCCAGGCTGAGTAGACCTTTCTGCCTTTAGAGTGGTCGGAGGAATTTTCACTAGCACCTAAATAGCTTGTGTCTGCTCTGCCCAATGCTGTCTCCACCTCCTGGAGTGAAGCTGGACCGGGGAGGACAAAACTGGTTTCTACTGAATGCAGAGACTTTCTACCTAAAACTTCAGAGGGAAAGTAGTATAAATATTGGGGCCCTGACCCCAGAACTTCAGAACTCGTTTGGACTAAGGAATCTGCCATGAAGAAGAGCTGGATAAGCTGCGAGGAGGAACTACCACTTTGCTGTGTGCTTTGCTGTGTTGGCCTGTAGTGGCTGCTTCTTTCTTGGGCAGTGAAAGGACTGGACTAGACTTTCTGCAACTTATTTTCCTGAGTTTCTCCAAGGGCTTGAGGTAGAGCTTGCCCCATGTTCAAGAAGTCTCAGGAACAGCAAAGACTTCAAGATCATCTGCTACCAGGACTGGGAACTGTGTGTTTTGTGCTGCAACAGAAGAAAAGGCAACCCGACGCCGTCAGCAACGCCGCTGCTGGCTCCATGACCTGTTGGCACCACAGAAAGCACCGCCCCCACTTTGCACTACAACCCTGGTCTCACCACCGCTGCCGAAGGATGCCACCACTAAGCTGCTGCTTGCACCGTGACCTAAGTGAACTACATTTCGCACCACCTCACTTCACATCGCCACCCTGGTATCCCTGGCGGCACTGCTCCACACCGACATTGATGCCGCTGCCTACACCGTGGCCTGGGGGCACAGCTCGTAATTTACTCGGTGCACCGCCTTGGTACACCGACGCTGGAGCCATCGACTCCGGATGGTCTATCGACGACGGAGCTTCAGCAACGACGACGATGCTGCTTGCACCGTGACCTGCCAGCATTGCCACGAGCATTGCCTCACTTCACATCACAGCCCTGGTCTCACCGACACCGCTAGATGCCATCACCGAGCCGCTGCCTGCACACGACCTGAAGGCACCGCACGCTGCACCGCTCCACTTCGCACTGCAGCCTCGACGCCTGCCGACGCTCCTGACTTTAACCTCACAGAGTTTGATCTGCAACGCATGTGGGTTCAAGGGCCCAACGACTCATGCATTGACTGCAAGAACCAACGCTTCCTTGGAGCCAGTGCTTAATTTGTAAAGAAATTCGTGCCGGGGCCCTCGACAGGAGGACACTAGAGCTTGCGCCATCCGTTGCTCTTGGCAGCACTGCCAATGACAGCACCAACATACTCCTAATCATCACACTCCTAAAAGAGTGACAATTCCTACTATTACAGGGCCCCACAGCTATGAGAATGGCTTTGGAGGCAAATACTAATCATTCTAAATTTCGATTGAATTAATAAACACAAGTTGTTGTGCTCGTACCTAAATTGGGAGACACCACTACCGTGTGGCAGAGAGTCATAAGCCCTGGTGCTGGCAATTAAGTGCCGGTGCTGAGCACCGGAAACCACCGGCTCAAATTAATTACTGCTCGGAGCTCATCGCAAGGTCCACGACGTCCTGCATTTCCAAGTTACTATTCGCGTGTCTTCCCGACACTGTAGCTGGTCCGCTACGCAGCGGTGGCCTGAACTGCTGGCTGTTGAATTTTGTTTGTTCACAACACCCTGATAGCCCCAGACGGAGCTATTGACTTTAAGGAACTGTATTTCAAGGTTATTCTTGCAATATTCATATCTTGATTACTGTATGTTGGATTTTTATCATTTTGGTCTTGTTTTACTCAGATAAATATTGGCTATTCTTCTAAACTGGTGCGGTGTCCTTTTGTGGTGTTTTGACTGTATTACTGAGTGTTATTTGCAAATGCTTTACACATTGCATCTGAGATAAGCCCAACTGCTCATGTTAAGCTACCAAGGGGGAGAGACGGGGTTAATTTAGAAGTGTAATTACCCTTACCTTGACTAGAAGAAAGGGTCCCTACTTGGACAGGGTACACACCTGCCAACCAGAGACCCCCAAATCTAACAGGGATGTATAATAGGCTTTCTCAAAATGATTGCGATGGTTTTCTTCTTAGCAAACATACATAAATTACTTTACACCCAACCAAAATAATAATCTATACTAATGTAAGCTTTCTTAACTTTTTAGGAGACACTCCATACGCATCACAAGCTGTGTTCTTAAGGCCATATTTAAACCCAGGTACAAGGAGTGAACAAAGATACAACTATACTCACAAAATTTCATGCTCAGTTATAGAGAGTAGCTTTGGAATACTAAAGGATACTTCAGGTGTCTGCACAAGAGTGGTGGAGCACCCAAGTACTGTCCGGAAAAAGATGTAAAACCATTGCTACATGTGCAATGTTGCGTGATGTTGCTATGAGGATGGGTCTTCATAATGTGGAAACTGATTCAGAATCTATCCTGAGGAAGGGATAAGACAAATACAACACCAACAGGATGGCTCTTATGCTGCTGAGGCTAGAGCATTTCATACAGAGATTACTAACAATTATTTTTAAGATAAGTGAAAGAATATATGTTTGTTATGTTTTATAACTTCAAAAAATGCTTTTTTGATAGGGAATCAGTATTTTGTTATTTTCTAAAGTAAACTAAATGTATCTAAACAAAAATGTGTCCTATATAGTTTTATGACCAATATATTCATAAGTAAGCAGCATATGAAAAAAACAACAAGCACATTTATTTTTGCTTTTGTTGCACTACTTTTCTCAGCATTCCCTGCCTCTGGAATATCACTAACATCTGTACTAGATGTATGTTAGTGTCTGTGCCTAAGGATGGAGACATCCGAAACTGAGAGTCTTCTTTGGCTTGATGCATCTTCACTCTCAACTACTCCTAAATCTGCATTTGTGAGTGTAGCAAAGTTGTGATTCATCATAATTTGATCGTCTTCAACTATCTTTCTAAAACTTTCTTGGCCATCAAAGAATTGTGACATTGTATGCTTCATACACAAAAATTGGTGTTTTACACTTGTTATATTTCTTACTTGCAGGTGTGGCACAGAAAGCATTGACGACTCTAAACACCCCAAACAATTGAGATGTCTCAAAACCATCAGACATAGGGGCCGATTCCGATCCGGTTCGGAAAGTACTCCGACCGAGCCGGAACCGGAGTGTTTTCCGACCGAGTCCTGCAGTCTGACCCAGCGAGTACGATGCGGCCGTATGCTGCCGGACTCAGATTGGTCGGACTCCCATAGAAGTCAATAGGAGTCGGTTGTACGACGAGTACATGGGCTCCCATTGACTGAATGTGTACGTCGCGGACAAGTGTGCCCCCTACTGTGGGTACGCGTCGGTGACATCCGCACCGTACATGCCTGTGTTGGGGAGACCCATGGTTCTCCCCCTGTGTCCGAGTCGTAGGGCTGCGGGTGACAGGGGGTCTGACGCGGACCCCCAAAGGCAACCACCCGGACAATTTGCGAGCCGGACACTCCGGCTCGCACAGGCCGTCCGACACATGCATCGTACTGGCTCGGTCGTGAATCGCATCCATTGCACACCATGGTTAGCTTACGACCAAGACGTACAGAGCGGTTCGGACCCGGAAACGACTCGGTCGGTAAATTTCATGTAGCTCGCATTGTACTTGCTCGCTCGTACAGCTGTACGAGTCGGGCGGAAAACACGCGTACGGGTCGTAGTTTTTCCGGCCGGATCGCGTTCGGTGCCCTTCCGACCCGGATCGGAATCGGCCCCATAGAAGGAACACTAGTATTATGAGACACTGTGGCAATACGGTGATGCTGCAACACTCTGTGACACATCTGTCTGACTCTCCAAATTTGGAATTGGTTTCCCTGGCTGTGGTTCATTAATCTGCAACATCTTCAAAATCTGGGAGTGGTAAAACTGCAGCTTTTCTTCTGGATACTACTTGATGTATCTGTGTGGAAGATATTTCTGTGGATTCTTCAATATCAAAAGGATTTTCTAGAGTTTCTCACTGTCATGCCCTATCTGTTGTGACACATCTGCGAAAAATATATAGATGTACTTAAATATACTGTTTTGTGTTATCAATACTAAAATATGTTACTACTTTGAATAAGAAATGTTTTAAAGCTCAACCGGTGTATGTGTTTCTACACATATAAATTATGAATCATTTTTATGACTACAATTCCCATATTTCATTGGAAAGTTACAAAAAGCATTACAATGGAGTTTTTTTCCCAACACAACAAATAAATTATTATGAAAAAATGCTTACATATCTATGGAAATGACATGAACATTTCATGTTGTTACCTTACATGTGAGATGGTGGGTTTGAGGTATCAATGTTGGAAACACCAACAACACTATCAGGCTGAATTGTTGCCTCAATTAGAGTTTCCATGGGTGTTGGTGATGGCTGCTGAGATGGTCCTCTGCCTGTCTCACATGCCTCTGCAAGGAAACATGAAACATTCTTTTTGGTTCGTGATCTTAAATCGTACCATTGTTTTCTTATTTCAGGGATGGTGCTGTGCACGACACCAATTGAATTGACCTTGTCCATGATGTCATTCCAGATTTAATTTCTCTTGGATTCAGGCACACTAAAGGAACTCTTCTCAAGGAACTCCTCATTATGGGGCACACATCCCTCAGTAAGGACCTCCAGCTCCTTCTCTGACAATGTCTTCATACACCTTCTAGCAGCAAGATATTTATCACCTTCTTTCATTGACTTAATTCCCCTTCTTTACAGACCAAAAATCAATCAAAGTCTCCAGAAACACACTCATGACAAACACTACCTTCCTGTGTGTTACAGAACACAGGCAAGAAGATGTATTTATTGACTTGCTCATTGTGAGGTTATCATTCGGCTACTAAAATGCAACTTTTTCTATTTGCGATGTCCTAATACAGATTTGCAGTTTTTTGATTCTCTAATAGGAAATCCCTGAATAGAGAATGCAAGTCTAACTAATTTGCAAATGGATAAAACCAACCTTTTGTACATTTGAATTCGCGATTTTCAAATGGCGATTTCAGAGGATCTCGCTATTTGGAAGTCACTAAACAAAAAGTATGTACATCTGCCCCACAGTTCCTTTTTGAATTCAGAATTAGAATTTTTTTTCAATCTTGGACTTTCATACTCTTCACCAGGACCGATCCACTTTTTATAGCCAACCAGGGCTTCATAGCTGTCAGCCCCAAATTGCACCTAGGTCCTGATCTACCGCAACCATTGACGCTCATTGGTGCTTTGTGCATTTTAATGCTATTTCTACTTAAAACTCTAAAAAATCATCTTTCCTGTTTCCCTTATTGGATTTTTTCATTTTGTTTATAACATTTTACTCTCTTTTTCTAATTTGGTTTTGGATTTTTATGCTTGGTGTTTTGAATTTATTACTGTACACATTGCCTCTCTTCTGAACCAGGAGGTTCATTTAGGTACTTTGAAGGTTCATCCTGACATGCGTTGTGATTATTCCTTGAGGTGGGCTGTGCCTATCCTAAATCATAATCACATTTCTTAGAGACACCCTTAGGCAGTATTAATTCAGAGGATGCAGGGTTACCAGGTATTACAAAGTACACCCGCAGGGTTCCACTGAGGAATGGGGAATTACTGGGGAATCTGTAACTCTGGGCATGACCCCACCAGCAATATCATCTCGAAAAGAAGGACCCTGAGTTTCCCCCCGTGGATTGAAGTGGGGTGACAGAAGATAAGTAATAAAAAAGGTGGGACTCCTAGTCCAGGGTCCCGTGTGAATCAAGACTGATGTGTATGTGCCATCCTTTATGCTACATGTGCACATGTTTCCCCATACTTCACAGATTGGCAGCTGGGGACAGAATCAATTCTGAACCCCACGCAAACCTTGCACGGCTGCTAGTGGTTAGGCAAAAGTGCTCCCCAGCACGTTGGTACCAATGTGCTTCAGAGGAAGTCAAGGGCACCAGTGCTCCTATGGCATACCCCTTGTGGCACTGCTGAAGAAAGTGAGAGAAGACAGCTCTTTCTAAGGACTCACCATCCAGTGCGATGGAACAATGCCAGGTGGAGTCGAGGAGCTGTCTGCATGCTGTCCAGCAGATGCCTTAAACTGGGCACCCCGTCGGAGGTGCCTGGTAGAAAAAGACATCTACAGCAAGGACCCAGTGAGAATGCCATGAGCAAGATGGCCCACTAGGGGGAGCAACAGAGATTAGAGCATACACAAAGTCAGAAGACTGGCCAACTCTGAAAATAAGTGAAAAGTGTAGCCATGTTCAATTAAACATTCGAAGCACAAGCATATTAGTGGAAACCAATTCAACCCCATCGTGGCAACTGAAAAACCTGCCCCTACCTAGAGCACCACTCTAGCTTTGGGTGCCTGCCTGAAGACCAAGGAGTAAACACCCACATCTCAAAACCTGAAGTCACCTGGTAAGAGGGTTCCAAAACCCCTCCATCCTTCCAGCATCAGAAGGAGCCACACAAAAGTCATCAGACAAGACAGGGAACATTTGGCACATGTGGGCAAGCCAACAGGATAGCCAATTTCCTAGCTATCGAATGCTTAGCCATCTCAAGGGCCCAATTAGGGCAATGCCCATTATGGGTGGAAAGACTAGAGATGTACTTTGCAGCCACTGCGGTGGAAGACAACTGGTAGAGACTACTACTGCTGCACCTAGCAGGCGCAGACATTTACAAGTTAGCTCACACTCTTCCGAAAGGGGGGCCTTGTTCACCTTCGCCACCATCACAACAGTGCTCAGAAGCTATGTGGTGGACATGGCCAACTCAGAATACAAACAGTTCCTTTTTGCCAGGTGCAGCAGGAACAGGAGGAGTCTGTAGATGCCTTCTACACTAGCTCATTGAAATATCGAATACATGCACATTTGAAGATGAGACGGAAGTAGGGTGACCAGATTCTCAAAACAAAAAACTGGGACAGGTCATAGACATAGAAGTAGGACTATGGTTTGCAGTAACCATCGACATAAAAGTAGGACTATTTGACAGCTGTCATAGACATAGAAAAAGGACTACAATTACAGCTCCCTCCACAGACCGAGATGAAGCATTACAGACAACAAATCTGCGGTCTTTTATTGGCAACCCTCTCCTTCACACAGCAGCATTAGTACTTTTTATTACATTTACACTTTTAAGGACTATAGCATATATTTGCCAAAAATCAATAAAACATCACAGGCTAGCAAACGCCAGATTTACTAGCTTTATCAATGCTCGTTTCTATAGCTGTACGTCAGCACCACATAAAGTACAACTCACCAATGTTGCTTAGTAGCTCATGACAGAAAAGCATGGGAGGTAAACTGCGGAATGCTAAATTGCCAAGTGGCAGCCATGGACCAATGTACAAAAAAAAACTTCTCTCTAGGTGTTACTGCCTTAGGGTCTTAAGGGTGGCAAAGGTTGGCCGACCACACTGTCCTCCCACATTTGCGTAGTCACTGCTGAGATGTCATGTTACCTTACTGGGGTATGTATAGTGCACTCTAGCCATTGGTATCATCTCATCATGCAATAGTGTGAAGACCTGAGCAAAAAGCTCGAGCAGCGCCGCTCGCCTCTCCCACAGGCGTTAACCCTGCTCCTTTAAGTCCTTTCCAGCTAAACAGTTTGCCGTGATCTGAAAGGTCAGTCAGAAGGTCAAGTCATAGCTTTGATATAGAGAACACAGAGCATGCATCAATTGGTTATGAGTAAAACATGCAATGAGCAATGCATTAATCCTTGCACGGTATGCATAAGGACTACTGAAAAGTTTGTATGGCTATGAATACAAGCTACAGGATGAAGAAATATTGTTTTATCCAAAGAAGAAACTTTGGCTGGCACGATGACGTAGGTGGTGCTGCGTGTAAAATGTCTCTCTTCAAAGGATTTCCCTTCTTGCTACAGCGCTCACCTCAGTGACGACACATGCCGTAAACAGTGCAAAGAGAGCATGCACGCGCATGCTCAACCGGAACAATGAAAAACAGGGACATTTCTGTGTTTAATGGGGACACTGTTTGAAAACAGGGACATTTGAGTCACTTGGAGAAAAGTGTCGGGACACGGGGACACTTCCCCAAAAACGGGGACCGTCCTGGGAAAACGGGGACGTCTGGTCACCCTAGACAGAAGAGATAATGGCCCAAGTCTGCCTGGGATGCCTATCGATCAATTTGATGTAGTAGATTTTCTGAGAATCCGGGAAAATCCACGAAGGACATTCTGACATTGGGGTGTTCGAAAGAACTGTCAAAAGCCAGGCTAACCCACGTGGAGGCAGCCCGGCACAAACCATTCAAAAGTGAAACAGTCAATGAACTCATGCTGCTCAGGTCCATGGGCAAATGCAAGACCTGCCATACAACACAGGCCTATGGGCAAATGCAAGTCCTACCATACAACATAATTCCTCTGTGGGTACTGTGGAGGTAAAAAATTTGCATTGTGCAACAAGATGAAAAACTCAGAAAAAGTCTGTTGATCTACAAGCAACCCAAACAATAAAAGCAGTGAATGTGGTCACCAGTCCCCGAGTGAAGCTGCAGATGGTGACATGGACGATGACAAAGTGGAGAGTACAGTGTACTCGGTCTTTGCAGTTGACCAGGTCTGCTCTGAAATCTGGTCCGATCCGAAACGTCAGATTCTGGTTAGGAACATGCCTGCAATGTAATAGACACAGGTGCCTTCATTAATATAATGACTAAAGAGATATATGAGGCACTCAACACATACCAGGCTCTAAAACCAGTGAAAGTGAGAGTTTACGCCTATGGGCATTTTCCAACTGCTGTCCCTGCTGGTATGGCTGTGAGAAACATTTCCAATGACAAGATCACTACCCCGGTTCAATGTATATGTTACCTAAGGTGGTGTAGGCATGCTGCTGAGCTGCAAATGGCAGAGACACTCAAACTGGTGAGATTCGCCATCCAAGTACATGTCATGGATCTTGATGAGTTTCAAGTACTGTTCAAGAGGAGAGGGTGTCTCAAAGGGAAATAAAGTTGAACTATACATTGATTAGTCAGTCCAACCCACCAGCCTGTGGCACCAAAGGGTAGCATTCCACCTGTGGCCAAAAGTGGACACCAAACTAACGAAACTGGAAGAAGCAGACTGTCCATGATCATTGTGACCCACGAAGCCTACCCCACTCATGTGGACATGTTAAACCAGCCAGACTGAGGATGGTCTTCCCCCAAACCTTTTGCCATCCTCCTCCATTCTTCTGAACTTGTTTTAGGTGGCCTTAGGATTCTGCACAATTTACCATTGCAAATCAGTGCTAAAGTGCGTGTGCTCACTTCTCAACACATTGTAATGTTGGCTAACCCCCATTTGACATATCTAATTTACCTGTAAGTCCCTAATAAAGTGGAACTACATGTGTACAGGACCTGTAAATCAAATGCTTCTAGGGGGACTATAACACTGATTGTTTCTCGCACTTCAGTAGCACTTTAAACATATCTCAGGCCTACCATGGCAGAGCCTGTGTGAGCAGTTTTAAACTGCAATTTCGACCTGGGGAAGTGAATCTTTTACCAGGCCCAAACCTTCCATATGTATACATATAAGGCCCCATAAGGTAGGATCTGGACAGAGCAGAGGACAGGGTGCAGTGTATTTAAAAAGTGGGGCATGTACATTTAACTTTTACATGTCCTGGTAGTGAAAAACTCCTACCTTTGTTTTTCACTACTGCAGGGTCTACTTCTCCCATAGGATAACATTGGAGTTACCTTATTACATTTTATAAGTGTAATTTCCAAATGGGAATAGGTAACCAGTGTAGGAGAGTAGGGTCTGCTTTCTATGTTCACCCCCACTTTTTGCTTTTGCTTTACTGGTTTACGACTTAGATGTGGCTGTGGGCCTGCTAATCAGACCCACAGCCCTGCTGTTCTCTCTCTAAATTAATACTATGTACTTTAGGTGCATAACCCATTTGGATAGGATCACCTTATTGGCCCCTGTACAGTGTACCTTAGGTACCCAGGGCATAGGTGTACCCTAGGCCTACCAGGGGCTGCAGCATGTATTATGCCACCCCTGGCCTGGCCTTCCATTATGACACAACTGGCTGATCACTCAGCTGGGGCAAGGTCGTGTAATCACCCCTTGCTTAGGTGTAGTCTTCCTATACCTAACTTACATATAGACACATGTGTACCTATCAGCCACTCCTATGGCAGGCCTTAACAATCCTGGAGGCAGAGTGCTTGGTAACATGTGAGATGGTGCTCTAGCATGAGCTGAGCCTGTCTGCAGCTTTCGGGACCATGTCCTTATAGCTGTTCTATGATACAGCCTACCATATACTCTTAAAGTGCCTTATAATCTTAAACGGTTATGGTAACTATGGTTTGGCTTTATCAAAACATGTCGTGTAAGGTGTCTAACACTTTGGAATAATACCCCCATCCCATTTCTGGGGATGAGGATATTATCCCTCCCTTCTAGAGGGAGAAGACATGTTGTAACCTACTTACCCGGTTAAAGTTAACCAGAGCCCCAGCATCACAAAATGGATGCTGCTGCCACAGACACGAGTCTGACCTCCTGCTACTGGGAGTGATCCCGGCAAGGGAGGCTTGGACAATAGGTTTCCTGCCTTGGGAGGTGCGAGCACCACCCTAGACAGGCCTTAGTGTATTGGGGCAGGGAGGGATGAAAAGAATGAGACATGCCTGGGGCACACAAGGTGTCCCGTGCATAGTCCAGTTCAAACCGGTGCTGGGGCTCTCTAGCCCCAGTCCTGGCGCGAAACTGGACAAAGGGAAGGGGGTGTAACCACCCCCCTCCCAGGTCCCACCCATAAGGCGTGACCCAGCAGGTAACCCAGCCCCCCAGATTTGGATAAGAGTGGTAGCTGGGCCCCAGGAGATTAGATTATCCTGAACCTGCAACTTGAACAGAAACTCTGGACCTTCGACATTCGACGAAAGAAGAAGACTGAAGAATCTCCCTTGTGGCCAAGGAGTGGCTACACTGTGCAAACAGGCACCATCAAGAGACTACCCTTTGCTTAGCTAAAGTTCTACGAGGGACCGACTGCAGAGCCCGACCAGAGCCTTGACTTCCAGACTTCTCCAACCCTGATCCACATCCACAGCCGAGCTGAGATCCGTGGAGGCGACGAGAGACGTGGGACCCGCTACCTGGGAAAAGTGGCGAGTATCTTCCAGCGCAGCTTCTGAGGCACCCTCGAAGTTGTGCACCGGGGATTGAGAAGCCCCAACCCCAAGCACCATCTGCACCGAAGATCAGCCCCCCACACTCCACGAGTCCTGCGTGGGGCCCTTCTGCATTTTCCTGCTTGCCGCGCCTGTCCGGTTGCTTGCCCGTTGGCTAGTGGCCTTTGTGACGACGCATCCAGAAATCTTCACTGCTGGTTTGGCTCCTCCAGACTGGCTCCCGCTTCCTTGCAAAAGAGAAGCACCCCAGACCTTCCTGGTCTGCACCAGAAGCAAGTCCTCCGTGGGTTCCGCTTGCCAAGGCTTGGTGAGTCCTAGTCCAACTTCGACGCCGCCGACAGCAAGAGCCTTCGTGGGACAGCTCGCCTCCTGGTCCTGGTCGTCCTCGACGTTCCCTGGTCCTCGTGGCTGCAGCGACAAGCTTCACCTTCACCTGCAATCTTCACGACATCACCTGGTTCCTTCCTGGTTCCACGTGGTCACTGGCTAGTGACCTTGACTCTGTCCCTTCTGCTTGCAGGTATCCTCTCTTCTTGATCCCAGCCTTGGGATCCACCGGACACTCTTCACTGACTGCCTGTCAGCAACTTTCCTTCAGGCATCCATAGAAGTCCACGACGAAACCCGACGCAAGTTCACACCTATGCACCCGCAGTCCGTGGGCTAGGTAACTTGGGTACTTCGGTGCTCACAAGGGTAGTGACTATCCTAGGGTCTAGTTTCGGAGTCTCGACTCTCTAGCTGCTTCAGAAGTGTCCTTAAACTGTTAATTTCTAACTGCTAGTAATTCTATCGACTTTTACGCATTACGCGTGAGTGTTTCCACTCTGCACCTGAATCCCGTGGGCCTCCCACTTCCTAACTGTTGCTAGTGTAGTGTAGCCCCAGCGATTCCCTAGGCCTAGGCCTATCCTATTTCCGTGACAGTGGTCCTTATACCACTTCTTTAGTATATGGTTTGCGTGGCCCCTAGGGTCTAACTGTATTACTTACCTGTGTGACTTAATGTATGCATAAATAAGACTGTGTTGTACTTACCTCTAATCTCATAAAGAGTGCTGAGGGTTTGACTAGAATAAATACACTTTATTTTATATATATATATATCTGTTGTGGTGTCCTTTCATTTGGTATTCAAGGGATTATATATGGTATCACAGCTGGCTTCACATGCCATTCAGAGTTTAGCCTAAGACTGCTCTTGTCCATGCTACCACTAGGATAGCTGGTCTATAAGGTTGACTTTACAACCAATCACCATAAGGGTTGTTTGGACTGATATAAGGTGTACACTAGAACTAGTGACATCATACATCAGGCCAACTTCTCACAACCAGGTCATGTTTGGTGTCTCTGGAATCCTTATTCAGAAAATCCTAACTCATGGTGAAGTCGAATTTTAAATTGCAGTTTTGAAAATGCCACTTTTAGAAAGTTGGCATTTTCCTGTCTTAGCCATTTAGTGCTTGTGGTCTGTCCCTGGTCACATTACTAGCAGTAGCGGACAGTTGGGCTTTGTGTATTCCTCCTAGACAGCCACACACAATAAGGAGCTTAGGTGTTCCTGGATGGGTCATCACTGGCAGGATGGTAGGGAGGAGTTCGGCACAGCCATACTTACACCTGAATAGGCTGTGTCCTGCTTCTACACAAACCAACACGAACCAGTCTCATTTGGCATGTGTGACCACATTCGGTACAGAGTCCTATAGAATTAAAAAGACAATTCAGAAGAATTGGCATCATCTGGACCCATTACGCACTCTGTGGGAGAAACCTTTGTTCTCCTTGAAGAGGGCGAGAAATCTAAAGGACAGATTGGTCAGAGCATATACAAAACCAAAAATGATCACACCAAGTCAGATGTGGGGTCTAACCCCTGCATGTGAACATTATCCCTGTGGTAATTGTCCAGCATGTTCCACAGCTAATGGTACAAAATCTTGTATATTAAATGGAATATCGCCGGAATAGAAGCAATTTTCTAACTGTGGGACAAAGAATGTAATTTGTTGTATTGAATGTCTATGTGCATTGCAATATATTGGTAAAACTACACAAGGAGTTAGAAAACTATTCAAACAGCATCAATCTAGGATGTGTTGTAATGTTATTAATGCTCCGCTTGTTGAACATAATAAAACTATGTCACATGTTCCCAATGCAATTAAATGATGTGTTCAGGAACTTGTAAAGTTCTCAAAGAGAAAGAATTATGTGGACCGTTTGCTCACAATGAAGGAAAACTGGTGGATTTGGGAAGCCTATATGGTTAAGAATGGTCTTAACCAACAATTTGAGTGCTATGCTTTGGCCACTCTAAAAGTATGATGGAATTGGATATGGCTTTGTAGTATGACCCTATAATCTGGCATTCTAGACACTTATATTTGAGTGGTGTGTAGAATTCTTTTTTTTTGTATAAGACACCCTGTGTGAGTATTTAGTGCGGAAAGCTGTAGAAGTAGTGTATGCATTGAGCTTTGATCGGTGCAGAGCATGTGAAAGACTTTTCAACAGGGTGCGTGTGATTTATTTCTTGATCTTGTGGCCTTTTATGTTTGATATTTGGATCAGGCTTGAATATGAGTTATGTGAGGACAATGCTATCACTCTGTTATTTGTGTCCCGCTGGGCCAGCACGTGGTTGCTGCCACAAGCAGTGAATATAACTTATGGTGACTACGTTTCTGCGATGATTCGGCGATATAAACACCATTGTACGATTGCATCGACTATTCTAGCTTTACTATTTGTATCATGCCGTGCCAGTGAGATTTTTCTGCCCCAATCAGTGAATATAACTTACGGTGTCTATGTTTTACACAAAGGATCAGCAATCTAATCACAATTTTAGATGGCTCTGTGTATTTTAGCGTTATACATGACTTGCGCTGGGAGTGGCTACCAGCTTTATAGCACGCTTTTATAGTGTTCACCAACTGTGGATAAGGCGATTGTGGTTTTGGATGCAGTCCTGAGCTGAATAACATGGACGAGTGTATGCAGGAAGTAAGTTATGTGGTAGTGGTATATTAGTGGGCTAGAGGTGTAGCAAGCATGATAGAATGATGAGAAGCCAGTATATACCAACAGTGGTTGTGATTAATATCTACAGGTTTCCTCACACTGGAAGAAATATATAAATTGAGTAGGGTAAGAATGCGATGTACTTGTAACTCGTGTTAATTTTATTTGAGTCTAACAATTATTAATCAGATGTTATATATTTCTTTAAATACTTTTATATTGGTGGAATTGCAGGTGAGACGACTTATGTATTCTTCATGATATTGGTATTCACAGAACCTTGACATGTTCTCAGGCCAGGACGCTCCCCCCACCGCTCTAGCGTTCCCTGCTGGTGCTGTGTCCTCTGTCTGCTGCCCCTCGCTGCTGCTGGAAGTTCGAGGCCCTCCTCTACCCGCAGGCTCCCGCCTGCGCCTCATCCCTGCTGGCCCAGTGGTGGGCGGTAAGTATTCGGTCTGATGTGCTGCCTGTTTCCTGTATTTGTATTGTATTTGTTGCCTGTTTTCTCTGTGCGCTGCTTTAGTCACTGTTGCCTGTATTTGTTGCCTGTTTTTCTGTGCGCTGCTTAAATAACTGTTGCCTGTGTTTTTGTTGCCTGTTTCCTTTCTGCTGTGCCTTAAGTTCTTCGCCGCCCCGCTCCCCGCACTCCCCGCATTCCTTTCCCGCCGCTGCGTCGCCTGCAGCCCCAACCCCCTCCTCTCCCATTCGCTTCCCGCCACCCGCCTCCCAGCTGCTCCTCCCTCCCTCCACCCCTTCTTAATGCAGGACGCTGCGCGGCAAGGGTGCAAACCTTGACCTGTTCTCAGGCCAGGACGCTCCCCCCACCGCTCCAGCGTTCCCTGCTGGTGCTGTGTCCTCTGTCTGCTGCCCCTCGCTGCTGCTGGGAGTTCGAGGCCCTCCTCCACCCGCAGGCTCCCGCCTGCGCCTCATCCCTGGTGGTCCAGTGGTGGGCGGTAAGTATTCGGTCTGATCTGCTGCCTGTTTCCTGTATTTGTATTGTATTTGTTGCCTGTTTTCTCTGTGCGCTGCTTTAGTCACTGTTGCCTGTATTTGTTGCCTGTTTTTCTGTGCGCTGCTTAAATAACTGTTGCCTGTGTTTTTGTTGCCTGTTTCCTTTCTGCTGCGCCTTAAGTTCTTCGCCTCCCCGCTCCCCGCACTCCCCGCATTCCTTTCCCGCCACTGCGTCCCCTGCGGCTCCGCCCCGCTCCTCTCCCATTAGCTTTCCGCCACCCGCCTCCCAGCTGCTCCTCCCTCCCTCCACCCCTTCTTAATGCAGGACGCTGCGCGGCGAGGGTGCGAACTTTGACCTGTTCTCAGGCCAGGACGCTCCCCCCACCGCTCCAGCGTTCCCTGCTGGTGCTGTGTCCTCTGTCTGCTGCCCCTCGCTGCTGCTGGGAGTTCGAGGCCCTCCTCCACCCGCAGGCTCCCACCTGCACCTCATCCCTGGTGGCCCAGTGGTGGGCGGTAAGTATTCGGCCTGATCTGCTGCCTGTTTCCTGTATTTGTATTGTATTTGTTGCCTGATTTTTCTGTGCACTGCTTTAGTCACTGTTGCCTGTATTTGTTGCCTGTTTTTCTGTGCGCTGCTTAAATAACTGTTGCCTGTGTTTTTGTTGCCTGTTTCCTTTCTGCTGTGCCTCAAGTTCTTCGCCGCCCTGCTCCCCGCACTCCCCGCATTCCTTTCCCGCCGCTGCGACCCTGCGGCCCCGCCCCCTCCTCTCCCATTCGCTTCCCGCCACCCGCCTCCCAGCTGCTCCTCCCTCCCTCCACTCCGCTGGCGCGCTAGAGGTGCGCCAGAGGCAAGCCCATCTGTGCCCGTCCACGCCTGGACCGCGCCAGAACCCCTGGACCCTACGCACCCCACCGCACCATACCCAGTATCAGCTACGACGCCGACTCCCTCCACTCTCTCAACACCGGCCGAGACCAACGCTGCAACCAGGCCGCCCCGAAACGCACCCATGGACCCTTTTCCTGCCGCAGCTGCAGCTTCATCTGCGACAGAACCATCAAACCATCAAGGACCAGGCCCAACCACCTCCGCTGCATACTCCTCAACACCCGCCATCGAGCTCTGGGACCTGCTCGACGCCACTGCCCCGGACGTAGCCTTCCTGACCGAGACGTGGTGGAACGACTCCTCTGCACCAGACATCGCCATTGCCATTCCAGACGGCTACAAGATCACCCGCAGGGACCGCGCCAACGGCATCGGAGGAGGAATTGCCATCGTCCACAAGTCCACCCTCAAGGTCACCACCCACGCAGACGACACCCTCAACACCGCCGAACACCTGCACTTCCGGATCCACACCGACCCCAACACCTCCCTAAGAGAAACGATCGTCTACAGACCCCCGGACCCCGGGCCCAGTTCAGTGACTCCATTGCCGACCTCGCCAGCACCCACGCACTCGCCTCCACAGACTACATCCTCCTCGGGGACCTGAACTTCCACCTCGAGAACAACAACGACGTCAACTCCACCACGCTGATCGGCAACCTCGCCAACCTCGGCCTCAGACAACTCGTCACTGCACCCACCCACGCCGCCGGCCACACGCTGGACGCCGTCTTCTCCACAAGCACCCACGTCGCCTTCGACCACACCACCGAACCCCACTGGACCGACCAACGCTGCATGCACTTCACCTTCAAAAAACCAACCACGCACCACCGCACCCAACAGCTGCCTCGCCGCGGTTGGAGCAAAGTCACCAAAGACCAGCTGCTCACCACCCTCTCCCAGAACCCTCCCACCGACCCCACCAACCCAGACGCCGCAGCCCGCAACCTCAGACAGTGGATCGACAACGGTGCCAACTCCCTCGCCCCACTGAAGTAACCCTCCAACAGCCACACCAGCAAGAGAGCCACCTGGTTCACCCACGAGCTCCTGGCCTCCAAGCGCTTGCCGGAAACTGGAGAAGAAATGGCTCCACGAACGTACACCGGACAACCACGCAGCCCACATGGACGCCACCCGCAGACACCACCACCTCATAAGATCAGCCAAGAGGTCCTCCTTCAAAGACCGCTTGGATAACAACGCACACGACAGCAAAGAGCTCTTCCGCATCGTTAAAGAACTCTCCAACCCCAGCGCCAACACCAACGACATCCCGCCCTCACAGGAACTGTGCGACTCACTGGCCATCTTCTTCCACCGCAAGATCGCTGACATCCACGACAGTTTCAACACCATGACCAACCCGACCACGCCAGACTCCACCCCTCCTCCGAACACCAACAACGCCAACCGCCTTACCTCCTGGTCCAACGTCAGCGGCGATGAGACACGCAAGGTCATGAACTCCATCCACTCAGGATCTCCGACAGACCCGTGCCCACACCACATATTCAACAAGGCAGATGCTGCCATCGCCCCCCAACTACGGAAAGTCATCAACACCTCCTTCAAAACAGCAACATTCCCGGAAAGCTGGAAGCACGCCAAAATCAACGCCTTCCTCAAGAAGCCCAAGGCGGACCCCAAGGACCTCAAGAACTTCCGGCCCATCTCTCTGCTCCCGTTCCCGGCGAAGGTCATCGAGAAAATCGCAAACATGCAACTGACCCGCCACCTCGAAGACAACAACATCCTGGACCCGTCCCAATCCGGATTCAGACGAAACCACAGCACCGAGACTGCGCTCATCGCTGCCACAGACGACATCAGGCGCCAATTAGACAATGGCGAAACATCAGCCCTCATCCTCCTGGACCTCTCGGCCACCTTCGACACGGTCTGCCATCGCACTCTAAAAACACGCCTCCAAGAAGCCGGTATCCAAGAGAAGGCCCTCGACTGGACAACATCCTTCCTCTCCGGCAGATCCCAGAGCGTCTGTCTCCCACCCTTCCGATCCGAAGCCACCGACTTCATCTGTGGCATCCCCCAGGGCTCCTCCCTCAGCCCAACGCTGTTCAACATCTACATGGCCCCCCTCGCACAAGTGGCCCGCCACCACAACCTCAACACCATCTCCTACGCCGACGACACTCAGCTTATCCTCTCCCTCACCAAGGACCCACGCACCGCCAAAACCAACATCCGCGACGGGATGAAGGCCATCGCCGACTGGATGAGGAGCAGCCGGCTGAAACTGAACTCGGACAAGACGTAGGTCCTCATCCTCGGACCCAACCCCTCGGCCTGGGACGACTCCTGGTGGCCGACCACTCTGGGGACAGCACCGACACACTCCGACCACGCACGCAATCTAGGATTCATCCTCGATTCCTCCCACTCCATGTCCAAATAGGTCAACGCCGTCTCCTCCTCCTGCTACAACACCCTCTGCACGCTTCGCAGGATCTACAAGTGGATCCCGACTGACACAAGAAGAACGGTGACACAGGCCCTCGTCAGCAGCAGGCTGGACTATGGCAACGCACACTACGCCGGAATCCCAGCCAAACACCTACGACGACTACAGCGCATCCAAAATGCCTCCGCCCTACTGATCGTCAACATCCCCCGCCGCAGCCACATCACCCCCCACCTGACAAACCTACACTGGCTCCCCGTCGACAAGAGGATCACCTTCAAACTCCTCACCCACGCACACAAAGCACTCCACGACACCGGACCAGCCTACCTGAACAGCAGACTCAGCTTCCACACCCCCACCCACCAGCTCCGCTCCGCCAGCCTCGCCCTCGCCGCCGTCCCCCGCATCCAACGAACAAGCTCCAGCGGCAGATCCTTCTCCTACCTCGCCGCCAAGACCTGGAACACCCTACCTACCCACCTACGGCAGACCGAAGACCTACTCGCCTTCAGAAGACTTCTTAAGACCTGGCTCTTCGAGCAGTAGCGAAACTCCCCCCCCTCTCACCGCCTTGAGACCCTCACGAGTGAGTAGCGCGCTTTACAAATACTATGATTGATTGATTGATATGGTGAAGTGATACACATGGGAAAAGGATAGATGAGCATATAGAGTTCACGTTATCAGTCTGGTTATTTGGAGGCACATTATAGTTTTTAATTGAGTGGTAGTGACCTGTTCTCAGGACACCCCCGCGCCGCACGGCCACCAGCTGTGTGTGTGCCCCTTGCCTCGCTGCTGCCCGCAGCCTCGCTGTGACTGCCTCTCTGTTCCCTGCCCTTCCGCCGCATTTTGCGTGCGTGTGCTTTGCTTATAACTGAATTAACCTTTATTTCGTTTTGTAACTGTTATTTCATTTCTGTATATCATCACGTCCCCTGCACGCTGTTGTGAAGGCTCATTGTTGTTGTCTCTGTCCCCCTGTGCCCACCCTGCTCCCCGCTTCCCGCCGCCGTCCAAGCGGCCATGCCCCCTTTTTGTTCTGTGCCCTCCCCGCTCCCGCCTCCCAGCTGCTCCTCCCTCCCTCCCACTTCGCCATAAATGGCGACTGCGCGGCGCAGGTGAGTGTGACCTGTTCTCAGGACACCCCCGCGCCGCACGGCCACCAGCTGTGTGTGTGCCCCTTGCCTCGCTGCTGCCCGCAGCCTCGCTGTGACTGCCTCTCTGTTCCCTGCCCTTCCGCCGCATTTTGCGTGCGTGTGCTTTGCTTATAACTGAATTAACCTTTATTTCGTTTTGTAACTGTTATTTCATTTCTGTATATCGTCACGTCCCCTGCACGCTGTTGTGCATTGTTGTTGTCTCTGTCCCCCTGTGCCCGCCCCGCTCCCTGCCGCCGTCCAAACAGCCACGCCCCCTTTTTGTTCTGTGCCCTCCCCGCTCCCGCCTCCCAGCTGCTCCTCCCTCCCTCCCACTTCGTCATAAATGGTGACCGCGCGTACGCGCAGCGGTCACGCACAGCGGGCGCGCCGATTGTGCGCCGAAGGCGCACCAAAGGTAAGCCCGTCTGCGCCCGTCCGCGCCCAGTGCCAGGACCCCTGGCCCTCAGCGATGCAAGACGACCCGACAGACCTACGACGCTGCGGCCCTCAACGCACTCAATGCCGGCCGAAACCTCACCTGCTGCCGTGCCGCCCCAAGACGCACTCACAGACCCTTCACCTGCGCAACCTGCAAGTTCTCCTGCCTCCGAACCTGCACCACGCCCGCCAAGCCAAACTCCGGCAGCGACCTCAAGTGCATCCTGCTCAACACCCGCTCCGTCCACAGACACGCCGTAGAACTCTGGAACCTCCTCGACACAACATCACCAGACATCGCCTTCCTCACTGAAACATGGATGAACGCCTCCTCAGCCCCCGACATCGCCATCGCCATCCCGGATGGATACAAGATCATCAGGAGGGACCGCATCAACCAGACCGGAGGAGGCATCGCCATCGTCCACAAAAACACCATCCGCATCACGACCGACGCCGACGACCCCCTCGCCACCGCCGAACACCTCCACTTCCAGATTCACACCGACCCAAAGACGACCCTCAGAGGCACCCTCATCTACCGACCCCCGGGACCACGCACGCAATTCAGCGAAGACATCACAGACTTCATCAGCCCACACGCCCTCCCCTCCGCCGACTACATCCTCCTAGGGGACCTCAACTTCCACCTAGAGAACAACAAGGACCGCAACACCGCCACCCTGCTGGACAACCTCGCTAACCTCGGCCTCAAGCAACTGGTCAACACCCCCACCCACTACGCGGGCCACACGCTTGATCCCGTCTTCTCATCCAGCAAGCACATCAGCTTCAGCCACTCCACCGAACTCCACTGGACCGACCACAGCTGCGTCCACTTCAGATTCAGAAAGACCACAACCCACCACCACCTGCAACAGGTTCCTCACAGAAGCTGGAACAAGATCACCGCCGACCAGCTCACCACCTCCCTCAGCCAGAACCCACCCGCCAGCACATCAGACGTCAACGAAGCAGCCCGCAACTTCACGCAGTGGCTGACCGCCTGCGCTGATGACCTCGCACCATTGAAGAACCCTCCCAGCAGACCCAGAAGCAAGAAAGCCCCCTGGTTCACCGACGAACTCAAAGAATAAAAGAAGACCTGCCGCACCCTTGAGAAAGCCTGGCTCCACGACTGGACCACTGACAACATGACCGCCCTCAAACACGCCACCCGCAAGCACCACCAGCTCATCCGCACCACCAAGAAGAAATCACTGAAGGAGCGACTGGACAACAACGCCCACGACAGCAAGGAACTATTCAGCATCGTCAAGGAGTTCTCCAACCCCAGCACTGGCAACAACGACATCACCCCTTCCCAAGAACTCTGCGAATCCCTCGCCTCGTTCTTCCACCGCAAGATTGCCGACATCCACAACAGTTTCGGCGCACCATCCACGCACCCAACCACCGAACCAACGAACCCCACCGCCACCCTCCGCACCTGGACCACAGTGACCACCGAAGACACAGCCCGCACGATGAACACCATCCACTCCGGCTCTCCTACCGACCCCTGCCCCCACCACGTCTTCAACAAGGCCGACTCCACCATCGCACCCCAACTCCGGGACATCATCAACACCTCCTTCTACACCGCCAGAGAGCTGGAAGCATGCCGAGCTCAGCGCCCTACTGAAGAAACCAACAGCGGACCCCACCGACCTCAAAAACTTCCTACCCATCTCGCTCCTCCCTTTTCCCGCCAAAGTCATCGAGAAGATCGTCAACAAACAGCTTGCCGCCTTCCTCGAGACGAACGGATCCCTCGACCCCTCGCAGTCTGGCTTCAGAGCCAACCACAGCACCGAGACCGCCCTCATCGCAGCCACGACGACATCCGAGCCCTGCTCGACAACGGGGAAACAGCGGCACTCATCCACCTGTGTTAAATGGTAGCGGCAGTTTCAGTCGATAACCTTTCAAGTATTGCCCGGCGGTAATCGCCTCTTATACCATTCGATGATTTACCAATAAAGAGGCAGGCGCTGAAGACTGGAAGGCAGGAAACAAAGGTTTATTTTCTCCGGAGGAGAACACATCAGATCAGACCCACAGGGAATCTTCTCGAGATGCTCTACCCACATCTCTGAGGCCTGGCCTCTTATACACAGGTTTATTGCTTTATTACAGGTTTATCATACATGGCACATTCTTGAGATCGCTTTGATACATGAAAGAACATCCTCAGAATCCCCGGCTCAGATCTGCTCCCACACATAGCTACAGTAGAAGTCCCCACCCCACCCACAGTAGGGGATGGCTATCACACAGCTGGACATTCCGCCAATTCCCGGGGGTGTGTGCGACTGGTCGGGTCTCGGGGGGTGGGGGGCCTTGATCTTCTGTAATCCCTTTGATGTGGGGTGTTTCCCTTACAGTAGGGGCAATAAACTGCATCCGCAGGGCTAGGTGATGGCCTGGGATCGGTTCGAACAATCGGGCGCAGAGGAAGGGGGTTATCAAAGGGATGTATGACCATGTATGGGATGAAAGAAGGTGTCGGTCAGGCGTGGGATGTGGTTCCATGGCAGGGTCGCGCAGAAGGAGAGGGTTTATGGCCCATGTATGAGAGAGCGGGGGTGGCCGGCACGCGGGGGGATGTTCGCAGCGCCAGAGGGACGCGCTGGCGATCGGCAATGAGGTCATGGTGCCTAAAATGGCCGTCGCGCGTTTTCAGCGTGCGGGCCTGAGAGGGGACAAGATGGCGTCGATTATGTTGACATTGCAAACCAGATTTTAACACCTGGACCTCTCCGCAGCATTCAACACTGTCTGCCACCGCACCCTAGTCCAACGCCTCGACAACACCGGCATCCAAGAGAAGGCACTGAAGTGGATCATCTCATTCCTCGCCGGAAGAACACAGAGAGTCCGCCTCCCCCCGTTTCGATCCGAGGCCACCGAAGTCATCTGTGGAGTCCCGCAAGGTTCATCACTCAGCCCCACCCTCTTCAACATCTACATGAGACCTCTAGCCGCCATCGCACGCCAACACAACCTCAACATCATCTCCTACGCCGACGACACCCAGCTGATCCTCTCCCTCACCAGAGACCCCGACACCGCCAGAACCAGCCTACACGAAGGGATGAAAGACGTCGCCGAGTGGATGAAGAACAGTCGCCTGAAACTGAACTCAGACAAGACGGAAGTCCTCATCCTGGGCCCATCACCCTCCGCCTGGAACGACTCCTGGTGGCCGCCAGCCCTGGGCACCGCCCCCAAGCCAACAGACCACGCACGCAACCTGGGCTTCATCCTGGACTCCTCCCTCTCAATGACCAGACAAGTCAACGCCGTATCCTCATCATGCTTTCACACCCTTCGCATGCTTCGCAAGATCTTCCGACGGATCCCGACCGAAACCAGGAAGACGGTCACCCAGGCCCTCGTCACCAGCCGACTGGACTACGGAAACACCCTCTACGCCGTAACCACCGCCAAGCTACAGAAAAGACTCCAATGCATCCAGAACGCCTCCGCCCGACTCATTCTGGACATCCCCCGACGCAGCCACATCTCCGGCCACCTGAGGGACCTACACTGGCTCCCCGTTGACAAGAGGATCACGTTCAGGCTCCTCACCCACGCACTCAAGTCTCTCCACGACCTGGGCCCCAAGTACCTCAACAACCGCCTGACCTTCTACACACCCACCCGCCAGCTACGGTCTACCAGCCTCGCCCTCGCAACCGTACCACGCATCCGAAGAGCCACCGCCGGAGGCAGATACTTCTCCTACCTGGCGGCCAAGACATGGAACTCCCTCCCCATCCACCTCCGGCTGACCCAGGACCACCTCGCCTTCAGGAGACAACTCAAGACCTGGCTATCGAGCAGTAGCGGACCCCTTCCCCCAAGCGCCTTGAGACCCTTCCGGGTGAGTAGCGCGCTATACAAATGCTGTGATTGATTGATTGATTGATAGTCAGGTTTGGTGATGTAGAGGTGTCACACTTTGGGCAAGTGGTGCACTTGGTGTACTGTTCATGTTTTACTTATTGTTGTTTTATTTTATTTGACCATTCAGGTGACTGTCCCTTTCAGGGTTTTTCTACACTGTGTCCTGATGATGGTCTCATGGACCACCTGGCCTTAAGAGAACGAAACACCAACAATGCCTCCTCTCTAACAGCAGTCACACTGATAATGAATGTATATGTCCATAAGATTGTTGAACAAACAAGAAGAAACCTAATTGGATTGTTTATTTGAATATATGTGGTTAGTAGATACATCGTTCCCCACTGATCTTATTAGATTTACTGTGTAATTGTTTGGTTTGTTCATGTGGGGTGCTACAGTGATGTTGTGTAAATTTTGTAAATTTTAAATCATACCCTCAATATATATTGTTCATGTGAAGAATGATTTTTGTATGATAAAAAGAAATTGCAATAACAAAATAAGAATAAAATTGTTTGATCATTACACATGAGTTTCATCTCATTATATTGTTAATAGTGCTTTTCGCATGTTGAATATAGTATTGGATTAATAGGCCAATGATACTTGAAATATATTGGAAATAATCCCTCCAGGATTTTTTTTTAAAATTTTAGTTATCCAGTTTCCTGGGGGAATATTGGGTTGCCCTATTATGTTTAAATGCAGTAAATGTTGCAGCAGTTCCTGGGGGTTATGGAAGTCAGTAGGGATGGAGCGACACCATGAAAGGCGAGAAAAGAACACTGTAGAAAAGTCTGTTTAGGTAAGCTGAGAGATTTAAATGGTCTGTTAGTGAGGAAGCATGGCTCATCAGTATAAGAATGGAATAAGAAAGAGAGGACTAGCAGTAGCATACCGCAATATGATTGGGGCTGCTTCGAAATGTGGTGAGAGGGCTCCTGAAACGCCCATGTCTCACATTCAATGGCCTCGGGCTGAATGGCGGGCCCGCCATTGGCACAGGGGCATAAGGGACCTCAGTTATGGCTCTGGGGACTAGGATGAGGATCAACCCAAGTAGTTCAAAAATAAATGATCATTTAATAATAAAAAAGGGCAAATATATGGGATAATCTGTCATATTGGTGCAGTCCAAGGTGGTAGTTGCTCACTATCACCCCCAAAAATTATAAACTATAGTAAACTATAGCAGGAGGCAACCAAGGTGAACTCCAAAATGCATTTTTTTTTTAAATGTCATATGCTTTAAATTATTTAGAAAAGATTCATATTCCATATCTTCATCACATGATTTCTCCTCTGATAAGCAATGTATTAACTTCAAACAAACATTTAACCAGAAATGGTTGTTATCTTGTACATTACACAGAATACATTCTAGGTTTAGAAATAAGGGTAAATCAATGATACAATACAGTAAATTTGAATGCAAAAACAATCATAAAGCAAAATGTGATTGAGGCATCTTCCATTTGCAAGACAACCCACCACTTTTCAGTAGCAAAACAGCCAACATGTTTCATGACCCTTGTCGCTTTTTCAAGGCTGTATTAAATGTCAATAATTCAAAACTTGTCATCATCCCGTGACATTGCCAAATGTCACATACCACCACCACATTTAACCATTTATATAAAACACATCGGGAACCAATAATTCTCCAAATAATTGTTTTGTCAAATTTGTGTGCATTAAAATTAGGGGAGAGACAAATCCAATCACATTATGAGTATGATAAAATCCCATATTAACAAACAAAATAAAAATCTTTACATTTACTCAACGTCTGCATCATGGTGATGTAATTGACCTTAAACCGGTCCACACGACAGCCGAAGGTGCGGTGACGTGCCGAGTGCAGGGAGGCTCGTAAATCCCGCTCTTTTTGTACGTACTTGGTTAGCCCGCCCTCCCCGGTTGCTCATTGGTCGGCTGGTGCGATCCACCGCCTCTCATTGGCTGTCGGGCTGTCACTCCACTCTTGCAGCAGGCGAAGTCTGCGCCGTGGTTTTCTGAGGTAAGCTGCGTCCTGTGAGGGCGGCTATGGGGGTTCGCCGAGTGACTGCTCCCCGCTTAGGCGAGAGATGGGGCTGAACCCAGCGGAGGAGGAACGAAAGGTTCGGTTGGCCTTTGAGGGGTGTCCTCGGGCGCCCCCCCCCAGCGCCTCCTAGACACCAAGGGGGGCCACTGAAGGAGTCACCGTGGCCGGACTCGGCCATAGAGCTTGTGCGATCATCTATCTGTAGGAATGCTGTTTACATTGGCAATTGGTGAGAGTTACTCTTCAGCTTTTATTACGGTTAGAGGCGCTTCAAAAAGACAGCCAAACATTGCAGTTTAGGAAATATATTTTAAACTTGATCATTTTCAATATATTATGAACACTACGTTTAGTGACAATCCGTGCATATCGCAATTGTAGCTAAAATTAAAAATAATTACTTATACGTTTAGGTTCAGGGTAGCAGAATCAGAATGCATTATCTAATTCAAATGCATCCCTATCTGTTTTGTTATACTTCATTTTATTTATTTAGTGCATTTTTATAAAGCGCGGACATTACCCAAAGGTGTCAGAGCGCTGTACAATAGAACCAGTTACGTTACAAGAGAAAAGTGTTACACAATAGAACATTACAAAGATAAACAGGAGACTTAAAAGGTAGGGTACACATGCACAATATCCAAAACAGCAAGCAAGGGTGAGGAATGTACAAGAAAAAAATCCATACAAATTTACAATGATGAGCGAACTTCCTAGAGGGGCCTGTGAATGAAAGTATTAGTTCTGAAAGTGTCCTTGGAAGAGAAGAGATTTGAGGTCCGTTTGAAAATCCGGTTAAAGGAGGTGGCACGGAGCAATGAGGGAAGCGAGTTCCAGATTCTCACCGCATTACATGAGCAGGATTGCACCATCGATCTTTCCCTTTTAAAGGAGGGGGGGCTCAAGCAGAAGCTTTTCCGTATTGCGAGAAGGTCGCGAGCCTCCGGACAATTTCAATTTATTCACCAGGTAATGAGGGGAGGAAGTGTTCAATGTTTTGTGTGTGATGCAGGCAATTTTGTAAATAGATCTTGCCTCGATGGGAAGCCATCGAAGAGAAGACAGGATAGGAGTGATGTGGTCGCTTCGTTTAGACCCTGAAATAAAGCGAGCTGCTGAATGGAGGATGGATTTGGGAGGGGAGAGGTGGAATTTGGGTAGGCCCGTCAGAAGAGAATTGCAATAATCCAGTCTAGAAAGAACCAGCAATTGTACCAAGGTTTTTAGGTCTTTTTCCGGGAAGAACCGACGAATCCCCCACAGAAGGCGCAACTGGTAACGTGCGTTCTTTGCAATAGAGTTGATGTGGGAGATTAGGTTGAGTCTTTTGTCAAGTATGACACCTAGGGATTTAGAGCTGTCGACAATGATGGATTTATTGTTGAGTAAGTTCAGCTGATCCATCCGAGATTGAACAGGAGGAGGGGAGAGAGAGGTAGAAAGGAGAAGGAATTCAGTTTTGGCAGGATTTAGAATGAGTTAGTGAGCTAACATGCAGTTGTGAATAGAGTTGAGAGTAGAGTTGAATTGTGAGAGATCGTGTGCGGAAGACACCTTGAGGTAGATTTGAGTGTCATCCGCATAAAGATGGTAATGGATCCCAGATTTACTTAGGAGGTTCCCTAATGGTTCCAGATAGAGATTAAACAAAGTGGGTGCAAGGATAGAGCCTTGAGGGACGCCTTGACCTACAGCCAATGGAGACGAAAGACTGTTCGCTATCTTGATCATTTGGGATCTGTCCGAGAGGAATGAGGCAAACCATTTAAGCACTGTGCCATCCAAGCCCATTCTCTGTTGAAGAGTGTTAAGGAGGGTGTTATAATTAACAGTGTCAAAGGCTGCAGAGCGGTCTAGAAGAATCAGAAGACTCGACTGCCCAGAGTCGAGTATATGCAGCGCATCATACCAGGGGAACAAGTTCTAACAAAAGAAGTGGGGGGCTGACCAGGTTATGTAGTATGCAAGTGCAATCATAACGCATGCCATCACAGCGCATGATGTCACGACGTGTGAAATTGCATGTGGAATCACAGGTTGTGACCTCACTGGAAGTGACATCACAAGAATGGCATCAGATATTAAGACTTCACACATATGTTTATCAAGTATATTATGAGTAAATTTAAGCACATTATAGATTTATCAAATGAGATTTGGCATTGGGGTTGTGCCAAAAAAGTGGCGCAATCCCAACGCAAAATCTGGGCTTCAACTAATACATTTTTTTTTTTAACACTGCCACAAAGAAATTGTCAACAAGGAGAAGCATGGTAGTAGATTTTATGCTTAATTGGTTGTAAAGTCTACATTTTAAAATATTTGATTGGGTTAAGGCGTCTGCTGTAAAGGTGCACAGTTAATCTCAGGGAATAATAATAATGGTGAGATAACTCTGGAGGTGAACACATTTGTTGGAGAGATCTGTGTTTTGTGAAGTCCCAGATTTGAAGTAGTAGAGAAGGTAAATGTGTCTCCTGCAAAGCACATCACCTAACACGCAGATGACAGATTTTTATTTTATGTACATAGTAAAGTGGGTTACGGCTTTTAACACAGAGAACCTTTTCTTACCTGCAGTTCATAAATTGTAATCCTTCTAAAAGCCCACAGTGAAGTATAAAGGACGTGTGACTCCTACACCTTGTAACTCTCACTCTCTCATGTAATTCATCTTGTACAATGATTTATTGTCAATGTACAATGTATATATTACATAAAGAGCTCTGACATCTGCATTGAGTTGCATAGCGCCATAAAAGAAATAAAATAGTGCTATTGAAATTGTTATTTGTGTAAATACTGGTACAGACAAACACATCTGACATTCTTACAGTGTATGCATCTCTTATATACAGGGACTGAACAAAGGCAAAAGCTGCCTCTCTTAAGTACCTGTGAAGAGATAACAAGCTGTGTGCCTTTGTTTCCCCTCCGTAGCATTTACATTTAAGTGTGATGTCCCATGCCTCCTCAACTCAGATTATTCAAACAAAAGGAGGCGTGATGGCCCCTTAACTTCTGCCCAGCTGGAGGTGAAAAGAAACCCCCTCGCTGCCTGAACTTTGCTGCTGGGAATCGAAAGCAGACACCGTACAGGTACTGCTGAATGTGTCCAGGTGTCTGAAAACTACACTGGGACACGGTATGCATATTTCTGTTGGTCCCGACTTCTTGGCAGGGGGGACAGCGTCCACCCTGTGAATAGAGTGGGTGGACTCTGTGTACCTGAGTGTACCCCGACTCATGCCCTGGTTATACCTCTACCTAGAGAACCCATTGTAAAGTTCACTCTTCAATCAGTATATAACATTGTAATGTGCACAGTATCTCAAGGAATGATAGCAGTTCGTGGGTAGCATAAATGAGAGACAAGGAAAAGTTGGCCTGTTTCCAGACAGCAGCTTCACCCCAGTCCCTCTTGTTCCACATGGTTGCCTGTTTTACACTGCCTCTTACGTGATACCAAATATAAAGTGCAGTAGTCACAAGATAACATTTTTGCTAAAACTTCACTAAAAATGGGGTAAGATCTCAAAACAACGTTTACTCTGTCCTCCCCAACTGGTAAGAACTGCGGTAAGCATTTTATCTCACAATAACTTGTCCATGAGAACTCAAAATATATTGACAGTGCAAAAAGTGCTAATGGTACAGGTTGTTATAAAGGAAAAACAGGAAAGAGGAAAATACTCTTCTGGGCAGCAGTGTCGCCCCACTCTCTAGTATCACAATGATGCTTCTTATCTTAGCATCTTCTATACTACCAAATATAAAGTGCAGGTGTGACGAGGTAACATTTACTCGGGTTGGAAGAAAAAAACATCAAGCTTGATACAATTACCCCCCCCCCCCCCCCCAACCTGGAACATCTACAATTTGACATTTTGCTAAAAATGACATGTCCACTTTTCCTGTTAGTGCAAACGTGCAAAATTCTGAATAAAGTGTGCAAGATAGTAAAAAGAAGCGGCAAATCAGGATATTCATAAGTAGTGTTCCCTTGTATTCCTTTGGACCTTGTTATTGTCCATCATGACCTATGCAGCCGCTACCATACTATGTGGTTGAAGTGCTGAAATAGCAGTGCGGCTAAGAGAGTAGAGCTATTGTTCGTACTTCCGTCTTATTGCAACCTCTGGCTCCTTATCTAATAGCAGCTTATCGGCTTTTGTGATGAATTTTTTGAAAATCACAAACAATCGGGTGCATTCACCTTTTAGATAAAAGAGTAAGGCATGGCGGCAGGTTCTGATACTGTTCCGATTAAAAAGGTTATGCAGCAAAGCATTACGTTCGGTAAGCAACTTGGTTCAAGTTGAAACAATGTAAGTTAGACTTTCCTTGTGGTATAGACAAAGCCTACATTTAGATCACAAAGGTTTTCTTGTCCATTTTGGCATGCAGTCATTAGTTTGGCCCAAGCTGAAGTGTGCTTGAAAGAACTTTATTTTAATAAAAAATCTCATTAAAATTGTTAAGTATGGTTGCAGGTGCGGTTGTTTGGAAGAGTCGATGACTGTCCACACGTGGCTTCTTTTATAAAAATCCTTCTTATCCCTCAACCATAAGATCTTCTTTATTTTGCTTGTTTAAGTATGTTATGAAGAGGGCGTGCAGCAGTCTTGCTTCCCATAGATCATTTGTCTTGAGGGCATTCATAGCCAAATTAAAAGCCTTCACCCAGCTGTTTGTCTTTAGGGTTTCCATTTGGATTTCTTCCCATATTTCAGCACACAGTGTCGACTGGTCAGATAGCCTTAGTAACGACATGTACTTAAGTAGACAACCATGTTGTACTATTACTTGATTTAGCAGACCAAATTCCAGCCGCAATTGTGCTTGGGCAGTGCTAAATACCTTGCTTTGAGCAGAGTTAAGAAGGGCCCAAGCTTCCCTGGAAAAACCACTGAGCCAAAGCTAGTTGTTGGAATGAGTTGGGCTTTTATCACAGCAAGAAGAGGAGCCAAGGTCGGACTTTGCAGTTTGCAAACAAAGTATTGAAAGGCTGCAATTAATGAGGCAGTCTTTGGCTTTATTGAGTTTGGGCAGAATTGTGGGGATTCAGTAACCTCACCCCGATGACTAGGGCCCAAAATAAGTTTTTACGTGTAATTACAGGTCTTCCCGTATCTACTCCGCTGATTCCCCTCTTTTATGACTTAGGCGTCCAGCGTCTAGAGGATATTGCCCGATATAGACCTGTGGCATACAGGAGGAGGCTCTGGGTTACCCCAGAACTCTCACATTATGCTCGGGCTTTTCTAGACGTCAGAGGAGTTGATAAGGCGCAAAAAATTTCATGGATGCGGGAGGTCAAGGTACTTTGACTCTGCCATGGGCCTAGCCAGTTTATGGGAAGACCCAATAGCACATATCTTTCCCCCTAGGAAAACCTTAAAAGATCTATCCTGGCGTGTGGTCTTAGCAAAAAGATTTGGTTCATGCATTGGTCCGTCACTAACTGCGGTTTTTTGGAACTTAAAGACTCACCTGTGTTTGAAAGCTACTGGGACTGTGCTACAGTTGTGGAGGACAGAAAGAGATACCACCAATTTAGGGTGGGCACACTTCCTATTAACTCCTTCGTTGCTAAATGGAGAGAAGGCCTTACCCTGGCTGTTCCTTCTGTCCCACACAACGGGAAAGTATTGCGCATATTTTATTTATCTGTCCGGAGTATAAAGTTCCCAGGCGGTCTTGGCTTAAACCTATTTGTCTTCAATTGGGCTTTCGGACAGGTGGTGAGGCCTTGCGGTGTCTCAAAACTAATACCTCCCAACCTGTAATTATAGCTGTTGCAAAATTTCTTCATTGGATGTGGATAATTCGTGCACGTAAATTACGTCTTTCGTGAATACCTTAGTTATTTTTGTATAAAACTCTTTTTTATATTATAAGCTTTTAAAAATATTTTATATGTTTTATCAACAATAAGATGTGTATTTATAACTGTAGATGATATGTACGTTACACTCTATGATGGATCTAAATTTATTCTCTCTTTTTAAAATTGTTATAATATTTTAATGATGTCTTTTATGATTGAAAATTGAAATAAAGACTACCAAATTGAATTGAGTTTGGATGTAAGCAGAAGGAAAAGAGTTCCTGCAGCCAAACACTGGGATATTTATAACAAATTGCCTCTTGAGACCGGCAGTCCACGCAGGACCCAATTGCCTTTCTTCCAAACACCACTATCTATTTTTTTGTGAGGTTCACCACCATTTCGATTTTGGCGCAGTAAGCATGGAGATTGTTTAAGAGCCTCTGGAGCCCAATGCCTGTCTAATTCATCAGAACTACATTATCCTCATAATGTAATGAGGTCATCTGATGATGTCCCAGTCTTGGTGGATGTTATTGGGCTTCGTCGAGGTGTGCACTTAGGTCCGAAATAAACAGATTGAATCACAGTGCGGCCAGTACACGCCCTTGTTTCAGGCCCCTTATGACTACTATTTGGATGGCAAGTCATTGTTGTTTGAATACAATAGTTGGACGGCACATAGTAGTTTTGCAAGGAATGTTCCAGTCAGCCAGCTTTCTCCATAGGAGATTACGGTTTATGTGGTCAAATGCTTTGGAGAAATCCGCAAAGCAGGAATATGAGCTGTTTCCTATTGATTATATATTTCTCAGGGACCATTGAGAGTGCAAGTAAGTTATCTGTGGTGCTTGATTTGGCTCTGAAAACAGTTTAATTGAAGGCAATTCATTGTTATCTTTCGACCCAATCTTCCAGCTCTGCCAGTAGGAAACTAGCGAAGATTTTTTCAGTCTACATCCAGAAGGGCGATCATGTGATGGCTATCTGAGGAGTCGTATTGGCCTTTCTTGTATATGGGTTGGAAAATTGACCCATGCCATGATTCTGGTGCTACCTTTTCCTTTAGGCAGAAATTGAACAAGGAATAAAAGTGTGCACACCAGAAATTGCAGTCTTCTTTGTAGATAGCTACAGAGAGCACATTTGGGCCAGGTGCCCCGTCCCTTCTGCATTTCTCAATTTTTCCTTTGATTTCGCTCGCAGGGAATGATAAAGCTGTTGTGCTGTTATCAGTGTACGAAGAAGGAGGGCTTTAGTCCTCAATTTTATCTAAGGATTCAATATGCCTCACCCATGTTTTTTCATTGACATTGTTGCCTTTAGTGGCATTTGGATTTCTAGTCAGTTGGTTGATTAGTGGCCACAGAGATTTGGCATTATTGCCTTTACACACTTGCACAATGTCAATCCACTCCTGTTCAGTTTGGGATCTTTTTGCTGGCCAGATTGCTTTTTATATGCTTTGCGTAGCTCACAGAATTTTTCACTCTGGAGTGCAGGATTGGGATGACTGTTGGTGGCCCTCATTTCAATGGTCATTGCTCGACGCTGGAGCCATAAGGGTTTTCAAGTACCACTTTCCAGTTTTCCTCAGTTGAGATCTCTGCGGGGTCCGTTTAATGAATTTTTAGAGATAGGTTTTGAGTTCATCTAAAGTAATTTGCCTAGCCCTGATTTGGTCTCCATGGTCCCAGTTTAATGTTGTGCGGTGTGCTTCCACTCTTTATAGCTAGCTGAAACGGGGGTGGTCCATCTGACCCTTTGCCAAAGGCTGCCTGCATCCTGAGTGCCTGTGGCATCATATGCATGTATTGGTTCATTAGAGTTCATGGTCCCAATGATCTGAGGCGAATGATCACTCTCACATCTTTCATTTAAGTTTAAGCTAACATTTTTTTTAAAAAGGGGGGAGCGTGAAAAAGGTGTAGTCCAAGACAGACTCAGTTTTGAGATATTTTCTTGTGACAGCCATCGGGATATCACCTTGGGAGCACCCGTTGTGTGCCCGAGATCCAGGAGCCTGTAAAATGCGGAGCAGGGCGTGGTCTATTTTATTAATGCAGCTGTAGTTTTTAGGTCTCGCCTGATTCAGCGCTTGCGCTGATCTGGCCGAGACATTTTGTAAACAGGCTTTTTCAAGTGCAGCCGTGGCCTAAAGCTACAGTGCACGTGAACGTGCACGCGCGCAGCCCCATGTGTCTTTCCAATCGCGATCGCCATCACTTTCACTTTTGCGGCCGCGTTACTTTCGCGGCCGCGTTGCCAAAGCTTGTTTGTCTTGCGTGCTGCTGCCGGCTATCTTACACATCGTGTATGAGCATGGCGCACTCATGTTTCCCACGGCATTTGCATTTCATCAAAATGTGGTCTTTTGTTGCCTACATGCGTTCCCCCGATCCTGCTCGCACAGTAACTTTTAGTCGCTCCGACAGGTTTGCTTCGTGCACTGCAGAGAGCAGGAGGCATTTCAGACTCTCCCACTACTCTCAACGTCTGCTGCGCATTCGCAGACTTTACACAAGCTGTATTTTTATTTGGGATGCCCACACTGCTCCCGTCCAGCACGAGTAATTTAACACACTTCTATGCGCTCCAACAGACTTCCATGGAGCGCTGCCGAGGGAAGGAGGCATTTCAGCCCTTCACACTAGTCTTAACATTTGCTGCCTTTTCACAAACTCCCAGCACTGTAGTCGGAAACACGCAGTACAACTACATTTCCGTCAAGGTGTGTTCAGCACAGAGTAATAAAGCAAATCGTCCTTCTACGCTCTCTCTCGTTTATGTCAATTACAGTTAAAAATATTACATTTGTCATGCAACCTGGCCTAAGTGTGTCTCCAGTGCACTACAGCTCCCAGCAGGCTGTGTGCACGCAGACCCAGTTGTGCCCTGAGGATCTGGTGCTGCTACTGCTGAGTCACAGGTGCAACTGTGTCCCTTGCTCACTGTTGCGCTCTGGCTCTGCTAATCCTGCTCATCTTCTGGTCTCCTCTCCTGTGTGGTCGGGGCCACGTAGGTATGAGGCCATGAGCAATAATGAGGCACACCCTCCCCTTTATTTTGTTACCGGGACAGCAGGCTGTGGCAAACAGTAACGTCTCTGTGTTTCTTCCTGTCTTTCTCTCTTAAGCTGAAGGTGCAAATCTCCCAACCACTCTTAGATGCACCCCTGGCCGCCAAGGCTTTCTTATTGTGGGCTTTGTTAAGGCTGCTTTTTGGTTAATCCTAAACATGCGGACGTAGTAATTGCAGAGTAATTCCAAATAATTATTAAGCGTGGATCGAAGATTGGTTTTACCTCACAATCTATACAGCTGAAAATGATTAACTGATAAGTGGCCGGTGTTTGTGTTAACAACAAGCAATAGATATGTTTAGCACCCACTCTCAGCATAAGACACAGCCACTACAGCAAGTACCGTGCCCTGGAATGAAGAGAAGCAGCTGGGGAGCTTGAAGCATTTATGGCTGGAGAAGGTGAGACAAGGTATGTTAAAGCTCCTTTGTCTTCACAATGTACACTCTTGAAATTATTGGCACCTTAACAGCCACATACCGACGGTCCCTACCCCGTTACTTTACCTTCCACGTCGTTTTACTTTGATTTACGTTTCACGCTGTTCCCACTCGCCTGTTGCTTCGTGCAAGCTGTTTTTTAAAAAATATATATACAGGACTGGCAGACGTCTGGTTTTCTTTAAAAATGGTGTAATAACAGCAGAAATCCCCAACTTTCACACATATTATTTTTCCTGTTTATTCCGTTGACAACCACTTTTTTCAGAATGTTACTTTTTTTGGTAGATAAAATTATCATTCCACTGCAAAAAAAAGGTTGTCATTTAACACACCACCTCCCTCCTGTCCATGCGTGTTTAACTGTTTGTCTTCCTCCCTAAGCATTACACACTTCCGCTGTAGAGACCAGAATCTCTCCCAGGACCAGTAAAATCCAATATCATGATTCCCTTAAAGAGACAAGTCCATTTAACACAGAGGCACAGCAACACTTGATGCAAAATGTGGAGTCACTTTGTGAAACTTGTATTTAACTTTACCTGCCCTGCCATCCCCACCCCACACCAACTCATGTCCCTCCCTGCTGCTTAACTATTTGTCTTGCTCCCTGAGCCTTACACACTTCAGGTGCCTGCTAACACAGATATAAAATCTCTGGCCGGACATTAAAATCTTATATCATGATTGCCTTAAAACAGCAGTCAGTTGTTTAACAGCCAATGAATACTCCTGCATGCAGAACATCCCAAAAATCGATCCGTGCACATTCCAAATCAAAGCAGTCTTCCCAGCTGTTCGCTCCCCAAAAAACAAAATCCACATTACTCTCCCCTGCAACATAATTCCATTACATTCCGCAACACAATTTAAACTCCACTTAATTTCCTCTACACATATTTCCAGTCCAACCTACAAAATTACACTCCATACCACAGTATTACACTCCACATATTTTCACTCTATGCCATACAATTCCATGCAACACAATTCAACTCCACATAATCCCATGTCACAAAATTCAAGTCCACAACACAATTTCACTACACACCACATACATCCAATCCACACCACAGATTCCCACATCATGCCACATAATTCCACTCAATACATGCCACCCAAGGACATGCAATACCACTACACATAAGTTCACAACACTTCATACCACATAATTACTAACCACATAATTTGATTGCACATGCACACACTGATTCACCATTTCTCATATTGGTTCTCTTCAGGTCTTCAACACAGTTTCTTTACCATAAGGTTTAAAAAAACACACACACACACACTCTCCACCTCTACAAACAAAAAAAATAAGTAAAATACAATATCGTTTACCACGCCAATAGCGCTAACTTTCAGAAATGCAAGACCGATTGCATTGCAAATACTTAAGACTTTTTTGGGGTTTGCGGCTGCCTCTCGTTTTCAATCCCCTCCTCTCTGCTTCAGTTTCCCCTCCCCCTGGGTGGACACGACATGAAAGGGGACTGACCACGGAATCGTTTGCAGAGGGTAATTGGTTGTGTCTGTGGGCTTTCTTTGCTGCTCTCTCTTCCTCCCTCGGTCAGCACAATTAACATAAAATAGAAACTGAAAGTAGAAAGTCGTCACGAGGGAATTTTTGTGTGTGGTGAGGGGCGGGGGCGTATGTATCCTGAACAAACAAGTGAACCAATGCCAACAAACATAACAAGCATTTGCAATGCAATAGGTCTCGCATTATAAAAGTGTGAGCAGCTGGCATTGCTAATAATAATGCAACACTGGCTATTGGCTTTGTAAATGATAAATAAATGCCATTATGTGTTTGTTTTACAAAATAGATTAAAAAAGGCATTGTCATGAACAATGCCAATAGCTTAAACTTTTGCAAATGCGAGACCTATTGCATTGCAAATGCTTGTTAAGTTTGTAGCGGTATGCCCCACACATCCATTCTTCTTAAGTTACCACTTCTTCTAAGGTGATTTGCCTGATTGAGATTAACATCACAGGTGAATATTCACAGGTGAATATTCGAGGGATACCATTATGCGCTCTTTCTAGCACCTTGAGAAAGGTTTCAGTTGGTTTTACATTTTGCTGCTTGTTCCTGGAGCCTGGGTTGCTTTGGCCATTATATATTATTACATGAAGATAGAAAAAAGTGGGACAATGGAACAGAACATGGATCTAAAAGCAACTGGAGGAGGCGCCCTAACAAAGGGTTAGGACAACAGATCTCTCTGTACACAGCACATCCCATTTGTATGAATTCACTTTTTACAACTGCTGTTTTCTGCTTGTGGTAGACATGCCCCAGTGAAACGTAGCAATCCATGTATGTTTGCAAAATTGACACCGTATAAATAAAGCACGTTTTTATGTAGGTATATTGTTCACTTGCCCTGCAATCACACACAAACGCAAATAGGATACTATCGTACAACAAAAAGGTACCCAATTTAGGATTATTGACATAGGGATTTGGATACAAATAAGAAAAGAACTACAGCCATCTTGAGTATGATTTAATATTGTCCACAAGTAAGACTAACTGCCTGTAAGTTTCTCCATGCACCTCTGTCGTGCCACTGAATCGTCTCATAAGCTATTGATTTTCTGTCCACCTGATAATCCAACCTGCATGTTGAGATGAAATCACTATTTTAATGGGTGAGGGAGGGTATACTTTTAAATTGAGCTCTTCAGACCCACTGTCTTATGGGAAACACTGCACGATTTATTTTTTAATTCACAGAAAAGTAATCATTGTACTGGTTTCTAAGTATATCAACAACCTTCATTAGTACATATAGTTTGACATGCAAACAATTAACAATTTTGTTTCCCCAAAACAGTGATGTATTAACTTTTGTTAAAGGTATGCATACACACTGCTGAGAGGTAAAATGTATTGCTTCTTTCAACAGATAGTAAAAAAAATGAATTTAAATCTCTGGAACATCAAAGATATGTTCAGTATTCCACCCGGCACAGGGTAAGTTTAATTCTTTTTACACTTTTACTCATTCATATAGCATATTTAATAGTGTGGGCTTAATTTAGGGTGCTCTGGAAATTAGACAAATGGGAAGTAATCTCCTTTCTTTACACCGTTGAAATGGTATTACTGATTTACAGCAAGGTAGCCATTCTCTGCCAGTGTGAATTAGAGATTAATAAATGCGTAATTATCACAATTTATTGCTAATTATGGCTCGGAAACCCATGAGCTGCAGCTTATTACAAGCGTCCCACATCCACCTGCTATTAACAGGACGCTCAGAGGGCCTTGATGTTTTATATCGAAGTGAAAAAATTCTAATCATCCAGTGGACCTAATGTTGAAATCAACCGGTGACCTCACATTCTCCATCATGTTCTCATTTATAGCATTATGGGCCAGATGTAAGAAAATGCATTTTGCATTTCCTAAATAGCGACTCCATTGGAATTGCTATTTATGAAATGCAAACTAATATGTATGAGATTACCGATTTCTTAATAGCGATTCCTACCGAGTAGGAATCGCTATTAGGAAATTGCAATTAGGAATTCCCATTCCATGCGTACCATTTAGCTGGTTTTACATTTCCAAAATGCTAAACCAAGGATGGCTATGGGCATAAAGCACCCCATAATGTGCCCCAAAAATAGTGGTGCATACGTAGAGCACACATATGCCCTAAGGTCATGTGTGTGCTCTATTGCACTTAAAAAAAAAAAAGCATCTTGGGGTACGTTTTAGGTCGAGCCTGGGCAGCGCATGCGCTGCGAGGCATGCTGTGTTCAGTTATGGACCTGAATCTCTGCCCACTCTCCGCCCATCTTTTCAATTGGCTGCTGTGACTGTCCTTCCTAAATGTTGGCTTTTGATTTGTTTTTAGGCTTATTAGCCCTTTCTCAGTACCTCCCTGTCCTTTATTGTAATCTCCCACCAGGACTGGACCTTTTACATATGTCCTTACGGTATTGCTTGCATTATCTCTTCAGGAGAACTCTTTGCTTAATTAATCTAAAGAGCATGGGACGCCAGCTTTAGCAATGGTGAACATTTTATTTTTTATTTTCAGCTCGCTATGCGTGCTTTCAATTTCACAATGGGGCCACGCACCACTAGGGGAATGGACCAAGCAGCTTGCAGTTGTTTGTCTTAACAGTAAATCATGGTGACCCAGCGCCTTGTTTATGGACTGTTACAGCCAGTCTTAATGTTTTCGTCCAGATAGGGTGGCTGCCAAAAAATATAACACTGTGGCTGCTGTTTTTGTAACACTTTAGTCCAAGCCCCTGAATGTACCGAGCATAAGTAAGGCCACGTCCCAAGGGAAATGAAGAAAAGCATTTGCAATGCAATAGGTCTCGCATTTGCGAGTTTTTGTGCTAATAGCATTGCAAGTGACAGTGCTTTCTTTATTTGTTTAAAAAACCTACAATGATAAAAAGCATTGTCATTTACAATACCAATAGCTCAAAGTTTCGAATATGCAAGACCTATTGCATAGCAAATGCTACTTTTAAATTGCACATGGTTGCCATCGACTATGAGTCAATGGTAATTGCATTTTCTAAATGCTCATTGTGCTTTTAGGAAATGCTTTGTAAATGTGCAAAGAAACCGCAAATAGGAAATCCCTATTTGCAATTTCCTATTTAGGGAATCACAAAATGTGATTTCAACTGGGTAGAAATCACACTTTGCGATTCCATAAAGGCCTTTGTACATAGGAAAAGACTGATTTGCATATCCTAAAGGACTGAAATTGTGATTCGTCCCGTTAAGAAATGCATACAGCTTTTGTACATATGGCCCAAAATACCTCCATGAATATCATGTAGTCAGAGACTGGGCCCATTAAAAAAAAAAAAAAAGTTCTCCAGCATTGGATCCTACATTGTTTCACATGCTCGCTTGATTTCTCCCCAAGTGCAGGTACTGAATCTTTGGTAAAGAAAGTTCATACACATATATCGTGTCATATGACATGTTTGATCTCCCCGGGGGTGTGGACCTAGGGTGCAAAGTGCCTGATATCTACTCTCCTGCAAAAAACCAAAGCAAAGCAACGGTGGCCACAAAAAGGGACAGGTTATCTTTATAAAGAGGAAGAATCACGATAATTCTGATCTGTTGATCTAGACATCGGAAAAGATAGGAGCTCCAGCTGTTCAAATGGAAGTGATTTTGGTAGGCTGTTATGCTTCTGTTTGGCATGTGTTTGATGCTTCTGTTTGACATCTGGCAAGTTTTAGAGTGATGCTGGATGCTGTAGTTTGAAACTGAAAGGCCTATTCCCTGATTGCACTTAGTAGTCCTTCAGGAGTATTAGACTAGTACTACTCATTTGCTACAAAAGGCTATTCACAAACCTATGTTCTCATATCTCCTCCTCCCCTATCTTTTCTATGCAGAGATCTCTGCACTGGTGTTGCTGGTCTCTGCACACGTAGGAATGCATTTTAGTAGTTACTGTGGGAGGGATCTGGGAAAGTGGCTGTAAAATGGGGAATACTACTAACTGGGAGGGATATAGGGTAGTTTAAGGAGGGGTTTAAAGAGGAACACGAAAATACAAGCACCCACCTAAAAAAAAGAGTAAGCCCATAGCTATTTACTAACTTAACTTCTAAAGTTACAACAGGCAAAAAGGGACCCACAAGAGTTGTAAATGTGCTCCATACCAGCCTTGGAGAAAGTCTATTACACACATAGCCAGTCACGGCAAATGCAGCAAACTCCCATAGAAAATGAGAGAGAGATCGATCGATCGATCGATCGATCGATCGAAAAGATACCGTGGGGGCATTATGTGGATGCAGAATTGTTTTTGTTTATAAATATGATAAATGTAGGTGGCGAACATTATGGCGAAGACGTTTTGCTTTATCTCGGGGAACAGCATATGCACTTTCCAAAAACATCAGCACTTTATTTAATCTAAGCTTTGTTTTAAACATTGTCCTTTATTTTCTTTCTGATCATATATGATGAGAAGATTAGAAGATAAATATCAGCATCGTATGGTGGACATTATGATATATTTTCTTCTATCTAGGGAATGATATAGGCATTTTAAAAATCCCACCACTAAATTTAGGTGTGGTGATGTAACTGTGTTCTTTGTTCTAACTTGAGTGTAATGTTGAGAGTTTAGCTGAGGGTCCTTGACAGTTTGGCCCTGCTGTTGTTGGGCTGTGTCAAATAAAGCTCCAGTATTCGTGTGATAGTTGATGCTGTTTATCACAACAAATTTCGCGACAAGTTGATTACAGCCCAGGACCCACGTGAATCAGAAGTACCTACAGAGTGTACATTGCTACCCACAAGGAGTACATAGCTTCATGAACGTAATCGGAACAGTAAAGGAATTCTCCTTGTTAGACTGCATCTTGTCAGGCCAGTTATGCACGGTGTGTTTATAATGTAGGGCAGATGTAAGGGATTTGTTTTTCATTGCTAATTTCATAGGTTTCCTCAGCTTTTTTTTCTGGTAGCTATTGCACCTCCTTCACATGCGTCGATCCAGCACTCGAGGAATCCGTCTTCACATACGCTGATTGTGCAGAGCACAGTTGCTTTCAACACCTTGAGGCAATAAGGCAAAAGACCGCTGCGGCTTCATGTGGCGAGAGTTCATAACTGGACTTTCTGATTGAGGACAGTGTTGCTCCTGCGTTTGTGCGTCAATACGCTCACGACACCAGTGGCCATTTTGAATTGGGATCACGCACAGTTCAAGTTTAAAGAGGATTTAGTTTTAAAAACTGGGTTATTTGGCAGCCATTTCTTATTGGGATCACACTTTTTTCAAACTTAGAGAGGATTTCATTGTTGAAGCTGTGTTCTGTGGCAGCCATTTTAGTTGGGATCAGGCCCGATTCAAGTGAAAGGGGAATTTATTTTTGGAACTGTGTACTTTCTTTTCAACGTATACAACTATTTCAGTTTGTGATCTTGCCTTATCCATATGTGAGGAGTCGATCAAGGACTGGTTGTTTGCTACATTATGTGGGTTCAGCTTCAGAATTACTATTTTGTTGGTTCACAATTCACATTGACTTCAGTTCTTTGTGTCAGGGCATTGTTTTGGAACTCTGCATGTCAAGGTCTCCACCTGTGAAACGTACACATTTTGTAATTGTGTGTAACAAACAATACTGTGATGCACACACAGATTTACGGAATATAAAGTACACAGTGGAATAGTATCTTTTCACACTTCCCATTAAGTACAGCTCTTTGTGTCAGGGCATTATTGTTTTGGGACTCTGCATGTCAATGTCTACCCCTGCGATATGCACACATTTTGGATTTGAGAGTCTGGAACCATTGTGTGATTCACACACAGCTACGAAATATACACTTTACAGTGTAGTGCTACCTTTCAGCATCATGCAAAGTGTCAGTTCACCTTCCGCTTCTATTCAGACTCTAGAGGACCCACATATACCATGGAAAACTTGGTTCAGCCATTTATGAAAGACTTTGGAGCTATTGTGGGGAAAAGATATTGCCTCAAAAGATAAAGGTGTCTTTTAGAACATAACCTAGGTTTTGAAAGACAATCCATTTATGAGCACTTACCACCTTATGATTTGGTGGAGGATGAAGAACACCTAGATGAGTATCAACTAGCTATAAGGAAATTTGAACAATAGTTTGATATCCAACTCAGTTTGATTATTAAAAGACTTTAGTTGTTCACTAGAGAACAGTGTCAGGACAAATTGATTGATTGTTATGTAGCAGCATTGCATATTCTGGCAGCTGATTGTTCATTTAAGAATTTCGTGACACATTAATTCGTGACCAGACTGGAGTGAGATGTTTGGGAAAAACAGTTCAGGAAAAGTTACTTACATTGAAGAATCTGACTTTAACAGGGACTATAGAAATTGTAACGAGTATAGAATTATCACAAAAGTCTTGCAAGGAATTGACAAGCAAGGAGTAAAGTGGGGTTGCTCTGGTAAAAGAGAGTTGGAATTACAAATAAGAGGGCATTAAAAGGAGGAGCCAAAAAGTGTTTTTTTTAAGCAGAGGAAATTTTCTTCAGGTGTGAGTATCCCAGTCATATACCTAACAGTCATCCTTGCCCTGCAAAGAATGATAATTGTTAGAACTTTGGTTAAATAGAGCATTTTGTCAAAGCGTGTCAGCCACCAAGAATAAAATGAATGATGTGCTGGAAATGGAGATTAGTGAAGGATTTAAGGATGAGCAAGATAATGGAAAAGAGGTAGTGCTAGTAGTTCAAGTAGGTGAATCAAATTGTGTTGACCCCTATGTAGATATTGTAGTAGGTGGAACAATATTGAATCTTTTAATTGATTCAGGAGCAGAATGACAATAACGGATGAGTTTTTTCATGAAAAATGTGGGGATAATCAATTGTGTCCACCAAATAGAAACCTGTGTCATATGAGCGGAGGAAAATTAAGTTGGCAGGTTATTTTGAGAGCCATATGAGTTTCAAAGAAAGAAAACATTTTGGTAAATTGTATGTGGCAAAGAGGTTGAAATATTTTAGGTGTCTGTCATCAAGGGTTGTTTGGTATGACGTTGAGGCCGGGCAAAATATCCAATTGTCTGGTAACAGGAGGAGCAAGTACCATCAACACACACATGGCAATGTTTGGACAGAATCTTTAAGTCTGTGTTTAAGTTGAGTAAGATGAAGGGGTTCAAACTAACATTAGGTTTCAAAATGAAGTGAATCCTGTCAAACACAGATTGAGGAATGAGCCATTTAGTGTAAGGGAAGATTTGGCTGATGTCCTGAAGAAAATGTGTGATGATGATGTGATTGAGCTAGTGTACTCTTCCCTGTGGTTGTCCCCATTTGTAATAGTGGAAAGGAAAATGCTCAATTAAGTGCTTGTGTTGACCTCCGAAGTTTAAATAAGGTGATATTGGGTGGATTCCCATCCACCTCCTCGCATTGATAACATTATGACCATGTTTGAGGGTGCTACAGTGTTTAGCAAGATCGATCTGCTACCGCATATCAAGTCGAGCTGGATGCTTCTTCAAAACATCTTACGGCTTTTGTTCTCCAGTGGGAGCCTTTCAATTTAAGATGATGTCATTTATATTAGCATCTGACGTGTCTATATTTCAGCAGAGTTTGGAAAGGGTTCTTCAGGTTATCAAGGGAGTTGTTACACTACATACTGGTTCCAGGAAGAAATTTGGAAGAATATGACAAAATTATGAATATTGTGTTGAAAAGATAGGAGAATGCAGGGATTGTCTCTAACATAAATAAATGTGAATTTGGAAAGGGTCGCATCGAGTTTTTAAGACATGTTATCATAGAAAAAGGAGTAGAACCTCGGCCAGGTTTGGCGAAAGCTATCACAAACGTCCCTGTTCCAGAAAACAGGGTACAAGGTGTTTCCTTTTTAGGTGTGTGTGTGAGTTCTATGCAAAATTTATCAAACATTTTTCTGCACACAGTCAATTTAAGAGATCTTCTCAAGAAAAATACATGTTTGTGTGGGATAAAAAATTTCAAAATAAATTTCCGTCTTTAAAAAAATTACATTGGATATGCTGAAATGTTAGCATCCTATGAGCCCGCTAAAGAGTATATAATCAAACTCGACGCAATCAATGATGAGTTGGGAGATACCATTCTCAATCCGTGGAAGATGGTGAAAAGACTTGGATTTGTATCCCGAGCGTTTGGATACAACAAAAAGATAGTCTCTATATAGAGAAAGAACTTTTAGCTTCTTGTTTGACTGTTGAAAGTGAGAGAGTGAGAGAGAGTGATCGAGAGATCGGGCCTGGGCAGCGCATGCGCTGCTGCGAAGCGTGGAGTACGGACTAGAAGCCCCGCCCACTCTCCGCTCATATTCGTAATTGGGTTGCGTCATTGTCCTTCATAAATGCTTTCTTCCGATTCATTATTAGGCTTGTTAGTCCCTCCTTGGTACCACCTTATCTGCATTTGTTACCTCCCCTAACGACTTTTTACTTGTGTTGCTACATGATCTGCTTTATAAGGTGGTGAGCACTATTTTATTCAATGCTCTTCCCACATGCCACCTACTACCTCGCAGAGCACCGCCTGCTTTTATTTTAATGTTTACTAATGGCGGTCCACTCTAACCATAGCTGCCGCAGTTTTTTATTTATTTATTATAGCAGCGTGGTCCGCATTTTGCGGCCACGCTTATTTATTTGTTTACTGGCACCCATGCGGTGCTTTCACATTCATAGAGGTCACGCCCTTTTCTTCACACAAACTGCGTCTAAAGAAAGGTACTCGGACAACATTAAAGTGAAAGAGTGGCATGGGCGCTTTTACCCCAAAAACATCTGTTTGTCAACTTGACAAATCAATGTTTTTTTTGTGTTTTTTTTAAGCCCCATGCCGCGGTTTCACTTGTATTGCCCTTCATGAATGTGAAAGCGTTGCATAGGTGCTAGTAAAAAAAAATATATATTTGCAATGCAATAGGTCTCGCATTTGTGGGAATTTAAGCTATTGCATTGCCAATAGCTTAAACTCTTGTTAACGGGAGACCTATTGCATTGTAAATGCTTGTTAATATAGCAGACAAGTCTGCAGGGAGAAATGAGATGCTGGTGTGGGGTGACAAGTTCATACCCCACAGTGGGTTGAAAGAGTGAGTAATGTTATCTGGCCAGAAAGGACATTTGGGGCAGACCATCACAAAAAGATAAGGGTTAGTTATTGGTGGCCAGAAATGGACACAGATATTGTAACTATTGTCAAGGCATGCGTAATTTGTGCAACTAATGATAAAGGGTTGAGAACTGAATCTATTTTATTGCAACCTTGTGAGCTACCAGATGGTCCTTGATCTACATTAGCACTAGATTTCATTGGGTAGTTTAATTCTTTGCCATGGGGGAATAGATTTGCTGCTGTGGTTGTAGAATCTTTTTTTTAAAATGGTGGGAAGTTGAGTTCATGGAAGAGCCCAATACTGGAGGTGTCATCAAATTTGTAAAGAAGATATTTTTAGGAGGTTTCCCAAGAGAGATGGTTTCGAACAATGGTGTCCAGATTGTTTGAAAAAAGATGGAGTTTTGGAGAAAAATTCTATTAAACATAAAAGAATTGCTTTGTATCACCCGCAGGCTAGGGAACTGGTGGAGAAAATGAACCACACAGTGGTGGAATGTATTCAATGGGCTGTTGATAGTAAATCTGATTTGTTAGAGCTGGTGGAAAATGTGTTGGGGTCTCATCATATTTGTCCGAGTGGTGTCACAGGCATGAGTCCATTTAAGGTCACGAGGGGACGAGTGCCTGCATGCGAGTTGTTTCCTGTGTGGTTCCAACCTAATTCTGATCATGCTTGTGCAGTGTGCAACATCATTCGACTAAAGGTTGAAGTATCGCAGGTCAAAATGAAATGTGATTATGATGCAAGACATAAGGTGAGGGAAGTCTCTACTAAGATAAAAGTCAGGGATTGGGCACGCATCAAAGAAACAACCCATATTATGAAAAGATGGTCAAAATGTAGGTGTCCAGTGAGAATGGAGGCTGGGTCTGGGAATATGTCTGCACCAATGGACATAAATGGTAGAACATGAGCAGAGTTGTGAGACATAATGAGGCTAAGCGCATGTGCCATGCTGTATCACCTGATCAAAGTGCTCACACGTCACAGCGAAGTGTTGAAAATGACTGCAATGAGTAAAGGCATAGGGGCAAAAGAGTTGTCAAGAAACCTGTAACATTTCATTTATGTTTAATTTCATCCTTGTCTGCCTTTTCAATTTTTTTAAAATCATTATATGTTGTGCGTTGTTGTTATTATAGTCTTATTAAAGGAAGGGGGAAATGCTGTGGTGATATTACTATGTTCTTAGTTCAATCTTGAGTGAAATGGGGATGTAGCCGAAGGTTCTTGACAGTGCCATTTTGGACCTGATGCTGTTGGGCTGTGTCAAATAAAGCTCCTCAACGATTGCAGTATTCATGCGATAGGGAGATAAATATCAAGATCGATTGGTGAATATTATGATATGTTGTCTCCATCTAGGGAATGATACAGACATTTTTAAGATTCCAGCACTTTATTTTAGCCTTATTTGCACACTGACATTTACGAGCTGAGTTATACTTATAAAACATTATGATATGGATTTATATGATTTGGACCATATACTGCACTTTCTAAAGACATCCAGCACTTTATTCCACCTATGCTTTGTTTTGCACATTGTCCTTGATTGGCTTTCGGAACATAAACAATGGGAGATAATTATTAACATCAGCTGGTGAATACTATTATATATTTTATTTCTAATCTCGGGAATGATATTGTCAGGGATCTAGCTGGGAGTTTGGGACAAGACTGGAATATATGGGATGTGTGCTATGTAGAAAAAGGGGATTTCCAGTGCTGGGGTAAACCATATACAAGTACCTGAAAACTGGGAAGGAAGGGAGCACAGAGGCTGAGGACTGGAGTAAGCAGGGACATGATTTGGTCAGGAAGCTGACAATCTGTAAAGAAGAACTATAAGATAACACAAGTTCTACAACTACGGAAAACGAGGGAGTCCACAGTCAAACCACAGTCAAACTATCATAATTGGTAGTTTGCATGCTCCTTTGATAATTGTCTCTCTGTTAGGTGAAAAGATCTTATACAAATGCAAGGATGAGATTAATCTCACAGAGTTTGGGGAGACACCCAGCAGCTCCCATGGTGAAGGAGCGCTGGGTGGTTGTCTGTGCCGAAGGCACAAGCCTTCGAGTCTAAGTGGCATCGTTTGAAGCTATGGCACTCAAAATTACAATATAACCACAATACAGGACAATAGGGAACAGAGCGAGGAACACTAAAACATAAACTGGGGTCAGGGAAAAAACAGGATTGGCATCAAGGCGAGGAACAGAACTGGAATACAGGTCCGGTTCAGGACTGCAATACAACGACATAACGCAAAAAGAGCAAAATCACAGGAACTGGGCTCAAAATAGCAGGACTGGGATAAAGGTCAGGGTCAGGACTGGAATACACAGAACCTAAGGAATTGAGTTTACAAGAAACAGGATAGATCAGGATCAGCACAGACAAGACTAGGCACAATGACAATCACGGAAACAAGGAGGCAGTTACAGAAGAGATAGAAACTAAATCAGAAGGCAAACCAAGTATCACAACAGCAAGGACGCAAGAGAGCACAAGTACACTCAACAACCAAGTCAGTTGCAAGCCTCTACGCCCACAGGGCGGAAATATCTGACTGGCTCTGGGGAGAAGCACTGGTGCAATCGACAGCCAGGTGCAAGCAATAAACCAGGTACAAGGAATTGGTGAACCACCAATAAAGTGAAGGATGAACTCGGATTTGGAAAAGGGAAGAAAAGGGGGGCCAGGACACACATAAGACAGGAAGTAGAAAAGCCTGCATCGGAGTGTAGATCGGAGCCAAGAAAGAGAAAAGTCAAGAATGCAGATATAAAGGTGTCCGATTAACTGTAGGACCCAGGAGCCCAGCTAGTGAACAGGGAACCACCACCAGGACGTGACCTAGGAAGGTTCTGAGGACCGAGAGAACTGCAAGGACCATAGTGCATCTGGGAGTGGAAAAGAAACCTGGATTAAAAGTTAAGTGTAGCTAAGTATGGTAAGTCATGATGTGTGCGTTGTCGTGTACAGATGTAAAGGCAGGTTCGCAAAGGGCCCTTGTGAGTGACATTTGATAGACTTCTAGCCGCAGATTCCTTAGAATATCCCAGCTGACAGACTGGATCAAGAAGGTTGTTGAGCAGTAAAACCCTGCACGCCGGTTGGTGGCGTCATTGTGCTCCACGTTGTCTGCGCTGGAAGTGATGTGCGCGGTACAAATACAGGCACCACCCCAGCATGCTGACGTCCGTTCTTTTTTGTCCATGCCAGATAGAGCTGATTTGGTCTGAGTTAACAATCAGTCACTTTTTGACTTGTATTTTTCAACTTTTTGTTGAACTTTTTTGAGAAATTTTTCCTGGTGTGAAGATATGTCACCCAAGAAACCGGTTGGTTTCAGACCACGTGGGGGCTGACACAGGCAAATGTCAGTGACATCCCCCTACACTGTGTTTGTGAGGTGCTTGGTGCAGGACTTCGAGACCTGCAAGGACTGCCGTACAATGCATCCCAAGATGCTGAGCGAGTGCTCACTCAAGATCCTCACTGCCAGACGTCTGTTGACTGCACAACGCTCAATGTCCCGATCGCGAGTAATATCCAGGTGCATCGTGGAGCCCTTCTCGACAGTTGTTGTCACAGTCTAAATCTTGGGGGGAGTCTCAGAAACATAGGAAGTTCAAGAAGACAAAGACGTCTTCGACTTTATTGCGTTCTTCAAAGTCTCTCTAGGCCCCATGAGTCAGCAGAACCTGAACCCGGGTCCGCTCTGTGATTCCCTGGTATTGCCAGAGCAAACCCCGCCTAACCGAAGGATTTCTATGAGTCCATGCACCTCTTATTTAGGTGGCCTGACATCTCTGGAGCACCTTCGGGCCCCACAGGTGCGGGAGGGGTCCCTACTGGACATGCTTGCAGGTTTGCCATAAGTGCCAGTTGGCCCCCATGGATCTCTTGCTGGATCCGGAGTGGAGCCATTGGTGAGACTGAGACCTTCCTCGACACCTGCTCCAGCTCCGATGCAGACTCCGGCGCCAACCAGGTCCATGCTTTTCCTGGAGCGAAGTGCCGTAGCTTTTCTATGGACTTGGAGAGGCAGATGAATGAGAGGGGTCTATGGACTCTTATGGTTACAAGATCCTAGATGAGTAACAGGACAACTGATACGAGGAACTGGCAGCAGCCAGTGTGTTAGAGGCCGAACCTGGCACTGCCCTGATCTCTCCTCCTACCATGGCTACAGAGGAGGGAGCCTATTTGTAATGGTGGTCCGAAGGGCGGGTGAAGTCTTGAACCTTCAGTTGCCAACAGTGGCAGTCAAGACGAATGTCTAGACGGAGGTGCTTCAGCCGGGAGTCTCCCCTTGTGAGTCCCTACTCATTTTCAATGAAACCCCTGCAGACATCTTATTTGAGGCCTGGTCCAATTCCTGCTCAGGGGTTCCTGTGCATAGGGTGATTGCCTGCTGCCATGGCCCCGCCACTTGGGACCTAAGTTTCCTTACCCAGCACCCCACACCGGTGAGCTTGGTGGTCCAATCTTTAGCAAGAGAATGTTCTTGTCTGCCAGCCTAGCACTTCGATTGGTGAACCCTTCATCCCTATTGGGTGGTTATTCCCATACGGTATGGAACTCGGTTGTGCACATGCTGGCTATGGTCTCGGAGGTGGCCCAAGCCATACTTACCCAGGCTATTGCTGAAGAGCGAGATGCAGTTAAGTTCACCATAAGGTGTGGGCTTGACACAACCAACTCTCTGGGCGTAGCCAGTGGCCTTGTAGGACCATGCCTGATTGAAAACAACTGTTTTTTCAGGTGATGTCCAGGCTTCCCTCATGGACATGCCCTTTGATGGCTCTCGCCTTTTTGGAGCGAACCCGGATTCCGCACTGGAGCACTTTAAGGACAGCAGAGCTACAGCCAGGTCTTTGGGTTTGTCTTTGGCCCGTTGCAAACCCCGATCCGCCTTCTGCCCATTTCATGGCCAGAGAAGGGGTCTCCAGCTGCACCCATTCCCTCCCAGGCTCAATGGCTAACAGGCTGCTTAGCCTTTTTGTGGCTGAGGGTGCGGGACCTAAATACAATGTGGGACAGGCAGCCAGTCAGGTCAGGACCTCACTCCACAGCTTTGTTGCATCTCTGAACCAACTCATCACTTCGGCTGCGCCATGCATCTTCGCAGATCCTCGTAACTCTTCACAAACCAAGATCGAAGGTACCCTGTTCAGCATGCCTAACTAGGTCCCTGTAGACTGCCCGCTCTCCATTGTGGTCGGCCTGAACTTCTGACTTTGTCCCGGTGCGGGGCAAACAGATATCCACAGTTGGCGCCTTATGCCTTCTGCCACTATTTTTACTAACATCTTCAAAATTGAATATCTCTGCTGCTACCGGTTTTATTATTGCCATTTTGGTCTTGATATATTTATTTTAAAAAAAATACTCCATATTTCTAACTCTGTTGTGGGCAATGTGGTACTGCAGTAAACGGGGCACCATGGGATTGTGGATCCTGTGCCATGACGCTTTTCACCTATGGAAATAGCTGAATGCTAAGGCATCTTCCTGATTGCAGAGCATCTGACTGGATCATTGAACGCAAGGGCAGACCAACTCAGACGATGTTGCCTAGAGGATCACAAATGGTGCTTACACTTGGAGGTGATGCAGAGCATCTTCTAGCACTGGGGAGAACCCTTGTCCGATCTTTTATGCACTGCAGAGAACACGCAATGTTAAAGCTTTTGCGTGTTGGCGTTCCTAAGTCATCTCTCCTTGGGGCACGCCTTCGCCTAGATTGGGGTTTGGGACTCCTGTATGCCTTTCCACCCCTATCTCTCCTACCCAGAGTGCTGAAAAAGATCAGGAGGTACCATGCACAAGTCATCTTAGTGGGCCCAGACTGGGTGAGGAGAGTGTGCTACCTGGACCTTCTGGCAATGAACACGTCCTCCAACCCGGGTGCCCCATCCCTCGATTGCACAGTTAACTGACATTCTTTTGTTCACTCTTGCCTAGCAAGACCTTGCTCTGGTTACAGCTGAAGTTTCTTTCAGCCCTTTTGGCTTTTTCATAATTACCAGATCAGCCATCCATCTTCAAATTTCCTGTTGTGATGTGTTTTCTGAAGGTGCTGATGCACAAGTTCCTGCCAACACTTTTCCTTATGCTGCAGTAGGACCTTAACTTGGTCCTCACCTATCTGATGTGTACTTCATTAGAACCAATGCTCACCGGCACTCTCCACCTCCTTACCATCAAGACGATGTTCTTCATTGCCATGACCTCGACCCGTAGGGTGAGCAAGCTTTAGTCGTTGTCTGTGTTGCAGGCATACACCTCATCCTTCCCAGAGAAACTGATCTTCTGGACGAAGTGGTTTTAATCAAGTTAGTTACAGCCTTCCACAATGGGCAATTTATCACGTTACTGGCTTTCTATGCACTGCCATGTCTTTCAAAGGAGGAAGAACAAGTCCACTGCCTTGACCCTACAAGCGCCCTTAGTAGTTTCTTCAAAGATAGGACTAGAGTCTAAAGACCAGATGACCAACTTTTCATCTGTTCATCTGGAGTGAAGAAAGGCAAAGCAGTGCAAGAGAACTATCACAAGATGGATTGTGCTATGTATCAAGATCTGCTATGGGCTCACCAGGAAGCAGCCTCCTGAAGGCTTATGTGCTCACTCTTCCAGAGCGAAGGCTGCTACTACTGCGCTGGTGTGCCAGTTCTGGACATTTGCCATGCTGCTATGTGGCCGTTTCTCCGCACGTTCATGAATCATTACTGCCTGGACAGCCCGGTATGGCGGGACTGGCTTTTTGCCCAGTAATGCCTGAGGGCTTTCTTGGCATGAGCCAATTAAGAGACCCACTGCTTGGCAGGATATTGGCCTGATAAGTTGAAGCATCTGCAGTTAGAAGTCTTTATCAGAAGAACAAGTTACACCTTCAGTAACACCTTTTCTAGTAGAGACTCTAACCGCAGATTCCTCACCAATCTACCCTCCTCCCCGTTCGGTGGAATGGGCTCATTTAGTCCACTGCTTACATCCCAATCTTAAAGTCTGCAAGCTACCATATTCTGATTCCAGTGGCTTCATGTACGGTGACACTGAAGGTAATCAGAAAGAAACTGATGTCAGTGTGTGCAAATGGCACATACATAGGTAGGTGCCCGATGTCTCAGATCCTATGCAGAGTCGCACAGCGCCACCTGCTGATGATCAAGGGAATTGCTATGAAAGTTTTAGGATCCAGTCTGACCCTTAGGGAAATTCACACGGAAAGGCATTACCGAAGTTAAGTAACTTGTTCATTTAAATAAATTCAAGATTTAATTCAAAATTAAGGTAATAGAGCTGTATTTTTTTTTCAAGTTTCGATCTACAATTAAAATAAATATATAAAATAATTTACTTTAATATTTCACATAAAAATACTTTTATAGTCTTTTTTTTTTAGCTAAATATACATTTCTTACTTTTCCCTATACCTTAGCATAGGGAGACTCCACAGTCAGGATGGGGATCTCAATGGTACAGTATAGGGAAAATAAAAACATTTAAAAAAAACTTTATAATAAATTAGTATAAATATTTATGTAAAATTATTTCATATATTAAATGTAGAATAAAATAGAAACAATCCTACAACACTATTGACAATCTTAAATTACATTTTCTTTAAATTCTTTTTATCAGTTTAATTCGTAGTCATGCATACATTGGTAATCAATATTTCTGCAAGCACTTAATACATCAATACATTAACAGGGGGAAGAAAGTCACTTTTACATAATATCTTCTGCTCGATCTCTGCTTCGCCTCATTTCAAGTTCCAATGTTGGGGAGATACAGATATTACCACGATTTACATTCCATTTGCCCCATTTCTTGTCCCACTTCTTTGGGCATCCCCGAGTTATAAATACTTCCTTTTCTGCAATCATACATTTATCAACTTCCTTTAACCATCCCTACGTAGTCGGAGAACTTGCAGCCCCCACCCCTTAGCTATTTCTCTTTTGACAAGGGTGTATCCAAGTGTGGCTAATTGTTGTTTCACCTCTGTAAGATCTGTTGCCGCCCATATATTAAGTAGACCCAACCCTGGTGTGAGAGTCGGTGCTTTCCTCAGGGTCGTTTGGATATGAGTTGTGGCCCCCTCCCATATTCGTAGGAGCTGCGGGCATTCCCATATCGTATGATAAAAGGTAGCCATTTGGCTGCAGCCCCTGAGACCGAGTGCATCAGCCCTGGCCCCTATCTTTGCCAATGGCACTCCCGTTAAATATGATCTATGGAGAATCCTGAATTGTATCAGCCGGAAGCGGAGGGTGATGGCCGCCTCTTTAGGGTACATCAGGGCAGTCTGCCAATCCTCATCTTCGATTGGTCCCAGGTCTCCCTCCCATTGCTCTTTTAGCTGGTGTAGTGTGTCAGGTAGGTTGTTACACTTTAATTACATTTTGAATTAATGTAAATATATTAAATAAAAAATATTTTTTTGAACTTTAAATTAAAAAATGCAAAGGGCTTGCCCCTTCCTCTTTCATGCCAACTAGATGGGGGGATAATACTTGCAATTGTAATGAAATGTTTTACATGTCACAGTGATACAATTGTTACTTTGTTTACTTCGTTATACAAAATGCCAATAAAATTGGATATCAAAAGAAAAAATTATTAAAAAATAAATTTTGACCTAAAGTAAAAATAATTATCATTATGCATAGCTAATTAAAAGTGACATATACATTACATTTTAATAAAAAATTATATTTTCTAAATAAAAAATAAATGACATGTTTTATTTAATATATCTATATTTTTTACATATTCAAATAATTCAATGTAATTTTACATTTTTTGCTACAGGTTTTATTTGAAGTCCCTGTTTTATTTTCTGTTGCAGGGTGTGTCAGTACCAATGGTTGGCCATATGTGGTGCTGGATTTACTGTTTCTTTTTGGCAGCAGTAACTTAAACTTGTAAATTTGGCTCCAACCCCTTTTTTAGGGGACGGAGATTTGTAAGTCTACACTTTTCAGTAACTTCCTGCTCGGATTTCCTGAATAACGCAAAGTAGTTAAGTTACTCAAAAGTATAAGAGCAAATTACGTGTGTAAATTACTCACATGTGTAAGTTGCCTTTGTGTCTAGCCCCAAATGTGCAATTTCGTTGTGAGTTTAAATTTAATTATGATGAAAATTTGTAAAGACAAATTATCTACTACATAGCTACTTAAGAAATATTTAAAACGTAATCTAGGCGTTCTTAAGCAAAGGCTAATAGTTTGCATCTGGCCCGCCATGCCGATAGCTAAAATATAGATGGAGCACATACTATAGGACCATTAATATCTAATACAGAGATCTTCAGGTCCACAGTGTGCGTCCAAACTCCCATACTACTTCAAAACTGGAAAATCCACTAATTTCTTACATTATGAAATGCTGGGGGTAAAAAGTGAGCCTAAGTTTCTCCATGATCATATGAACATATATGTGGTGATTTGTTTAGCTTTAGACCATTTATAATAATAGGCTGCTAAAGGTTGAATGCCTAAGCTGAATTTTATGTGCATTTGCTGCTAATGGGATATCTCTGAAATTCTAAATTTACAATCCATAAAATACTCTTATCAGCAGAGGCGCTAGGGAGCCAGCAAGCAAGCTGACCGCACCCTAGAGAGGCTCCTGCTGCCCGGAGCAACACTCCGACAACATACTTATCAAGGTTGCATCTGAATCGCATTTTCCTCATCAAAAAGGGGTCGTTTAGGATGTCGACGGAAAATTGCTGCTACCTTCCCCGTGCTTGAATTCGGACTGTAGGATGCGCGGCTGCCACAAAATGGCGGAAGTATAACGATCAAGCTGGCACTTACACCTCGATGACAACCACCGTCTACAAGAGACATACTTCTGCCCCTTATACTGTCTCTAGACCATCTGGCGAAAGTCGCCAGTGAGACCCGTGGAGATCGAGGTACGAGGCCTCTGCAGGCCTATGCTGCGAACAGAAGGCCGTCACCCCTCCTAATATCGGTGCTACAACAGAGGTGGGAGATCGCCGGCATCGCAAAAGAGAAGTCAGAGCTCGCCACGGCGTGTGTGGCTCACGGAGGTCCCAGAGCGGAGAGGAACCGTGAAAAGAGCCCTGCAGTGTCACTTAATGGTCCCTCACTCCAAGTAAGTGAAGCGGGAGGAGGGGATTCCGGCATGCCGCGGTTGGGGGACAGAGCGCAGTGTGACTCCCAGCGGGGCCTACTGTTGGGCTGCTGGAGTGTCTGCCAAGGCCTACAGTCCGATCAGTGCGGGAAAACTGACAGTGGCATAGACAAGTCTGCATGGGCTGTGGGAGCTGCGGGCACCTGGACGCATTTGGGAACTAAACGAAAAGAGCACCCCCTTGCTAAGCCCTGAGGCAGGAGGCACTGGTTTAATGGATTTGTTCCATCACTGCGGCAAGTAACTGGTGGCCACGCTAGTCAATGACATAAGCCAGAAGGCTCTGAAGTGGCGCAGGGCCCATACAACACACACGTCGTGAGATCCCTGCGGTCTTGAAAGCTGTTTAAACTGTACTGGTACCTAATTACATAGCGCAGCAGAGGCGCACACGGAATACTAAGCAACAGGCTGTCACAGCAGACTCAGAACTGCGAATATAGGCAGAATGGAGGGCAAGCAAGCAAAGCTGCAATTTGAGCCACGCAAATCCACCAGAGGTCCTGATGGATACACAGCTTCCAACCCAGGAGACAGCTCCCAACCAGATGAAAAGGACTTGCGCTCACTACTGATCACCATGAAAAATACCCTTAACTCTATCGAATCCAAAATGGATGCCCTAAATATGCTAATGAATTACATCACACAGCGGTTAGAAAAGCATGATGGTCGCATCAATGAAGGGAGGACACATCCACTACCAGGGGAGAACGCATGCAGAGTATGGAGCGCCTTTTGAAGGTGATCCCAGTTAAAAATGAGGACCTGGAAGCACGGCAGCACCGCAATAACCTCCAAATTCTGGGCATACCGGAATCCGCAGATACAGGTCGAATGGAGGACTATATTGAACGCATGCTTTTTGAAATATTTGGCACTTCCTCATTCTCCAAGGTGCTAATAGTGGAGCGTGTCCACCGTTCACTTGCACCCAGACCACCGCCGGGGGTCTCCCCCAGACCCATCATTGCACGGATTCTGAATTACAAGGACAGGGACACTGCACTTCATCTGGCATGGGGAAAAAAGGACCTTCATCATGATGGCCACTCCATTTCCATTTTCCCGGACTTCACACAAGCTGTTCAGGATGCCTGAAGAAAATTTGTCCCAGTGAGGCATAAGGCTGACATTTCCTATATGATGCTATATCGAGCAAGATTATGAGTGACCCTTTGGGGTAAGCAGCATATGTGCAACACACCACAGCAGGCACAGAATTTCCTCAAAAAAGCATCCTCCGGCAGCCCTCCTTCAGAGAAGGAAGGAGAGGACTCGAGAGCAACTTCTCCACTCTCGACTACAGAATAGATGTACTGGTCGGTAGGCGGACCAATCAATACAGACTGCGACCACGAGCATCACTAGTTATAAATGTATATTAGCTTTCATGCACGGGGAGTAATGTTTTTATGCTTTCAGGCCAGCACTACCTACCAACATTACATGTTAATGCTAAGCCACCTTTTATACGGGTTCATACAAATGCGTTAATCGGACAGTACATCCACATTACCAATTTCTGGGCACCCCGACTACTTGGGGTAGAATGTCAGACGCTCTTGTGTACTACCCCCCACAGGCGTTCCCCAGCAGATGTTTAACTGGGGTTCTTTGTTATGCCATATTGAGTTTCCTATGTCTGATCCTTTTTGAGTCATGTTGTGTCATTCAATGCAGATCATATAATTGTGGGGTGTTAGTCCCAATATCAAGGCAACATTATTACTGGGCACAGCGCCGAATACACCATACCCACTATCAGGATGACTCATTTATGTTTAGGAGACAGAATTTCTGGGGAGTTAATGGGAATCACATTCACCTGCGGAATTCGGCCGTGGGCGTGGGATGGGGCGGTGGGAGAAGATATTTAATGTAGTTATGGTTATTTTTTAACACAGCGGTTCATTGCATGAACGGGATTGGAGGAAACCTTACAGCAAAAACACACAAGCCTTAGAAATGCCTCGCAATAGCAGCAAGATTATCATCAAAGGCCACATGGATATAACAGCTAATGCCTGACTTCGCATAATAGTGAGCCGGGTTGCACTAGTAATCTGACGACATGGAATGTACAGGGATTGAGAGATCCCCGAAAGAGATGGCACGTGCTCAGTTATTTGGACAGACACCACGTCCAGGTAGCAATGCTGCAGGAGATGCACTTGGATCCTAGCGCCATCCCGGGATTTACTGGGAAATGGGCTGCCCCTAGATGTTTCTCCTCATTCTCGACTTACTCCAGGGGTACTGCTATTCTGATAAAGGCCTGTGTGGGGTACTGTCCCGCTGGCATGCTCCAATATCCTCAAGGGAGATATTGCATCATGTGGGGCAGGCTCGCTGCACATTCTGTGACATTAGTAAATTGTTATGCGCCGAATGTTGATGATGCCCAATTTTAAGATGCACTATGGGGCCCTTATAATAAATATTGGATATATGCGTCTGATATGGGAGGAGACCTAAACCTAGCTTTGAACTCATGCATAGACCGGGCACACGGGTCCGCAGAGCCACACACTAGGGCAGTTCAATGCTTAAATGCTCTTATTGCAGACCACCATCTATTAGATGCCTGGAGGTCATTACACCCCACGCTTAGGGAGGGCACATTTCTCTCTTCTGCATGCGCTAGCTGGTCGTGCATAGACTATTGGTTATTATCGGCTGGGCTCTGCACTTGGCTGAAGGGGACTGAGCACCTTGCCCAAAGTTATTCAGATCACGCTCCTGTCCTGTTGAGAGTTTGCCCCCCGGCTAATGCATCCCCATACAGACCGTGGGGGCTGCTCCCTACGGCTCTCTTGGATACCTGTTTCCGGGAGGCAATTCGGCAAGCAGTGCAGGATTTTTCCCCCCGCAACATAGGGAGTGTCCAGATGCTGGCAAGCATCTGGCAGAGCTTTAAAGTCACCATTCGTGTAATATGCATTGCGAAAATGGGGGAATCCTGCGAGATCTTAGGAGAACTCTGCCTAAATTGGAATTAGATGTCCGGGCCATCGAAACCTCCACACTAGAACCTCACTCGTCCCGGAACCAAACGCAATTAAAGGAACTGCTATAGTCAAGTCAAATAAAGCTTTAATTTTTGACGATCATAACCGCATGAGACATTCATTAAAATACAGACAATGCCTAATATTACACATATAAAAAAACATGGTATAAAATTCGGTACAAAAATTAAAAACAGTGATAAGAATCGATCTAAAAAAACAGCAATTGCCCAATCAGTCGTAATTCATCGCCATTATAGATCGTCACATATCAACTTTTTCTAAAGTGCAATGCTTCTTTCAAGACGCTTGTTATGCGCCAAGCTACGCGTTTGTTCTCCAAGAACTGGAGTTTGACCAAGGCCGGGCGACATTGCCTTAGCCCCTGTTGTTTTAAGAGTGGAAGAGTCCACACTTTCCTTAATGCAATATGAAATTTGCAAAATAAAACTAAGTGTATTGTGGACTGCTCAGCCGGATTGTCACATGAACAGGGTTGCAGTGTCCGTGACCAATCATTTATTTTTGGAAATCTGTGAACAGTACCCAGCCTGAACCAAGTTAAAAGCCGCCTGTCAAAACTACCTGGTACAAATGTTAAATACGGTTCAATGTCAAAGGAGGTTAAAATTAACTGGTGTTGTTTTACAGTAGGCTTTAGAAACTCTTCTGACATTCTTATAATACCGAGGTGCTGGAGACCCTCATTTCTTAATTTCTTTCTGGGGATTTCTTGCATTGTGTTTGGGTCGGTAAAATATTCTGCGTGTCCTAGATCGTTCATAAAATTGCGCACATACCTAACCCAAGTAATTTTGAAAACCCCCTCTAATTTAAGACAATCTTGTAGTATCTCTCTGTTCAACTTGGTTTGCTCCTTTAGCCAAATTCTATGCCATAACAGGATGGATTCAAGTTTTATGAGAGCCTAATAAACGGTAGACCCAGCTCGTCATGGCAAGCAAAGGAGGAGGTGCTAGCTGGGACTGATAATAGATATCTTAAGAATGAATTTTCCACTACTTGGATCGGCTGGACATCAGCAAAGCCCCACACTCCCGCCCCGTACATTGCCGATGTAATACATTTGGCTTTATAGATCTGTATAAGCTCTGCTGCGGGTTTCCTGCCTATCATATTAGAGAAGGAGGTAAGAGCAGCTGTTGTCTTTGCAAACGCCAACTTTTTTGTTGATATTACTTGAGCCCATGAATCATTTTGATTAAACAAAATACCAAGGTAAGAGAAGCTATTGATTGTAGCTAACTTCTGTCCTTCCACATACATACCCCTTGACCTTTTTCTTCTCCGACCGCAATTCATAATGTATGTCTTCAACTTATTAATTGAGAGGCCTAGATTCTTCATAAAGTCTGTAAAACTGTCTAGGGCCCTGAGTAGGCCTATTTGAGTTCTGGACATCAGTACTGCGTCATCCGCATAAAGTAGAGCAGGTACGGATCGGCCACCTACTAAGGGGAAATCCTAATTATTATCAAGGAGTGCTTGTTCCAACCCATTAGTGTACAGATTAAAAAGAAAGGGGGCCAGTACGCAACCCTGCCTGACCCCCCCCTTCTAATGGGAAGGAAGCTGTGCGCACACCCCCTATGAATAAGCGCACGGTAGCTGAAGCACCACTATACAAATGCCGAAGAAAAAGGATAATATGGGGATCTAGCCCTACAGCATCAAGTATCTCCCACAATCTACCGTGTCTCACGGAGTCGAAGGCTGCTGTGAGATCCACAAATGCCAAAAACAGGGTACCCTTCTTTACTCTAACGTATTTCCCCACAAGTAAAGCAAGATTTAAACTCTGCTCAATTGTTGCCAATCCCACACAAAAGCCATACTGTATATCTGATAGCATCTGTCTATCTTCTGCCCACGACTGAAGGCTCTCCAGTATGACTCGGCCGGCTACTTTTAACAAGGAGTCCAGCAGCAAAATGGGCCCGTCACATCCGGGGTCATTACGGCCCCCTTCTTTCAATATTGGAACTATAATAGATTCCCTCCAGGTCTTTGGCATTGCTTCCATGCAACTGGCATTAAAAACCTGGGTCCCCAAAGATCAATGTTTGACTTAAACAAGTCCACTGGTACTCCATCGGGGCCCGGAGCTTTGCCTCCCTTGCTCGCTGCAATTGCTCTCCCCCCCCCCCTCCTCCAGTGTGAATTTCAAGTCTGCTTTATCCAACTTCTCTCTTGCGGTAACAGTGTGAATTACATTAGTGGGCTCCTGCTCAGCGTAAATCTTTGAATAGTGACTAGCCCAGGATTCCTCAGGAACTGCTATAGAATACTACACGGACACTGCGGAAAGAGAATCTCTATTCCGCTCTAAATACTCCTGTGCCCGCACAAACGGTGAGGGCGGAAGGCCCGGTAAAGCATTGGCTGAAACAATAAGAGCCCCTAGGTTCTCCAATACAATTTTCAGTGTGGTGGATGACGAGCGCGTGCAACACACAGACTCTAAGGACATTCTAAATATATTTGCTTATCACTATAAACAGCTTTACAGCACACATAGGACAGGACAGATAGATGTTACAGCCTACTTTGAAGATACAGCGTTAGCTTGGATTAATGACAGTCGCAGGGAGTTTTTATCCGCTACCATTGAGGAAGATGAGGTTGGAGCGGTAATTATGCAACTACGTTCTGGCAAAGCCCCTGGCTGGATGGGATACCGACTGATTTTTATAAACGCTACATAGACGATCTGGCCCCTATTCTTAGAGAACTGTGTGAGGAAGCTAGGGAGATTGGAACACTTCCACTATTGATGAGGCAGGCCCTCATCATTTCGCTTTTCAAACCCTGCAAGGTTGCCACTTTATGCGATGCATACAGGCCCTTGTCCTTAATAAATTGTGATTCCAAGATACTAGCGCAAATAGTAGCTAACAGGCTGAGCTTGCTGATGGAGGGACTAGAGCCACCCACTCAGGGTGAGTTTATACCCAGAAGGGCCACTTTTCATAATCTGCGCACTATTTTTGCATTACTACAGGATGTAGACCCAGAGTCAAATGCCGCAGCAATTGTTTGGGATGCCACAAAGGCATTTGACGCGTTTTAGTGGGATTACTTGCTTGCAATTCTATGACGCATGGGTTTGCCACCTGCATTTTTTGTTTGGATAGCACTGCTTTATAGCCAGCCCATGGCAGTAGCGCAGATAAATGGCGTATACCCCGACCCCTTCTCGATCTCTAGAGGAATTCGGCAGGGGTGCCCCCTATAACCCCTGCTCTTCGCCCTCGCCGTTGAACCACTAGCGGCTAAACACTGACAACATCATAGAGCATATCCTTCCAAACAGATAGTAGTGCCACTCTATGCAGATGACATCACCCTTTACCTTCGGGAGCCGAATATAAGCTTGAATCCTGTTTTGCGAGAGTATGTTCATTTTAGTGACATTTCTGGGATACATATTAATTGGAGTAGGTCTTATATTTTCCCCCATCCACCCCGAATTCCCCATAGAATTTCCGCTAGCATGGTGCGCAACGGAAATAAAATACCTGGGTGTGAGGATACCCTGAGGTAGGGGAGAGACGCTGAGGGCAAACTATGGGGTGACCTTAGAATCCATCACAAATCTAATAACTCATTGGATAGCAATGCCGCTCTCCCTGGCAGGCAGAGTCTCACTGATGAAAATGGTGATTCTACCCAAATTACTTTGTTTTTATCACCATACCATCCAGGCCGCCCTTTCTTTAGCGCAATTAAAACACAGTTAATTAGATTGGCATGGGGAGGAAAACAGCCCCGTATAAGCTGGCAGACGCTGACGCTGACGTTTGAAGCACCAGACATCGAATTATACTTTCTTTGCGCTCAGGCACACCATGCAATACATTGGCTTCATCCGCCCCCATTCACGCCTTACCTAGCTATCGAACAGGGTTAAATGACGCCATTGCCATCAGAAGCCTATTTAGGTGCAGAGACCCCAGTGGGAGGCGCCACATATTCAACATTAGCATGCACGTACCTCGCCTGGAGGCGACAGTTCAAAAAAGTGGGGTGCACCTTTCCATACTCCCCGCTGATGCCTCTGCCATACCTTCGCTGGGCACCGGTCACTCACGAAACCGCCTGCAAAACGGGAGCAGTCGCCTGCGAATCATACACTTCAAATACATCCATTGAGCTTACTATACCCCAGCATACTTGCATAGCTATAAACTCAGGGAGGACAGTCGCTATGCGAGATGCCGGTGTGAAGGCACTGGATTTCTACACTTAGCATGGCAGTGTGCAGCGATACAAACGTATCGGAGGGAGGTACTTGAGGCAATATCTGAAATGGTGGGCTTTCGAGTTTCGATATCGCCCATTATCGTGCTACCGGGATACACAGAAGAATTACCTCCACTGCACAGAAAATTTACAGCGTTAAGCATGCTTTTAGCAAAAAGGCGGGTGGCATGTAGATGGGGTCGGGGACGTGCCCCCAAATTTAAGGAATGGCACACTGACCTGATATTCTGTAAGGATCAACTCACTACATATGCTCAGCTGTTGCCACCCTCATCACAGCCTAGGGATATTTGGGCTCCATTACTGGACTGCCTGCGTGAGCACGCAGACTGAAAGAGTATGATTTGCCTATTGACCCAGGTCCTCTGCACCCTCTCTCCGCCTCCCCCATTGTGAAAATTGACTACTGTTTCTATGAGTAATGAACAGAATAGCATGGACTATGCAGCAGGCTACTAGCCATGAGAAGCGGTGTATATTGAGACTGTTGACACATGATCATGATGTCTTTGAATCTGATATACTATGACTGGGGCATGGAACATTAAAAATTGGTGTAGCTTCAGAAGATTGCTACTGAATGGAGGCTAATGACAGGAAAACTTGTAATCTATAAATGTTATATGCTGTACGAAACCTCTCCTCAATACATGCTTAAGCTTTAACAATGTAATGAATTGCTGTGAACTGTTAAGAAAACTCAATAAAGTTTTTTTTTAAAAATACTCTTATTAGCCATCTCTTGTTTTTTCGGCTAGCCATCTCTGTTACATAAATCTAGTATCTTTGTTTCAACACTTTTGGACTATTAGAAATGCTGGACTTACTATGAATACTGGGTTTTGACATGCATGAGAGAGTGCAACCCCATCTAAATATGTTTGAGCCAGACTGAACTTTATGGATTTAGTTTTTTACACGCAATTTCTGAGAGAGCCTTTTTGCACAGGTCTAGAGTGTCATTAGACCAGATGCGAAACCAAAAGGGGGATAAGATTGGCCATGCGCTCAAACTGCTAAAGCCCACGTCCTAATGGACCACGAGTACTGGGGCACTGGAAGTTTCAGTAAAAGTTTTATAATACAATTTTCAGTTATCAAATTTGGCTGACCTCACATCTCTGAGGCATAGATGGCTTTTGCTTTATATATTTCAAGTAATGGAGAAATAGCAAATGATTTAAATCTTTTTACAAACTGCTCGTTGCTGCAGCTCTGTGATATAACACTAATTGACTGTAAAATGTGTTGCATAAAATATTGGCTATTTTTACTATCAAATTGCAAATTCAGATACCTTCTGCAAGGAAGTTCCTTCCATAAATACAGTGCCACGAAGGGATCTATCTGGGTTAAATACCTTAAACGTAGATTAGTAATCATTAATTTCTAGGCCAGAAGTTATACAAAAGGAAAGAAACGTATTATTATTTATACGTATACTAGATTTAGATATTATTAAGGTATTGTCTACAAAAGGTAATGCCTGCACTTCCTGTCCTGCTAAAGTAAAAGGATACTTTTGGCAGTCTCCTAAATATTCTATTCTTATATTACTAAATAAATAAAAAGGATGGGTGCTAAAATATAAACCTGCCGTACTCTTTTTCTTGACCATTATGGTTTCTGTGTTTTCTCCCTTTAACCCCCCAATGTTCTTTTGAATAGTTATTAGAGTAAAGACGCATTTAATAAAGTAAATTCCTCATTACGCCAAAATTCCCTATGTCTTTACATAACAATGTACTTGGAACCATGTCAGTAGCAGCTCTTAAATCGACAAAAGCTGCATAAAGATCCTCTTCTGTGAGCTCAACACCGCCTTCAAAGTAGGACAAACCAAAAAAACGATTCAGCAGTGTTGACTTTTGCCCTGAAATCAGCTTGAAGATTTGACATAACAGTTTTTTTCTGTCTTCTAAACCTTTAACTTATCTTATAGAATATCACTAAATATTTTTTGCACAGTTAAATAAAAGGGATAATAGTTTCCTGGGCCATTGCAGGAGCCTTTTTTGTAAATTGGGATGTTAACAGCATCATACCCAGTTTAGGAATAGCGGCACGCGGCACCACGGGTGATGCCTTTAGAAAGTAAATACATGTAGGGGCCACAATAAAAGGGTTCTGATTGAAAAAGATTAGCAGGGACTTTGTTTAATCCAGGAGATAAGCGGGTTTCTGTTCCTTAATAGCCCTCATTGTATCCTGAAGGTAGAAGTTTATGGGTTGCTCTGATGTAATCTGGGAAAACTACCAATTGTAATCAGAAATTCTGCTTTTATAGGAGTGCAATGATGCTCTGAATGTATTAATGTAGTGTGACCTGACCGCCAGTTGTATATAAAATACTGGGTTGCTGGCAACAGCCAGACTGCCATGAACAGTAATGTGGAAATGCTCTAGAATCTTTATTTCTTAATCAGGCCATCCAGCAACTGTTTCTCCCAGTTAGCATTACTCAATTTAAGACTATCTTTATGCACTACCTACCATTAATTATTGTAATCTTTACTTTGCTCTTTCTAGCACTGTATAGATCAGACTTAGCTGTCCTGGAAGGGCTGTCAAACCATGGGTTCCGGTTAGGATGAGACCTGTCAGACAGTTTTAGATCTTTAGTGGACAGTTCTCTAACTTTACAAATAAACTTCTATGTACTAAGGTCACTGAGAAATCATCTATCAAAGTGGTTATAATGGTCTCAAAAACTGTTTCGACAGTGTCATAAACTGATTTAAGTGAGTTAGGTTTTTGTATTACTTCCTCCCATTCAATTTGTCTGTGATTATTTCTCAGTACAGTTGCTGGACAGAAATATTTAGGGCTCTTTTGTTTGCTTTAAATGAACATCCTTGAAAGATAAAGATAGTAGAATATGATCACTTTAAATTTTTCTCAGTTACCTCCATGTCTAACAAAAAGTCACAAAGCTAATAAGATACAGTCAATATTGCTGAACCCTTTTACATTTCTAAAAGTAGGACTTGTATTCTTGTCGGAAATCTTTCACCCATTTGTCTGTGGTCGGTATTACACCATGGTCCTCTTTTATTTATGTTTTCATTTATTGAAGAAAGTATGACCAAAATGTCACTTCAAATCTCAAATTGTCCTAATAATGTGAAAGTGCACTGGTACATTTTCTTTCAGAGGTCATTCCATGTTTAGGGCTGAATGGGCTAAATATTTAGGTGCATAGACACTTCTACTGTAAATATTTTTTACGTTCTTGCTTGTTGGGCATCTGCATGTACTTTAGCAGATAAAGAAGGTATGTTTGTGAACCTGACTCAATTCTGTTCTTTTGTTGTTGCAGGACAAGCAAGTCATCTAGTCGTAGTGTTCCTAGTGACTACTCCAGTCTGACTGATTCTCAGTTTCTTTTTGGGTCCCAGATTTGTCAAGATGTTTCACAGCCAACGTCTCTGGAGACATCTGTCCAGACCAGACAGCTGAAAACGTCACAACAAAATTCACAGGATGTATGTCAAAAATTCTATTTGTTTTTCAGTTTTGATTAGGACGTTATATTTATTTTAACATTTTATATGGCTATGAGGTATTAGGGCACATTTAAAACTCATAATAACCTAGTAGCCCATAATGAGAACAATTAATTTGTAGTAGTTGACACAAAAGCAAGGAATAATCTTATCTCAATTTAGGTTCATGAGGTGTTAATTTAGGAACTGGCCGTAGAGGTATGTCTAAAGGTGAGAAGAGTGGTTTATTTTCCACTGTTGACGGTTAAGAATAGAAATTTGCCTAGCCCACGAGTAGGTAAGTTTCAATTCTATTAAGGACACGGAGGCGAGGATTATGCTAACTCTTCCTTCGCTTTAATACCAATAATTTTTACAGCAGCCTTATTTAAAACAACATTAGGCAACTACATTTCCCAAAAATCCAGGGAAAGGAAAAAGCAACAGTCACTAATATAGTCCTTCAACGATGTCCATGGCTCCCATCACATAAACCTCAGTCGTCTCCCTTGCACTTCCTCTTTCTTCGCTGGAGGAACTCTCCCTTGTTCAAGCATCATTCTTCGAATTATCGTTCCCTGGAAAAAACAACACGGATCACCCACAGAAAAAAACAATCATGCAAGCATAGTGAGACAACAGTCCATCACGAAAGGATCATGTAGAACATCATACTGATGTTAATAATCAATGAGAACTAGCTCTTTTTTAAATTGTTTGTATGTCTGCGGGTGGGGAAAAACCATTAGGTTTTTATGAAGGCCCTCACCCACCAACCTAGTTGGTAGCATGCTTCATCATTGGGCCCCACCCGAGGTTCCGAGTGGTGTGCTTCGACGCCAGATTACTGCTGAGCGGGTTTTTTTGTTTCGTGAGGGTGCTGTGGGTGTGCTCTGAGTGAGGTTTAAAATACTGTCCTGGGTGTCCCAAAGACTGTTTTAATGGTGGGCCCCAGGCAGTCAATAAAAACAAAGGCTATCGCACGTGCACGGTAGGCTTATGGCCTCCTACGTCCTGTGCGGTCAACTAGTTTCAGCCAGGCCTTTTCTTCTACTGGCTTTCGTCAGGATCTTATATGTGTGGGGTGTTACAGGGGTTGTTATGAGTTTGTCAGTGCCCTGTGTATAAAGCACACGCTACGGTGCTTATATGTGCACGAGGTGTTTCCTCTCGGGTTGTACACCTGATTATAGCGAACAACTCAGCATGGAGCTCAGCCGGGGGCCAGGACCATGTGCACTTGTGCAAAGTTGCTGAACCCTCAATGAACCTGTTGTCCGGGCAGAGGGTGGTCTGTTTGGTACTGTCCACGTCTGGAGCCTTGCCCCCTGCCCTGGGGGTTTTGGGTCTGGAAGCGGCCGGACGGACGGTCCCTGCTCCGACCGGCCCCCCGAAAACCCGAGGATGAAAAACCCTTTGAATGCTCGCTTGTGCTTTATCCAGGGAGGTAAACGTAGCGACGAACTTGCCCAGTTCCTTGACGAAGGGCTCGCCAAACAAGCCCCCTTGAGCGACCGCTCCAGCCTCTGAACACGCCAAGTCGCCTAACTTAGGGTCGACTTTAATTAGAAGCGACCTACGCCTCTCCATCGAGAGGGCGCAATTCGCGTTGCCCAGAAAACAGATCGCCCGTTGTGCCCACGCGGACACCTGCGGGTCAATCAGGGAGCCCGAGCTACGGGCCTCATCCGCCATGTCCAGAATTTTAGTCATCAGACCAATGGCGTCCAACAGCTTGTCCTGACAAGCGCGCCAGGAGCGGTCAATTCCTTTTTTAGGGTCCTTTATAAATTTCGCCAGGAATGTCGCCATTTTACCTTCAATATCTGGGGTTAAGGCTACTTTCCCCTCCAAGGTAGGGCGAGGACACTCCGCCCGCAATCTGCTCCGGGCCTCGTTCTCCAAAGGCTTCCTAAGTCTAGATGCTACATATTGGGCCGCTTTGTCACCAGGGACCCACTCCGCTGAGCGGGGGTGGATGATATCCTCCGGGTCCAACATATCCGAGATACCCGCCTTCGGCGGTTCCGTAGAGCCGGATGGTCGCCAAGACCTTGAGGAACCGGCCTCATCGTCCGACCCGTCGGGGGAATCTCCTACCTGCGTCTGAGGGGAGGCTGTCTCGGGTCGCGATCCGCTGGCGCCGGATCCTGGGGTAGGTCATGAGGCGCAGAGCGGTCTAAAAAGGCCTGCTTAAGGCTTGCAAACGCGTCCATGTCCACCCCAGCCTCACACTTTTTCTTGGGGGGAGGTGGTTCATCGTCGTCATTCGGGTTTCCCACGGAGTCACCGCCCGGCGCCGAAGGACCTACCGGGGTCTGACCTACCCTTGCACACAACTGCTCAATCTTATCAACCAGGCGCTGCTCCATAGGGGCCCCCTTTTAGTGAAGCAATAAAACTTGGAGGAGTGATCACGCAGAGCGTGAGGTTTTTAGGGCTGAGGGTCTCTCAGGAAGATATGGAGGGCCAGAGGCACACATTTTTTATGGTCGAACCAGCCTCGGACGCCTTAGGCCAACAAATACCTAGCCCAACACCCGGGGCGTGTAACAATTAGAACAGTGCACCGCACCACTACCGACCCGCGAAGCGGGCGTCTTAATACTTTGTGTGGGAAAAAGTACTGACCCAGAGCCCTGGGCGATGCAGGCAGCAAGGCAGCGCGGACAGTACCAGCTTAACGGAGCGCACGAGTACTCTATGATTAAGCGCGCTCCGCGGCGGGCAAGTCACGGCTAAGGACACAGCGCCCTCTAGTGGCGGCAAGCCGCAATCGCGGCCGGAAAGAAAACAGGGAAAATCGAGCCGCGTAAGGAGCGCTGAGCGTTCCCGCGGAAGACCAGGGAATCTGGAAGGGGTAAAACGCGCATTAGCACGGAAAACAATACCAGCCCAGACCCCCAGCAACCATATACCAAGCCCTAAGGTAAGAGAAGAAAAGCACTTAACTCTGGCTGCCAAGCAGCGAAGAAAGAGGAAGTGCAAGGGAGACGACTGAGGTTTATGTGATGGGAGCCATGGACATCGTTGAAGGACTATATTAGTGACTGTTGCTTTTTCCTTCCCTGGATTTTTGGGAAATGTAGTTGCCTAATGTTGTTTTAAATAAGGCTGCTGTAAAAATTATTGGTATTAAAGCGAAGGAAGAGTTAGCATAATTCTCGCCTTCGGTCCTGCCATAGAATTATGATAGATTTCTCATGACCTAATTGCTCATAACATTTTAAGATAGTTCCTTCTGAAACAAAATTAACAAAACAGGGACGTCCGAAGATTGAAAAAAGTTTTGTTGCTGACCTGAATCTTCTACAACATATAAATAGAAGAACTTTTGTGTAAACCAATCGTGCTAGCTGTGATTTTAAAAGACAGAAAATTAAACTGTCATATTATGATTTTTTTTCTGTATTGTTACTGTTAAAAATTGGGTTCTTCATTGATAATCGAAAATATTAGAATAATTTTGAGTTGTGTGTGAGGATTCTTGTGTCCATAAATCAACAAAAGCGTTGAAGAGTCCAACATATCCAGATGTTGCAGAGCACCCTCAAATATCTATGGTAGACAAGAATTTCCTAATTTGAGACTCTTGTGCCAGAAACTCCCTTTTTAAAGCTACATTGCAGCAACCATAATAGTAACCTCTGCCTACATTTCAAAGTCATGGGGAAAAGTTCAGCCTGATCGTCCTGCATTATAACAGTTAAGAAACACACTGTCCCTTTAAGGCTGCAAGGGCTTTTCCTACCCATGATCCTTTGTACTGGCATTTGCTCTGAGATGGTTATGTTTTTACTGCTGTTGTAAGTGGGATCCAAGAAGAATTTGGATGTTTTCACACCCTTTTTCTCTGAGAAATTTATTGCAGAATTTCCTCTTTTTTGGTCACTCAAAATCGTTTCCATCTAAAAATCTGAGAAAAATATTATTCCTCTTTTCTGCTGTTTTTTTTTTTTGTTACAATACCGTCCCTACTTGTTATGTGCCCATCCTGTGGGAGAAAAAGCAGACCCACATCAAGAATGAGTGATGTGTTTACTATCCTCTTATTCCGTGAATAATTGCGGCTTTTGTTTGAAAAAAAAAAAGTCCAAGAGGACCCCCCCCCAGAATAGAGAGGGAAATGTCTATGTGGCAAATTCACAGGTTTAAATGTCAAGGTATTAAGATGTAAAGAACAGCAGCTACAAGGGCAACCAGCTACTTCCCTACTAGTAAGGTAAGGCTGAGAAATCTGGGATGATCTCAAGATCTTCAATGAAGAACTACCAATGCTTCGCGGACTTTTTGAGAGTCCAACGAGATTGATAGTCCAGCTATAGATAGACAGAGTTGGCATCATCCAGAGTATTGTCAAGGAATCACCCTACCTCGTTCATCCTGGTTGTGCCTCACTACCCTGGAACCTACTGCACTACTCAAAATTCTCAAACTCACATTTTGTTAATGATTTAAATGAAGAACCTTAAGTTGGTGGGCCTTGGGGGAGGAGAAAAATGTTCATATCTTAGTAGAGGCACAGAGACCACCTTTACTACCCTTGAAGGGTTTAGTCCCTGCACTATCCCTATCAGTATCAACAGCAGCAACATCAGCAGCCGGGCCAAATATACCTCTCTCAGCAAAGAGGGTCTAAAAACAAAATTGCCAGATCACAACAGTCCTTGTCTGGGCCCAATGCACATTCCTGATAAGGGACCAATTAACAGGCCTAGGCAGCTAAAAATTCATAGATGGCCTCCGACAGTTTAGGGCAGCAAAACGCCAACTTTACACTGGTGATTCAGACCTAGGAGAAGGATCATCTAATCAAAAACAGCTGCGGCAGAGTTTTTTTCTAGGCAGAGGCCAGCAAATAAACAGGGTACTGTTCAAACCCCAACTGTGGGAGATGTGTACAAGGTGCCAGTTGTACAAAAACTAGCAGCACACTCCATAGTGGATCTGTCCACAAAAGTGCTTACTAAGGAAGTAGAAACAGTTTTGGAACTAGGACTCAAATTCGTACCCATTAATCGTACTGATTTCATCAAATTAAAGATTGAGGCCATGGAATTCTTCTGAAAAAATTTACTAAAACTATTCTTTTCCACAGAGGAAGATAGCTTGACTAAAGAGCCATCAGAGTTATGTAATAAATCAAAGGTTCACCCTCCTGCCCACAGTATTCCGAAATAAATAATTGCATTCGTACAGGTGGTCCTTTCTTCTTTACATCAAGTGGAAATGAAAAAGACATACAGCATGAACAATATAACATCACAACAAAGAAAGGCCATTCAAGATCCTAAAAAAGACAACTCAATAGTCATCAAGCTGGCCGACTAAGGCGGTACAGTAGTCATCTGGCCGAAGGAATCTTACTTGACGGAAGGAAGAAGTCAGGTGTTCAATCAGACTTGGTATCGACAAATTACCAATGATCCAACTAAAGAGATTCAGGAGGACAAAGCTAAGATCCTAAAGGAAGGGTTTGAATCAGATAGTCTTGGTCGAAAGGAGTTTGAATATTGGATAAAAAAACATCCAAGGATTACAGTAATTTATTTCTTGCCAAAAATTCACAAAAAAGAAAAACAGCCCCCGGGACGGCCCGTCGTGTAAGGATGTGACTCATTAGTGGGACCCATTTCTCAATACGTGGATATTTTTCTAAAACCCTTCCTTGAAAGAGTCCCCTCGTATTTACGAGACACCATGGATTTTATAAATAACGTTTAAGGTCATCAATTTAATTACTCTGAACAATGGTTAGAATCCCTGGACGTAGTCTCACGCTATACACAGATTCCTCAGGAATATGCACTTCAAGCCATTGAGTCCGTTTTGGAAACGAGAACATGACCACATCAAGTTACAACTCATTTTATTCCAAAACTAGCTTCCATAGCACTTAAAATATTTTTTTCAAATTTGAGGATAAATTCTTCTTCCAAATAAAAGGGACTGCTATGGGATGTCCCTTTGCACCAGAAATGGCAGTACTTTTCATGGCCACATTTGAGGACAAATGTATTCATAATGATATTCCTTTTGCAGAACACCTGGTAAAGTGGTACCGGTACATTGATGCTAATATGGAGCCTATTTTTAAATGGTACTGAAGAAGACCTGGAGACATTTCACGACTGGTTAAACAACAGACATCCTGACATCCAATTCAGTTTGACGAAAAGCAAAGCAAACCTTACGTTCCTAGATGTTGAAGTCAGACCTTTTGAAAATGAAGTTTTTACTACATTGTATAGAAAGTCCACAGACATGAATAACGTACTTCATTATAAGAGCTTCCATCCTCGCACACTGAAAGATAATTTGCCCTATGGACAATTTCTAAGAATAAGGCGCAACTGTTCTTGGAAAGAAGATTACGAGTTACATGCATGGACATTGAGGGATAAATTAAAAGAGAGGATAACCAAATAAACTACTGAAACACTCGATGAAAAAAGGCATGGTACACACATCCCCTTGTAAAAAAAGAAAAACGGTCATTGGACAAACTAGTTTGTGTTTCCACCTACGGTTCCCATACTAATACATTTCGACAAATCATTCGCAACAACTTGCGCCTTATAAAAAATTCTAAATGTCCCCTATAAGCACCATTATTTGCATTGAAGAAATATGCTAGTATGGAACAACAGTTTGTATGGGCTAGTGTCTTCCAGGAAAACAAACCTACCAACTTAAGGTCGCCAAAGAATTTCAAACCCATAGAAGGCCACCATAAGTGCAGAAATGGTTCCGCTTGTAGCTTTACTATCGAAGGTTCTGAGTTCGCGAACAGCAATGCTACATGGAAACATAATGACTTTTCAAATTGCAAAACAAAAAATGTGGTTTATGCCATCATTTGCCCATGTAAAAATTTGTACATTGGGAAAACTAATCAAGAGGTCAAACAGCGTGTGGTGCAACATTGGTCTTGTATAAAAACAAAGATTGTATCTGAGGCAATGGTTAACCACTAAATAGAAAAGAACCACACTGAAAAGGATCTAAAATGGACAGTATTTAGTGTGATCAAATCTAACACAAGAGAGAGCAATCTTGAGGCTGACCTTATGAAAACAGAAGCCTACTAAATTATCAAATTTAACAGTACAATAAGCGGCTTAAATGAAATGTCGGATATAGGTAGATTCTGAAAATAATTGTGCTAGCTCCAATGAGAAGGAACAGTCTTGACTGAAAACTACATATCCCAGCTTGCAAGATTTTCACACTCGGCAAGTTCAAATTTCATTGAAGCCGGAAGATGCTCTGAACAGATTTCTTGCCCGAGTTGAGAACTGACGAGCGCATTAACGATTGGAGCAACACCTTAGAAGTGAAGTAATTCACACGAATTTGCGGTATGCTTTGACAATATCATTCATTTTAAAGTAATCATGGCATTAGCTGACTTTACCGCAGTAAGAACAAACGCTTCAAGTCCAGTCGCGGCACTTGATACAGTGTTACTAATTGAAACGTCATGGTTCGTGTATTTTAGAACCAATGAGTCATACTTCTTGAGAAATACATGAGACTTTTAGGAAATCTATTTGTAACGACTAGCAGAAGAGTTCCAATATGCACAAGGTACTGTTGATTATTAATGAGAACTAAGCATACAAGTGGAGATAGAGGGTTAGTGAAAAAGGAAACTAATTAAAATTTTCATATTATCATTCATTGATCATAACTATTCGTTGTCCTAAGGAGAACCCCAACAATCATAAGGGGGCATAAAACGCATCGGCACGGCATAATCTTTTGGGAAGTACAACTGAAGGACTAGGACTATCTAGGGGATAAGTCACAATTTCTCAACACCAAGAACTGAGTCAACAGTTCCCAAGAGCTACCAACAGCAGAACCGAATCATTTCTGATTAAGGGAATTATGGGCACTGCTGTTTGATTATATGAATATAAGACTGAACAAAGTATTTGTGTGATTGTATACATGCACTGTTTTTAATCTGTAAAATTTGTTTTTCCTGATTTTGGTGTTTGTTTTGTTTAAAACGTTTTTCATAATTTCAGTTTGATGCACTGAAAATGTTTGTGTATATATCTGAAAAGATGATTAGGGTCTCTTTTCTGACGAAAAATGTATTGTGATTCCATGAAAACTAATGATAGAATCATAGTAAATAAATACAAGGGCCAAGAAAATTGAGCGATTGGTCCTAATTCTTAGAAGAGCAGAATGGTTTTGAACAGACAGCTAGAATTTTGGTTGATTAATATATAGAGCTGCCTATTCTAGCTGACAATAAGGGCCCAAACCCTTCAAATATGTTATAACTTCATAAAAGTAGCATTTTCAAAATTGTAAAATCCGACTTTATCATTAAAGAGGATTTTAAATTACAATTAATTTGATTCCAAACAGGATATTTCTACCTGCTCCCCCCAAAAAAATTAGCACTTGTTAAATGTAATAAGGTAATCGAATGTTATCATATGGGAGAGGTAGGTCTTAACAGTATTGAAAACATATTTAGGAGTTTTTCACTACAAGGACATGTAAAAGTTAAAAAGTACATGTCCTACTTTTTAAATGTACTGTACCCCATCCTATGGGCTGTTTATGGTCTACTTCAGGGTTCTCCAAAGTCTGTCCTGTAGGGCCGGCGCCATGCCTGATTTTTAAGATAACTACATTTAAATGGGGAAATAAAAAAATCTGGCATGGGTCCGGCCCTCCGGGACCGACTTTGGGGAATCCTGGCCTACTTCATGGGTGGCTTATATATATATATATTAAAAAGTAAGGTTTGGGCCTGGCAAAAAGTTGATTTTTTTAGCCAAACATGCGATTTAAAACTGCACACAGCCTGCAATGGCAAGCCTGAGACCCATTTTAAAAGGCTTCTTAGGTGGCTGGCACAATACATGCTGCAGACACACTAGTACCATTTAATTTACAGGCCATGGGTATATATTGGACCACTTCACTAGGGACTTCTAAGCAAATTGAACATGCTAATTGTACCACATTTTAAGGGGTGAGCACAAGCATTTTAGCACTGGTTAGCAATGGTAGAGTCCTAAAAGCCAACAAAAACTGGTTCAGGAAACAGGATAGCCGAGGGCAAAAAGCTTGGAACTGACCCTGCAGAGGAGGCCAAGTCCAACACTATAGAAAAAGAAATGGTATTAACGTTAAAATCACTGACCACAGCACTATTGAGAGACCCAGGGTCAACGTCGCCGATGACGAAACCACAATCAACGAAGATAATGGGGGTGTCCCCATTTACCATTTGTATCCGTTTGATGATCCAGTAATTTTAAGGCCATTGATGACCGTTCTGTAGACAATCCCATCGACCTGTGTATCAGCAACATTGCAGATGACGAAGGCTGAACACAGAAGAAACTGATGAAGTCCTTTTTGGCCTGCTTACAGCCTAAGTCAACTCAAGGTAAAAAGTCAGGATGAAGATTAAGAAATACAGGTGATTCTGCATTCTCAGTTCAACCTCAAGGTAGAGATCATAGACTGCTTCAGTGCTTCAAGGATTCTCAAAAGGGGATGATTGGCACTAAGAATATGACCCTAAAATTTCAGAAGAACAAATGATTTAGGTGCCCTTGGCATTAGTTGTTTCAGAACAACAAATGATTTAGGTGCCCTTGGCATAGGTGAGGAATTACAGCACATGCTCACTGGTCTGTTATTCAAGGTTTCCAGACCCTTCATTAATAGAGCAGTGCACACAGCCTTCTAAGCTGCCGTCTCCTTAGCTTCATCCCCAAACGCAGTTTCCACTTCATGTACTTCATTTCCCTTTTCCCCACTATGTGGTCTAAAAATACCTCCACCACAACAATCTTCCAAGATTGCCTGTAACCCAGCTTGGGAAGACACACATTCTGACTGACACAAAGAGGAGGTTGAAATGCGTGCATGCAGGAGCGCCCTATTACACGGGATCCAAAACGGGCGCCCAGAAACAGCTACCTTACATCAAAAGTTTGATGCCTTAGTTGAGAGAGCATTCAAAATATTTGAATTGTACATTCCTATAAAAGAAGCAGAATGTGTTTTTACATAGTTTTGAAAATAGTCCACCTGCAAAACAGTGTACCTGTTGCTGGCCATATTTAGTCTGAAAGATTAAAGTGATGAAAAATCCAGTTACTGTAGCAGCTGTTGTCCCACTTTTAAACAAGAAGTACAAAGTATTCAGCGGCTATCCTGCATGTCTCTTTGGACACCTTCCTACATGTACTCTTTGTAATGCAAGTAGTTCAGAGTAGAAACAGCAAGGTCGCTCGGAGTCTTTCAGCAGAGGTGACTGCAACCCTGTCTTGGAGCTGAAGGCTGGAAACAAGTATACTTGCAGGGAAGGATATCAGTCTTATTGATCTCAACCCTACCAACTGCCTCATCAGCCCTTTTGCTAGTTATATACTAATTAACAATACAGATCTCCACGACAATCTTATCCAAAGCAAACTTCTCACAGGAAGAATGCTACACGTACAAGGGCACAATATAATTCCAGATTCCAGTGACACATTCCAGGCTGTCACAGCAACAGTTCAATAATCAATACGCAAGTATTGGGGAGAGGATGTAGCCTTACGGCTAGAGCGGTCGACCTCGAAACTGGGGAACCGGGTTCGAGTTTAGGCATCGACGCTCAGCATCCTGTGATTCTCGGCAAATCACTTAATCTCCCCGTGCCTCACAAAAAAAATTAATGTGTCCATCTGTAACAAAACTGGTGCTCATGTAAAGCGCTCTGATACCCGATATCTCTAGGTCTAGTTTGCGCTATATAAAACTCTTTAAAAAAAAAAAAAAGTCTGGTTGAGAGGAAACTCATGAAATCCACAATCACGTAGCTATGGAGCTATATAATATATACCCTTGGGAGCAATATGACAGGTCAAGCATGATCAATATTTTTTCATGTTTCAATTTTTTCAATATCCCCGGTGCAACTATTCAGTAAGCATAATATCCCATCCTAACTCAATATAAGACATTTCATTTGCCAAACCTAAAATAATCATAAACACATGAATTAGAGTAGCCGTAATTATAGTCATAAGTTTCTGATTCATGGTGGCACTCCACCGATATAGGTAAACAAGCTGCCTGTAATGATCAGTAGGGTTCAATAGATAGTCATGGCCCAAGGTTAATAAGCGTAAACATAACACTAAAGCATGGGGTTGGTCAAGAACAAGGAGAGGTTCATCAATCATGCCTAATCAATCAATGATTACTATACATCTTGGCTTTACAGATGAACATGCAATTGTGCATCCATGTTATGGCCCCATGGGGTCTCTGTACCCAATATCATGATTAGTTGTGAGTATTCTCTCCTTAGTTTCTTTTCTTTATTCTTTCTTCGTGGATGGGCTTTAAGTGTTTAATTCCAAAGTAATTAAAACTTGCCAAAGATCATTTATGGTACTGCTCAAAGTGGCAAGCCAAGGAGTAATTCCTGTTGCCATTCCTGATGGCCCCATCTGTTGCAGGATTCTGGTGCTACCCACATTAGTTTATCACATCCATGTTTTAGGACATACACCACATTGTCTGTGTTGCAAGTGATTCGAACATGGATTGTCACAGTGCAGCCCTCAAATGTTTGATATGTCTTTTGTTTCAATCCATAAACTGCAAGCTTTGCAGGAATTACATCTGATAAGGCCTTTAATGTTGTTCAATAACCAATTTCCTCCTCCTCCAGGATCAAAACAGCTGCATGTTAGGATGTCACCCAATGATCTAGTTTTCTTAGATGCTATCCATGGCCCCCCATGCACTATGTCCTTCAGGTGTTTATCCTTACTAAGCACATGACAATTTTTATTGGAAATTGTTTTTAAAACTGGGTTGGGCCACCCTATACTTTCATAGTTTTTGACCACATTTTTATCCTGTTGGTACAACAGCTGATCTCTTTGTTTCGTGACCACCCTTTCCATGGCATTTTTTAGAACATTTAGAGGGTAACCTCATTCACAGAATATTCTCATCATATTCTGATCCTCCTTTCTTCATCAGCTGGGTCCTCAACATATGGCTGTAAGGAATAGTCCATGTTAAGACTCCTGGTTGGCCACTATAGGCATGTAAGATAGAGTTAGGGGGTAGTTGGTTTTCCATGTATTATCATTACCAGTTTGCCATCATATGCATTCAGCCCCACATCCAGGAAGTCAAAATGGGATTTGCTGTACATGCCGGGGAATTGGGATATTAAACTTATTGGAGGTCAGCTTGTCTATGAAGGTTCGTAGTTACATCTCATCTCCTTCCCAAAGAATGAACAGATTGTCTATAAAACATGTCCATCATGCCACTTTCCTCATTGTTCATTCTCTTCGACCCAGGCTACCTCCTTCTCACACCACCCCATGAATCAGTTTGCGTAGGTGGTGGCGAAGGAGGTGCCCATTGCCGTACCCTGGTGCTGTAAGTAATATCTGTTCTTAAAGATGAAAACATGCGTAATGCAGAAGCTCAGCATGTTCACCATCATTTGCGTATGTTCAAGATGTTCTATGGGATTGTCTTTTGAGAAGTATTCACATGCTTGGATTCCATCTTCATGCTCAATCAATCTATATAGTGACATCACGTCAAGCGTGACCATGGTGTACCCTGTTTCTATCGGACTCCATACAATTTCCTTTAAACATTGTTTGAGTCCCTCAAGTAGTATGGCAGACTAGTAACGTAATGTTGTAGAAACAGGTCCAAATTCCTCAGGCTATTCTTTAAGAGAGACCCAATGGAGCTTATTAGGGACCTACCTGGTGGCACTTTGGCATTCTTATGTATTTCATGGAGGAAGTGTATTGCGGCAATCCTTGTATAGTCCACCCGTATGTATTGATATTCTTCCCACTCCAAAGGATGGATTGTAACATGTTTTCAATTCTGAATGGTACTCCTCAGTTTTCTTCATGGGGTTCTGTGGGAGGAAACCATAGTGGATTGTGCTGTTCAATTGTTTCCTTGTCTCCAGCAGATATTCATCTTGATCCATCAGGACAATGTTTCCAACCTTTGTCCGAGGGTTTAATGATCATTGAGAGATTCTTCCTCATGCTGAAAATATCTTTCCAATCCTTCGGCGAAAAGTTACTTCTCTTCCAGGGGATATTCATCAATAGTCGGAAGCACTGAATAGTCCCACCCACGTGCTGGGACCCCGGAGCGCACACATAATATATGGTATATGATGTACACTTATGTAAGTGGGCACCCTGCACCCGTTCAGACAACCCTTTTGGTGATTTAGGAGATCTTAGACAACCTTAGAAAGCTCTCTAAGTGGTAGCTGTGGAGAGCAGTCTTCAGGCTTAGTCCAGAAGTAGTGTAAAGCAGCTTGTTTTGCCAGAATGCAATCCTATAGGCATAGATTAAATGAAAAAGAACCACACAAGGTATTTATAGAAATATCTATTTATTATATAATACTCACTAACATGTTTAGATATCTCCTACCCGGAGATATGCGCACAATACTTTGCATAGAAATTATGAAATAGCACAGAATACACAGTGAACCCCAGGGGGTGACAAATCATATATTGAGAAAGTGGTATAAGAACCACAACTCGTGTCAGGACAATGTCCTGAGGACGAAGAAGTGCAGAGCACCCAAGGAACCACCCAAGGTGAGTGACTAGAAACCCCACGGAGATCATGTGCAGTGTGGAAACACAACCACATTCTCCGTACAAATCAACGTGCAAGTCGCGGTTGCAATTTTAAAGAAAATGGACCCTTCCCAGTGGACCCTAAAGAAACCCAGTGGAAGACAGAAGGTTGCAGAGCCACCCCACCTGTGGATACCCTAGTACCCACGCAACCTACACCAGGGAAGCCGGGTGCAAAGTTGTGTGAAGTTGTCGGAAACCGCCGTCTAGCCCAATGGAGGACTTCAGGAAAGTGCCGCTGCTGGAGAAGAAGAAAGTGTCCGGTGGAATCCGAAGGTGGATTGGAGTTGAGAGGTACCTGCAAGCAGAGGGGACAGAGTCTATGTCACTCAGGAGTGACCCGGAGACCTAGAAGACGAATGCCCACCGATGTCGGTTGTTGCAGGAGAGTTGATGGTGACCTTGACTCTGCAGCTGTGAGGACTAGGTTACGCTGAGGAAGACCTGGAGCTGTGCATGAGCTGTCCCACGTCGGATGTCGAGAGTTCAGGGGTCAGTGTCCGTCTAAAGCACCGACAAACCATGGCAACTGCAAACAACATGGAAGTCTAAGAAGGTGCAGTGTCAGGACCAGCAAGGTCCAGAGGACTCGCCACAAGCAGGGGAGTCAGGGCAGGTCTTGAGCAATTAGGGAAGCCCAAAAGAAACAAAGGTGACCCTCAACAGAACCCACAGGCTGGAGCCACTGGAGTCGCAAGAAGACCTTGAGCAGCTTACCAAAAGATGCGGGCCACGATGCAAACGATGCGGTGTGGACGAATATTCTGGTCACTGGAGATGCTTGAGGTTGGGGCTACTTAGAGCCCGAAGATCTTGGTGGAAGGGAGCCAACAAGCCTTTGCAATGACAAGTTCACTTGGTGCACAGGGGTTTGGTTACTGCAGCTCCTACGAGGGATACTGGCCTCAAACTTGGTGAGAGGGCAGGGCAGGCCTCAAAAGATGTGGAGAACCACTGCCTGTGTTGCTGAGCCTTTTTGAGTCCGTGGGAGCTAGAATCAGCAGACTGGTCAGCTTTGTTGCAGTGCATCCTTCACTCCAAGGGTGATTGTTTCAGGTGTCTTTGATGCCCACAGGCCTTGCAAGGTTTCTGTATGGTGCACAGGCACCGACGAGGCAGCAGAATGGAAGGGAGACGAAGTCAAGCCCAAACAAAGTCCAGCGTGCCCAGACGTTAGAAGTTGAAGCGGTGTCTGAATTGAATCCTGTCCCATGACGAATCTAGGGACCTTCCCCCAGGTAAGCTCGTAAGTACCCTAAGGAGAGGGTTGGGACGATTCAGGGTTCCCTCGCAGGGGACTGGACAGTGGGGAGGATACTCCCATATCCTTTGTCCAGTTTTGCGCCAGACCTGTAGCCAATGACTCCCAGAGCTGGTTTGAACTGGTCTTTGCAAGGAGGCACCAAATGTGCCCTTCATGCAGACTGAGTGGCGCTGGCAAGCTCACCCACCTGGCCCCAATACACTAAATCCTGTCTGGGAGGTGGTCACACCTTCCTGTGACAGGATACCTATTGTTCTGCCTTCCCCTGCTCAAGTTTGGCTCAGCAGCAGGAGGACAGAATCGTGTCTCTGGTCGGCAGCAGCCATGTTGTGCTGGCGGGTCTAGAAGACTGGTACCGGGAGCACAGAGGGCCTCCCGGAGGAGCTTTACAGTGCATGGAATCATACCCCCACACCGTTTACATTGTGGGGGTATGATTCCAACATGTTTGATACAAAACATGATAGGATTAATTACAGCCAGTTTCGAGATGGTCATTGCGTAATTACACTGTGCCCCTCTATATAGGATATGGCTCCTTCACTTACAATCTGGGAGGATGGACTCCGTAATCTGTATGGGTGTCCTGTTCATGCAGGGCACCCTCACACTTAGAACCAAGCACCCCGCCTTCAGGATTACAAAAGGCCTGCTATGGGGTGACTTATAGGTTTTAAGTGCAGTGACCCTAGATATAGGAAACCTATATCTTTAGTAAGTCGTGCTAGCACCAGTTTACACAGGCTGCAATGGCAGGCCTGTAGTTACAGTTTGAATGGTCTCCCATGGGTGGCTAATACATGCTTCAGCCCATGGGGGACCTCTAGGGTACCTATGCCCTGGGTACCTTACTACCATAAATTAGGGTCTAACACGGTTGCCTCCGTATCCAATCTGAGATGTACCTAAGTACTAAACATAACAATTTAAGGGAGAAAGCAGAGAGACTGGGATCCTGGTTAGCAGGATCCCAGTCAGACTAGTCAAAAACAGCTTAGCACCAGGCAAAAAGTGGGGGTAAACATAAAAGCAGATCCTACTTCCCTACAATATTATATATGTATGTTTAAACACTTAAAAGTACGAAATGCTCTAGCACATACATATATATGTATCAAACTTTATATATATATATATATATATCACAGATAGACCACTCCCAATGAAGAGATCAGAGGCCACAGCGGGGAACTTGTGGAGGAATCTTTACTGAGACAGATTGCAGAGCGTTATGCATTTCGGCGAGTATGCCTTCATGAGATGCTGTAGCAACAACAGGATGACACCAAGCCCCTCCTTTTGAACTCCTGCGGTCCCAACCCGATAGGGAAGTCAGCTGACACCACCAGATTGCCTGCAGCTGTAGTCAGGTCGTTGAAGACTACGGCTCCCATCATGCAACAGTCAGGTAAGTACCCTGGCGGAGTCCTGGCTCAATGAGCACTGAATTACCTGGCAAAAAAGGGGGGTGTTGTAATTCTTGGCAAGACCTGTAATTAAAGTCAAGTTCCTCCTCGGGTCCCCAACGTTCTGCCTCAGTACACCAATGTCAGGTAGGGCCATAAAGCGTGGATATAATAATCCCGCCTTCACGTGCAGTCACGAGCTGCTCCTGGCAGTGGTCACTTGCCCAACCTGGTATCCGAGGCGGTACTGCGGCTTTCGATCCCTCGAAAAACAAAAAAAAGTGTTGCCACTTGAGTCAGCAGAGCCGCAGCACACTTGAAGAGCGGGGCCTGTTACACGCGCTGCCGACAAGCACGTGAAAATATCACAGATAGACCACTCCCAATGAAGAGATCAGAGGCCACAGCGGGGAACTTGTGGAGGAATCTTTACTGAGACAGATTGCAGAGCGTTATGCATTTCGGCGAGTATGCCTTCATCAGACGCTGTAGCAACAACAGGATGACACCAAGCCCCTCCTTTTGAACTCCTGCGGTCCCAACCCGATAGGGAAGTCAGCTGACCCCACCAGATTGCCTGCAGCTGTAGTCAGGTCGTTGAAGACTACGGCTCCCATCATGCAACAGTCAGGTAAGTAGCCTGGTGGAGTCCTGGCTCAATGAGCACTGAATTACCTGGTTAAAAAGGGGGGTGTTGTAATTATATATATATATATATATATATATATATATATATATATATATATATATATATATATATATATATATATATATATATATATATATCAAACAGCTACTTTTGTCATTTACAAAAGAAATCCAGGACACGCAGGAGTCTTGGTTAGAAGGTATTTAATGGGCGAGATAGCGCCTCACCAACGCGTTTCGCTTTGCAGCTTTTTCACGGTATGGTGGACATCTTGCTTTCCCGTATTTACATCATCCCCCAAGCATTAACATTGAGGTAGGACTAGAAGGACTTTCGTACAAACGTGAGCGCCATTTTAGCATGTTGTATAATTTTAGAATGCATATTTACATGAAACACTCTCCAATAGAGACACAAATCGTGAATGATAATCGATAAAGTTAAATCGCTATAGTACCATAGTTCCCCATTTGTATAATTGGAAAACATTACATCTATGGTTATATGTCTCAACAGTGATATTGGCACATGACTCAACCTTTGTTTGTACTGAAATGAATAAAGCATTGTTGACACAATACGATGTTACCAATGTGCCTGTGGCTATTTCCTGAAAAATGTTATTACACACATGTTAACCCAAGTGGGTGGCCATTTATGCACCTCAATACTAATATGAATTAAAAAATATAAAGTCAAACAATTCATTCTGTTGCGATACAACCCCTAGTACTAGCCAGTCATTAATTTTTATTTTAATATTTTGATCCTGGCAAAAGTATGAACCCGAGTGGGTTGTTTATAAACCATATCTAGTGATGGTGTATTCCTAGAAAATCTCGCCCAAGTGGGCCAAAATTGCTTCTCGGAAAAAATGTAAGAATTAATTTTTGACTAACAAATACTGGTAGTTTGAATTCTAACCTATTGACAAGATAACATTTGTCCTAATCATTGATCTAAAATCAGCTCCTTAACCATAGTCCATACAATCTGGGAAAATCAGAAAATCCACTCCAATAACAATCAATTCAACTGCAATGTTTGCATCCCTACTACTAAAATAGTAATGTATACAAAAAATACTCAAGAAACTTATCAACAGATCCCTTTTACAAATGTACAGCCATCTCTTCACTAGAGTTGAGTCCTTCAGGTATCACAGTATCGAAATCAATAATGTATCTTGATTCCAAGTATCTTAGCTGCCGTTGTCTGTCACCGCCTCTTTGATGTCTTGCAATTGCATCTACAACAACATAAGATAGTAGTTTTTCATTTTGCTCATGTATGTTGAAGAAATGGCGGGCTACAGGATATTGTATATCATGTTTTTTAATGGCGCGCAGGTGCTCTAAGACTCTTTTCTTGGCTTGGTGTACTGTGCTGCCTATATAGAACTTACCGCATGGGCAGATCAAACAATATACACAATATTCCGTTTTACAATTAAAATTTCCTCTGATAATGAAATCCCTTTTATTGCCCGGTACCTTGAGTATCTTACAATCTGTACTGTGGGCACAAGCTTTACATCGTTTACATATTGTGAAGCCCTTAGGGTTTATACGCTGACCATTCTCCATGGCAACTACCATGTTCTTACATAGATCATCTTTCAAAGATTTACTTCTACGAAAAGTTATCTGTGGAGTCTCATTCAAATACCCATTTAGAATCGGATCACTTTTTAAAATGTGCCAATTTTTCTCAAATAGTTGCCTGATTTGAAAAGCATTTTTCGAGAAGGTAGTAATAAACCTTACCGATTCTTTGGGTTCAGATAACGTCGGTTTTGGATGTAACAGATTAGATCCATCCAATGGATCGACCTTGACAATTGCTTTTTTTATGATTTTCTCACTATAACGACGTTGTTTAAATCTAGTACTCATGGTTCTTTTCTCTCTTTCATATTCCTCTGCTGTGCTGCAGTTTCGCTTAGCCCTAATTAGCTCCCCGTAGGGAATACTTTGGATTAGGCTAGACGGATGGGCGCTCTCCGCATTTAAAAGACTGTTCCCGGCCGTCTGCTTTCTGTGTAACTTGGTAACCAAAGTATTGTTAGACACTGACACCTCCACATCCAAAAACACAATCATAGAGTTACTTATTTGGGAAGTGAATTGTAAGTTTTTATCATTATTATTAAGGGAATCAATGAATGTTTTAGCCGACTTTTCATCACCTTTCCAGATTAAGAATATGTCGTCTATGAATCTTGCCCATATGACAATCCTGTCCTCTTGAGCTTCCCAATCATGGGACACCTGCTCCTCCCACCAGCCCATGTAAAGATTCGCATAGCTGGGGGCGAAGCAGGTGCCCACTGCCGTGCCTTGGATTTTCTTATAGATGTTATTATTAAACAGGAAGTAATTATTGGTCAAGCAGTACCTCGTCATTGCTAATAACATTTCAGTGTGGGCTAATAGTGAGATTGGTCTGGCGCTTAAGAAATGCCTGATGGCCTGGAACCCCAGGTCGTGTGGTATACTTGTATAGAGGCTGGTAACATCTAAGGTTACCAGCAAAAGATCTTGCTCCCACACTACACCATCAATCAGTGTTAAAAAATGAGTAGTATCTTTGAGGTATGCTGGTAAAGCACTAACAAAGGGTCGTAGATAGTAATCAATAAACTTAGATGTCATTTCAAGTTGAGAACCCATGGAAGATACTATGGGCCTACCTGGGGGTTTCTGGGAATTCTTATGTAACTTCGGAAGTAGGTACAGGATTGGTAGTTTTGGGTGTTTGCAATACAAGCTACGAAACTCATCCCATTCCAGCAACCCCAGATCATTCCAATTAACCAACATTTCATTATATCTAGAATATGAAGATAACACTTCCGAATGGTTGCTGGCTGTATAGCAGGTGTTATCATTGAGTTGTCTCAACCCTTCTTCCAAATATTCAACCTTGCTCCACACCACCACATTGCCCCCTTTATCGGAGCCTCTGATGACAATTGAGCTGTCATTGCGTAGATCTTCAATCGCTTTGTACTGCTGTACATTCAAATTACCTCTAGAACTACCATTCAAATTGAACCTCATTTTCTTAAGTTGTTTCGTAACAGTTTTGTCAAATACCTCAATTGCATCACAATGTATAGTTGGCACAGATTTTACTTTACCAGCATACCTCAAAGATACTACTCATTTTTTAACACTGATTGATGGTGTAGCGTGGGAGCAAGATCTTTTGCTGGTAACCTTAGATGTTACCAGCCTCTATACAAGTATACCACACGACCTGGGGGATCCAGGCCATCAGGCATTTCTTAAGCGCCAGACCAATCTCACTATTAGCCCACACTGAAATGTTATTAGAAATGACAAGGTACTGCTTGACCAATAATTACTTCCTGTTTAATATTAACATCTATAAGCAAATCCAAGGCACGGCAATGGGCACCTGCTTCGCCCCCAGCTATGCGAATCTTTACATGGGCTGGTGGGAGGAGCAGGTGTCCCATGATTGGGAAGCTCAAGAGGACAGGATTTTCATATGGGCAAGATTCATAGACGACATATTCTTAATCTGGAAAGGTGATGAAAAGTCGGCTAAAACATTCATTGATTCCCTTAATAATAATGATAAAAACTTACAATTCACTTCCCAAATAAGTAACTCTATGATTGTGTTTTTGGATGTGGAGGTGTCAGTGTCTAACAATACTTTGGTTACCAAGTTACACAGAAAGCAGACGGCCGGGAACAGTCTTTTAAATGCGGAGAGCGCCCATCCGTCTAGCCTAATCCAAAGTATCCCCTACGGGGAGCTAATTAGGGCTAAGCGAAACTGCAGCACAGCAGAGGAATATGAAAGAGAGAAAAGAACCATGAGTACTAGATTTAAACAACGTCGTTATAGTGAGAAAATCATAAAAAAAGCAATTGTCAAGGTCGATCTATTGGATAGATCTAATCTGTTACATCCAAAACCGACGTTATCTGAACCCAAAGACTCGGTAAGGTTTATTACTACCTTCTCGAAAAATGCTTTTCAAATCAGGCAACTATTTGAGAAAAATTGGCACATTTTAAAAAGTGATCCGATTCTAAATGGGTATTTGAATGAGACTCCACAGATAACTTTTCGTAGAAGTAAATCTTTGAAAGATGATCTATGTAAGAACATGGTAGTTGCTATGGAGAATGGTCAGCGTATAAACCCTAAGGGCTTCACAATATGTAAACGATGTAAAGCTTGTGCCCACAGTACAGATTGTAAGATACTCAAGGTACCGGGCAATAAAAGGGATTTCATTATCAAAGGAAATTTTAATTGTAAAACGGAATATTGTGTATATTGTTTGATCTGCCCATGCGGTAAGTTCTATATAGGCAGCACAGTACACCAAGCCAAGAAAAGAGTCTTAGAGCACCTGCGCGCCATTAAAAAACATGATATACAATATCCTGTAGCCCGCCATTTCTTCAACATACATGAGCAAAATGAAAAACTACTATCTTATGTTGTTGTAGATGCAATTGCAAGACATCAAAGAGGCGGTGACAGACAACGGCAGCTAAGATGCTTGGAATCAAGATACATTATTGATTTCGATACTGTGATACCTGAAGGACTCAACTCTAGTGAAGAGATGGCTGTACATTTGTAAAAGGGATCTGTTAAGTTTTCTTGAGTATTTTTTGTATACATTACTATTTTAGTAGTAGGGATGCAAACATTGCAGTTGAATTGATTGTTATTGGAGTGGATTTTCTGATTTTCCCAGATTGTATGGACTATGGTTAAGGAGCTGATTTTAGATCAATGATTAGGATAAATGTTATCTTGTCAATCGGTTAGAATTCAAACTACCAGTATTTGTTAGTCAAAAATTCCTTCTTACATTTTTTCCGAGAAGCAATTTTGGCCCACTTGGGCGAGATTTTCTAGGAATACACCATCACTAGATATGGTTTATAAACAACCCACTCGGGTTCATACTTTTGCCAGGATCAAAATATTAAAATAAAAATTAATGACTGGCTAGTACTAGGGGTTGTATCGCAACAGAATGAATTGTTTGACTTTATATTTTTTAATTCATATTAGTATTGAGGTGCATAAATGGCCACCCACTTGGGTTAACATGTGTGTAATAACATTTTTCAGGAAATAGCCACAGGCACATTGGCAACATCGTATTGTGTCAACAATGCTTTATTCATTTCAGTACAAACAAAGGTTGAGTCATGTGCCAATATCACTGTTGAGACATATAACCATAGATGTAATGTTTTCCAATTATACAAATGGGGAACTATGGTACTATAGCGATTTAACTTTATCGATTATTATTCACGATTTGTGTCTCTATTGGAGAGTGTTTCATGTAAATATGCATTCTAAAATTATACAACAACATGCTAAAATGGCGCTCACGTTTGTACGAAAGTCCTTCTAGTCCTACCTCAATGTTAATGCTTGGGGGATGATGTAAATACGGGAAAGCAAGATGTCCACCATACCGTGAAAAAGCTGCAAAGCGAAACGCGTTGGTGAGGCGCTATCTCGCCCATTAAATACCTTCTAACCAAGACTCCTGCGTGTCCTGGATTTCTTTTGTAAATGACAAAGGTTGCTGTTTGATATTGGGGTTGACGGAGCCCGTCCAGGACTGCTGCGCCTGAAGCACCGGACTTCCGTAATCGTGTGTGAGGATATATATATATATATATATATAAAGGGGGAAAAAAATAAAAATATATATATAATGCCAAAATTGCATTGAATTTTCCATTTAAAATAATTATATACATTTAGCATTTCTCTAACATAAACCTTTCTGTAACATATTTAACATTAAACTTTAGAACATAGCCTTTATTTGAAGGGAAAACGGCAAGGGAATAGAAGGCATTGTTAGCCAATAGGCTGCATTGAAAACCACAACAGAGTAAACTGGTGCAGTGTCTTTAAGATCTCCAAGCCCTCCCTAATACTATAATGCCCCACAGGCATTTCTTTTTTCCAACTTCTTCTGTGAGGATCCTGGAGCACTCAGCTCTTCACTTTTGAATGTTCCCTCAAAAAGTGGCTATCCAGAGAAATATTTTTTTGTCATAATTCAATGGTTTTTATTACTTTACGTACTTGGAACCATTTTCTGATTAAATTAAAAAACAATTCCGTCAGAAAATTCCCTCTTTATTCACCAAATGCCCTTTTTGTGGCAAAAAAATGGCAAAATCGGATTTGTATAGTTTTTGCCATCCCTCATCATACTGAGACGTGCTACTACTGTTAACAACTGTGTAGAAGAACTTTACGTGACATAGCAAAGATTTGTCTCCATGCCTGGCAGCAGATAGGAAAGGTATCACTTTCAAGTGGCCTTTCAGGGTCTCAAACCCCTCTCAAAGATCCCTCCTATCAAGGAAGATCTCTTCACAGGAAGAATAAAGAAAAAACAAAAACAACATTCGCTGTCGAAGTCGAGAGGTAGGAGATCCGGTACATACCTGTTTGTTCTCCATCCACCCTAAAGCAGAAAAATCATTGAGGTTGTCATTGGCAGTCCTGTTGACCGGGAGAGAACAGCCGTTGAGGCCGCATGCATCGCTGTCAGGGCGTGATAGGGACCTCTTGCTGTCATCTCGGTCTCCACATCATAGAAGATCGATGTCGAAACATCCGTCGACTCAAGGCTTGACTTAGAGTCCATCTCCCTCACTGCGCACATTGACCTCGACTCCAAGGCAGCACCATTGTTGGACGTTGAGGTCTTCGCCTCCTCATCACCGGTCGATGTCGACACAGGTGCAGCAGACGTCTGGCTCAAGATGACATAGTTCGACGTCAAGACAATCTTCGACGTCGAGGAATGTCCAACTTGTCTCTCTGCGGTCTCGGACAAAAAACATCGGCACCCAGACACTCAACATCGAGGAGTAGATCTTTGTCTTCTGCCATCAACATTGTCCAAGTTTCACCTGAGGGATCTTCAGCTCCTCAGAAACAGGACACATTGATAAACCTCTTGCCACGGTGTCTTCAGAGTGTAAAGTGCAGGTCCGAATTATTCCCAAAACTACTCTCCTTCTAGAGTATCAGCGGGCACTCTTCCCCCCTCCTCCAGAGCATACGGCTAGGCCTCCACGAACACTCTAGGAGGGTCAACTTCTAAACCAAGATCAAATTCCAAAACACCTCTCTCATGTCCTCCAGCCAGATCTCGTCACTCTTGCTCATCGAGATCTCACAGGCGCAGGTATAGATCTCCATCATGGTCTACTGATACCTCTTGTTCACTCGTACAAGACTACTCTCCAACTCTTTCAGCTACTCCTCCTGCAAGAGTCTCACCAGTGGACGAAATTGTCACCATTATAGATGTTCTAATTAGAGGGGCTACCAAGTTGAATATTGACACACTTGCCCAGTCACATCGGCTTCTGTGATTTTCAAAATACTGCATCACAGAGCATCAGCCAGACATATGCTACCTCTGGTTCCGGGCCTTATAGAACCGGCTCTACAGACATTCTTAATGCACTCATCAGTAAACGTACCTTCTCGTATTGCTAAAAAATATAAAGCACCTGATCAGGATCCGTTCTTTCTCAGAGCTGATACCCCGCCTGATTCAGTCATCATTGCACGACTAGAAAGGCTCATACATGGTTATCTTCATTCACTGTGCCCCCTGATAAAGACAGTAAGAGCATGGAGTCGGTTGAAAAGAAAGAATGCGTAACACTTCTGTATCCTACATGAAAGTCGTATGGGCCTCTGCACAGTTAGGCAGGTACAACGGGGCACTATTGGATTCTATCTAGATTCACTGAAAAAAACTGCCAAGGGGGGGCCTGGCCAAGATGGCAGCCAGGGGCGTGGCCAAGATGGCAGCCGAGTAGGCTGTTCCGGCTCGCCGCTCTGGTCCTGTACCTGGGCCCCAGCTCAAAGGCACCGTAAAGCTGACCCGGGGGGTGAAGAAATATCACCAACACCCCGTGCGAACGACCCTGTGGCAGTCCGGGCAGGGGGCGACGAGGAGGTGAGGTGCAGTCTCCAGAGGATCGCGCCTGCTGCTCCCGCAACGCTAGGCCTTCGGGTCACTCGGCCGGGGGCTAGCGCACATCACCCGGCTGGAGCCTGTGCAGGCTTGCGCACCCGGACTGCGGAGTGCTGGGCAGCGGCGGTCCCGGGCTGCAGTGTGCAAGCCCTTTGGCGAGAACAAGCCTGGAGAGCATGAGAAGCGGGTCGGCCCCGCAGGTGACCCGTAGCCCGCCTCGGGGGAAGATGTGGGCCCTTTGAGCTCCGGGATTGCAGCGGCCGTCCTGCAGGAGTGTGAGGCCTGAAAGAGGTGAGCCGGGCCAAGCGGAATACGGAGAAGGGGAGCGGGGCCCTCCTCTCTTCAGCGACCCCGATCCCCAGCCAGCGCAACTACGCGAGGCCGAGGGCCGCGTGGGCCTTTGATTACCAGTCGCGGAACCTGAAGGGGCAGTTTGCAGTAGCAGGAACCGGCACACGGAGCGGGCGCCCTGAACATCAGGCGTGGAGTGGGCTGCAGGGCCCACTTCCCGGAGTTCAAGAGTGGGCTGGACTGTGCAACAGCACCACATTCCCCTTCCCGGACACTCAGCAGGAGGCTGCAGGGCGCAGGGAAGGGGTTCTGGTGGGAAGGTACCCGCTTCGCCTTCGACCAGACTCCGAGACGATGGTCAAAGAAGGAAAAGCAGTTATCGCAACACTGGAAGAGGACTCAGTTGCCGCAGAGTGAAGACTGCAACAAAATGACACTTTGGGGGCCAGTGGAAGAGGGGGTGGTACTTCCGTGTCTTTGAAATTGGGGCTCGGGTGTGAAGGGGGCAGTGTAAGGGGTCCTGCTGAACATCTCCCGTCTCACCATGGGGTTTGCAACCCAGGACAATCACGGATTTTATGAGTTACCGTTTAGTTCTGTTTGTTCTGTTCCTGGGGTAACGGGGTTCTTTCCTCCTCCTTCTAAATATGCAAGGGCTTTGAGATACATATCTTAAGAGCGACCATTGGGTACTCTGGGTGGGTATGAGCATGGCTAGTCACAGGTTGGGGCTGCGTCTGGGTTCACAGTTCCTTTATGTGCGGTCCAACATCCACTACTATGGCGGTGGACGTTAAAATGTTATCGCTTAATGTAAAAGTCCTTAACAGCCCAATTAAGAGGCAAGCAGTCGTTCCTAGAAAACTCTGACGCCCACATTTGTCTCCTTCAGGAGACGCACCTCCTGGCAAAGGACTCTCATCGGTTACGGTCTAGGGCATTCCCTCACCAGCTGTTTTCATCTCATTCCTCTAAAATGGCAGGGCTGGCCATTCTGGGGTCTGCTAGGTTCCAGGTTAAATCGGCCTTAAACAGGCCGAGATCAGGGGCAGACTTTTAGCCTACACCTTCACACTTAGGCAGCTTTCTTTTACAAATAGCTACAGTTTATGTCCCCAATGACGGAGAGGAGGTGTTCCTCCGAGACGTGATTCAAGGCTCCCCTGACAGATCAATACTTCTGGGAGGGGACTTTAATTTGGCCTCCGACAACAAACTGGACAGATCATGTCGGCGCTCAGGGCAGACTGGGGCCCTCACTAAGAAAGGGAGGCCACTGCTATCTGAGGCAGGACTCACAGATGTTTGGCGGTTACACCACCCGCCCTCTAGAGAGTACTCATTCTACTCATATTCCCACAAAACGCACGCCAGAATAGATTACATGCTGACATCGGACACGCTGACACAACAGATGCAAAAGGTGGAGATCCTCCCATGCCCACAGCCTGATCACTGAGCTGTGTGTATTTCTCTGTCTCTTCCCCACTATAGCTTGTCTCGTCGCCTCTGGCGCCTTAGAGAGAAGATGTTGCAGGGTCTGTCCGTAATCAAGCCGATTACGGCCGATTACTAAAGCTATAACTGACTACCTGGCAATCAACGACACTCCTGAAACACCGATAGCAATTCTGTGGGACGCCCTGAGGGCGGTGGTCAGGAGGGAGTTCCTAGTGATATACGCTGCCGATAACAGGGCCAGGAGACAGAAAAGAGAGCAGCTCTCAAATGCAGTAATAGAATTAGAATGTATCTACCGGAGGACAGGGGCACCTAAGGTCTGGAAACAACGCAAGGAAGCGAGAGTCCAGTTGGCGGGCCTCGATATAGATAGAGCCGAGTACGCAGCCCTACGACTTCAACATTCTTTTTATGTGGGGGTAAAGAATTGTACGCTCTTAGCCAATAGCTTACGGGCGCAGAGGCAGACATCTAACATCTCCATGGTAATAGGCCAGCTAGGACAGGAACAGACTACTGATCAGGGTATTGCAGAGACATTTCGGCAGTTTTATGCATTCTTATACGGGGCTCAGAAATTAACTGAGAAGGGCCCAGTCCGATATCTACAGGGGGCAAACACTGCCAAGCTTGTCCCGAACCAAGTCGAGGACCTCGAATCCCCTATCAGGCTGGAGGAAGTTATCTCTGCTATATCTAAATGAAAACCGCATAAATCACCGGGCCAGGGTGGATATTCTTCCACTTTTTTAAAAACCTTTTGCGCAACATTGGTCCTGTTGCTGGTGAGGGTATACAACTCGATTGGGGCAACTACCCCTATTCCGCCATCGATGTTGGAGACATTGGTCACAGTAATTCCTAAAACAGGTAACAACAAAAGACATTGCGCATCATATCGCCCTATTACCCTCCTCAATCTAGACCTAAAAATTTTCACTGGGATTTTGACACAGAGACTCTCCCCACCTACCAGGTTTAATAGACCCTGATCAGTCGGGTTTCGTCCCTGGGCGCCAGTGTTCTGACAGCACAAAACGCCTCTTGCCCTTAGTAGACAAATCTGAACGCTTTTATGCCGAGCTCATGATATTCTCTGTTGACACTGAGAAAGCGTTTGACAGCGTTCACTAGCCGTACCTCAAGGCAACCCTAATTCATTTTGGCCTGCCACAGCATTTTATCGAATAGGTGCTAGGCAACCACACTAATCCCTCTGCCTCGGTGCGGGTGAACGGTCTCATTTCCAACACCTTCCCTATCCAACAAGGAACAAGACAGGGGTGCCCACTGTCACCACTCTTGTTCGCCTTGTGCATGGAGCCCATGGCTCAGCGGGTACGGGACGACCCCTCAGTTTCAGGGGTGCAATTCAGGGGCAAAGAGCATAAAATTAGCCTCTGTGCCGATGATGTGGATGCCACCTTGGAGAAACCTAGGGAATCTCTTTCAGCCCTACTGGCGAAGCTTGAATGCTTCGCCCACGCGTCAGGCTTCAAGGTCAACGTGCATAAGTCCCAAGCCCTCAACTTATCTCTTGGCCCTGAAACCCTGGGAGTGCTTCAGCGGTCACACCAAATTCATTGGGCACAGGACACAATTCCCTACCTGGGTTTGCAGCTCACTGGCAGTATCCACAAAACTAATTCGCTGAATTACACGACGCTGCTGCGGCACGTGAGAGACTGCCTACGTAAGTGGAGGCCCCACTCGCTGTCGTGGTTGGGCCGCATTGCGGCAATAACAATTACCATAATCCCTAAGATAATATACCTATTTCAGACACTCCCACTAGTTCCCCCTTCGGACGTACTACACTCTTTACAGAGAGACTTGGAGAGCTCTATATGTGTAGACCAGCGGCCTAGACTGCGTAGGGAGTTCAATTACAGGGACCCTGCTGAGGGAGGACTGGGAGTCCCCAACCTGAAAGCCATTGGTGGGTGGTTCAGCTCAGACCACTGGTAGAGTGGTCTCACCCGGAGTCTGAGAAACACGGTCTGTTTATGGACAGGGCTTTAGCCAGGCAGCTCCTGTGGGGGGGGGGGGGTCCCCTTCCTTACTTAAGCTGCCAGACCCCGGAACTTATACCTTTCTAAGGTGACTCACTACCCGCTTCTAGCTTGGGACAAGGTGGCTGGCTCCTGGGGGCTTACGACCCTTCCATCCTCAATTACACCTATAGTGAATAATCCAGACTTTGCACCAGGGCTCGACTCGTCTGGGTTTGTACACTGGACTAGGGAAGGCCAGCGCTCAATAGGGCATCTCTTCGACACGACAGGCCCTCTGACTTTCTCAGATATTCGTAGGGAACAGGACCTCCCAGAGATGGAACGCTATCGCTTCTTACAGATCCGGCATTGGGTGATGCATCCAGGGGTACGGGAAGGTGCAGAAAGACCCCTTACATCTTTCGAGAAGTGGCTACTCACGAGGCACACAGACGCTTGCCTAACATCAGACTTGTACAAATTCATTAAGCGCGACCCTGGCACTGGGAAATCTCCCGGTCAGCTGCGATGGGAAGGAGAACTGGGCAGATCGTTGTCACGGTAAGAATGGTCAGACATATATTACAGAGCCCGTCTGTTGCCAATGCCACTAACCTGGTACAAGTCTCAATCCACAGGATCGACTAAGAGTTCCCCACACTCCCTAAGATAGTACCCAGATGAAAAGATCAACCACTCTCATACCAGGAATCTAACCCAAGGAGATGTGGGGATTGGATGCCAAGGCGTAACCACTTCTCACTCCCCCAGCTGATCCCCCCAGGGTCAGGGTAGAACAGGAAACAGGATGGGCAGTAACCTACAGGAAGAGAATTACAAAGTACTATGAGAAATTTCTCTCCCCCATGAGGTTATACTAAGGAATACAAAATTATGCTCAGTGCCTGTTCAACAGCAACTAAGTAATCCCTTACCGGCTGAACATCTCCGGATGCCTAGTAGGGGATCCACACTGCTCACAAGGCTTGACTGTAAATGCTCTTTTACTCGAACCGGCAGCAGTGCTTATAAACGTGAAAACAAAAAAATGGAAAAAAGGAAAGTGGCAGCCTTTGAACCCATCTATTAGTATGAACAGGCTTGGTGACTTTGGCTCCTTCAGAATTCCCCCAGGCAGGCAGCTAATCACTTCATTAAACTGAGCAGTGTAATTGTCAAAGGAATCCTAAAAAATCAGTCAAACGCGCTCTGCGCACATCAAGGCAACTAAAATAAACAAGCATTTGCAATGCAACAGGTCTCGCATTTACGGGAGTTTGAGCTATTGACATTGCAAATAACAATGCCTTTCATTTTTGTTTTCGTTTTTAAAAAATAAATAAAACCCATTGTCATTTACAATGTCAATAGCTTAAACTTGCGTAAATGCGAGACCTATTGCATTGCAAATGATTGTGTTCTCTTTGGTCCCACATTTGTTTTTCCTCGCTCTGCTCACAGTGTCTCGCGGCGCTGTCACGGTTTAGCCTAGAGCTGTCCGGGGTGTGGTGTGTGCCTTGTGTCTGGTTGTGTATATTGTCCAGAAGCCTTGTACCAGCAGAGCTGGGCATTGATAACATAAGAGCAGTGGCACACAGGTGGATAACACATGACCTGGTGACCCTGGAGGCATGATTGGTGGGACATTGAGACACACCCACACATGCTAACAGTGACGCCAGCTGCATCATGTCACAGGGGCCTTTCAGGATGTGTTGTATATAGAAATGCACTTCCTGGTAACAAGAGGAGGGGTCGGAAACATGACTTCCATGGATAAGTTGTTCCTGTAGTGGGGGGTGAGGCAGCTGGGCATGTGTACGTGTGCGCTTGAGCCTATGTGCCTGACAGTGTGTCTCTGTGTTTTGTGTCCTTGTGCGTGCCTGTCCGTTTCCACATGCAATTGTTCTGGGAAGGTCTGTGTGTCTCAGACAGTCTTTGTTAGAAAATGGTTGTATTGACATCTGTTTGTTGAAGTGTTTGTGTGAATCTGTGTGTGCGTGTGTTTGTTACTGTTTCCATGTGAATGGCTGCCTGTGGGTGTTTATCATCTTCTGTGGGAATGTCTTTGCAAACCGACATGTATGTTCGTGTGTGTGTGTGTGCTCGCGCGTGCCTGCGTTTATGTGAGTGTGCGTGCATGTGTGTGTCTATATACGCGCAAGTGTCTTTCTTTGTATGTGTTTGTGCGCGCGTGTTTGCACCATTGTGTGCGTGTCCGTGCGTTTGTTTGTGTTTACCTAAAAAAACGCTTTCCTATCTCAATGTGTGATTTCTTTAAAAATGGTCGAGATTCGACTGGCTGCAGTGAACCCCGAGGCTTTCACATTTAGAGGAGAAAGGCTGACTCACTGGGCGTATATTTTAACACAGTATTCGAAGGCCAGTTCAGTTTTCAAAAAGGCAGCGTGTTATGTAATTATACAACCCTCTATTTATAAATCCCCGATACCTGACACGAACAAACACACAAACCGGACCTCACATGATGTATGCATCTTGTGTGTAATTGTACACATGACAATTCACAGTGATAAATGTTGAAAGATTTTGAAAAACACCACATTTGTGTTCTTGAAAAAGGTAACTAAAGAAAAGTTTGTAATTCAGCACAAAGCTTCAACCGCCGCGGAGCTGAGGAATTCATGGCGTGTGGGCCGAAAATATTGCAGCTGGATACTTAAAAAAAACAAGCGCCCCACAGTGCTAAATAATAGCACATCTCCGGAAAGGACCTATAATTAACTCAGCAGGTCTTCCGGAGAGGAGCACTCCAATAGAATGAACGCGCAAAAGGTGTTCATGTGAAACAATCTGCTCGGGACGCCATTAATAGCTACCAACCACCCACCTCAAGCATAGTAAAAACCAACCGCCTTCAATCATTGGCTGAAGGTTCGTGGTAAGTAATTTCCGTGTTGTTCAATGCGTGCCTCAGATTTCTACCTCCTGCTTATGATTCTTTCTCAGATTGGACTACAGTTTGACAGTTACTTCCCACACCTCATTCACTCCGAATATTTGTTTGGGGTTAGCAGGGCGGGGAATCCATGCGTCAGTGGGCGCGAACCAAAATATTTGCTAACCCTCTTCAAAGGAGGCGGGAGGAGAGAGAGAAAAATCTCAGAGACAGTCTGGCCAACTGTAACACGGGTTGATGGGGACGATAAGGTGTAGACGCCTTCTCTTCCGAAACCACGCCGGCCATGCGCGTGGCTGTGTAGCGGCTCCTGCGAGCGGCTTGGGAGTACCTGTCGCGAGGAGGAGGTTGTGGCGCACGGAGAGGAAATGGCTGCAGAAAACAAGCCGGAAGGTAAAGGAGGGGAACACTGGAATGTTTACGGGTTATTAGAGGGGTGCTGCTGTATGCGAAGTGTCTGTGGGCGGAGGCCTGAAGGGGCTTGTCTGCCTGGGGCACCCTGGGGATGGAGACTGGATATTCACACCCCCTCAGGATTCCCTGACGCGTGGGAAAGAGTGAGGCCCCCAGGGCTGTGAGGAGAGCGATGTCTTGAGGCCTGGTTTGTGGGTTGTGTTGTATGCTTGCCTCTGTTAATGGGCTCTACATCTGGGTGGTGAACTACCAGCGTGGGATCCAGGGCACACTGCGCGATACCGGGCTTAGTCAGAGGGTGTATGTTTTGTAATTGTGTAGAGGATGTGTTGTAAGAGATGATAGGAAAAGTGAAGGTCTTTTGTGGTGTAAGTTCGTGGAAGTGAAGGGCTGCGAGGTGTGCTTGTATTTTGTGCAATTAAACGGTGTGCTGGGAGAAGTTACAGGCTGCTGGGTAGTTGGGTACGTAGTGAGGCAGGAGTGTTCTTTGGGTTTGTTAGAAGCTCCTACGTATCGATGGTGAGCGGTTTGGGGTGTGCTTGGGGGTTACTCAAGTGGGATTGAAGTCTGGTTTAGTAAGGATGTATGGTTGAGAAGCCAAGGGGACCTTTGGGGGTTGCGATTGAAGGCTGGTGCTGTGTGTGTGTGTGTGTGTGTGTGAGAGAGAGTAGGGAGGGGCAGCTGTAAGGTAAGAGTGAAAGAAATGTGACCTCTGAGGTGTCTGAGTGATGGACCACTGGTGGTGTAGTAATGAAAGTAAACATGTGAGAGTACTGAGTAATGTAAGAGCAACATTCGAGGGTAGAAAGTAACGTGACGGAAGGACAGCATGTGAGGATAGAGTGACGAAAGGTCAACATGTATGGTTGAGTTACTTTTACTCACCCACGTGAGCGGTGTAAGTGACGGAAATTCAACTTGAGGGGGGTGGGAGAGACGGAAGCGGAACAGGTGAGTAATGAGTGGTGTAAGAGAACCATGGGATTGATCTGAGTGCTGGAAGGGGGAATAGTTTAAGGAGTAACGGATGAGTGTTGAGAACGATTAAAGGGGAAACGTGAGGCGTGTGAGTAACGGATTTGGGGGTAACTGTTGTAGATGATAACGGCAATGAAGGGGCCTGTGAGGGGCATGATTGACAGCTTAGAATGTTGGCAGTGGTGTTTTTGTATTTCCACGGTAAGGATTTTGCGTTATTGAATATCCACAAGGGGGTAGTGATGAACTACCAGAAATGGCTTCCGTTGAATCCGCTGGCGCCACAGAATGCATTCTATTCACCGACGAAACAGGTGCTTTTGCATTGTAAATCAATGCGATCTTTGTTAATAATTGACATCTTTCAGAAGTTATTAGTTTTGAGCGGTATAACCCTTGGATGATGACTCAAAAGTTGAAAGGACCCTCCCTTAACTATACCGTCGCTATTCTTCCCACGTGTGCATGCATCCAGCCATTCAGAAATTATAACAGTGTGCGGTGCTTTGATGGCAAATCAAAAAAAATAGAAACTGCCTCACGCAGTTATATTATGATGTCCGCGTAGCTTTTCGGGATAAACTGAGTGAGCTTGTTGAAAAAAAAACGCGTCTCCCTTGAGACGCATCTCGGTGGCGGGGAGTGTGCGTTAGGCAGCCGCGGATGCGGTGGGGGCGGGGTGTGTGCGCGCGCGCGTCTGTGTGTGTGCGCGTGAGGGGGGTCGGCAGCGGCAGGGTGTGCGCGCGCGTGTCTGTGTGCGTCTCTGAAGCGCGTCCACAGACCCCGATCGCTGCGCGTGCCCCGGTCTGTCTCCCTTGAGAGACATCACGGTAACAATAGTTCTCGTTGGCAGCAGCGCTTCGCGCTGCAACGCCAGCGAGACCTAAAAATGTCAAATGCGCACTGCGCGTGGTATCGGTTACAATGTATCCAATATCAGAAAGACCTTGAAAGTAAACACGGCCGCATATTGAACAATAAACAGAACACGGCCGCGAGTCAGAGTCACCTGAAAGGCTTTACGCCAGGGGAGGGGGCTGGAGGGCAAAGACCCGCGGGGAGTCAGAATGCGGTTACAAAGGATAGTCAGGAAAAAGAAGTGTCCGCGAGTCAGGGTTTTTAGGAATCAGGAAGCGTAATCGCCCAGCACCACTAAGGACACAGAAATGTTGGGTAACTCGTGTAGATACTCGGAAAAGAAGCCACAGGATTCTACCAACGTGAAGGGAACCAAACGCTAGATAGGAAGGGAGGGGTGTGGAATTAGGTCACAAACCGAAAGCCAAGCAATGGCTTCCTCGGTTGGCCTGAATTTAAAGGAAGGGAGCGTGTCAAAACTCCATCTCGCTCCTAGGGATTGGTTGAAAAGAGATACTTATTGCTGTAGAACAGACACCAGAGTTTCACAGGGGCTCCAATTAACAATACATACAGCATGAGATCTAACCCCGGTACACAGCACGCAGTGTAGCAAACATTAAAACGGCCACGAAAATAGCCACCTATTGCTAGCTAACTCCCCCCCGACTTCATAAAGGTAACCCATCACGAAGTTCTCAATGTTGGAGGGCATGTGGCTCGCTGGGCACTCGGGCCCAGCTGTTATGGGAATGTCCCCAGTTGGTGGGCTATTGTGAGCAGATACTAGACGACATTGTTTCCCACTTCGACACCCAAATTCCACGTTTCCCAGCTTACGTTCTTCTGGGTCACCCCAACCCAATCACCTTCCCACTCAGGGCTCAGAGAGGCAGACAAATGGCATTAGCATTGGGGGCAGCCCTACAAAACATGCTGTCCCACTGGGGTACTACAACCATCCGACTCGCCTGGGATAGCTTCATAGATTGTGGGGTATACTTGGGATGGAGAAAGTGTCATTGTCACTCACGAACCCTGGTGCTTCCTTCCAAGACCTGTGGGAACGGGAAACAACCTTTACAACGCAGCCATTACATCGCATGTCACTACAACTCAGGCATTATATCGAAAGCCATTGAAATGCGTACCATTACAACGCATAGTACCCTTACACTATCCAACACTTACCCTACTGTTGCACTCATTGGAGTTAGAATAGTAATTATTACCCCTATACTATCCGACACTTATCTTAAATGCGATGTAATGGTATGCGTTGTAAAGGTATAATGCGATGTAATGGAATCCGTTGTAAAGGTAGTTTCTGAAAATGCGATGTAAAAGAATGCGTTGTAAAGGATGTTGCGATGTAAAAACTGCATTGTAAAGGCATGCGTTGTAAATGTATGCATTGTAACGTCATACATTCGTGGGAACCCTTCTTAACACTGTTGACCTCAGAGTTCTCGGAACGTACCTGCCCGAAATACTTGAGACTACTACGACTGGAGGATCCACCTCAAAAGACAGCGCTGGATAAACATGCAGAACACAAAGCCCAAACCCACCAAGGATAAATGACTAATGAAGAGTCTGGAAGAACATTGTACTCGTTAGAGCTTTTTGACAGGTGGCGGTGGGATGGGACGGGGGGCTTTCTTCCTTTTTCTTAGTTCCTTTTTTTTCAATTGCAGCAGTCTTCTTGGTAGACATAAACAACAATAAGTATGGAACATGTTTATTCTTTGTATGTCATTCAATTGAATTGAAAACCAAAAAAAGAAATTTAAACATAGAAACTGCCAAAGGAGGATAGGCAGAATTTTCAGGAAATCCTTAAGGAGGGTGGTCTGGTGGCGAACCAAGTCATCAGTGCAGCCCCTGATGCCTCAGATCTAGAAGCCCATTGCTATTCCCATGGAATCTCTGCACGTCATTTTTCCTGGTTCAGATTCACGGGGCTTAAGCCTGAAGCCCAGCACAGAATTCTAAATCTTCCATTAAATGGGAATTCATTGTTCGGCACTCATGCCGTCGATTAAATGACAAAGATGAACGCAGAGCTGGATACCTTCAAGGTGGTGGGTCTGGAAAAACACAAGGACTTCTGGCATAAATTCCATCCATATGTTCGTCGTCCTTACCAGCAGATGGTTCAAACCCCTCACTGGGCAACACAGCAACACCACCAGTCCTGATCTCACTACCATCCCTGCCGTCCAGCCAGAGGATGAGGGGCCTCTTGAACATCAGCCTCAGGTACCAAAACTCCAGTGAAGCAATGAACGACTGCTTCCCCCTTCTCCAGTAGTTTCCCACCTGAATGAGTGGCACAAAATAAACAACAGATGGGTTCTCAATATTGTTCAGAATGACTACTCCATCAACTTCAAGTCTCCTCCTGCCGTTTCACCACGGATGACTTCTTCTCATCTTCAAGACTTGCTGCAAGCAGAAATAGAAACTCTGCTACAAAAAGATACCATCAAACAGGTCCCAGCCTCTCAAAACGGCCAGGGAATATATTCCAGTTATTTTCTAATCGGAGAACAAATGCCTAAATAAGGAGTACAGACTTAAGAATCCTGAACAAGGTAATCCGCAAGAAGAGGTTCAGGATGCTTGCTCTTCATCATATCTACCCCCAACTCCATCAGGGGGAATGGTTGTGTGCCATCGACCTCCAGGATGCCTACTTCCACATCCCGGTTATCAGAAAAAACAGGAAGTTCCTGCGATTCAGAGTAGCATCCAAGCAGTACCAGTACAAGGTTTTGCTCTACGGGCTCAAGTCTGCCCACCACACATTCTCCAAATGCATGGCGGTAGTAGCAGTTTATCAGAAGGGGAATGCAACTTTTCGTCTACCCCTACTTAGACGACTGTCTCATCAAAAGTCCCTCACATCTCCTCGCACAACAACATCTTCAAACCTGCATCCAAGTGTTGCAACAGTTGGGATTACAAATCAACTTCAGGAAATCCACCCTCAACCCTACTCGGGCAATTCACTACTCAGGAGCGATACTAGACACCGAAAATGCAAGTGTTTCTTTTGGAGGAGAGGTTATCCTCAATCAACAGCAAGTGCAGGTTTCTCCTCCACAATCCTTCTTCATTGGCCAGACAAGTGGCTTCCCTACTTGGATCCATGTCGTCCTGCATCCACATTGTTCCCAAAGCCAGGCTTTACATGCAGCCTCTTCATAAAGCATTGGAAGACCAGTGGTCGCAATTCTCAGGCCACTGGGAAGACACAGTGATTCTCTCCCAGATGGCGAAAGGCTCTCTCTGTTGGTGGATGAAGTGTCCTCGTTTCTCAATAGGGGTTAATTTTGATCAGGACTTCCACAAATTGACACTAATTGCAGATGCTTCCCCCCAGGGCTGGGGAGCTCACAATTCCGAAGTGGGATGGAAACAAGGATTTGCATAGGATCAGAACAAATCAAGACACTTTACCTGGTGATGCACACTGTTAGACCTGTCAGCCCTTTGGCAGTTCCCTCCTCATTTTATTATTTTTGTCCCTTGTCCCCTTCTCATTTTTTCTGTCTACCAAATTTTTTTTAGGTGCTGATGTAGAGGTTCTGGGCGCCTTTTCCTCGTCACTTGAGGGAAAGGCGCAAGGTGCTCCTCTGAGGAAAATAGATGTGGTAGGTAGGATTCACAAAATGGTTGCTCCAACTGTCACCTCAGCGCCCGGGCCATGACTGCCATGGGAGGTTCCAGAACCTTCTGGACCCTTCTGGCAAGACCAGCCCAAGGTGATCAATAGAGGTGACAGGGGGGGCGGCCATTTTAGAATCAAGTCGGGCTGTGGAGTCAGTCAGGAGTAAGGCACCTGAGTGGAGAGGTGGTTGCGCTGAACTGGGAGTGGACAGATCCTAGGGTCTGCGTGAGTCCCCTACTTAGCTGACACCTCCCTCTGCCATTTGACCGGTCCCTGAGCTCAGCTGACGACTCTGGAAGGCATTGTTCCTTTTCTAGTCAGGAGTCCCTAGCGTAAACTGAAAGCCTGAAGAGGAATCACGGGGAGGGCTTGCCGTTGGGACTGCCTTGACTCTTTGGTGGACAATCGGGAATCTGACCCCCCCTCTGTGGCAAAACAACGGAACTCCATCGTGGGCTTAGGGCAAGGAGCAGTGCCAGATACTCCCCGGGCTAGTGGATCTGCTCACCTGGGTTACTGGGAGCCACACCCCCTTGGTCCCCGCCTACCGGCACTAGCCCCTATCTAAGAACCTCACCTCCAGCTATTCCGAAGCGAGGAGCTGACTGCGGGTCCCCGGTGGAGGCCTGAGAGAGAGCCGGGGGGTTTGGTGAGAGGCTCTGGGCTCTCCGGTGTTGTCGGCATCCATCGCGCGTGTCAGCTGTGAGGAGAGCTGACAACGCACCGATCAGCTGACTGAGGAGGCCGCGGCCGGGAAGTTGAGTCGGGGCTGGCCTGGAAACTGACGCCGGGTCACGTGAGCCGGGCCCTCGAGGAAGCACCGCCTCTCCCTGCAGCCGGGAGACGAGGCCGCACCCCTCACGAGTCGCACTGCATTAGGAGCGGCGGAAGTGACTGACGGAGCCAGGGCTGCGCTCCCGCAAGTCGCGCTGCGGTCGGCAGCGACGGGAGCGCCTTGCAGAGCGAGAGAAGCCGGGAAGTGCCCCAGGAGAATTTTTCCGGTGAACCTCACCTCACGGGAAGTCCCTTGAGGGTGGGGGTAGTTGAGAGGGGTTACTCCCTTAGCCCCAGTCAAGACGCCCCCTTGCTGAGGAGTTCGACGAGTCCCGCTGCCGGAGGAGGACCTCAAGCCTATAAAGTAAGCTGGGCCTTGGAGGGGCGGGGAGACTGGCTTCTGACAAAGGGGAAGAGAGCGCTGGAGTAGCTTTGCGCGAGACTGAGCTAATGAGAGTACGGATCTCCAGTGCAAAGGACAACCGTCTCCAGTCTGGTACATACCGGGACTTAAGGATTCGGCTAGGTCGTGGTGATTTCGCCCCTATGTCACACCTAGCTTTCATGTGAACTATTTGGAGGGTCCCCTTTGGTCGCCAGCAGAAAGCAACCTCCAGCTGAATATCTCATAGGCAGAGATTAGATCAGGTGGGCAGGATAGGAGCTTGGAGGTATTGCTTTTGGGAAATGTTCAGAAGAGTCTAAATGCGCTTTTGGGAAATGTTCAGAAGAGTCTAAATGCGCTTTTGGGAAATGTTCAGAAGAGTCTAAATGCGCTTTTGGGAACTGTTCAGAAGAGTCTAAATGCGCTTTTGGGAAATGTTCAGAAGAGTCTAAATGTGCTTTTGGAAATGTGGGTTGAAACTTACCATGCAGAAATGTAACTAGGCCCTCTAGTTTTAAGGTGGAAGGAGAAACTCAAAGGGTGTTTTAGAGACTACTCTATGAACTGTAATGTTGGAACATTAATGTTATTCTAAATACAGATGAAATGTCGTGCTCTGTGATACGGAACTGAGAATTCCTGTAACGTAAGAAAGGTGGAAGAATTCTAGTAAACGTTAAAAAGAAAATATCCAGCGTAGTGTCCTTTTTGAGTGGTGTCATACTGGATTGCGGACTGAGGAGGATGCAAGTACGAAGCGCCATGTTGATAAGGATGCCAATGCTACCCCTAGGACGTAGGTCCAACAAATTGGTGCTCAGCGGTGGGATTACTTATTCAGTGCTTGCATCCGCTTAGTGGCAGTTTAGCGTGCATCACCACCTACACTGGATTGTTTTGACTGGAGTTTTCTCCAGATTGTTTTCCTAATTGGAGGTTTTTAAAATTGTCCTGTGTATATTTCCTTTCTTGGGAAAGTCTTCCAGAGTAAAGTTCTTGTTGACTGTGTTGGGGTCCCATCTGGTAGGATGGAATTCGAATTGGGTAGGCTGGAGGAGTATACAGTGGCCCAATTGAAGGAATTCTGCCAGGGACGGGAGGTATTCTTTAAGCAGGGGGCGAAGAAAACAGAGCTCCAAGCAAGCTTAAGAGCCTGGGTTATGGCCCACCCTAGCGGGAAACGGGAGGAAGAACCAGGACTAGACCTCCTAGAAGAACCGGAAGTCCTTCTTCCCCCTGGGAGCGGAAATTTGGACGTTGGGTCCAGGGCCCCATCAAGGGTGGGAAGTAGCGCCTCAGGGGGGAGCTTGTCCTCTGCTGACCTAGTTGACCGAAGGGAAGAGAGGCAGCTTAGAATGGATCTGGCCTGGTTGGAAAAGGAGAGGGAGGAGAGGAGGTTCCTCCATGAGCTCCACTTAAAGGAGTTAGAGCTCAAAGCCCTTCAACTTGGAACCCCCAGCAGTCCTAATGGTGGCAGCATACCGAGAGAAATCCCGAGAGAATCCAGGCCCTACCTGCCCAAAGATGTAGATGCTAGCTATGGTATAGGGGATGACATTGTAAAATGGCTGGCTGCCTATGAGGTTTCTCTAAGAGCCCATGGGGTCCCCGAAGCTCAGTGGGGGGGTGGCCTGTATAGGTATATGCCTCCGGTGGGGAGGGATGCCTTGTTAGCGCTAGAACAGCCAGACCAGACCAGGTACCCCGTCATGAAGGTAGCCCTAGTGAGGAAATTTGGGCTGACCCCTGAAAAATTCAGGCAGAGGTTTCGGGGCAGTCAGAAGTTGTCCACCCAGAATTGGGTGGACTTCTTGGACTATGCTAGGAAGGCCTTAGAGGGCTGGGTGCAGGGCAGTGATGTCAAGGACTATGAGGGACTGTACAATTTAATTCTAAAAGAGCACCTCCTCGAGAAAAGTTTTCCGGAGCTGCGTCAGCACCTGGTAGACAGCAAGCTAACTAATCCCAGGAAGCTTGCAGAGGAGGCGGATATCTGGGCGAGTACCCGGGTATCCTCAAAAGGGACTGGAGGGAATTTCCAAGGGGCTGGACAGGGCACCCCCCAGAAGAAAGAGGGGGGAGACAAAAAGAGGGAGTTCTCTAAAGGCCCCCAAAAGAGTTCACAAGGGAGGGGAGTAGGATTCCCCCCTAAGGTTGGCCCCCACAAACTCCCTTATCCTGACCGTGGTCAGCAGCCTAGGGTTGTCCGATGTTATGAGTGTGGTGAGGTTGGGCACTATAAGGGGGATGCCAAGTGTCCCAAGAGACCACACCCTCCCATTGGAGGAAAGACCCCTGGGGTGGCGAGTGTAGTGCTTGGGGAGGAGTTGCCCCTAGATAAGGGAGGTGAGTGGGCAGGGCTAACCCTAGTGTCCTTAGGGGATTGTGAGATGGTTCCTAAGACCCAGATGCCCTCGAATACTACTAAGTACAGGCAATGGGTCACCATCAATGCCCAGAGGGTGGAGGCTCTGAGGGACACAGGAGCCAGCATGACTATGGTAAGGAGTCAGCTGGTGTCCCCAGAGCAGGTGGTTCCCAATGTAGTCCACCCGGTTGTGATGGCTGACAACCGAGAGGGTCACTATCCGGTGGCCCAGGTTCCCTTTGAGTGGGGAGGGGTTGCGGGTCCTCTACGAGTTGCGATCAGCCCTGCCATGCCGGTCGACTGCCTGTTGGGAAACGACCTTGAACACTCGGCTTGGAAGGAGGTTGAGTTCAGGGCCCACATGGAAATGTTGGGGACCCCTGAATGGACGTGTGCCAACACCCGGTCCGGGACTGCCCGAAGAGGGAGTACACCGAGGTTGGAGTCTGGGACAAAGGCCCAACCAGCTGCCGGAAAGGGTAAACGGGGACGGGGATAGCCTGCCCCGGCATCTGACCCTCCAAAGGTGGATGAGGCAACTGAAGTGGTCCCGGAGTCTACGGAGGGGGATGTAACCTCCCTGGAGGGCTTACCGACTCCTGCAGATTGGCAGGTGGAGGGAGGACCTACTAGGGAAGAGTTTTGTCGGGCCCAGAAGGAGTGCCCTACCCTTGAGGGTTTACGGCGGCAGGCCGAAGCCCAGGCAGCGGGTAACGATTCGGGGAACTTCCACATATACTGGGAAGATGGACTCCTGTATAGCGAACCCAAGGCTCCGGTGCATGGTTCATCCCGGGCCTTGGTAGTTCCCCAGCGTTACCGAGCCTTCCTATTAGGACTGGCTCACGAAATACCCTTGGCAGGACACTTGGGACAAGACAAGACCTTTGCTCGACTTGTCCCCCATTTTTACTGGCCTCAGATGAGGATTGCGTCCGATACTTTTTGTAGGACGTGTGTAACCTGCCAAGCTAGTGGGAAGACAGGGGTGAAGCTGAAGGCTCCCCTGGAACCACTGCCTGTCGTTGGTACCCCTTTTGAAAGGGTGGCCATCGACATTGTCGGGCCATTGGATCCACCAACGTCTGCCGGTCACAGGTTTATCCTGGTTCTGGTGGATCATGCCACACGGTACCCAGAGGCTATCCCTCTGAGGACCATTACTGCACCTGCGGTGGCACGGGCCCTTATGGGAATTTTTACCCGGATGGGATTCCCCAAGGAAGTGGTGTCGGACAGAGGTACCAACTTCATGTCGGCATACATGCGGGCTATGTGGAAGGAGTGTGGAGTCACTTACCGGTTCTCCACCCCTTATCACCCCCAGACCAATGGTCTGGTGGAAAGGTTTAACAAAACCTTAAAGGGCATGATCCGGAGTCTGCCCGAGAGCCTGCGGAGGAAATGGGACGTCCTCCTACCTTGTTTGCTGTTTTCGTACAGGGAGGTACCACAGAAGGGAGTGGGCTTCAGCCCCTTCGAGCTGTTGTACGGGCATCCCGTGCGTGGACCCCTCAGCCTGGTGAAGGATGGATGGGAAAAGACTCCCAGAAAACTTCCCCCGGATGTGGTGAGCTACATGCTGGCCTTTCGTAGCCAAATGGCTAGGTTGTGGAAGCAAGCTTCTGAAAACCTAGAAGCCAGCCAGACGGTCAGAAGGAATGGTATGACCGTAATGCTCACCCGGTGGAGCTGGAGCCTGGCCAGAAGGTGTGGGTGATGGAACCTGGAGAGCTTAGCGCCCTCCAGGATCGCTGGTCAGGTCCCTTTGAGGTGGTTGAGAAAAAGGGCAAGGTTACCTACGTGGTAGATCTTAAGACCCCCAGGCAGCCCCATCGGGTGCTCCATGTCAACCGCCTCAAGCCTCACCAAGAGAGACCCGAGGTCACGTTAATGATGGTGACTGATGGGTCAGAGGAAGAGGAAAGTGAACCTCTTCCCGATCTGTTTGCGTCCCAAGAGAAGGATGGTTCGGTGGAGGGAGTGATCCTTTCACCGTCACTAACTCCTGAACAACGGAAGGACTGTCGCCAGGTACTGGAGCAGTTTGCTTCCTTGTTCTCCCTTATCCCCCTTGACTGAGCTCACTTCCAAAAAGCACCCTCGACGGGTAATCTGGACTGAGGGATGTCAACACGCTTTTGACACCTTGAAAAAGGCCATGTGTGCGGCACCTGTTCTCAGGGCCCCTGACTTTGCCAAGGAGTTCATTGTCCAGACAGACGCGTCGGAGCACGGTATTGGGGCAGTGCTGTCGCAACTCAATGACGAGGGTCTAGACCAACCGGTGGTTTTCCTATCTAGGAGACTACTCCCCCGGGAACAGAGGTGGAGTGCAATTGAGAGGGAGGCTTTTGCGGTGGTGTGGGCCCTGGAGAAGCTGCGGCCATACCTGTTTGGCTCGCACTTCCTGGTTCAGACCGACCACCGGCCCCTCAGGTGGCTGATGCAAATGAGGGGCGAGAATCCCAAGCTGTTGAGGTGGTCCATTTCCCTACAGGGGATGGACTTTAGGGTGGAACATCACCCAGGAGTGGACCACGCCAATGCTGACGGTCTCTCCAGGTATTTCCGCCTTAGTGAAGAGGACTCCCAAGGGGTTGGGTAGCTCTCCCCACTTTCACCTGGGGGGGACGCGTGTTAGACCTGTCAGCCCTTTGGCAGTTCCCTCCTCATTTTATTATTTTTGGCCCTTGTCCCCTTCTCATTTTTTCTGTCTCCCAATTTTTTTTTAGGTGCTGATGTAGAGGTTCTGGGCGCCTTTTCCTCGTCACTTGAGGGAAAGGCGCAAGGTGCTCCTCTGAGGAAAATAGATGTGGTAGGTAGGATTCACAAAATGGTGGCTCCAACTGTCACCTCAGCGCCCGGGCCATGACTGCCATGGGAGGTTCCAGAACCTTCTGGACCCTTCTGGCAAGACCAGCCTAAGGTGATAAATAGAGGTGACAGGGGGGCGGCCATTTTAGAATCAAGTCGGGCTGTGGAGTCAGTCAGGAGTAAGGCACCTGAGTGGAGAGGTGGTTGCGCTGAACTGGGAGTGGACAGATCCTAGGGTCTGCGTGAGTCCCCTACTTAGCTGACACCACCCTCTGCCATTTGACCGGTCCCTGAGCTCAGCTGACGACTCTGGAAGGCATTGTTCCTTTTCTAGTCAGGAGTCCCTAGCGTAAACTGAAAGCCTGAAGAGGAATCACGGGGAGGGCTTGCCGTTGAGACTGCCTTGACTCTTTGGTGGACAATCGGGAATCGGACCCCCCCTCTGTGGCAAAACAACGGCACTCCATCGTGGGCTTAGGGCAAGGAGCAGTGCCAGATACTCCCCGGGCTAGTGTATCTGCTCACCTGGGTTACTGGAAGCCACACCCCCTTGTTCCCCGCCTACCGGCACTAGCCCCTATCTAAGAACCTCACCTCCAGCTATTCCGAAGCGAGGAGCTGACTGCGGGTCCCCGGTGGAGGCCTGAGAGAGAGCCGGGGGGTTTGGTGAGAGGCTCTGGGCTCTCCGGTGTTGTCGGCATCCATCGCGCGTGTCAGCTGTGAGGAGAGCTGACAACGCGCCGATCAGCTGACTGAGGAGGCCGCGGCTGGGAAGTTGAGTCGGGGCTGGCCTGGAAACTGATGCCGGGTCACGTGAGCCGGGCCCTCGAGGAAGCACCGCCCCTCCCTGCAGCCGGGAGACGAGGCCGCACCCCTCACGAGTCGCACTGCATTAGGAGCGGCGGAAGTGACTGACGGAGCCAGGGCTGCGCTCCCGCAAGTCGCGCTGCGGTCGGCAGCGACGGGAGCGCCTGGCAGAGCGAGAGAAGCCGGGAAGTGCCCCAGGAGAATTTTTCCGGTGAAGCTCACCTCACGGGAAGTCCCTTGAGGATGGGGGTAGTTGAGAGGGGTTACTCCCTTAGCCCCAGTCAAGACGCCTCCTTGCTGAGGAGTTCGACGAGTCCCGCTGCCGGAGGAGGACCTCAAGCCTATAAAGTAAGCTGGGCCTTGGAGGGGCGGGGAGACTGGCTTCTGACAAAGGGGAAGAGAGCGCTGGAGTAGCTTTGCGCGAGACTGAGCTAATGAGAGTGCGGATCTCCAGTGCAAAGGACAACCGTCTCCAGTCTGGTACATACCGGGACTTAAGGATTCGGCTAGGTCGTGGTGATTTCGTCCCTATGTCACACCTAGCTTTCATGTGAACTATTTGGAGGGTCCCCTTTGGTCGCCAGCAGAAAGCAACCTCCAGCTGAATATCTCATAGGCAGAGATTAGATCAGGTGGGCAGCATAGGAGCTTGGAGGTATTGCTTTTGGGAAATGTTCAGAAGAGTCTAAATGCGCGTTTGGGAAATGTTCAGAAGAGTCTAAATGTGCTTTTGGGAAATGTTCAGAAGAGTCTAAATGCGCTTTTGGGATATGTTCAGAAGAGTCTAAATGCGCTTTTGGGAAATGTTCAGAAGAGTCTAAATGCGCTTTTGGGAAATGTTCAGAAGAGTCTAAATGCGCTTTTGGGAAATGTTCAGAAGAGTCTAAATGTGCTTTTGGAAATGTGGGTTGAAACTTACCATGCAGAAATGTAACTAGGCCCTCTAGTTTTAAGGTGGAAGGAGATGCAAGTACGAAGCGCCATGTTGATAAGGATGCCTGTTAACGTAGGCCAATGCTACCCCTAGGACATAGGTCCAACACACACATAATAAATATTCACTGAAACCCTTATTCACAGCTTTGGCTTAGCAGTGTTCTCCTATGCCAATGGTACTCAGATAGTGGTGTCTATTTCATTGGACATAAACAAGGAGGCAAGAAACGTCTGCAACCGCATGTTTCAAGTTGCAATTTGGATGCAAAATAATTGTCTGAAACTGAATTTTTAAAAGACCTAGGTGCTGCTTTTTGGAAAAGAGCATTTTCTGGATTGGGTCATGGTGGCCGTCGATTTTGGCCACATTCCCACTCCTGGTCCAGAAAGTAAGAAATCTAGGAGTCCTTTTTTATACAACAATATCCTTTCCTGGAGCCATGATGGCGGACGTGTTTGCCTAGAGCTCCGGCAGGCGGCTTGTAAATTGGCGATTATAGGTGCTGGTGGGTCCGTGCTGGTGGGTCCCTATCAGGCCGGCAAAAGAAGCCTGAGGAAAGTCGTGACCCCAATATCCACTGCTTAGTAAGACCTGGGAGTCCGAACGACTGCTGTGCTATTGGAGGCAAGTGGATGAGCCGGAGGGGGGGCTAATACTTCCAGCAATTGGCAGAGTGAAGATGCAGGGGCTCTAACAATGGGTGAAAGAAGAACAAAATCTCATTACCCAGTAAATGGTTTTTTAAAGACCTGCTAAGTACTCGGCTGCGGCTGTGTGTGTGCCCGGGAAGCTGTCTCAGCTCGGGCTGCCACACACGATGGGGGGGAGTGGCTGAAGCCCTTTGAGCCCAATTGGCGTTGCGCGCCTGAGTAGGTCCCAGCTTCACCTTTCCTCTGAAAGACCTGTGCGGGCAGAAGGCCATACATTTGGTTTTGGGAACATTCCTTTCCAAGCCATAGTGTTCGCAGGTGATAGACAGCCTATCACTAGGTTCTAGAAACCCATGGGAGTTTTTGGAATTAATAACGTGTCACCTGCGAACAGTAGGGCAGGAGGTCTCTGGACAGCCAATTCAGGGGGGTCATCATTGCATTCATTGAACGCATCAATTACCCCATTAATGTAAAGGGCCCCATTACGATGAGGGTCGGAAAGCCTCCAACTGCAGGTCAGAGGCTCATTGCGGTTTCAGTTTCGACCGCCGCATTACAATGCAGGCGGTCGAAACTGAAACCTACCGGTCATTCCAGCTGGATTCCAGAGGGCTGGAGGAGCCTGTCAGCCATTCTGAGACCAGCACGTAATCCCTATCGACGGCTTTTCCGCAGTAGAGATTGCGATGTCGGAGTCTTTCTTTGTTGAGCTTTCTGAGATGCCTGTCGCAAAGCTATATTGGGAGCCTTTCCGGGTCCGTTGGCGACGCCTGCTCCGGTGCAAGAGTTTCATGCTGCCATGGCCCGACTCTTTGGGCTGTCTGTCCCCGCCGGTGCGTCTATGGGCCCCGCGGGCCCGACTGGGGGTCCTGTCCTTCCATCGCTGGCGGTTCTGGCCCCGATGTCGCCAGCGGCTCCGGCGCCGCAGGACCATCCAGGATCGGACCGGGTCGACACTGGTTGCCCTTATAACACCTCCACCGACGTCGACCCCACCGGCACCACCTGTGACGTCGCCTGCTCCTCAGGAAGACGTCGACCCCAGTTTCAGCCCTGAAACAGACACGTGCCGGATCGGCGCTGCTCGGCACCGATTCCGACTCCGATGGGGCCTTTTTTCCCCTATGTCCGTCCTCCTTATTTTCAGCCTGTTTTACAGACTTCGGATGAAGGGGAGGACTGGGAGGGGTCTGAGGACCCTCTCACACAACAGTGTGATTATGATCTGGACTGGGTAGAGGATTTGGGGGATGCCAGTTGTCTTGACACCTCACCTGACCTTGGCATGCTGTCTCCTCCTACCTTGGCTACAGAGGAGGGAGCCAGTTACGCAGTGGTAGTACGTAGGGCAGCCGAGGCCCTCCACCTCAAACTCCCTATGGTGGCCGTCAGGACTAACCTCCTGACAGAAGAGCTTCAGCCGGCGGCAACCTCTTCGGAGCCTTTGATGCCTTTTAATGACGCACTTTCTGACGTCCTTTTGGGCACTTGGTCCAAGCCCAACACAGGGGCTCCTGTGGACAGGAACGTGGCCTGCCGCCATCGCCCACTCTTTCTCTCCCAACACACCACTCCAGAGAGCTTGGTTTTCCAAGACTCTGCTTCCCAGAGCGCGTTCCCTTCTGCACCTCTGGATAGAGAATCCAAGAAGCTGGAGCAGCTTGGCAAGAAGCTGTTTTCATCTGCCAGCTTAGAGCTGGGGTCAGTGAACACCACTTGCCTCTTGGGCCGTTATTCCCACTCTCTGTGGGATATGGTTGCGCAGGTGCTACCCAACTGTCCGAAAGAGGCACAGACAGTACTCTCCCAAGCTATAGCAGCTGGCAGAGACGCAGCAAAGTTCACTATTCGCTGTGGGCTGGATACCGCCGACTCGCTGGGCAGGGCGATTTCCACGATGGTGGCGCATTGGCGCCACGCCTGGCTGAGGACAACAGGCTTCTCAGGAGAGGTCCAGAACACCTTGATGGCCATGCCCTTTGATGGCATTTACCTTTTTGGCAATAAGGCGGATAGTGTGTTGGAGCTTTTTAAGGACTCACAGGCTACGGCCAAGTCCTTGGGCCTGTCGGCCACTCGCCCTCCTCCGCCTTCCGCTTTTCGCTCCTTTCGTGGCCACGGAAGGGGTGCCCCAATACATTCGTTCCAGAGCCACAGGTCTGCCCAGCAACCTCCTCAGCGCGGACGTGGGAACCGTCAAGGCGGTTCTGGGGGCCAGCGGGCGGATCAGTCCACCCCCGCAGCATCCACTGCAAAGCCTTCCTAGTCCGACCTTTCAGACCCATCAAACGCCAGTGGGCGGCAGAATTCGCCATCATCTCCCCCATTGGCGCAACATCACATCAGATAAGTGGGTGCTGCAAATTGTCTGAAGGGGCTATTCCCTCCCCTTCGAGACTACCCCTCCAGCCATGCCACCTCAGTACCACCGCATGTCAGGGGACCATCTTGCGCTTCTTCAACAGGAAGTCGTGGCCCTCTTGGCCAAGGGTGCCATCGAGCGCGTTCCTGGGCTAGAAGTAGGCCGTGGTTTTTATTCCCACTACTTTATGGTCCCAAAGAAGGACAAGGGCCTGCGTCCTATCTTAGACCTTCGGAATGTCAATCGCTTCCTCCGGAAGAAGTTCAAGATGCTCACACGTGCTCAGGTCTTGTCTGCCCTAGACCCGCAAGACTGGATGGTAGCGTTGGACTTGCAGGACGCTTACTTTCATATCCCCGTCTTGCCGGCCCACCGGCGTTACCTGTGGTTCAGGGTAGGCCACGAGGCCTTTCAGTTCATCTTGCTCCCCTTTGGCCTTACCAGCGCCCCTCAGGTGTTCACGAAAGTGATGGCTATGGTCACAGCTAATCTGCGCAGATCAGGGGTTCCAGTCTTCCCCTATCTTGACGACTGGTTGTTGAAGGCGGGCTCGCCCCAGGCATTCGTCTCCCACCTCCAGACTACGTCCAAACTCCTGCCTTTGCTGGGGTTCTCCATCAAAGTGCCGAAGTCGCACCTGATTCCCTCTCAGAAGCTCCTCTTCATCGGAGCAGCTCTGAACTCTGCGCAGTTTCAGGTTTATCCTTCTGAGCAGCGAGTCTGGGATATTCAGGTGATTATTCCGATCTTTCAGCCTCTATCCCGGGTTTCGGTCAGGATGATCCTCCAGCTACTGGGCCTGATGGCCTCCTGCATCAGGTTAGTGGATCATGCCAGATGGCATATGTGGGCTCTGCAGTGGGTCCTGAAGTTCCAGTGGGCACAGCATCATGGCAACCTGTCCGCCCACGTCCAGATCTCGGAGGGTGCTGCACGACAATTGCAGTGGTGGCTCACGAATCGCGATTTGGTCAATGGCAGATCCCTCTCCCCTCCCCAACCGGAACACACCATTGTGACGGACGCGTCCCTTCTGGGATGGAGCGGCCACCTGGGAGAGGCCGATATCAGAGGACTCTGGTCTCCGGCGGAGTCCTGGCTCCTTATCAACCTTCTGGAGGTTCGGGCGATCCGACTTGCACTGAAGGCATTCCTTCCCTCTGTCAAGGAGAGAGTAGTGCAGGTGTTCACAGACAACACCGCCGCCATGTGGTACTGCAACAAACAGGGCTGGTGGGGTCGTGGACCCTATGTCAGGAGGCTCTGCGCCTCTGGACATGGCTGGAACACCAGGGTATTTCCCTGGTGGTTCAACACCTGGCAGGTTCTCTGAAAGCCAGGGCGGACGAAATCAGCCGCCGGTGCATGATGGATCACGAATGGCGTCTGAACTCGGACGTGGCACAAGGTCTCTTTAAGCAGTAGGGAGAGCCTTGGTTAGATCTATTCGCCACCGAAGAGAACGTGCAATGTCATCAGTTCTGCACGTTCGAATTTCCAAGGCGACACTCGCTAGGTGACGCTTTTCATCGCGAGTGGAGTTGCGGTCTACTATACGCCTTACCGCCTATACCACTTCTAGCCAGAGTGCTGCAGAAGATCAAGTGCGACCGGGCCCAAGTCATTCTTGTGGCTCCGGACTGGGCTCGAAGAGTATGGTATCCTGAGCTACTCAGCATGGCTATCGAGCCCCCGATCTGACTGCCTCTTCTGGAGGATCTTGTGTCGCAGCACCAGAGGACGGTTCTCCACCCGAACCTGTCCAGCCTCCACCTCCTTGCGTGGGGATTGAGATGCGGCAGTTGACGTCTTTTGACCTGCCTCCCGAAGTTTGTGATGTGATCTTGGCAGCCAGGCATCCCTCCACTAAGACAGTATACGCCTGCAGGTGGAATAAGTTTGTGGCATGGTGCACAGCAAAGGCTGTGGATCCCCTTTCTGCTCCTCTTATAGAGGTCCTTCTATTCCTCCTTTCTTTGGCCCAGCAGGGCTCTGCTCTGGGCACTATCAAGGGCTATCTTTCTGCCATTTCAGCCTTTTTACGGCTACCAGATCAACCTTCCCTTTTCAAGTCCCCGGTTGTAAATAGATTCTTGAAAAGTATTACTCATCTTTTCCCTCCTGTTCCGTTCATAATGCCTCAGTGGGACTTGAATCTGGTTCTGACATATCTGATGTATGCTCCCTTTGAGCTGCTTCACAACTGTCCTCTTTGTCTTCTCACTTTAAAGACAGCTTTCCTTGTGTCCATCACCTCTTCCAGAAGAGTGATTGAGCTCCAGGCTCTTTCTTCTAAACCTCCTTTTCTCTCTGTCCATCCGGACAAAGTGGTTCTAAGAACTTGTCCATCTTTTCTGCCAAAGGTTGTCACTGCCTTTCATATCGGGCAGACCATCACTTTGCCCACCTTCTTTCCGCCTCTGCATTCCTCTAAAGAGGAAGAGAGGCTCCACAGTCTGGACCCAAAACGTGCGCTCGCATTCTACCTGAACCGCACACAACAGTTCCAGGTGGATGACCAGATTTTTGATGGCTACTTGGGTGCCAAGAAAGGTTGGGCCGTGCACAAGCGGACCATCTCTCGCTGGGTCGTTCTGTGCATAAAGGCTTTTTATTCTTTGGCTAAAAAGGCGCCTCCATTGGGGCTGCGCGCCAATTCTACCAGGGCGACGGCAGCCACTACTGCTTTAGGACGGGGAGTTCCCTTGCATGACATCTGTCAGGCAGCTACGTGGGCCTCGCTGCACACGTCTACTAAGCATTACTGCCTGGACAGCCAAGTCTGGAGAGACGGCTTCTTTGGCCATTCTGTTCTCCCGGACTTTCTGGTGTGATCTTGGTTCGCAGGCCCACCACCAGGGTTGGTATTGCTGGGGTATCTATTCTAAGGTAAGAAATCTATCACTACGTGTTTCTTTCAGATGCACAAGTAACTTAACCTTCGGTAACGATATATCTGTAAGAAACATTAGTAGTGATAGATTCCTTACCACCCCACCCATCCTCCCCTTTCTGCAAACTGATTTCTAGGGTTAAGGTCATCCCTTTCAGGGCCCTAGTTTCATGGCACCAGTGGTCAGTTTCTTGCATGGCTCTGTGTTCCTGGCGCAGAAAGTCGTGTACAGAAATGAGTGAGCGCGTGTGGGTGCGTCTAAGTAGCTCCAGCGACGTCTTCTCAGCGCCGACGCACGCGGAGCCACAAAACGACGCCTACCGACGTGCAGGGGTACTGCTGACGAAAACTTTACGGATCCAGTCTGATGCCTGTGGGTAATTGTAAGGTAAGGAATCTATCACTACTAATGTTTTTTACAGATATATCGTTACCGAAGGTAAGTAACTTGTGCGTTGACACACGCCGCCTTCTAACCAACTCTTTTAGAGATCTGATACTCTGTGCAGACTATTGCTTGTTAGCACTAACAGGTATTTGTACAAACAAATCTGCAAGCTATCCTCTCGCTCACCTTCGTTGTTTGCTGACACTATGTTGTTGCACAGGTACTCCACCACAGGTTCCAATGTCAACTGTATCTAACACTGGATGGTACCTTTCTCATGAGCACACTCCGTTTCTCTTGAAATGGCGCTCTACCCTGTGGAGTACCACACTTTGCTTTCAGTTCTTAACAGAGTCACACCGTTGTTCAGCTGCTCTTGAGTGCATCCTTGAATCCGAATACAGCAAACTTAAATCAAAGATCATATGGAAGGGGCGGTGGGGATATGACATCAAAATTAATTACTTTAACATTCCACACCCGTCTCGTTTGCCCATGCCGTGGCGAGGCAAAGCATGCCCAGTGGATCAGATGGAACATCTGGTATTCTTAAAGGAACGGGACTCTTTTCACTCATTGTTTCCATCGTAGATGTTGAAATGTAGTATTAAATTGTTATCAGTCGATACTTACTGTTTTTTCAGAAAAAAATCCCATTCTTGGTAAGCTGCTATAGGGTGCTGTGATTCATTCTATTAACAAATGGATTCTCTTCCAGGGGATCCTCATCAATAGTCATAAGCACTAGAATATTCCCACCCATGCGCGGGACCCCGGAAACACAATCATATATGTGACAAACATATATGTATCTCCATATATATATACATTTATATATATAATAAAAAAGCAAAGGCAGCCTTTCATAATTAGAGCTGAATAATGCTGTAAGGACTCCCCTGTATATCATAAACAATACATTAAAAACCAGGGAAAAGCAACAGCAAAGCATGTTTGAAAACTGTTTTAATGCTTAGCACTTAGCACAATCTCTCAGATAGGACTGAAAGCATTGACAGCTCACAGGCTGCATTGCAGAAAAAACATAGGCTAGAAAGGCTGAAAAGCTAACTCATAGCAACATAGAAATAAACTGGCACCGTGCCTTTAAGGCAGCCATGACCCCCAGCTTCCCATCATGCCTCAGGGGTGACAGTTAGGTCAGTTGTTCTTTCCGGCTCCTTCAGGCAGGACGATATTTATACAGCTCCACTTTTTTTCTGATTTTACTCTGAAATAATCTACAATTTTCAAGAAAAATGTATCTTACTTCGATGTTTTACATCTTGTCAAGTAAGGTGCTCACTTTTTCTGACTGATTTTGGCCTTTTTTTACCACTCAAAATGCCATCTCTTTTTGACCCCTGTCCTTCTTGTGGAAAAAAGAAGGCCAGGTCAGACTCTCATGCAGTCTGTATTCTCTGTCTACCTAAGGATCATGTCCCCAAGACTTGTCCTCATTGCCAGTCTCTCTCTAATAGAACTTTAAAGACAGAGAGCGTGTCCGTCTTTATGGGCTGGCAAAAAATGCTTCCAGAGGCAGATCACCGTTGAGAAAGGGCTCTAATAGGGCTAGATCCTCATCTAGAAGCAAGATTCCATCAGCGTCGGGCTCGGTGCTGAGAAAACAGCCACCGGTGGGGCATGTGTCCAAGAAAAGACCTTCGACGGCGGGCTCGCCGTCGAGAGAACGCCGACATACAGGTACGTCGCTACATTCACCGTCGACGTCGAAGAATCGTGAACCTCTGCCATCGTCAACCCGGCGGCGAACGGCGTCGAGGAGCTCAAGTCCACCGCCGAAGTCAATGCGGCGACGATTGGCGTCGAAGAGCAGAAGTCCTCCGCCATCGTCAACCCGGCGGCGATCGGCGTCGAGGATCAGCAGCCCTCCGCCGTCGGCATCTCGACATTCGGCGTCGAAAGCTGGCAACCCTCCGCCATCGTCAATCCAACGACGATCGGCGTCGAGGTGTGGGAGTCCTCCGCCTTCGTCAACCCGGCGGCGATCGGCGTCGAGGACCAGAAGCACTCCGCCGTCGTCAACTCGGCGACAATCGGCATCGAGGATCAGAAGCTCTCCACCGTCATCAACCAGGTGACGATCGGCGTCGAGGAGCGTCAGCCCTCTGCCGTCGTCATCCCACCGACGATCCGCGTCGAGGCGCGGAAGTCCTTCACGTTCGTCGATCCAACGGCGTTCGACGTCGAGGCGCTGAAGTACCCTGCCGACGTCGAAATCGATCCCAGCACCTGGTCGAATTTTGACGTCTAGAAGGAGGTCGAGGTCGACGTCGAGAAGGGCTCCTTTAGAGCAGGTTATACGCTCGATGTCGAGACCAACTTCAGTGAGGTCTGGAGAAGGTTTGGTTGTTTTGGTGACAGAATCAGCGTCACAGCACTCATCTTCTCATTCCTCGAGACGACCTTCGACGCATTCACCATCTGCGTCCCCAGAACGACACTGGAGGAAGTCACATCAAAGATCTGTCACATCACAGAAGGGCTTCCCCTTCGGTTCGCTTATCTCCAAGGTGGCTTCTACCAATCCATCACTGGAGTAAGAATCCGGCAGGAGCATCACAAGGAGAGGAGGAATATACCAGTCCGATCCACAGATCTCCTCTACAAAGATTGGTGCAAGAGGTGGATAGATCGCCTTCACCTACACGTCGGCATCGTACTGGAAGATCGCGGGAGCGCAGACCTTCTACTTCCCATCACAAAAGAAGAAGGTCTCCTACATGGTCATCCTCCTTCACCCGCTCCTCTAAAAGAGACTATTCACCTACCCTATCGGATAGCCCTCAATCAAGAGTGTCTCCGATAGATGATATTAACATGTATCATGAGGTGCTTCAAAGAGGGGCTCAGAAGCTGAACATTGAGATGTCGACTCCTCAAGTTGCAACAACTGAGGATTCAGAAAAAATACAAACCAGCTGAGACAGACCCGTTATTTCTAAAATCAGATCCGCCTGCAGATTCTGTTATCGTCGCGGCGGCACGAAAAACGCACGCAGTGTCTGCACATTCGTTAGTCCCCCCTGACAAAGAGAATTAGTCCCAGGATTCTTGGGGGCGGAAGGTTTGCGGGTCTGCATTGTCATCACTAAAACTCTCCAGCGCTGCAGCCTTATTAGGACGCTACGACAGAGCCTTATGGGACTCCTTGGACCGTTTCAAGGAAAAGCTGCCAAAAGAGGATCAAAATGACTTTGAGGAGGTCATCAAGGAAGGATCCCTTGTAGCTAACCAAATGATTAGCACTGCAGCGGATGGTGCCACACTGTCAGCACATTCATATGCGCATGGGATTTGCGCATGGAGGTCTGCCTGGTTAAGGCTAACAGCTCTCAAACCAGATGCGCAACAGTGGATCCTTAACCTGCCTTTTTCTGGCTCCTCACTGTTTGGCACCCATACACATGAGGAGATGGCTAAAATGAAAGCCGAATTAGACACTCTAAAGGCGGTGGGATTGGAGAAAAAAAAGAGTTCAGGCGGAGATACAGACCCAACCAGCGCAAGGGCTACCAACAGAGGGTTCAAACCCGTCAGTGGTCCCAAAACAAAAATCAAGGAAACTCGCAGTTCCAAAGTCGTAAGTCAAACAGAGGTAGAGGAGGTCATCAGCAGCAGTCCTCTACCACGACTAGATCAGAAGGGAAGCAATGAGCAAGAGCTTCCTCTGGCGCCGTTGCCCACTCCAGTAGGAGGTAGTGTATCACATCATCTGAGAGAGTGGTGCAACATAACAAAAGATCGTTGGGTGCTCCGTATACTACGCACTACGTTTTCGTGTGTCTCCAAAGGACATCCCTCCTAAAAGATCTCGTCCTCACCAGCTAAAGTTACTACGACAAGAAGTGGTAACCCTTCTGCGAAAATAGGCCATAGAAGAGGTTCCTCCTTCTCAGCGGGGGTAGGGAGTTTATTCCAGGTACTTTCTTGTGCCAAAAAGAGATCAAGAGCACAAACTCAGACCTATCCTGGACCTTCGATCGCTGAACAAGGTCATCTTGAAGGAGAAGTTTCGCATGTTGGCACATCATCAAATATGTCCACATCTGCAAACAGAAGATTGGATGTGTTCAGTGGACCTCCAAGATGTGTACTTCCACATACCTATAATTCCCCGTTATCGCAAATATCTGCGATTCGTGGTCGGCAGCGAACACTACCAGTTCAAGGTGCTGCCCTTCGGACTGAAATCTGCCCCACGGGTCTTTACCAAGTGCATGGCGGTGGTGGCGACGGCTCTACACAGAAGGGGTCTGTTCGTTTATCCGTACTTGGACGATTGGCTCTTGAAAGGGCCATCCCCTCAGCAAGTAAGGAGCGATTTCCAAATATGTCTAACTCTGCTCCGCAGGCTAGGTCTGCATGTGAACATGAAGAAATCGGTTCACCGGCCTACCATGGCGATCCATTATTTGGGCTCCACTCTGGATACAAACTTAGGAAGAACATTTCCTTCGGAGGAGAGACTTTCTTCAATGCAACAGAAGTGCAAAACTCTTCTCCAGGCAACTCGTCCAACGGTCTGGCAAGTGGCTTCTCTGGTAGGGTCGATGGCTTCTTGCATATTTCTCATTCCCAACGCCAGGCTGAGAATGAGGCCCTTGCAACAGAACCTAGAGGACAAGTGGGACCAAGCATCGGGTCACTGGGAAGACCGAATTGTGCTTTCACAAGCAGCAAAGTCATCCATTATATGGTGGACTCGACCAAAGAACTTCGTAGTGGGAGTCCCCTTCCATCAACCAGTTCCAACACAGTCCTTAGTAACGGATGCGTTTCTGCAAGGGTGGGGAGCGCATATGTATTGCCTGCAGATGCAGGGACGATGGTCCATCAAGGAACAATCCTACCATATAAACATGTTGGAACTGAGGGCAGTCCACCTAGCTCTGAAAACTTTTCAGCCCTCAATCACTTCCAACTCGATCCTGATCCAAACAGACAACACGACCACCATGTATTACCTCAACAAACAGGGTGGTACGCGCTCTCGCCCTCTCTCCCTGGAAGCTCAGGCGATATGGCACTGGCTTCTAGCCCAAGGACTTTCCATCACAGCGGTGCATCTTCCAGGGGAGCGAAACGTGCGAGCGGACGCACTCAATCGGCACTTCGAAGATCATCCATGGGTGTAATATGTCGTCTGCTACTCTGTTCTTCTTTTTATGGATATCACAACAAATTCTATGATGTACAAGTAAAGTTTACCTATCTGCAAACCTTATTGCACATCATAGGTATTCTCTTTGAATTTATAAATTCCTAAAGACCATCCAACCTCCTGTAGCTAAAGTTATAGAAATGTATTTATTATTTCATATTATTTTTCTGCTTCTTCTCCAAAAATAACTGCAAGATTAATGGAACAGTGCAGTTTCAACTATTCTTAAAGGAGCAATGCCTGTTGTTGAGCTATTTATAGCCTGTAAAAGAGACTATATTTCTATTTTGTATTTCGATTTTTAAGTTTAATCCTCAATTGTGGTGTTCTCAATTAAATATAATTTATGGTTATTGTTGCTGTCTTTTCTTTATTCACAATTAATTTTGAAAATTAAAAAGCATATTTTAAAATGTGTTCTGAGGAGCCCGCACAAGAGCAGAAATATTCTCCTATTTATGGATCCAGAGAGAATACCCATGTTGTAGATTTAGTATTAAAGTGAAGTAAATATTCCTTCTATATTATTAACAAGGATGACAAAGGATCCTGTTGCCATATTATTGTCATTATTGCAGTGTCATATACAAGTAGAAGAGCTTCCTAATTTGACAACACATCTGTCTTTTGTTTAATGCACACATGTCACAACCTAATTCTTTAACAGAAGGCGTTTTGGACTTTTATGAGGAAAAAAAACAGATTGTGAAAGAAATGCAATATGTCTAATGCGCAAACCACTCTTAATGATTAATCAGTTAGCAGTATCACTGCAATTTTTCTTGCTCATGTGCTTGACATTTTACAACAGAGTGATCCCAGCGTTTTTCTCAAATATCAATCCAAGCCATATCTATTTTGTGGAGATGGGAAAGATAAGGGCACACTACATTTTGGTGCTACAAAATCCAAAGGGATCTTGGATCAGTTTGAAGAAGATAGAAAAAAAGCAAAAGACAAGCATGACAGGTAAGGTTAGTTCGCAAAACTATTGATGTTATTATGTTCGATAAACAAAACATTTTGTGTAATCCATAATGTATGAATTCATTAGAAATGTTTATTTAGCAAAATATTGATAACTTGAAACAAAGCAAAGCATTAATTAGTATAACATTTGGTACCTTAAGTACAAAATCGTTGGAATTCTCTGGAGTAGAAGGCAGACATTAATTTTCAAAATATCGTGCATCAAACAATAGCACTGTAAATTTTAAATAATCTTCATAATCATATACAATTATCAACCAGTGGCTCTTCCATTAAAATAAATGGAAATCACACTACGTTTGTGATACAACAGAGAAAAAAGATGCAAAGTATACAAGTTTGTTAAAGTTGAAATATTTCTAAGTGCTAGTCCTCACCGATTCATCATTATTAACCTCTTCACTTGCTTCAGGCAGGATCTGTAATATTTGCTCAGCAATGCTGACTCACTGTTTAGTCAAAAAACGCATAGAGCAGCAGTCGGATGGCACCATTATCTCCAGTCTTCAAAAAATGGGAAAGCAGTTGAAGTCTGGCCTTGCTGCTGAAGTACTCGCAAATAAGCATTACCCCACCAAACCAATTGTACCATCTCTCTGTGGGAGGTGGAAGTGTTGGAAGTATTCATCCTCCTAGAACACATTTTCAGTCTTCTCAAATAGAAGAAATACACAGCACAGCAGCCCTTGGCAACAGGAACAGTCACAATTGTTTGCGAGAATCACCGATTAGGTCTTGTGTAGTTTTATACAGACAAAACTGCCTGTTTAAACAAAGAAGGGCTGTGTCTATAATCCACGCCTGACCTCTCCAACACACCATTTCCTTGTTTATCAATGAATATTTCAAATGGAATAGCTACCCTTTCATTAGACCCAGACAATTACATTCACATCAACAGTTTGTATCATTCGTGCAGTGCATACGAGTTGGAGAGGTTGTTCGCAGCACCAATCCTTTTCCTCCTTCATATCTCTACCTTGATCCAGAGGCACCATCACATATTGGTTAAGGGACAAACACTAGTCACTTTCCCAGAACGAAATTGACACAGCTCAGACAACTGGGTCATCCATATCCAAAGATTATTATGTTCCTATTGTTTATTAGAATGTCTTTAACCTTCATCCCCACCCCCTTCTCACCTGCCACAGCACCAACAACGTTATGAGCGAGTCTTGCTTGCTAAAGGAAGGGATGAGCTAACTTCCTGACTGAGAGAGGGGACATGCTACTATTCCAGAGTTCCAAATAAAGGAAGTGGAGTATGACCTATGTTAAAACTATAATTCATAAAAAACCTTTTGGGAAAGCAGAAATTCAAGATGGTCACACTCCAGTGAATCTTTCAGGCACTTCAAAACTAGTACTGAAAGCCTTTCTCTGTTCAAGCTTTCTATAAAAAGTAGCTGACTCATGACACACCTTGGAGCAGAACCAATTACTCGACTCCTCCCAATCCGCCTTCCGCAGCAATCACAGCACCGAGACAACCCTGATCACAGCCCCTGACGACATCCGAACACTCCTCGACCAAGGGAAAAGAGCAGCTCTGATCCACCTGGACCTCTTGGCAGCTTTTGCCACGTATCCCACCACACACTGACCAAATGACCCCACCACATCGGCATCCAAGTGGACTCAGATGGATCACCTCCTTCCTCACCAGTAGGACACAGGAGGTCTGCCTACCACCTTTTACCTCAGAATCCAAGGATATCATCTGCGGTATCCCCAGGGCTCAGCCCTACGCTCTTCAAAGCATTCATGACCCCACTGGCCAACATAGTCAGATATCCGTCTCAACACAATATCCTATGCAGATGACACCCAACTCGTCCTCTCCCTCACCAATGAGTCTACCCCTAGCAGAATCAGCTTCCACCAATGCATGACCAGCATCTTCGACTGGATGAAGAACTGCCTGTAGCTGAACACAGACAAGATAGAAGTACTGATCTTCAGCAACAACAGCAACCCCAGGAAGGCTTCCTGGTGGCCCTCAAACCTGGGACCCCACCTATACCCGCCGACCACGCCAGAAACCTCGGAATTATCATTAATTACAAGCTCACCATGAAATCACAGATCAGCCCCTTCTTCTCTGCCGGCTTCATTACTTTACGTATGCTATGGAATATCTTCAAGTGGCTACCCCTACACATGAGACGCACCGTGGCACAGGCCCTCATCACCAGCTGACTGGACTATGGCATCGCTCTCTTCATAGGAATTACCTCACACCTTCAACAGAGACTTCAACCCATTCAGAACGCCGGAACCAGCCCATCCTCGACCTTTCCGATGAACCTTCATCACACCACACCTCAGGCAACTCCACTGGCTCCCGTGCAGAAGAGATGCCAGTTCAAGCTACTGACCCACGCACAGAAGACTCTGCACAACCAAGGTCCCGCCTACATTAGCCACCAGCTGAACTTCCACCAGCCATCAAGGACACTATGCTCTGCCTCCTTCTCACTTGCCCACACTCCCTGCATCCACTTCTCCTACATTGCGGCAAGAACCTGAAACAACCTCCTCTTCAGCACAGGATCATCACCTCGCTTGCGGATTTCCTAAGGGCCCTCATGACATGGCTGTTTGAATAAGCCTTCCAGGACCTGCAGGTGCCTGGATATCCTATTGGGTGATTGATGAGTGATTCATTGAATTTCTTGAATGGTGAAGAACACTACCAATTCACCACCCTTGCATTTGTGTTTTGCTTCATTGGTTCTATCATGGATTCACATGCTTGATTCAGTCCCTGTCATTGAAGTGGGAGTCACACTGTAACTGAAATCTACCAGGACAATGCACTTATGGCTTAAAAAGGCCTTCCGTAATTCACACTTTGTTAGCACATCTACTTCATTCTAAAGGAACCATACTTTAGCCAATGGGGTAAAAGTGCTTTCTGCCTCAGCCCTATCAGAGGCATTCACACCTTCAATGTCTACTTTGCATAGTGTAGAAGGGAGTCCCAGAGCTTTGCTTTTGCTTCTTGTCAGATAAGTGAACTTTGAAATCTTTTTCTTGAGCTTTAGGTTTACATTTGAACCCTACTGCCCCTGAAAATGGCAACAAATGAAAAATCCAAGAGAAGTCTTTCTAAAGATTGTGATTTTTATTGGGAACGTTTTCTCAGATGACCCTCACAAGAGATGCATTTACTTCTCTTACCTATATCACAAAGCCATGGACTGTAATATCTGCAGAACATTCTCCGTGAAGACCCTCAATGATAGTGAGTGGACTCTTCTACGATGGAGTCAGAAAAGTAAGGCAACTGAACACTCCTGTTCAAGAGATGAATTGGAGACCAACTCTTATAAATCTGGTGGACAAAGAGCGGAAAAAAGAAGGCCTGGTACAGCTGAATCTGCAAAAGGAAAAACTAAGCCTAAGTAATCTTCTTCATGTGTACCTGAGGAACCAGACACAAAAAGGCTCTGAAGAAGGCAACAGACACACATTCTCTAGGAAAGGAGCAGAAAGAGAGGCATTCTCGGCTATCTATGTCTATTGTCATCTCCGCTGAATAATAAATTGAATATAAACCCACCAAGGGTGGTAAGCGTGAATTTTGCATATATAATATAGAATTTAGAATATTGGTGAAATGGATTCTCTGGTGGATTGAAGCAGGAGTGGATTGGAAAGCTCAATGCTGGAGGTAACTCAATGGACAGAATAAACTTGGATATGTATCTACTATATCTTTGGTGTATCTTAACATTACTGCAGACGAGTTAAAGTGTGCAGGGGACAGACATTGAGGTACCTTCATGCCTGGATCATTAATAAGTGGCTACTTCAATTTCATTACAAGACCGGAGGCTATCATTATGCATATTTCTTTTAATGCTAACTCCAAGCAGCCACCACTTAGAAGCAATACATCAAAAAGTGAAACAGATCTTGAATAGAATCTTCCAGATGTACAATAGCCATGCACATAGGATTGTCTGCCTCTTTTAAATGCGGCTCCAGGCAGATAAGTACATTTTCTCTTCACTTTCATGTATGACCTGTATCTTCTAGAATGGGCAACTACATGTGTATGTATGTTTTCTCAACTTAATTTGTATACCTTTCTGAATAGACTTGTGCCCTTTTTAACTTAATTTGCATACCTTTCTGAATAGACTTATGTCTCTTTCACCTCAAAACTCTTAAATTTCGGTTCTCACCTAACTGATTTCCAATTTACGGAAATCCCGCTCCCCCCCCCACTCTCCGCCCTCACCCCGCACCACACATTACGTTTCCACCCAATAACGGGCTACCCGGAAATACAGACAAGTTGGAAACTCATAACAAAAATCAATAATTGAAACAAAAACAGAAAAATTAAAAATCTTTACCTCGTCTGTAGTTGAGGGGCTACTTGGGTAATACAGTAAATCAACAGCTGATCGCTCAAAAGCATATCCGATGTCAGAAAGTCTGGCAGTTGGACACTCCTGTGATCAGCTGCTAACTGGGACCGCAAGTACTCAAAAGCTATTTTTACACCAAAAACCTCACTTTACAGTACAGGAGCATAAAATGTAAAAGAGCTGATGTAACAAAGCATTAATTTACATAAGCTCCTCTAACAAATCCTTCATTTACATAAGATCCTCTGAACCTTACTAATAAGTCAGATTGCCTGACTTCAAAGCCATCTATATAGATTGCTAAGTACCACAACCCGCAAAGGAGTATAAAATCTAACATGCCTGATGTAGAATCAGATGGTCTTGAGGTACCTACCCCTAACATCAAAAATGAAGAAATGAAAAAGATTACTCAACAAGAGATGCACTCCTGCATGCTCAAAACCCTCAGCCAGTTCATGTCAACCAAAAAACCCTTAATTGAGGAAGAAGATGGCACTATTGAAACCCAGAAACGCCAAAACAGGGAATGCAATAAAAAAGGGGCAACAGATTAAAGAGAAAGAACAACATTGAAAGAGCAAGGCCCATGAGCACATTGGGAGGTCTAAGCACCTCAAATAATTTGGGAGATCTACGCACCTCATCATATAAAGGAGGTCTGAGCACCTCAAAAGTATCCGGTGTCCTTAGTGACACAACCTATCAAGGTGTCCAAAGCGGCACACAATATCTAAGTGCTCGTTATGATACACAAGATCTTGAAATTGAACCACAAGGGGACCAAAACATGAACCCGTTGGATAAATATATCCTTGACCTAGACCAGGATGATCTAGACTTTGATAGTCCCCTATCAGAGGAAGAGCTCCCTTCATCCTCTAAAGAAATTATAACCAACCCACTGGGTGAGGCGATGTTCTCTCCACATAATATCAGACACCCGAGGAGATCAGAATGTTGGCCCCAAGATCCAGTGGTTCAAGAAAAGGTATGCCTGATACCCAACCTCGACCCAGAATTAATCAAATTCCTATTCAAACTGGGTAGAGACCCCAGGAAGGGGATGAAAAGGTCACTGAAGGCCTGCCAGGATCACATGCTTGATATTTTAGGCCCGCTGACTAGAATAATTGATATTGCGGAAGACAGCCACATTAATGGTACCCCGTTAGACTTATATCTACTGAGTTTAGAGGATAGAGTCCGAAAACTCTGATCCTGTTAGGGAACGCTAATGCAGGGATAAATGCATGCGACGAAGAGCAGTCCTTACCTAGATCAACCCTAAGCTGAGCGACATGGCTGACAAAGAACCCTCCGCAAACTCCAAAGGACTCTTATTTGGAGAGGACATGATCAAGATCTTAGGCACATATGTCGCAACCTTCACATCACTAGACAAAGCTCAGAACAGCATGCATCGAGTATTCAACCCTAGTGTTTTTGCCAGGGCCGGCAGAAGGGGCCATGTCTACCAAACGCCCTACTACAGACAATGAGGATTAGGTCGACTCAGATTTGTTTTTTACAGACTTGGAAAACAATTACACAAGACCCCTGGGTTTTAGAAACCATTCAAGGCTTCAAAATTGAATTTTTGAAAACACCAACACAATCCTCACCCCCAAGAAACCTAGTTCTGATCACAGAACGACAGAAAATAGTAGAGGAAGTGGTAATGTCCATGATAGAGTATGGAGCAATTATATAAGTACCATGGGATCGTATGAAATTCATAAGCACTCTCTTTCTGTTAGAGAAAAAAGACAAGGGTTTAAGACCAGTCATAATCCTGAGAGAAGTGAACAAATCTCTCATCTACAGACACTTCAAAATGGATGGTATCTACCTCCTGAGAGACATGCTTCTAGAAAAGGACTGGCTAGTGAAGTTGGACTTAAAAGGTGCCTACTTCACAATCACCATGGCCTCAAAATTCCAACCATACCTCCAATTCACATGGAACTGATGTCTATTCCAATATCAAGTTCTCCCTTTTGGGCTATATTCTCCTCCCTGGTGTTTCACCAAGGTAATTAGAGCTATAGCATCCTTCTTGAGAGAAAGAGGGATGCGACTGATAGTCTATCTCAACGATGTTCTCATTATGTCCCAGCACCACTCTCAGATTCTTCAAGACCTGAATACAGCACTAAATATCTTAGAGAGCCTTGGCTTCATAATAAACAAAGAAAAATCTATCATGACCCCCTCAAAATCTCTGGAACTATTGAGAATCACTGTAGACACTTTTGCTACTACCCAAGAAGAAAACCATGAAAATACGCAAAGAAATACGACTTGTAATAAAACGAGACCTCTTGTCCCTGACAGAACTAGCCAGACTCCTGGGCCTCCTATCTTCCTCTATCCAAGCTATCTTTCCAGGACCTTTACATTATCTAGCCCTTCAAAGAGTGAAGGCAAAAGCCCTCTGTGCTGGACTATGGTACGGAGACAAAGTAACCCTAGACCACGAAGCTAAATCAGAACTGTACTGGTGGTTAGAGAATCTAGATGCCTGGAACGGAATGACCCAAAAACAACTGTGAAAAAAAGACTCGAATCCTTAAGTCTTTCTTTTGCTTTTGCCTGAAAACCAATACATTACTTGCATAGCTTAGCTTAGTCATAGAAATTAAGCCGGCCGGCAACACTTTATACTAAAAACAGCAACAGACTTTAAAGTGCAGTACATCCTAAAATTAGAATTCTAACTGGAAATGTGGCATAAAAATTTGTAAAATTATACAAAATTATTTAAATATATAGATATAAAATATGTATTTATATAAATATTAAATACTGTAAAAACCAGATTAGAGCCAACATTAGCAATGAAAGTGATATAACCATAATCAATTGGTTTGCTATCTGCATGAATGCACCATTGAATGTTCAACCTTAAAACCTGATTTAATCATTATTACATCAGCATTCAATATAATCCATAATGCCATAGTGAGATGTTCCTATTACTTAAATTGATGTATTTGTTATACACGTAGGCTGCATTTATTTAGGCTGCTTAAGATCACCAATGCTAGCTATTGAGACAGTAATGTATAATAGGGGGCAAACGCAAGTACAAAGTGTTATGTGCTATACAGTACTCTTAACCTAAATGTGCAAATTATTGGCAATATTTAAACATTAAACACATATAAAAAATATTTTTGTAATTTTATGGGGTTGCATTTTTATATAAAAAACATATTAAGATATAGTATAATTTGTGATATTGTGTGAGGCTGCAAGCAATTCATTTTGGCCAGTATGATACGTTTTACTACCTCCAAACCTTTGGATTGAAATTGGTATAGCAATTTAGTGTATGTGTGTAATGTCATAACATCCTAGTGTAAGGGAGAAAGGTAAACTTATAAACTAATCATAGGAAGTTATGGAGGTCCTCCGTGGTGTTAAGACCATTGGGGGCTTTGCTATCGAACTCCAAAATCATTTGTGTTTCCAACTGTCTTAACATGCGTTCCCTATTGCCACCACGCCTTTGGATAGGAATGGCATCAACTACAAAATATTTTAGACAGTCTAAGTTGTTGTTGTGTGCTGTTTTGAAATGGCGTGCCACAGGGTAATTGGCATCATTGTTGACTATGGCTCGCAGGTGCTGCAAGATACGAACATGCACCTGTAACTTAGTACTGCCTATGTACTTTAATCCGCATGTACAAGTTAGGACATATACAGCAAATTCAGTGCGGCAGGTGTAGTGGCCCTTTATTTTTCTTTCACTAGGACTAAACAGTATGGTGTAGTGAGTCGTGTTTTTGCCAAATTTACAGGCACGACACGAAGAACATTTAAAAAAGCCTTGTTTTGGTGTGAGCCACGTTGTGTTGGCGATTATATCCAGACTATTTATTTTTTATTATTTATTTCTTTATTATCAAATTGCCCAAACTGACATACATCATAGTGCGCCTACAACCCTGAGGCCGGCTACTATACCACATCACATCACAGCAGCCCGACATCTTATCCCACATCCCGGAGGCCGGGCATCGCTGCACCCCAAGGTAGTCCCGTAGTGAGATCTTCCCAGTATGATAGTAGTATGTCACAGCTCGTATACACTCCCCCACTGGGGAACAACAGTTTTTTGCTACTAATCTAATCAAACTCCCCCAACACTCTCCCCTCCTCCCCCACCCCCCCAACATCTAGGCGTCCGAACAGACCTCCTCCTATAGTACAAATCTCCGTTTCTACCCGCTTGCGCGGTCTGCCCGTACTCCACCCTCTGCTACCTGCCAGTCCCATGACACACCCACATCTGCCTCTCCAATCTCCCCACCCCTCTCATTCCCCTGCCCCCAGCTTATAAGGGTATTTTCTGGCCCTCTGCACCCAAGTCAGCGCTCCAGTTGACAAGCGGTCCCCCCCCCCAGGCAGCCTACTGCACTATCGTTTCCTGGTCCCCCACGGCTCCCGACTCCGTACCCCTCTCCGGTGTACCCTCCTTCCCCCTGAGGCGTTCAGTATATAGTCCCCAGAAAGTTTTCGGTCGACTGCGCGGCGGGAGCAGCTTGCTGAATACCTCAGTTTGCGTGCAGCAATATAATACGTCCCGGGCCCATTGTTCTAGTGTAGGCACTGGCCCCCTCATCCAACACATTGCCACCCTTCTCTTAGCCATTAGCAGACCCATGTCGACCATTTTGCGAACGGCTCTGGGCAGCTTCTTAGAATAGCCCAGCAGAGCTACTGCCGGGTCCGGTTCCAACTCCAGTTCCATCAGACCCCCCAATTTGCGGAAAATTGCTAACCAGAATCTATAGACCTCCGGGCATTCCCAGGCCAGATGGATGAAGTCTGCCGTGGCGTGTCCGCATCGCTCGCACGCGGCATCCTCTCGCAGTCCGTAACGGTGCAATCTGGCCGGCGTATAATATACTCTATTTATGTACTTAAAATGAAGTAACCTGTGTCTCCCATGGAGTGATATCCTACGTGTGCCATTGCAGCAATACTTCCACATGGCATCGTCTATCGCCATCCCCAGGTCCTGTTGCCAGACCAGCCTAGCCTTGGGGTACCAATGTATACGTTGCTCCATAGTTATCTTGTAAAGTCGAGATATTAGCCTGCAAAGGCATTTGTGCTTGATGATGTACGTTAATTCCGGAACTTCCGGGGGCTCCGCCATGTCATCCCCCAGTTGCTGCCGCAACGCCCCCCTCACTCTATGGAAGTGGAAACGCTGCAGCTGCGACGGGGCTTCCACCCCTGCAGCTACCTCATCCCACGTTATTACTGCCGTCCACAAACAGGTCTCCCATCACATGCAGGCTGAGCTCCTGCAGGGCCCGCACCACACCTTTATCCCTACAGGGAGATAGACATCGCGCCCATTCCACTGGCATTGCCGGGGAATATAGTAATGCCCCAACCTTATCCCTTAGTATACTATCCCAAGCGTGCCTCGTGGAGTTCAGGGAGTCCAGATAACCTGTGCGGCGGTCGGGTGTCTCAAATAGAATCGCTGGCAACGGGAGGGGGTCCGCAAACAGCCTCTCCAGTATGAGATACGGCACCGATTCCTCCCCGTGAATCCAGCTGTGTGCCTGTGCACCCTGAGCCACCCGATAGTACAGTTCCATATCTGGCGCACCGAGTCCTTCCATGTGGTACGGCAACGTAAGCACCTGCCAGCTGACTCGAGCCTGCCCGCCTGCCCATGCCAACTTCAATAGAGACCTACGTAGCCTATCAAAAAATACTCGGGGTAACACCATAGGGATATTAGTGAACAGGAAAAGAAAGCGAGGCAGCACTACCATTTTCATAATTGATATCCTGCCAACTAAGGAGAGTGGCAGGCCGATCCAAATCTCCACGTCGTCCTCAAGTTTATCTATAGCCCTACCATAATTTTCCCTCATTAATATTTCAGGGTCCGTGTGGAGCCGTATCCCCAAATACCTGACCGCTTCATCCGACCATTGTAACGGGTACTCCATCTCAAAAGGGGTCGTGGAGGGGGTGAGCGGGAAGGCTATGGATTTATTCCAATTCACCTGCAGGCCCGAGAGGGCACCAAAGTACACCACTTCTCGCAGCACCGAAGCCAGATTACTCTCTGGTTCGCGCACGTACAACAGGGTGTCATCGGCATACGTGGACACTACTATTTTATAGGTGGGGAAGTTCACCCCCCTCAGGCCGTGGTATTCTCGCAAAGCGCAGGCTAACGGTTCAGCCACCAGAGCGTAGAGTAGCGGCGACAGCGGGTAGCCCTGACGCGTTCCCCTGGAGATATGAATAGCCTCCGTAACTCGTCCCCCCAGTCGTACCCGTGCACTTGGCGCCGTGTACAGGACCCCCATCATGCTCATGAATACCGGGCCCAGGCCCATTTTGGTCAACACCTGACTCATGAAAGGCCATTCAACTGAATCGAACGCCTTCTCCATGTCTAGGAACACCGCAAGTGCTCTAGTGTCCCTGCGGACATGCTGCATGGTGCCGAAAACCGTTCACAGATTGTAGGTTAGATTCCTGCCCGGCATGAAGCCCGCCTGCTCCGGAGCCACAAGCTCCGGCGTCAGCAGCGCAAGGCGCGTAGCCAATATTTTCGCGTAGATCTTAGCGTCCACATTTAGCAACGATAGTTTCCCAGGCTTGGGAATAGCGACCAACAACGCCTCACTCATGGATTTTGGCATGCGGCCTGTGTTGCACACGTCGAAAGATGTGGGAGGAGAATATCCGCAAAGTTTTTATAGAAGGCAGCTGTCAGGCCATCCGCCCCAGGCGCACTGGTCGCACGCATGCCCGCCAGAGCTTCAAGAATTTCATCCCTCTTTATGGGGAGAGCCAAAAATTCCCTACGGGCATTAGAAAGAAAGGGCATCTTAATGTGGTCCAAATAGTCCCGTATCTCTTCATCCATCCCCGTCTGCCGAGAAGCATATAGTGTCGCATGGTACGACCTAAAGCAGGCTGCAATCTCCTCCTCCCCAGTCAGCATCTCCCCAGCTTCAGATCGGACTTCGGTAACGTTGGCTCTACTCCTTCTTGCCTTAAGTAAATTCGCCAAGACCGAGCCCGGCCTCTCCCCCTCTCCATAAACCCTCGCAGTAGCATACTTCTCTAAGTGTTTAACCTCCGCATCCGCGGCCTCGTGGTACTCCTCCAATAGGATCTTCAAATCTTCCGTTGCCCCGCTTTCTTCACCCCTCAGCTGTCTAGCCTCTACCTCACCCAGTCAACACTCCAGAGTCGCCAATCTCCTACGGATATCGCGCAATATCGAATGTTTAGCCATAGCCACCCCTCTAATATAGACTTTGAACGTTTCCCAGACCGTTTGGAAGATGTCCACTGAACCCACGTTAGTGTCGAAAAAGGTGGTTATAGCGTCCGCCAATTCCTCCTTAAATAGGGGGTCTAGGAGGGAGTAGGGGGGGAACCGCCACGTGAACGGAGGAATAGTTTTCCTAGGTGTGTCAATAGTCAGTAAAATAGGGGAATGGTCGGACAGAGTCCGCGGCAGCACCTGACACAGGCCAACCCGTGGGATGAGTGTCGACGACGCAAGCCAGTAATCTATACGTGTGTGCAGATTATGGTAGGCTGAGTAGTGCGTGAAGCCCCCCACCGCAGGGTTAAGCGTCTTCCATACATCTGAGAGCGCCATGCGGAGCATTGTCCTACGCAATATCGTGGCAGCGGGCGCCCTAGCCGGCCCCCCTGATCTGTCCAAGCGCGGGTCCATAACCACATTAAAATCGCCTCCCCACAGAGTCTGTAAGTCTCCGCAGCCCCTCACCGTGTCAGCCAGTTTACTGTAAAAGTCAGGACAATCAAAATTAGGGCCGTAAACATTCACTAACAGCATGTCTAGTCCTCTGCCCTGGCAGCGTGAGATCACGTACCTACCCCCTACATCTACTACAATCAGCTGCGCTGCAAGGTCGGACTTTGGATTCACCCAGGTGAGGACCCCTCTAGCGTGTGTTGTAAATCCAGCCGCATGTACATTTCCTCTCAGCCCCCCGGCTCGTAACATGGAACTATAGTTTTGAAGGTGCGTCTCCTGCAGGAAGGCTACATCTATGTCATGTCTGCTTAGATATTGCAGGACTTTGCGCATTTTACGGTGATCGTTCAATCCTCTGACGTTCCAAGTCACTACTCGTATGGGGCTGGGCGACCCTAGTGGGACAGTAGGTCTAACCATGGTCGTCCTGGTCACGAGTTAGTGGCCCCGGCTTCATAGTGTGTACCGAGTCTCCAGGCATCCGCCCTCCACCTCTCCAGTCTGTCGGACTAACCTCTGAACAAACAACCAAACCCCCTTGCCCTCCCCCCTCCCACAGCTGACCTCCCCCAACTCAGCCACACTGGGTCTCCTTAAGAGATTACCCCCACCTCCCTCTCCCCACCCACTAAACAAAAAGCCCCATAAACAAAAACTGTGTGTGTCTTGCACTCGGAGGCGGAGGTAGCTCCGTACAAAGATTTTCAGACAAAATCCACTCCATTCCGAGCCCTCCCCTCCGCACACAGAGCAAGAGTACTTTCCCCCACCGTGAGAGGAGATGTTAGCCAGTGTACACTTCCCTGCACCCTTGGGTTCCAAGACGCCGAGTGCCGGCGGTCCTCGCAATCCCTACGCCAGTGTCACAATTTACCAGTTCAAAGCCCTGTCTACAAGTTGGTCACCGCCGAATCAGCACTGCTCCCCCGGGGCATCTCCCAGCCCTGTACTGCGCATTTCGAGCAGGTGGCCCCTACCCTCCCCCAAAAGTTCCAAGCCATGTTGCGGCCCCCTAGTGTCTCCCTTACCGGCACACCCAGTGTTTCACCTCCACAGCAGCCCGTATACCCAATGCATACATATTACCTGCTTATTTTAGTCTTGCTGCTCCAAGGAGCCCTCGGCCTCCTCATCTCCTGAGATCCGCGCAGGGCTATTCCTCTTCTCTCTGCTCCAGTCCTTCAGTGCCCTCTGTAAGGCCTTGGGATCGAGGAAGATGTGAGTCTTCCCTTGCCTGTTAACACGCAGTTTCGCAGGGTAGAGCATCGCGTAGTCCAGGCCCTGCTCACGCAATTGTTTTTTAATCGGTATGAACTGCCGTCTGGCCTCCTGGACCCTTGCAGTGAAGTCCGGATACAGCGAGATGGAGGACCCCTCGTACTGGAGCGACCGCTTTTCCCTCGCCACCCGGAGCGCGGCGTCCCTATCCCTGTAATTCAACAACTTAGCGATGATCGGCCGCCGCCGCGCCCCCGGCGCTGGTCTGGGTCCCAGGGATCTGTGCGCTCTCTCCACCACGAACATAGTCGAGAAGATTTCCGGGCCTAGCAGGTCTATCAGCATTTTTTCCACAAATAACTCCATTTTTCTCGTAGGCGTCGTCTCCGGTAGGCCCGTAATGCGCAGATTACAGCGTCGCGCACGGGCCTCCAGGTCTTCGGTTTTATCCTGCAGTACCTGCATGACACGCCCTAGTTTTTGGTGTTCAGTGTCGATCGAGGTCTGCACGTCCTCCACCCCTGCCAGTCTCTCCTCAGTTTGGTCCAGGCGCTCCGCGTGTTTGTCGAGTCGCTCCCCCATGCGGTCCATGCGATAGGAGAGGGCATCAATCTTCGCCCCCAGTGATGTGATGCCCGACTGGAGACCCTTCTCCATCGAGAGCAATAGACTGCGGATGTCCTGGGCGTCTTCAGGGGAGGCAGTCGCGCCACCCGCCGCCCTTCCCCCTCTGCCGGGGCCTTAGGGCGCTTTTGCTCAAAAGAGAGTTTTGCCTGCGTTTTATCCGACTTGCCCATCTTCTCGCCTCCCTTTCCGTGGGCGCCACCCGTCTACCACACTGCTTCGCCCCGGTGCTCGCGGGCTTAACGATAGCGCTCTGAGTATAGTCTCCAGGAGCGCCACCGCTCAAATCGCGGGCCTCCACCCGCGTTTCTCAGGCACCAGTGTGTCCAGCAGCAGGGCGCTTCTCGCGCCACCTCGCCCAGCACCACTCCAACTGCGTAAGGGCCAAGGCAGCCGCCGAGCACAAGTCATCCGCCGCAGGGGCACCCTCACCAGTTCTGGCCGGCCAAAAAGAGCCACAGCAGTAGGCGATCCTCACCACCGTCCCTAGCAGGCACTGCAGTCTCTCTTGTAGCTCCCTCGCCAAGCTGCTCCTGTGGACCCTTGTCTCTGCAGCCAGAAGAGGACTCTTGCGCTCCGCGCAGTATCGTCAACAACCTGCGCCCATGCCAGTACCTAGCTTCCTCTCTGCCAGCAAAAAGGACCCACGGTCGTGCACCACGCCTCCGTTCAGCAGCGGGCCCCACACGATTCCCAGGAGCTGCTCCCCCTCCAGCGGATCACCCGGTGCCGACCGCCGTGCGATCCAGCACCCGCCGGGTCTTCAATAGCGTGGAACAGCAGGGAGTCCCCAAGTACGCGGCCGTCGGCGCCGCGACCTCCGCTCCGGACCAGCACTCTTCCTCAGCCGTCTGCCGTCACGTTTCTCACCCCCAAGGCAGCCTCCACAATCGATCCCGGAGGCTCACCACCGCTGTCTCCCTCCGCTCTCCGGCCTCGGCCGCCGCATTCAGGCCGCCGGATCAAGCCGCCGCCCAGTCCTCAGCTGTCTCCGCTGCACGAAGGGGCTCCGCCGCCCCTCCCGCAGAGTTCCCGAGTCTTCGTGGCCCCCCGCCGCAGCCGCGACCTCAATATGTGAGCAGTGTTACCGTCGCTCCGGCACCTCCAACTAGCGGCGCCGCACGCAGGGCGACGTCGCCGGACCCGCTCCGCACTCGGGCACAGGGATCAGGGGCCTCCTCCGCTCCGTGAGCCGGCGCCGATCGTCAGGCGTCCAGCACTCCTCGCTCCCTCACAAATTCGCCCCGTTGCGTCTCCGCTCTGTTCTCCAGCCGTGGCAGGTCAACTACTTTCCATTAACGCAGTGTGGGGCAGGATAAATAAAGGATGAGAGCCTCTGTGTGCCGGAGCCCAAGGCTCAAGCCGCCATGCTCGTTGCGAGCCAAGCTCCGCCCCCCATCTCCAGACTATTGTTAACTAATTCTGTGTTCATTGATATGGCCCTTCTGAAAGTAAGTGTTGGCTTAGAAGGTAAGCTTGGGCCAGCACACCATCCGTAAGCAAGATAGGCCAATTTTTGGTAACTATTGCCCTCACTTGTCTTTGCTGTCTACTGTATGTTGTGATTAGTCTCGGTATGTTCATGTCATTTGGGTTGGTTGTCGTTTCTGAATCGACTATCTGAGCCGCTTCCTTTGTTTTCTGTGTCAGTAGTGATTCCCTTGTTCTAAGCTTCACTTTGTTGCTTGTTCGAGTGAGTATTCACTACTCAGCTCCAACGCGCGTACACAGAGCGAGGTTGGTAAGCTAAAAGTTAAGCTGGAGGCCCTGGAAACATATATCAGAGATAGTATAAGTAATCTGACATCGAGATTTGGCCAAGTGGAAGCAAGCTTGACTAAATGTCTGGACAAACTTTAGCTTCTCGGACAGGGGTGTGTTCCCACGCATGGGAGTTCATTGGGTAAGGCAGTAAATAGATCGAGACCTGACATAAATATCTCTAACCCAGGCACCGCTAATGATATAGGACCTGGCATATCCAACACACTGCCTCAGCCCCCTACTGTAAACACACAGACTTTCCTGCTAGCTATACCATCAGGTATCATCTCGCCTACACGTACTACCTTTGCTAATAATCCCAATACCCCATATGAAAGGAAGAAGGAACAGCATATGACATATCTTGATCTACCTCCAGCCGCCACGCCTTATATTGTGGTGTTGGCAAATGTCCCTAAATTAGATCGTGGATCAAAAGAATCATTGGAAACACTAAAAAATAGGTCACTCCACTGGCTTGGCATTAGGACGGGCCTTGCGGGGGAGCTTTTCCATGAATTCAAAATGGCAAGGAGAATAGGATGGGTTGGCAGAGGACGGAAAACATTCACAGGGGATTGTGTAGTTTTGACATTTAGGACCCCTGGGTTAGTAAATCTGATTATGAGTAGAACAGGTAACCATACTACACTTGTACAAGGTATTAATGTACTTCCACTAGGCTATTTCTACCAACCCCTATATAGTAGTCGTGTAAGGCCAGATTGGGAACCTCATATGGCAACTCTTAGCAATTATTTTAACATCCAAACATATAACCGCTTCGATGCACTTAATAATCTCGAAGCGATAGACTGACTGAGACAAGAGGAGCCCACCCAGGTAATAACATCTAGAACCATAGAAAATAGAGCCATTTTGGGTTTGTCAATAACTGTCCTTATTACCGAAATAAGTGATATACAAGGAAAAGACACAATGGGATATATATACAGGCAAGCGTGGGTATAGCAGCAGAGATTCCGGCTGCGATAATTCGATCTACCCCTTTACAAACTGGGTCTATCAATCTGCAGGGGGAGGATGGGCAAGGAAGGAGCAGGGTTATAGACAGGCGAGATAAATGTCAGTTCCTATTATGGAACGTGGCTGGCTTAAAAAGTAAGACTTCCATTAACATATGGATGGACTTTGTGTGCAAATTTGAGATAATAAGCCTTCAAGAAACCTGGGTAGTGGAACCAATCCATATAAATGGGTTTAAAACGTTTCATACCCCGGCAATAAGATCCTATCATGGTAGAGCTAAAGGGGGGCTATGCACTTACATCTCTAACCACCTAAACCTGAGAAAAGCTGAATTAACTATAACTAACAGGTACTATCAACTAATAACTTTACAAGCTGGTTTAGGCCCACGAGTGGTTATATTAAATTTTTATAATAATATTCCAACTGATTTGATTGAGATCACACTGTGCAAATTAATTGGCGAGCTGAACAAGTTACTTTTCCATTCGAGTAATGAAGCTATTGTCATATGGGGTGGTGACTTTAACTCCCCGATCTGCCAAAGGGATGTTAAGGGGGCATGCGGAATAACTCACGGAAAAGATATCAATTTGCCTCATTTTCCACATACACCTCTAGGAGAGCTCCTAAATGAGATCATGTTTTTATACAATATGGGCTTTGCAAACAATCTATGCTCACCGGTGGTCCTTTTCTCCTCAACGTTTAACGGACGAGGTTCATCTTCTACTATTGACTTTATATTGTTAATATGTAGGCACTCCACATGTGTTAATGCATTTACTACTCATGATATGGTTTTAAGTGATCATTATCCGCAAAGCATTGATATTGTTGTGTGGAAACAAGATTCCCATATGAAAGTCAATTCCAATCAGTTGTTGAAAAACATCATATTAACTAGACAAAATGGGTATGTACTAAAGTGTGAGAAACTGAACCCAGAGGCTTTTGTTACAAATATTGTTTTGAAATGTAAAAATATGTTTTATTCTTGTCTGAATGAGAAGTCCACAGATCAGGAAATCATTAAGAGCTTCCTAAATATTGCCGCTCACATTAAAGACACATTGCGTGTAAAAACAAGAGGGAAGAACACACGCAATGAAGGATGGTTCGATTCCCATTGCACAAAAGCTTACACTAAACTTAAACATGCTCTAAATACGGGGCTAAGGAATCAGGATTACATAAGGGAAACCAGAAGGAACTATAGGAGGGTCTTAAATGCTAGGAAAAAACCTCTGAAAGAGGAAGCATGGAACGTTTTGCATGAGGCTTCAATCGACCCAGACCCTACAGCTTTCTGGAAAGCAGTAAATGCCCCTTTTTTTGGTGGAGAGTAACAAAGCAAGTATAGAAATTGCTATAACAGAACTGGAGTGAATCTCACACTATTCCAATTTGTATAATAATGTAACCAGAGATGAACACGAGATCCCGGTAAACGGGGACGAACCTGAGTTCTCCCCTCCATTTCTAAAGTTACCTTTGGTCTTTACCCTGAATGAGGTTAATAATGCCATAAATGCAAGTATGAGCGTAAAGGCGCCGGGCCGGATGGCATTCCGGTAGACTTATTCAAATCCAATCTGGCCCTGTGGGGACCGATTTTAACGCACATTTTTAATGCATGTTGCTCAGAGGGATTTTTAATGACCTGGTACGATTCTATAATAGTTCCTATTTTTAAAAAGGGCGATAGATTGAGACCAGCCTGCTATCGCCCAATCTCATTATTGGATTCCACAGTGAAGATTTTGGGCCGGGTGATTCTAGAGAGATTGCAGGCTTGGGCGGACGAACATAGAATTATAAGTGACCTACAATACGGTTTTCGTCAGGGCTTAGGGACTATCGATCAGGGACTAAACCTATATATTTTAATTGATAAATACACAAAAGCAAAGGGAGATAGGTTGTTTTTAACTTTTGTTGACTTAACGGCTGCATTTGATTGCGTTGTCCATGAAAAGCTGTGGTCAATTTTAGGGGAGCAGGGGGCAGACCCCATTTTAATTTCTTTTTTAAGGCAACTTTATATGGGTGCAAGGGCAAGGGTGCGCTTTGGGCGGGACGGGGAATGTACAAAAAGTTTTAGAGTTAGGAAGGGTGTTAGGCAAGGCTGCGTCCTTGCTCCCTTCTTATTCACTATGTATATAAATAACTTCGAGACTACCCTGGTAGAGGAGTGCAGGGATTTACCATCAGCATCAACTCGTCCCATCCCTGCGCTCCTCTACGCAGATAATGCGGTCCTTATGCCACTTGGCCTTCAAAGGGTAGTTACCTCTTTTACTAATTTTATGTCTAAATTGGGCCTTACTATTAATTACTCAAAAACTTTTGTTATGAACTGTGGCAATGGATCAAATAAAAAGAGTAACACCATTTATATTAACAACAAGGCAATAGAACGCACTAAAACATTCTCCTACCTAGGGTTTTTATTAGATCAAACTGGAAGTTGGACTAGTGCAGTCAAATCTAGAAGGCTCCTGTTTAGTAAGTCATTGGCGGCATTGGTCAACTTCAGTAGAAAGTTGGGAAAACGCCCTCCGGGAGAATTATTGCACATATATAAGGCAAAATGTATTGTGAATCTGGGGTTTTTCCTACGCTACTATTTTGCAAACGATGGAAAATATGTTTCTTAAACACCTTTTGTCTGTACCAGACAACACGTCTAATTCCATCTGTCATGCCAAACTTGGCTTATCCTATCTGGAGGACGTGATTAAGATCCAGCACGTCCTCCTTTGGCACAGGCTTTGGACCACAGACGAGTTGACTTTTAATCGCTACATTTTAAAAGATGCAATGGGGCTTGATGGAGTAAAAAGTGTGAGATCTTTAGAATATGTTAAATCATTTTTAGGTCATTCTTGAGTGCCGCCTTGAATTCCTTTTGTACTTGTGTGTTCTTTTTACAGATTGAATTTGAAATGATCACCTTGTTCCAGGCCAAGTACCATAGTCGGCACATTAGGCTTTATTCTACACATAATAGTATTTGTGTTTGGGCAGTATTACACTGTCACATGTGAGTAGGGTAGGGATCTGTGCACCCGTCCTGAAGAAGAAGCTTTATGTTTCGAAACATGTCGACGCACACAGGAAGTTATGTACATTAATTACACGAAACCTCCACCACACCTTTTTTAACAATACCAGCATGGAGGTATATTAAAATTCCTTTTAGCCCTCACATGCCAGGTATTTTTTAACACTCACTTACCATTCACTTCTGACCCTACCTCTCACCACCCTCACACACCACACATAGCGATTACATCAGTGCTCCTGCGTATTCGCTGGTTAGTAGCACGCCGCGTTCCGTTAGAGGGACGCAAAGACCCCTATGATGAAGCATGACACCAAGGGCCCTTTTGGTGTGTGAGGGGTATTTAAAGAACACTATGTGCTTCCCACCATTGTAGGAAACACATCTCATCTCAGGCCTTCACCTATCTTACATGGGTGGATTCTCTATGTTTATTAACTGTAGCTGGAGAGATTGAATCCGCCCCTTGTGTCCGTGTGAACACGTTCCCTCTCCACTCCCTCTTTTGATATATATTGTATTCAGACTACACAGCTGTGGGAGTTAGCTAGAAATTCTGGTCATATTAACTCTAGTAACTAGCCTACCGACCACGTGTAGGCACTGTACCTCTTAGGTCGCAGCTTGTTACTCCCCCCCCCCCCCTTTTCTTGAATAAAACACACACACCAACTCATAGAACACACTCACTCACTCTACATTTACACTTTATCGGCATAGAAAGCACTGGCCTCAGGTTTGGGGAAGATGAAATCGACAGGATCCTGGCAGCGTTCAATCCATTTGAAGGACTAAACAACACTGGCCCGGGACCAAGTAGTGCGGATTGGGATGAACTAACGAATCTAAGAAGAACACAGATCAAAAACAGCACTACATGGCCTGTTTATGACACCTGAGGGCTAATGCGGCACCACAGGGCCTGATTGTCCGCAATGAACCTTTCATTTTTCAACATGATAAAGTATTTAAAAAGGATTGGTCACTCATCTTGTGGCACTGCACCAGAGATTGGTTAGCCTTGATCATAAAAACAGCCACGAGAATAGCACAAGAACTGAAAATTGACATCCAGAAATTAGAGGTGCAACTGAAGACATACCAATCCCACGCCGTCCTAAAAAAACGTCTGGAGGAACTTAATCAGCAAATAACAGAATTTGAGGTCACATTCAAGCAAAGCAAATTCACCAAACTAAAAAAGGACAAGGAACGTTTCACCCATGAGAGGGCCTACCCTTACACGAGGGATGACTACGTATCAAAAGACTACAACAGCGACCAGGATAGCGACGCTTCAGACAACAGTTCTAATGGATCAAACTCCAGCAGGAGGAATTCCTTCAAGAACCAGAGAGGAGGCCAACAGTACCAAAGACCATACAATCAGAGTCAGAGAGGATGGGGAGGCTACCAAGCCCCCTTGCTTTTCAACAGTACCAATACGGTCCTACACCGATGGGGCCTCCTTTTCAACAATGGGCACCAGATTATGATTACAGCTTCTACGGGCCGCCGCCTTTTTTAGGATCACGCCCGGGACCCCGACGGGGCAGGAACGGAAGAGGCAACAACGTACACTAGAGAATGGGAGAAACAGAAGACACGCGTGTCTCGACGTGGAGCATGACGGGCTCACTCAGCAACCAAGCGTCCACCAGCAAGAGGGGCAGCTAGTGGTGAATATAACAGCACGTGAATTAACGGAGACCCAGAAGAGAATCCTGGAAAAAGGCCTGGGATTTGTACCCACCAACAGAGTGGACACGTTTAAGGTCCACATTGAGATGCAAGAATTCATGAGGAAATTGAAGCTACAAGCTTTTTTCAAAGATAAGGAGACCCCCACCTCTGCATCCGCAGACACAGGCCTCAGACTGAAATCAACATTTACCCCACCGGATTCTACCCTAACGGTCAAATTCTTGGCCTTTGAAAAAGCAGTGATGACGGACCTGGGAAAGCTGACTACAGGGAACCACACCACCTTTCACAATACCACAAAAATTGAAAAAAAGCCATACAACAACTATCAAACAACAAAGACATCACTATAAAACCCGCCGACAAGGGAGGGGCAATAGCGATACAGACGACATCAGCCTACGACAAGGAATGTAGGAGACTTTTGGGAGACTGGAGGAACTACACCATCCTACATGATGACCCCACAGAATCCTTACGGGTCAGGATCATGGGAATGGTGGAAGAAGCTCTAGCACACGATTGGGTATCATAGTAGGAAGCCGATTTTCTGATCCAGAAATCACCCAGCACACCGTATTTCTACACCATTCCCAAGATACACAAGGACCTGGAATACCCACCGGGCAGACCTATAGTCTCGGGCATAGGCTCTATTTTGGAGCCTCTGTCCAAATTCGCAGATGCCTTCTTGCGCCCCCTGGTTCAGATGACTGACGCCTACTAAAGGGATACGAAAACGGTACTACAACTACTACGCAATGTGACCTTCGACCCTGAGAGACAGATACTCCTGGGCCTTGATGTGGAGAGCCTGTACACCAGCTTGCCCCATGATGAGACACTCAACATCATTGAGGAGGTCCTTTTCTCCAATCCATGGGAGTACCAAACACCAAAGAGCCTAGTAATGGAATGCATTTCCCTGGCACTTACGAAGAACTTTTTTCTCTATGAGACCTCTCTCTACTTACAGCAGCATGGGACCAGCATGGGGAGCACTTTTGCTCCCAGCCTAGCTGGTCTCTATATCCATCATCTGGAGAACAGCAAAATTCTCCATCAGGATAACCCTTTCAGGCATAACATTAAGACCTGGAAGCGGTACATTGATGACGTGCTGGTCATCTGGGAGGGTGACATCCAATCGGTTGGGCACTTAATGGAATTGCTCAACTTACAAAATCCCTACCTTAAATTCACTAGCACTGCATCCCATGACCAACTGGTTTTCTTAGATCCCAATATTTACCCTGAGGATGGTTAATTGAGGACAACCACACACTTCAAACCAACGTCAAAGAATTGTCTGTTACTGTACGACAGCTTCCATCTGCTCCACCTACGCGAAAATCTCTCTTATGGGCAGTTTCTTCGCCTCAGGAGAAACTGCACCAGTCTCACTGACTACAAAAGACAAGCCTCAGACCTGAAAACAAAACTCTCCTATCGAAATTACCCGGCACCCATCATAGACAGGGCAATGAAAAGGGCGCGCAATAATATCAGGGAAGCCCTTTTAGAAGACAAAGTTCACAAAGATCTAGACGCCAGACCCATTTGTGTGACAACTTATAACACCCATTCAAACATGATTTCAAAGATTGTGAACTGAACAAACATTGGAGAACCCTTGTCTGTGGTGACCTACACTTTGAGAAACCTTTGTTCGCACACAAAAGAGGCAGGAACCTCAAGGACATGTTGGTCCACACACGACCGCGCACAGGCTCAGCCACACATACGAACAATCCCACACTACAACCGGTCCAGGGCCACCACCCCTGTCCCAATTGTAGTACATACCACTTGACAAAAAAGAGTAGATGGGTGAAATTCAGAAATGGCAGTGAATGGCAGCAAAGAAAGTTCACCAATTGTAACAGCCGCAACATCGTGTACATGATTACTTGCCCCTGCGGCATGACGTCTCGACCAGCCAAAATCCGGATCGGGGAACACAAAAGTAATGTTCGATGTAAAAAGAGCACCACTAAATTGGCTTCTCACTACCTGTCTGAAACCCACACAGTAAATGACCTGCAGTGGACGATCATAGAACAGTTACCATCAGAGACTGGCTTATTGGAGAATGAACAACGTTGGGTGTTTCGCCTGGGCACAGATATCACTGGACTAAATGATAGTATCCCTTGGAATCAGCTCACCTAACTTTGTAATAATCAGACACGCTATGGGCGACAAAGCGTGATCGAGGTATCAGTATAAAACCCACTCCATGGGTTTATGTTCCACCTCGTAACCCTCGGCCACAAGAATCTATCCAGACTGAGTGGTCGGTGTGATGATTATCATTATATGATCCCCCTGTTAATCATTACTACTGTAAGTGAATGAACAGATTCGGCATCCACCTATGAACGCCGTTAGCATGACCTCTAGTTCACAACACTACAGTGGGTAAATGAACACTGGCAACATGACCTCTAGTTATAATCAGACACGCTATGGGCGACAAAGTGTGACCGAGGTATCAGTATAACACTCACTCCTCGAGTTTGTGTTCCCCTCGGCCACGAGTATCTAGCCAGACTGAGTGGTCGGTGTGATGATCATTATATGATCCCCCTGTTAATCATTACTACTGTGAGTTGCATGACCTCTAGTCCACATGTTTAGGGGACTCCCTGGGTGTTGCTTTTTTCTATTTAGACCTGAACACTGCGCAACCGCAGTAATCTTCCAGCGGTTAGCGGTCTAGTTTTTTCGCCGCATACCAACACTGCTATATGCATGTGCATTCAAGCAGCTGCACGCGCTAAGCGCACCCGCTGTGTACATTATGATGCAACCTCTCCCCAGGCGGGTCCCGGTTCCGGTTTTTCGGCACACCAGAACCGAGGCTCAATGACGGCCCTGGCAGTTTTGCACGTAACATTCCAGGATTGGGGGGAACTATGAGGCAATTAAAGAGAGTATATATACTGCACCTTCCCGACTCCTCATTTACCATGGAGCCGCGGAAGGGACATTTGTAGCAGGTAGAACCACTACGCTTGTAAGTACAGCATAGCCGCTTTGTCAGCAGGATAACGGTGACCAGAATCTAGTGAGTATCTCCAACAGCGCTGATCTTTGGTATTTATCCTTTCAGAGTGCCATTGAGCACAGGGTCCCCTCCGTTTCCTTCACAGGCTCATGATGACATTGGCTTCTTTTTAGCAAGTATGCATTCTGCTGTCTTTTATCCCACTTTACTTGTTTATACCATCTCTATAGAAGTACTACAGCTACCATTTGACCAAAATAGAGTGTGTGCTTTATGTTATGTGTTGTTGTGTCCAGTGTTTGTCTTTCTCTTTACAGGGCACTGCACTGACACTGATCGGCTGATAATTTTGTCTTGACACTATGTGAGTCACTTTTTTCAGGTCACGATCTCCATTCTTGAGTGCCGCCATGAATTCCTTTTGTACTTGTGTGTTCTTTTTACAGATTGAATTTGAAATTATCACTTTGTTCCAGGCCAAGTACCGTAGTAGGCACATTAGGCTTTATTCTACACATAATAGTATTTGTGTTTGGGCAGTATTACACTGTCACATGTGAGTAGGGTAGGGATCTGTGCACCCGTCCTGAAGAAGAAGCTTTATGCTTCGAAACATGTCGACGCACACAGGAGGTTATGTACATTAATTAAACAAAACCTCCACCAAACCTTTTTTAACAATACCAGCACGGAGGTATATTAAAATTCCTTTTAGCCTTACATGCCATGTATTTTTTAACACTCATTTACCATTCACTTCTGACCCTACCTCTCACCACCCTCACACACCACACATAGCGATTACATCAGTGCTCCTGCGTATTCGCTGGTTAGTAGCACGCCGCTTTCCGTTAGAGGGACGCGAAGACCCCTATGATGAAGCATGACGCCAAGGACCCTTTTGGTTTGTGAGGGGTATTTAAAGAACACTATGTGCTTTCCACCATTGTAGGAAATACATCTCATCTCAGGCCTTCACCTATTTTACATCGGTGGATTCTCTATGTTTATTAACTGTAGCTGGAGAGATTTAATCCGCCCCTTGTGTCCGTGTGGACACCTTCCCTCTCCACTCCCTCTTTTGATATATATGATCATGTGTATATGTGGCCTTACGTGTTCTTATTGCTTGGACTGCTTCTCTTCTTCTATCAGCTGGTGCTTTCTGTATTACATGCTTCTGTGTCTAGGAGCCTGGGCGTGGTAATTTTAGCTATTGCCTTTGTCTTTTGCTCTGTTCTTTGGACCCATTTGACTAAAGGGGATGATGTAGTATTACGTTTCTATGGCCTACTTTTTCCGACTCGACTTATTCTTTGGTCATGGTGTCTTTTCCCCATGTTTGTGTACACGTTGCGAATTCAGTTCAGTACATGGTTCTCCACAATGTTACTGGTGAGTTGTCTTCTTCCTCACCTCCCTTCCTGGCATCTGGTCTCTCTCTTTCCCCTCTTATACCAGACCGGATACCCTAGTCAGCGATCTTTCGTGGGATTGGTTCGCAAACCCTCCTCCGGGGATGGTATTGCTTGGTTATCTCATTCAAAGGTAAGGAATCTGCAGCTAGACGTGTCTATCAGATGAATAAGTTGCTTACCTTCGGTAACGTTTTATCTGTTAGAGACAAGATCTAACCGCAGATTTCTTACCAACCCAACCCATCCTCCCCGCTCTGCGAACGGATTCTTCCCCTTTCTTCGCAATCCTTTCTATGCTTTCTCGTGCCCTCATGGGCAAAGATATAAAAATAAAAATGTAAAAAAAAAAGTTAAATAAACAAATAAATATTACCATTTATCAAAAAGAATATTCTTTTTGGGCACACTGTCTCATAGTTGTTTCTATACGTGGCTCCGCGTTTAAGCTCAGAAACTAGTCGCAGATGAAACTGAAGTCAGCGGGTCGGAGGAGGGCTTATGTGGACTCTGTCGACATCACATCCGGTGGATGACGTTGTTATGGAGTCGCTCGATGCCCTCTACTGACGTGCAGAAGTACTGCCGTAGAAAACATTCCGGATCCAGTCTGGCATCTGGGGATAATTCAAAGGTAAGGAATCTGCAGCTAGGTCCTGTCTCTTCCAGATAAGGAGTTACTGAAGGTAAGTTCCCAGCAGCAAATGCTATTACAAAAACTTTTCATTATTAAATACATAAAGAAGTCCCAGCGGTCTGCTCTCCATTTGAGGAGACTGAAATTCCGCTTACCTACCAGAAACATATTTTCTGGTTTAATGGTGCCCTACCCCACTCAAGAAGAAGAGCAAGACTCGGTCCCTTAGGAAGACCAGGAGCAACATGGCCGATATTAGCGACCTATGCACCACATCCTGACACTGACACAATGCCAGATAATGAATTTCTCGTTCAACACAAAGAGTTGATAAAACGTTACAGAAACATGACACAATTCGTCATGAGGACATTAGGTGTCCACCCAACAGTAATTACACCAAATGCAGCTCCTACACAGAGCACAGCTACTAAAATTACTCCACAAACATTACACGCGGTAATGGGTATATTGCCCACAAAACGTGAACAAATTCCTTTCTGGGTAGCTCAGAAAATAACCCAGTTAGAAGCAGTATTCTCAAATACCACACCATTTGAAAACACAGAATGTTAACAATCTACTTGCCTTTGGGGATTACACCACAGTTAGAGGATTGTACCTCTTGGGGTACCGTCTTTGCTGCCATATATACCAGAACTCATGGTATTCCTTCATTAGTAGTGATACCAGATGTATTAAGACAAATACAAAATGAGTACGGAGCAGAACCTGCTCTGAACCTAGGGATGTGGTTATTAAATAACTACGACCAGGTATCAGCCATAATACTAGCTAACATTAAAGGGGAAGCAGCATCAGTGGCAATCCGCCAACGCCTACAGGAGTTCTCTCCATTAGATCAGGAGAAGGAACTACCCAAAATAATTGAAACTGCGTATGCAGAATTAGGCAGGGATAGTTTGGGGGGAAAAGCTGTAAAACCTCAACTGATGGGCAGTCCCCAAAAGGACACTTCTAAGCAAACACCGGCTTCTTCTAAAAAGAAGTGGGATAATAAAAAAATAAAAAAAGTTTAAAGACAACAGATCTCAGTCCCGAGGTAGGTCTCCTCCACAGGAGCCCTCTGAAAAGAGGTACAACCTTAGGAATAGGGATAATATTAAGAAACCTGACAGGTATCAGGATACTGATACATGTTCCTCTTGTTCCTTTCAGGGCTTGATTAAAAACTCAGAGAGAGAAGGACGGTCAGAACACAGAGGAGTGCACACAGTCCAGACACAAGCAGCGCGCTCAATACTTTACTTCCAAAAAGGAAGATAAGCCAAAATCAAAACCTCAATTTAAGAAAAAGAAAGTTGCTGGTCTGAAAATCAGACATGCCCAGAATTCTGAGGACACAACTTCTGAACGTGGAATGGCCTCTGACGGTGCTAGACAGTACAGCAGAAGTAACAATAGCTCGCCAGAACCTGAAGGAATTTCTGGTGACAGCGGACTTGAATGATTACATCACGGTAGAAACACCAGATAAAAGGGTGAGCGTCCCACATAATTTACATCAAATAACACTCCGGATGGATGGGGACAAGCCCAGGAAAATAAAAGATCTCTTTTGGAAGAACTTATCATCTGGTTATGACATCCTGGTAGCCGAACAAGATTGGCCGCCAGCATTTGTAATGGAGTGCCCCAGGGGAGAAAGTATATTTTTTCCTGCATTTTCCGACCATGTTCCTGTTCACCTTAAATATACATATGCACAGGAGTCGGCAGCAGCCCAAGTTCCAGCATTGTACGAAAATCACGCTGGGTGGGATGAGGACTCAACCTACCACGTGATCCCGTTAAAAGTTTCACCTAATGCTCAGCGGCAATACCCAATAAAGCAAGAAACTAAAAAAACAGGTCAGGGAGATCTTAGATCAACTTGAATACCAGGGGGTCATTGAAAAATTTACCTCTCCAATGAACAACCCTTTGTTTCCCGTCTCTAAACCCGACAATGCATATCGTCTAGTTTTCGATTACAAACATTTAAACTCCTGCACAAAGACATTTGCTGTCCAAAATGCACATAGTGCGCCTTAATGAATAACATTGTGCGGAAAAAATACAAAACAATACTTGATATCTGAAATGAATTTTTCTGCCAAAATATAGCACCTGAAAGCAGGTATCTAACCAGATTCTTAGTGTTAGGGTCTCAGAGACGATTTTGGCGACTCCCAAAAGGTTATTAGAATAGCCCCAGGGTATTTTCAGTAAGGGTAACAGAGTTACTTCAAAGATTTGATGAAGAAGCGTTGTCCTATGTGGATGATATTTATCTAACGGACGACGACTTGGAGAGGCACTTGACCGGGGTAAGCACCATTATTATGGGATTTGCCACTGAGGGCTACAAATTTTAGCCCACCTCAATGTCTTATTTTTGGGATTTTGTCTTTCATGTGAAGGGGAAAATCTGGCAGCTAACTTTTTAGAAAAGTGTGCGCTGCTCCAGCCTCCAAAATCATAAATGTTTTTACAATCAATACTGGGATTCCTAAATTTCAGCAGAACATACATTTTAGATTACGCACAAAGGGTAAAACCTTTCTACGACTTAATAAAACCTGACTTTTCAGCCAGAAATTGGACACAAGAACATACTAATATTCTTTGTTCACTCCAGGAAGACATGATAGCTTCCAAACACTTACAAACACGCGTAAACGTATGCCACTTGGTGATCCGTATAGTTGCTGGTCAATGCGGGTACACTTACTTAACCTTCAATGAATTAGAAACAGTACCAATGGCATACCAATCACACCTGTAAACAAACTCAGAAATGCATTTCACTTCACAGAAAAAATCCTGACAGCTGTTCAGACTGCTGTAGCAAGAGAAAGAGCACTGGCTCAGGGGAACCGCATTATTGTCGTAACCTCGGTATCGGCTTTAGAGGCTGTTAAAAAGGCTAGCATTCCAAATGCGAAAGCCTTACATCCAAGATGGATACAATGGGCTAATTCTCTTACTGCAAAGGACGTTGAATACAGATTTGATCCAAGTTTAAAAACACAAGTATTCCTGCAACACGAACAAGAATATCCTCTACTTAATGAAATATTGCCTCTAGATCAGTATGAATACATAATTTACACTGACGGATCTGCACAGCTGGCAATAGGGAGTAAGCAGCAATGCAGTGCAGCGTGTGCTATAGTTAAAGGTCGCATGCTGGATGGAAAGTTCTATCTAAGTTGCACTAAAACACAATCTGTACGAGACTGCACGTCTCAGTTGGCAGAACTTGAAAGCGCTGATACTGGCACTTGTAAATACGGATCACAAATTCCCCACACTAATTGTGTGTGATTCTTTTTACTGTGTACAGTCGTACAATGAGTACTTACATAATTGGGAGCAAAACGGGTTTAAAGATGCGAAAGGTGGCACAATTAAGCATAAAATGCTATGGGAACAGGTAGTAGAGTTGAAAAACGAGCTACCAAGGACTCATGTGATCCATACACTGAGTTATCAACGTGATGGCGTTCAGGTTGAAGGGAATTCATTGGCTAATGAAGCCGCAAAGGGGGGCTGTTCGCACGGCTTCCGTAGCTGCAATCACTCGTTCAAAATCAGGAATAGAAGGTGATATTATGATAGCTGTCATCGCTTCACGCAAAGGCAGCACAGCAGTACCTAAAAAGTTTCCATTCAAATACTCTTACAAGTTAGATGCACAAAACATTCCATTTGCTCAGATTCCTGGAGTGGGGGATAGAGTAATACCAAATATGGATCATAAGCAAGATTTAATACTAGCAGCATACGAGGGTTTGGGCTCTGCGCACACAGGTGTTACAGACACTATTTCTTTACTGAAACAGCGCTATTGGTGGCTAAGGTTAACTAAGCAAATTAAAGACTATGGGCCAGATGTAGGTAACTTCAATTTAGCGAGTCCTTAATAGCGATTTTTACCGAATCGCTATTAAGGACTCGCTAAATGGAATGTAGGTAGGAATCGCTAAAATATTAGCGATTCCTTAACATTCCTTAATAACGAATCGGTAATTGAGATTCGTTATTAAGGGATACCTACCCATTCATTCCTATGGGGTAGGAGGCCCATAGGAATGAATGGGAAGATATTCACTATTAGCGATTCGGTATTACAGAATCGCTAATAGCGGAAGCTATTTCAAGGGTGCCAGGGTGTCCAAAGGACACCCTGTTGCACCCCTGAAATGTGCACATGTGGCACACATACATGCCCCAAGGGCATGGATGTGTGCCACATGGCACATTTAAAAAAGCAAAAAAGTGCTTTTTCAAAGGAAATCGCTACTTACCACCAACTTGAAGTTGGTGGTAATTAGCGATCCCTTAAGGCTGAAGTGCACTATTTTTAGTGCTACGTACATTGCATTTAAGGAATCGGTATTTCCGATTCCTTAAATGCAAGAGCAAAATAAGGAATCGCTATTTTTCAGTTCCTTATTTTGCAAGTAGGTTTCAACTCACCTACATTGCAGTCAGCCAAATACCGGTCGGTACCGCTGAAATTCTGCGAATTTCTGCGTTACCGCTAGGTATTTGGCCACCTACATCTGGCCCTATGTCATGAATTGTGACATCTGCCAGCAGATGAAAGGCTCCATGGTAGCAAAACCCACGCAGACACTGTTATTAAAATCGGACAAACCTCTCGCATGTGTGTACTTGGACAACTGCGGCCCCTTACAAACGGACGGGGCTTATAAATATATCATGGTTGCAGTGGATTCATGCTTGAGATTCCTATGGGTATGGCCTCAGCGCTCGGCTGATGCTGGAACTGTTATCAAAGATTTGCGAGACTTTATCAGCACATACGCAGTTAGCACGTTACATTCTGACCGCGGCCCTGCGTTTAGCTCTCGGGCTTACAAAGAGGCCATGGAAGGAATGGGCGTAGCATTGCGGTACTCCTCTCCGTACCATCCCGAGGAAAATTCAGTTGGGGAGAGGGAAAAACCGGGACTTAAAGCAATATTTAACAGCTAGGGTATTAGGCAAGGGCGGTAGTTGGGTCAAACACCTTTATGGGGTACAGCAGGCATTAAACAACCAGCCAAAAAACTCTCTAGGGGGTGTCGCTCCATATGAAGTCCTCTTTGGGGCACAAATGTGGGTACCTGATCTTGATTGTGAAGGTGCAGTGCCGGATGAAAAACCATTTGATATCCATGATCATTTGGTTGGATCTAAATGAATCCAGGACAAAACAAAGCAATGTCTGACTAAATCAGACCGCCACTGGTGAAGTCAAGGCAGACACGGCAAGACCTGTCTGGATCCCAAAAGTCGGGTATCTGGTCAGAGGGAAAATTGCGGACAAAAAGGATTTTGGACCTTCATACAGAACACCTGTACCAGTCCTTGCAGTACAAGGAACATGAACTGTACTTTTGCTGCCTCTTGCTGGGAAAAAGGAGAAAATATTTGTCTCAATCGACTTGGTCAAACCACACTATGTGGCCAATAATAATCAGCAGGCCTCGTGGTCTCCACAGTAGCAGGCGCCCTCCTCTCGCTACAATCCAAGAAGTTCAAACAGAAAGACTCATCACGTTTGAAGAGCCACCTGTAAGGAATGAAGGACTAAGCAACAATGCTATGGAACTTGTTCCACTTGAACCAGACATTCAAATTCAAAATGAACATCAGAATAATTCACAAGTTGCAATTAGACCTAATACAGAAGTCCACATCAACATGCCTCGCCTAAAGCAAAATAACATTTCAACTAATCCCAATGCAATTCCTACAATTGATCAAACTGCTTCTGACTATTTCATGAACTTTGATATGTTTTCTCTGGATCCAAGTGAGCCAGAAACAATGCCAGCCAAAACACCATTCAAGCAACAAATAAAGAACTAAAAAAGACATACCTGATATCGCCTTGGATTGAAGTCTGAGTAATTTCTGGGATATTGCTTTTTCTATTCTGGCTAGGCTTAGTACTAACTTTTAGTATGCTTATTAATGGACACTATCTTCAACAAAGTTCCATAGCCCAAAAGGTCAACATACTACTGAAGCCACATACATCATCACATCGTGAGCAAAGAGACTTGTCATCAGTGAACATTACAGCAGTTCCTATACCTGTTGGTGAAGTATGGGACAAGGTTGATTTTAACATCTTCGGTCTGACTGAGCTTTTAAAAATTAATTATGTATTTAAAATTTCATTAAGTGATATCACTACCTCAAGTACATTTTCTGATGATTGGGACTCTGAACAGTTAATAACATGTTGTCTGATTTAGAGAAAACTGCTGCATTTTCTAATAATGAAATGTTAGAGGGGTCTTCAGATTATGATACATTGTACTGTTACCAACATTATGGTCATCATTTCCTGCACAAATTCATTTCACCTAGGAATGTTTTTGAGTACCATCAGTGAGCACATTGCCAAACACCACCAAAAAGTAGATCACAAACGTTTGCACAGAAATTCTCATACTTTTCAGGGTTTAACATCACAGATCCAGCCTCATATTACTATAAGGTTGCCCCAAAATCAGCACTGAAAATTATGTTGACAAACACTAAACAGATTTACTGTGCTTCCTTTTTGGCCCAATTGTCTGAACAGGGTTTGGACCTATGCAAAGACGAAACTGACTTAAAATCAGTCTGGGGTTCGAGGGACTGGCAAGTCCAGGTTACAGGGGCACTATTTAGAGCATGCCTCATTCCACAGCAGATGATTTTTTTAAATGGTACTGTGCAACAGACATCCTGTCTTGGACTAGCCAAGAGCAAGGACCTGAACACCCACATCACCGAGGGACTCAGTATCCATAGGCCAGACCCACGTTATGTACAGAGAGAACATCCAGGAGTAGTGACATCCTATAGTGTTGGGAAGTTGTGCCTCGATTGGCTGGAAACCTCAACACTTGCAGAAGTGAAACAACACTTAATTTTACTCTCACATGACATGGATCTTAGGGACTTTTTACTAGGACCCAGGAAACAACATCAAAAACGTTTCATATATGCAGGCATTTATGTTGTCTATAATGAAATCTGGAAGATTTCCCAAAAAGAAGCTGCAAAGAGAATACAGGAATAGACCGTGCAAACTTAGAAAAAGCTTTAGCTGTGGTAGATAATGAGTTAATAACTTTGACCTCCAGGATATATTCATTGGGCAACTGATGCAGCAGAGTTTACCAGCTCGTACATACATACACACAACACTCAATTGAGCCCATATACATTCATACATTAAGTGAGCTTAGCAAATATCCGCTGGTCATCAATTTTGTTTTACCTTAGAGAACCTTTACACCAGTATCCTTACCATTCCTGTCTCCTAAGTAAATGTACTATGTTGATAGATCTAGTTGTAGATTAGAATAGGGAGGAAATAATAACGCATTAATTTTAACCACAGACTCAGTAGGAGTTTTAAAAGGTTTATCTAAATTAATAATTTTGTGAGTCAAATCAGAATACACGTAGATACATCAAAATTCTCCATCAGGAAAAGTAGTAAAGTTAGCTTATGATTCAATTCACATTAATTAATTTCTTTTGATGACAGTACCTGTGGAGAGAAAGAACAGAGAGCAAATACGAAGCACAACCCCCATAGAACTATATTTACTTAGAATGGTGTGAGGACCTAGACATCAGAGTATCAAGGATTCAGGACATGTTCAGGAGCGGGAAGGTGATCTCTTCTAGTTGCAACGCCAGTGTTGCACCCCTCTCTGGTACTACTCTCTCCGGCTCAGGCTCGTCAGGACCCCTTCCTAGATATGCCTCCTCGGTTGTTCCGCGATTCTTGCCTAGCGTATGATTCTTCAGTCAGATTGCAGCAAAATCGGGCAGCATCGCAGCATAGCATTGGCATCGATTCGGTCAAGTGTGTCTAACTAACTAGAACATACCTCTGTTATACCAATTCAAATGTATGATCCACCCCCAAATGTTTCAATTCTATGTACACCCCTCAATTTGATTGGGCCAGGCAGTGGGGTGAGGACATCACACCATACTAAGTGCAAAAACTTTCTTTAGTTCTATTGTCTAATTCCCCCATCTTAATTTTAACACCCACAAGCTTTATTCCCACAAGCATTTCATATGTGGATTGATAAATCTGTAGTATAAGGTTTCGGCTTCTTCCTCTCATAGGGTCAGAAGTTGATCTTCCCATGTCCTTGCTGGGCACATGGGTTGGCAGCCATTCAATGACTTCATTGGTTTCAGAACAAGGTTGTAGGACGCATGCATAGTTGTCGCAAAGGATAGGGACATCTGTCACCCTCCAAGGCCCAAATTCGAACAATTAATAAAGTCAGAGAAAAACATGTTAGAATACGAAATTAAATGAATTCACTGTATACCACTTACTTCTACTCTAACCCCATTTACTTAATATATTCATTGCATTAATGGCTTAGTAAAACTTGCATAGGTTAGTTTCAGCACGGCATGTGCGTTAATGCGAGGGTTTCAAGCAGCCATGTTAAAAGCTATTGCGCAGCTGCAAAGATTTAACACCAAGCTACAGGAGACGTCATACTACGTAGATGTAGTAGACGCATGCGCAGAAAGTTCCCGCGTTTTGGCGGCCATTTTAAGGACACTCGGGTTACTTATTAGTAAAGCTCATAGAAAAGCTTCCCCTAGATACAATGTAAAATGTGATGCAAAGTTAGTACTCACAAACAGGTTGGTTATAATGTTACAGGTTATTCGAGTGGATTGCATTTGAGCAAGTTTCTTTTTTACACAAAACCTTGGTCCATCACAATATTGTATCTTCTGCTACCGACATACTGGAACAACATGGCCAATCTCAGTTATGTTCAATTATGTTTTTAAGCTGGACGCTGCAATCTTTGCGTGCAGGCTTTGAGCCCTGGCGTTTTATAAACAGTACGTCCCTGTTTTCCAAATACAATCTAACAGATAAACAGAAATGCTGCAAATTGAAAAAAACAGGACAGGCTACCATTCACAGTGATGGAATCACCATCAACAGAATGGATAATTCACGGTCATATCACTCTCCTGTTCACGACGTTTCAGTTTCACTATTGCCTTGAGCAAAGGCAGGCAGGCAAATATGACAAAATGGGTAAAGAATACATTAAGAAATCCTGGGATTTACCATATATATTTTGATCCCGGAGTGGGGATCGAGAAATGTTTCTAAGTGGTATAAACTGCAAGAATGCTTTAAGTGGTTCTCTCATCTGCCAAGATATTGTTTTGCACGGAGCATGTAATGGTTCAATAGCGAATCTGTCTTGCCACATGAAAGGAACTCCAGCTGCCATGATCACACCAATCAATCAATCCACTTTATTCGATTAGTTAAAATCATAAAAGTACAATAAACAACAAAACACAGAAAAACAGACATTTAAATATAATATATAAAAAACAATATCACTTATGAGGTCATCATGAACAAATTTTCAGAATGAAAAATTTCCATAAACCTAATCTAAGCAGAATTCATCATAAGGTTCCTGTTTTTCTTAAGCCTCACGGCAGCAACTAAAAAACATGCAATATAAAAAATATCCCCTGGATTACTCAACATCTGTAGATGAACTAACGCTGGTCTAACCTGTGAAAAACCCCTAACTCTCAAAATAGGTATCAAGAATTTCATGCGGATGTCAGTATAAAAATTACAAAACATCATAAAATGTAGGGTATCCTGAGGTGAGAAGTTGTCACAATGACAAGGTTCTGCATCCTCAGGCTTACACCACCCCGGAAAATCCCCCAGTGAAAAATGAATCAAATTAAAACTGAAGCTAGTTAGGAGCCAGCGATGGAAAGGCTTATTCACCAATACCAAGTATGGTTCAATGTGAATAGTTGTTTTTGTCCAAAATTGAGCTCTAACTAAAGGTTTGCTTAGCTCCTGATCTTCCCGCTCCAGCATCAATAAGTTCTTAAAATTAATTTTCACCCACATCACGTCTTCCTTCCGGATCTTATCGGGTGTTTCATATAATTCAGGCCTCCCTATTTTGGATAACATACATTTAACATAGGACAACCACTTAATTTTATGAGACTTATCTAAATTGACACAATCCCTTAAGATCTGATGATTCAGGGATAAATCGGGATTTAGCCATGTTTTGATCCAGCAGAGCAACAGAGCTGTACTCAAAATATCAGAGACATAGCCTAACCCCAATTCCTGATGTATAGCGAAAATTGGGGTAGATTGTGGTAGGGACAGGAGACTTCGTAAAAAATTGTTTTCAGCTATCTGGACCCCAGCCTGCTCTTTAAATCCCCATATAGATGCACCATAGGCCCCAATGGCCAAACATTTTGCTCTATAAATCTTTAAAATAGCCTCTATAGGTCTAGCCCCCAGACGCTGTACAAACCCCAATAGACCTAAGGAGGATCGGATAACTGCATTTAAAAAAAAGATTGTTGGGGTATCCAGGAGGACCTGTCATCAAATAAAACCCCTAGGTAAGTAAAGGAGGACACCGAAGAGACTTCCAGTCCGTTACAGTAAAACGATTTAACTTTTCTAGATCTAATACCTGTTGACATAACATGTGACTTTCCGATATTCACTACCAAATCCAAAGACTGCATATAGGCTCCAAAAGCATCTAACAGCCGCTGGAGACCTATCGCAGTAAAGGCTAGGAGGACAGCATCATCCGCGTATAGGAGAACCGGGATTGAACAGTCACCTACACGCGGAATGTCCAAGGATGCCTCTAGTAAGGACTTGTCCAGGTCATTAATATAAAGAGTAAAGAGCAGGGGCGCCAGAATGCACCCCTGGCAGACACCTCTGCTTGATATAAAAGGTCTTGTACAAGTACCAAACTGGGAAATCCTGACCGAGGCTTTAAGGTCTTGATGAAGATTGGCTAGAAAATATACTAAACAAAGGTCAAGGCCCTTTTCCAACAAAATATTCCATAGCTTGGACCTGTTAACCAGGTCAAACGCAGAGGATAAATCCATAAATGCCATCCTCAGACATCCTTCTTTAGCCATGGTATATTTGCTGATTAATAAATATAAATTAAGGCACTGATCCATGGTGCTTCGACCTTGCCTAAACCCATACTGTAGGTTAGATAAGATCTTCCTCTCACTTGCCCAATCTGTGATTTTGTTTAGGATCACCTTGCATAATATTTTTACAGAAGAGTCAATCAGAGATATAGGTCTGTAGCACCGCGGATCCCCTCTCTGACCCTTTTTAAAAACAGGGATAATAATCGATTGGGACCATGATACAGGAAACCCTTGAGAACCCGAGGCATTAAAAACATTAGCCAAACTTTTGGCCCAGAATTTGGGTTCACTTTTATAAAGATCAGCGGGAACACAGTCTGGGCCTGGAGCCTTATTACTGGAGGTATCTCTAATGGCGTTCTCAACGTCCTCCTCATTAAAAACAAGTGGCGCTGTCACTTGAAAAAGTGATGTCCTGGTAATGGTGTTCAGTACCTCATTAGGATCATAGATAGCCTCAAAATGAGACAACCACTGGGCCTCTGTGATATTGTTTCCCAATATCTCATTATCCTCACCACAAAAAAAAGGGGTGTTAATGATTGCCCAAAATCTTGAGCTATCCTTTAACACCTCAATGGATAGTAACGCATTCCACGCCTCTGCCTTGATCTCGGCTTTCCGGCTATGCAATGCTATCCTATACTGCTTCCGCAGTCTAGCAAGTAAAGCCCTATCCCGAAGTAATTTTTTCGAGGCTAAGACTAAGGAGCGATGAGCACGGGAACGATTATCATCAAACCATCTTAGACCATGAGTGATTCTTGGTTTAGTCTTAACGGTTAGGTCACATGCTATCTGTCTACAGATACCCTCAAAGGCTCTAAGAACCGCATCCTTGGTACTAAAAGAATCAGTGCAAATTGTAATATTCCCTATACTTTTTTGACACAGATCCATAAAAAAGCATCAGGCACAACTTTGGACCATCTAAGCCTCCTCCCCTGGTCACATGTTTCCATACTGCTAGGGGCCAGGTTCTTACCACCGTTAAACCACAACTCTTGTCCAGTTCTAAAATGACAGGGTTATGGTCACTAAAAGGTGATTCCTGGGCGTTATAAAATGCTACCTTACCTAGTAGCATGGGAGAAATATAATCAATATTGGTATCTCTAGTCTTAGATTTAAATGTAGGGCACCGATCATGAATATTAGCGAAACTAGGTACAAAAAGGTTGGCTTCAGTCAAGAGAGACTCTAGGCCGTCGCCCCGTATTTAATGTTCAAAATGGGGGATCGTCGCATAATTATAACCATGAAGATCATGAATTAGGCAATGCAAGTCACATAAATGAATATTAAGATCACCCATAAGTAGTACATAATAAGAAGTGGATTGCTTTGTCCTATAATCTATTAAAAAGAATTTCAAATCACTCAAGTGTTGGTTCATAAAATCACTCTCCCAGAGTTATAAAAATTCACAAATAATAACTTTGGGCAGTTTAGCTTAGTTACTTCTACAATCAAACAATGAACAGAGTTCATCTCAATCCTTTTTGTATACCCCATTAATTTCAGTGAAAAAAGGAACATAAGGCCACCCTTAGCTCTACCCGCTGGGGCTGGACAAGCAGGTAAGAAATAAGAACTAAAGCCATACACCCAAAAGTTATCCCCCTGTCCCAGGTCTCCTGGAGAGCGATTATATCAAATGTTTTAATAAAATTTAGCCAATTTGGGTTGTCTCTTTTAGTTCTTAGGCCCGCAATATTCCAGCTCATGATTCTACCGTTAGTGGGGTTTTCACCCCGAATATCGGCCCTAACCAAAATATTGGGACTTAAAACAGATGGACAGACCTCAGCCCCAATATCACCACCAACAGATTTATTAGAACTTAATGCTGGTAAATAATCTTCTTTCTCCTCTAGTCAGTCGTTCATATCCAACCCGCTAAGTGGGGCAAATCTCTTTAAAAGTGGTTGGCCTTCCTCATTAGGGGCCATATGTAGGTACCTAAATACCGGTCGGTAACGGCCGAAAATCGGTAAATATCCCGTTACCGACCGGTATTTAGGCAATTGAGATGTAGGTGGCTGGATTTCAGGATTCGGTAATTTACCGAATCGGAATATTAAGAAATCGGTTAAATAACGATTCGGTAAATTACCGAATCCTGAAATCCAATGTAGGGGGCACTCAAGTGAGTGCATTTTATGTGTCTGGATTCGTTATTTACCACCAACTACAAATTGATGGTAAATAACGTAAACCTTTTAAAAAGCAATTTTGTGCTTTTTGACAAGTGCCATGTGGCAGACATACATGCCCTTAGGGCATGTATGTGCGCCACATGTGCACACATGCACGATTCAGGGGTGCAACAGGGTGTCAATGTGACACCCTGCCACCCATGAATATGCTCCCCCTATTACCGATTCGGTATTTACCGAATCGGTAATTGTGAATGGCTTCCCATTCATTCCTATGGGCCTCCAGGCCCATAGGAATTGAATTGGAAGGGATGCATTACTACCGAATCGGTAAATACCGATTCATAAATTCCGAATATTACCGATTCGGTAATAATTACCGAATGTTTACCTACATTCTATTTACCGATTCATAAATACCAAATCGGTAAAATTCGGTATTTATGAATCAGTAAATATATATTACCTACATATGGCCCTAGGTATTAACAATAACCCTGACAATTTGGGCGAGGTATCCCCCCTCCAGCTAGACTTACAGAGCCTGGGACAAGACTTATAATACGCGACTGACCCAACAGAAACTGATGAGAGCTTTTAACACTTATCCTGGCAGGGGCGCAATTTGCGCTTACTGGTGGGTAAAAGTAACCCAGCCGGGGGAGACCTTATGCCTCCCCCATATACATCAGTAGCGTCCCAAAATAGTCTGTCGACTGTATCCAGTCAATTATTATACAGTCTCCAGGAATTTGTTTGGGTCGATAACCCACCCAGGACACCCGTCTAGCCATTATGATGTGGTCAGAGATATTGGGTTGACCCGAACAATAATTGTCACATCAATATTTTGATTTACGCAACAAACCCTCTGTTGATTCATTTTCAGACGCCTTTAGAGGAGGGACCCTAACTAGAACCGCAACCAAAGGGGTAGCTTCTGGGGGTAGATCAATTCTACTATCACTAAAGATGTTATGGTTCTTATGATAGACAGGATTCGCCCTAGAAGCTGCAGATAATTCCCTGGATTGCGAGGTATCAGAACAGGAGCCAGTATTAGAAACTTTTAGTGCCCTTAAATTCAAATTTTGGGAATCTTCAGACCTGCCACCCAAGTTTAACTTTATTTATTTATTTTTATTTATTTGTTTTTGGCATTTATAAAGCGCGAACGAATACCCGTAGGCGTCTCGGCGCTAGACTGAACGACTGACTCTCCACAGCAATGAGAAGGACCCGGGGAATTACTGGTTAAACAACCAAGTTTTCAGGCTCTTGCGAAACTGCAATAATGATTGTGGTGGCTGAGCCGATGCTCAACCCAGTTGTAACAAAATGCACCTGCGGGTTTTCAAGGTATGCATTCGTAAGGATAGGAATACGCTGGGGACACAGCCGAGCATGAGACCTCAGCGGTTCCAGTCTTGTGTTCAAGTGCGCTGTCGTCTCCGTCTCAAGTGTCAGACAGATGTCCAGCACGCCTTCTTCACCGCAGAACAGGCATCGAAGAACAGGTAAGATGAAATCCATCCATACTGGTCTAAACAATAAGAACCAAGAAGCACTCAGTTCTCGTAGGCGAGGCATGCCCAGATGTTGTACCAGGCGCTCACGTTATCTACGCTCCAGAAGTGCTTTCACCATTTCGTTCGTGATTGGGCCGTCCATTGCGTATCAAGTAAATGACGATCAGGATTCCAGCTATTAAAAGCAGTATCAGAGGTAAACCTCCAAAGATGCTTCCAAATACGGAGTGTATAAAATTTGGGATAACTCCGAGGACTGTTTGTAAGGTGCTTAGAAATCCTGACCCTCTGGTCTTAAATAGGTGTACAATACCACTCATATCAGACATGTTAAAGATACAACCCACCATTTCTACTAAATGAAAGGGGCAGTTTGTATGAATAAGTGCCTGTATCTCGGTCGAGGTCCCTGCAACTTGAAGGTCAAAGGTCTCTCGAGCAGAGGTTAAGGGTACAGTTTGCTGTAAAAGCATGGCTTTCAGTGTGCTCAAAGTGTCAAATTTTTATAAAAGATATGTTTAACGAAGGCCACAAAGACGCCTTCCTGACTGTACTTGTTGGGGGAAACAATACTTGCATACAGCAAGTAACCCTGGCGTTCACTGTGACCAGATAGGTGATGCCTGGAAGCATGCCACAGCAACCTTGATCATTCAGCATCAAGCAACTCCCATTCGAGAGCAACTCAAAAACTGGTGGACACGCTAATTTTGAATCATCCACGCCGTGAGGGGAACGGCTGCTTTACACTCACCGCACCCGCTGCACTCAACCTCACCTTACCTTGCTCCATTCCCCGCTATCGTCATTGCCATCGCCGTGAGGGGAACAGCAGGGTGATTTTCGGCCACACCGCCGTGAGGGGAATAGCCAGGCTAAGAAGACTTCTTCTCCCAGGAGGCAGTGCGCGGCGCAAGCGGAGGGCGTCTTCAGAGGGCGTCAGAGACCCTTAAAGGGAGTGAGGCCCTCCCACAGCACAGGACGCGCGCGGGCTTGCCCGGGCCTGTCCGCGCCCGTCAGAGGCCGTAAGAGGCTGGGCCATCCCTCCACTTTGCTCTCCCCCTGGAAGAGGCAACAGATGAGAGCCTTGATTTTTCCCACGCATAGTGGTCCCGGTTGCTTCTAAGGATATAGAAGTAGGTAGTGGGTCTGAGTTCATAGAAGCTTCCGAAGGGCACATTTTGTCCCTCAAACATGAGTCCACAAAAGTATCTAGACGCTCACATTTTTTCTTTAGGTCAGCCACACAAGAATTCATGGTGTTGATGACATCTTTAGCAATAGAAGTCAATATGGATTCAAATTGAGTACTAAATATATCCTCAATAATAGTCCGCAATGTCACTTGGATATTCTCATCAACCCCCGGTACCATCTTAGAAATACTGTTTTTGGGACCCTTGTACCGCTTGGTTACTTTTTGTTAGTACGTTTAACCCCAGTAGGCCCCTCGATAGACGCTCTTTGAGACCTACCCTCTACGAGTGTAGAAGCCCCCAATCTTATATCTACATCACCTGGGGCTACAATATCAGGGAACAGAGTTTCGCTCCTCACTATCGGGCTCCTAATCAGGACCAAAGGTACAGGGGTAGGTGACACCATTGCCCTAGGATTAATCACCTTGCCAAAATCATCACTTGCACCCAGACCCAATTCCTTCTCCGCGTTGGATATCTCTTTGTTCAAAGCGCCCACAGCTGAAGTCAAATATGAAATTATAGATGGAGATTTTCTGGGGATTTTAGCTTTTAATCCCCCCTGATCTTGATTACCCAGGTGTTTGCGCTTACCAATTGATGCACGTTGGAGGGATGGCCCAGCCCAGTCTCTTACGGCCTCTGACGGGCGCGGACAGGCCCGGGCAAGCCCGCGCGCGTCCTGTGCTGTGGGAGGGCCTCACTGCCTTTAAGGGTCTCTGACGCCCTCTGAAGACGCCCTCCGCTTGCGCCACGCACTGCCTCCTGGGAGAAGAAGTCTTCTTAGCCTGGCTATTCCCCTCACGGCGGTGTGGCCGAAAATCACCCTGCCGTTCCCCTCACGGCGATGGCAATGACGATAGCGGGGAATGGAGCAAGGTAAGGTGAGGTTGAGTGCAGCGGGTGCGGTGAGTGTAAAGCAGCCGTTCCCCTCACGGCGTGGATGATTCAAAATTAGCGTGTCCACCAGTTTTTGAGTGCTCTCGAATGGGAGTTGCTTGATGCTGAATGATCAAGGTTGCTGTGGCATGCTTCCAGGCATCACCTATCTGGTCACCGTGAACGCCAGGGTTACTTGCTGTATGCAAGTATTGTTTCCCCCAACAAGTACAGTCAGGAAGGCGTCTTTGTGGCCTTTGTTAAACATATCTTTTATAAAAATTTGACACTTTGAGCACACTGAAAGCCATGCTTTTACAGCAAACTGTACCCTTAACCTCTGCTCGAGAGACCTTTGACCTTCAAGTTGCAGGGACTTCGACCGAGATACAGGCACTTATTCATACAAACTGCCCCTTTCCTTTAGTAGAAATGGTGGGTTGTATCTTTAACATGTCTGATATGAGTGGTATTGTACACCTATTTAAGACCAGAGGGTCAGGATTTCTAAGCACCTTACAAACAGTCCTCGGAGTTATCCTGAATTTTATACACTCCGTATTTGGAAGCATCTTTGGAGGTTTACCTCTGATACTGCTTTTAATAGCTGGAATCCTGATCGTCATTTACTTGATACGCAATGGACGGCCCAATCACGAACGAAATGGTGAAAGCACTTCTGGAGCGTAGATACCGTGAGCGCCTGGTACAACATCTGGGCATGCCTCGCCTACGAGAACTGAGTGCTTCTTTGTTCTTATTGTTTAGACCAGTATGGATGGATTTCATCTTACCTGTTCTTCGATGCCTGTTCTGCGGTGAAGAAGGCGTGCTGGACATCTGTCTGACACTTGAGACGGAGACGACAGCGCACTTGAACACAAGACTGGAACCGCTGAGGTCTCATGCTCGGCTGTGTCCCCAGCGTATTCCTATCCTTACGAATGCATACCTTGAAAACCCGCAGGTGCATTTTGTTACAACTGGGTTGAGCATCGGCTCAGCCACCACTAGCGCTGACACCAGCACAAGCGCTACAACTAGCACTACGGGCACTGAGGTATCGACTACAGCACCCGCTGCCGATATGCCAACTATGGGCAGTACTGAATATCATCTGTGCTCCATCGACGTACTGTGTGAAATATTACAATTTCCATCCCCTACAGCAAGTGACTGTGATGTTGCATCTCCCAGCCAGGACACTTAATCTACGATTGGCTCATAGAGTGCTGGTAACAAATTCAGAGTTTTCCTTTTTCTTTTCGACTCTGAATAAATTTGGAACATTTCCTACTAAATTGACACTATCGCTAGAGAAAGCATGGCCTTCTAAACGCTTATAGGAGTTTTAAATTCTATAAAGGAACTCAGTTACACTTAAGCTTGAGTACAGATTCAAGTACTGACTCTCCCCTCTTAGAAATGTTTTTAATATGCTTTTAAAGATTTTAAAAATTGTTTTTATGTGGCTTACTGACAATTATATGCACTACCAACTAGTATGAATTAGTTGTTTGCTGTCATTGTTTATTATTGTTGACTATTAGGAGGAGTGGGTGTTATGTTTCATATAGATGCCCTAATAAAGGCATGGTTTGAGATGCCCTAATATAGGCATAATATTTCACCTACATTAGTTCCCAATTCTCCACAATAACCGGTGCTGCCGGCTGAACCTTATTTAGACTGTGGTTTGTATACAGAAGGAGGGTTTTTCCTGAACAATGACCTCCTATTCCTTCTTCGATGTGCTCATCAAGTATGATTAAATATTCATAAGAGTTCTAGGAAACCAGGCAGGGGCTAGAATCCACCAGCATAAACATCTACTTAAACGGTTCATCTCATATGTCATCTTCATACACAACAATGGCTAACACAAGACACAAGGGACAAAGGGACTCTATACTTTTCTGTATAAATACAGCACCTCTTGCAATCAGTAGTTAGAGGGAACCGAGACTTCCAGGCCGACACACTGACCAGAGAAAGTGAGGCTCCTGCATGCAGTTGCTCCAGCTGACAGTGGTCTAACCATCCCTTGCGGGGTGTCCAACTCGACACCAGGACGAGGTCCCACACTCTCATTATTCAGGTAATGGGGTTTGACTAAATCCGGGCGGGATTCTTGGCTCTTTGGCACCTACTCACATGCTAGGTACACTTAGGTACATCTAGACAGGCATCGTAGGAGTATGTACTTTATTTTATAAATGTATTTTATATTCATGTATATGTTCGTGACCATTGCAAAATGGTAGAACTGTACTATTCCTTTATATTCACTGTACTGCTGATCATATATCTCTGCTACTGTTTAACAGTTGTCGCAGCACATATATTTTACACTAGAAGAACAACTGTGCAATAAATTCTTATTGTAAACACCCTCAACTGTTTCTTCTGTGCAACTCTCCGAGACCTGGGGCCTCATGTAGGTAGCATACCAGTTACCACTTCTTAAATACCGAGCCGTACCGAATCGGTATTTAAGAATCGGTAAGTTATATGTAGGTAAAAATTCGGTAACAATTACTGAATCGGTAACGTTCGGTAATCAAGAATCGGAAATCACCGATTCGGTAAATACCGAGGTGGTATTTACCGAATCGGAAAATACAGAGGGGGTATTTACCGAATCGGAAAATACCGAGGTGGTATTTACCGAATCGGAAAATACCGATTCGGTATTTACCCAATCGGTAAATAAGATCACATGACTTGAGGAAATAGCCAATCCTGTGCAACCACACCCCACCCAACCAGGAAGTGGCCACACCCAGGCAGGTGCACATAATTAACAGACCCTGGAGAGGCTTGGAGTGCAGAGGAGAGGCAGGGAGCCAGTGCCTGTTCGTGCAGCAAAAATAACATCATGTCCAGCCAGAGGACACAGAGAGATGGAGGGGAAAGGAGGAGGAAGCTGAAATTCAGCCCCAAGGAACTCCAGGTGCTGGTGGAGGAGGTGGTGAAGCAGCACCAGAAGCTGTTTGGGAGGCAATCCCTGCAAGTGCCTGAAGCTGAAAAGCGCAACATTTGGCTGGCCATCCAGGCGCAGGTCAATGCTGTGGGAGTGACCCACAGGGACATAGAGGTCCTCAGAAAGCGCTGGTATGACCTGAGGATTGTAACCAAGAGGAAGATGGGGGACATCCAGAAGGAGGCCAGCCAGACTGGAGGTGGAACCAACAGGGCACCTGCCCTCACCGAACTGGAGGAGCTGGTGGGGGCCACAATCGAGCAAGAGAGCGTCGTGGGTCTTGGGGATGCTGACAGCTCTGCCAGAGCCGCCACCCAACAAGGTAAGACGAATGCACAGCAATGTAGCCCCCCCTACCCCTATCCCACATCCCCCATTGTGAAAGGAGAATCCCACTCCAGTCCACATGTGTTAGTGCAGACAGGCAATGCATTCTGGGAGATGTAGTCAGGGAAACACCAACCATGAAGTTAATGGCACAGGGCAACAAGGCATGTCACACACATGAGGCACAAGGAGGCAGAGGACATTTTGGAATGTGAAATGATTTATTGTGATGCTTGCAATGCAGCCCTTCGGGGACACTGAGCCGATGTTGCATTTCTGTCCACAGATGTGACATCACGCAGGACAGGTCATGCTGCAGGAGAGAGGGCACACCGGCCACAAAGATCACCTCTGGCCAGCACAAGTTCAGCCCAGGGAGCAGGGCCACAGGCAGCCGCACCACCAACACAGGCAGCCTCGCCTCACCCAGAGCCAGCATCACCGCACCCAGAGCCAGCATCACCTCACCCAGAGCCAGCATCACCTCACCCAGAGCCAGCATCACCTCACCCAGAGCCAGCATCGCCACTCATGTTTGAGTCACCGGCCACATCACCGCCTGCAGGTGTGAGAATGAGGAGGCGTCCTGCAGCCAGGCTGCGAGCCTCAGACACCTCGTCTGACGACAGCAGGGGCCCTGAACAAATCACCATGCCCCAGGATGGGAGCCATGCCACTGTGCCCTACACCTCACAGGCAGCACAGACGGGAGCAAGAGGGCGCCGCAGGTCGCGTGTCCAGAGTCCACCAGCAACCATTGACAGCCATGGTGTCTTCTCGGGGCTCGAGGGCCAAATGTTAAAACAACAGCGCCTGCAAACAAAGGCAGTCATGTCAGTCCAGAGGCACATGCGGGTCATGAAATCTACATTAGTCAACATGGACAATAACATCAGCGCTATGGCAGCGGGCATTCGGGACATGTCCCACTCAATCCAGCAGTTGTGCAGCAAATTAGATGCTGACATAGATGCACGGCGCCGGGAACGGCAGAGGAGGGACACTACCACCAGGGCACTCAACCGTCTGGCAACTGCCACTTCTCTACTCTGCCGGCGCTCTGTGTCGATGCAGGAGGACCTGACACACTGCTGCAGCGACGTGTCTCGGGGGATGGTGCAGGTGACAAGTGCACTAGAGGTGCTATTAACTAGTCAGGCGGTGACAACTGCTGCAGGGGATGCTGCGGAGAGCATCGACACCAGCAGCCGGAGCAGCATCACACCCCCTGTTCCAGAAGGACGCAGGAGCAGCAGGCGGCTTGGGGTTGGCTCTAGTGAGGATGCTCAAGCCGTGCCATCCAACACTGCAGCGCGTATGCGCAAACATTGATGCAGCCCTGCGTGGCCACTACCCAATGGGTGACGTAACCCTGGACTTACTCCTTGTATATATGCTATGTTGCCAGATTGGCTTGATCTTGTGTTCATGGCGTAGTGCCGCATTAAAACTACGTCATTACATACCACAACTGGCTGTGTCCCCTTACTTACTCAGAAATAGTTGCATGTGATCACTGCCCGTCTCTCTCTCCCATCTATTGCAGTTGGCACTCTAGCTGCGTTGCCCTCTGGCTGGCCTGACTCATCCTCGTTGTCCTCAAAATGTGTTAGTTCCACATCTGTACCTTTCTTCGTGGCAAGGTTGTGCAGCATTGCACAAGTGGCAATGATCTTGCAGCAGTTGATGGATGTGTACTGGCGTGCGCCTCCGCTCTTGTGGAGGCAGCGGAACCTGCTTTTCAGTAGTCCAAACGTGCGCTCCACCACGTTGCGTGTAGATTTGTGTGCCACGTTATATCGTCTCTCACTCTGGGTTGATGGGTGTAGGTAGGGAGTGAGGATGAATGACCGGCAGGCATATGCACTGTCGCCTAGGTGAGTAAAAGGGAAACATCAGTCACATGCCTCTATACACTATGATTTGCAGGTTTCAAGGGGCGTCACTGTTACTTACCTAGCAGGTATCCCTCTCCAAATTCTCCGGCACTCAGTCGTGTGTAGATCCCACTGTTCTGGAAGATGTAAGAGTCGTGGGTGCTCCCAGGAAACTTCGCGACAATATCAGTGATGATGTTCCCTGCATCACAGATCACCTGCACATTGATGGAGTGGGTGGACTTTCTGTTCCTGTAGATGTGCTCAGTGTCAGCTGGTGGGCAGATTGGGATGTGTGTGCCATCAATACAGCCAATGACATGGGGGAACTGTGCCATGTGATAAAAGTCAGTTTTAGTTTTCTGCAGTTCAGCCTGTGTGTTTGGGAAGCTGATGTAGTGGTGCATTCTCTGCATCATGGCATCCAGGATCTTCCTGAAGAAACGGGACAGGCAACTCTGGGATACACCACCCACCGCAGCTATCACCACCTGATAACTGCCGGATGCCAGTAGATGTAGGCTGCAGAGCACCTGCACATGTGGTGGTATGGCATGCGCCCTTCTAGTTGGCTGGTCCAGGAGTGGGTGCAGGTCCCTTATCAGGTCCATGATGGTTTGGGGGTGTAGCCTGTACCTTTCATGTATCTCTGCATCAGTCAGTTGGAAGAGTGTGATGCGCTGTCTGTAGATTTGTTCCTCCCGTCTCCATATCCTCAGACCTGCTGCCTGTAGACGTAGGCGCCTTGCAATGACATACAGAGCGGCCATGTTGTCCACGCTGTTGCATTTTGGGATTGCTTATATGCACTGTTGATGGTTACCACCTGCTTTCAATCCGTGTTAATTACCGACTCTTAATTACCGATTTTCATAGATTTCTTAATTACCGATGGTTCCTACATGTCATTTTCCGTTTTACCACTTCATATTTACCACTTCATATTTACCGAATCGGTAAATATGTATTCGGTAAATATGAATCGGTATTTTTGGATTCGGTAATTATGATTCGGTATTTACCGCTTCATATTTACCGAAAAGTTGTTTTTGGACTCCTACATCTCACTTGTCTAAATACCGGTCGGTAACGGCATATTTACCGAAAATCGGCCGTTACCGACCGGTATTTGGCGACCTACATGAGGAAGTTTTTGGAAGTGGCTGTAGTACCAGGGCATATCGCTAGTGGTTTAACACCTGGTGGGCTTCCTGAACTTCAGAGCGGACAAACTTAGCTGTCGATGCTTAGCAGGTCACAAATTGTGTCTCCATCCGGAGGTGGCGGAAGGCCTCTTTAAAGAGAGGGGAAAGTCTTAGTTGAATCCATCCTACACCGCCAAGAACGTGTAATTTCAGCAGTTTTGCGTGCTGGAGTTTCCAAGGCAGCTCTCACTCAGAGAGCTTTTCGTCTTGAGTGGAACTTCTGCATACTGTATACCTTTCTGCCAGTCTCACTCCTACCCAGAGTTCTCAAGAAGATCGGGAACGACTGGGCCTAGGTCATTATTGTGGCTCTGGATTGATGCGGAGAGTTTGGTACCCAAGCTCCCTAAACATGAGCACCAGTCCACCGATCAGGCCGCTTTTTTGGGCAGACCTTCTGTTGCAGCAACTGGACAGGGTGTTGCACCCAAACTTGCGAATACTCCATGTCCATGCGTGGAGATTTAATTGCAATATTTGACATCTTTTGACCTTTCTATCAGAGGTCTGCAATTTCTTTGGGCATTCAGGTGTCCATCCATCAAGCCTATAAATGCTTGCCGTTGGCACAAGATTTTGGCATGATGGACAGAGAACAATGTTGGTCCCATGTCTGCACCTCTTTCCCAAGTGCGGTTGTTCATTCTTTCCTTGGCCCAGCAGGGCTCTGCTTTGTGCACGATCAAGTTTACCTCTCTGCCTTTTTGCGGTTGCTATTCCTGCTGTTAGACCTATCATCCTTAGGGTTGTCTTCTCCCAAACGTTTTGATTTTGACCACCACATTTTGCTGTATCTTTTTTCTTGGCTTTAGGGCTCTGAGCTATTTACCACTGCTAATCAGTGCTAAAGTGCATGTGCTTCTTCCCTAAGCGTGTGTAATTGGTGTATACACGATGAACATATTTAGTTCGCCTGTAAGTCCCTTGTAAAGTGGTATACCATTTATCCAGTGCCTGTAATCTAAATGCTACTAGTCGACCTGCAGCATGATCGTGCCACCCACACCAGTAGCCTTTCAAACATCTCTCAGGCCTGCCACTGCAGTGCCTGTGTGTGCAATTTAATGCCACTTCGACTTGGCATTTCAACTAGCTGCTAAGCCTTAAACTTCCCTTTTATTACATAAGTCACCCATAAGGTAGGCCCTGGGTTGCTCTATGAGCAGGGTGCTATGTAAATAAAAGGAAGGACATGCACAATCCTGGTACTGACAAACAACCTATTTAATTTGTCACTACTGTGAGGTCTACTCTCATAATTTAACATTGGAAATCCTTGATATACCTTTAAGCTGCAATTCCTGATCCAAATATATTTCATATGTTTGGAATGGTAATGAAAAATCCTCCTTTTAGAAAGTGGACATTTCTTTGCGCTTACTGCTCTGTGTGGTGAGGGCCTGTCTTCAATCCACGTCTGGGGTGGCTGACAACTTCATGTTGTGCATTCCCTCTGGACAGCCACAACACAGGAAGGGCTTCAGAGTGCTGGTTTGAAGTCCCCCCCCCCCCCCCCCCCCCGGTCGAAGGCACTTTTGGGTATGTGTTGGGTCTCTGACCCCATCAAATCAGACACTACTGGACTTGTAACTAAGCTCTGCCAGAAAGACTGCTGTGCTGCCTAAAGGACTCAACTTGGCTGCTTTTCTGGAAGGACCGATTTTTCTGCTTGTTTGTGCGCCCTTTAACTCCAACCGTCAAGTCTGTTTCTTCCAGCTCTATCAGGTCACTGTGACTCTCTGGGCAAGATACTGTTTGTGTGCACAGGGCCTGCGAGGTCCCTGATGCCGACCTGTGCTCTCTTGGGCAGCCGCAATTTCTTGATTACACTGGTCTCAAGGGACCCATGCAAAACACATGCTTCACTGCCTCTCGGGGCATTATTTTGGCCATGATACTGCGAGGAAACCAAATAATAACATGTTCTAAGTTAATCCATGTTGTTTTTCCCCAGTCTAATGTGACCTGATGATTGTGAGTGCTGTGTAAGCACTGTGTTTATTGTGATATTTTAAAAGTGCATATCTTGTGAAACACTGATTAGATTTTTATCGTTCTGGTCTTGTTTTATTCAGTAGAGAGTATACTATTTTTCTTTACTGATATCTGGTCTTTTTTGAGGTGTTTTCACTGGGGTACTATGTCTAAGTGTGCACAAATACTTTACACACCACCTCTTTAGATACGCCTGACTGCTCTGTGCCAAGCTACCAGAGGGTGAACGCAGGTTATCTTCTAGTGTGTATCTAGCTTACTGGTTCCTTCTTGTTCATGGTTCATACTCTGACAACTAGAAACACAATTTCTTACACTGGTGATCAGCAGTGAGGAAAGAACTTGTGTTTGTGCAATACCAAATAGTAACTAATTATTCACTACAACTCTGCAAAGACCATTTTGGGCTTTTTTTCAATTTTACTTGATCGCCTTTTTGATTTTTCTTGCTAAATTATGTCTCAATCTAGAGAACTGCACCTGCACCTGAAGTTTTGGAGTTTGATCTGGCTAGGTTAGGGTCTTGCACTGTGGCTCAGGTGAGGAGTTTTTACAAAGATTTTTGGTCTCCATGAGAGGCTTCACCCAGAAGGTGGAGCTGCAGAAAGCCTTGAGGGCCTGGGCGGAGTCTCAGGGGATAACAATCTAGATGAGGAGCTGGAAATTCCTGCGGTGGAGGGTGACCTAATTTTGGAGTCTGAAATGGCTCTTGAACTGCATGTGGAGGGGGGGCCAACAGTGCGCCAAGAGATGATTGATTGATCCCAAGAGATTATTAAGGTGCTACTATTTGTTAGACTTCTCGGGAGAACTGCTGATAGATCTCTTTGCTACAGAATGTATCATGAATGCTAACATCAGTTGGTTGCGGCACCTTAATAGAAGGTACTTTTATTAAAGTTCTCCTGGAGATCATTGATTGCATCTCCATTCTGATTCTCGTAGTTCTGTATAAGTGCAGGTCAGAATCCACAACGGTTTCCATTGCACCCAATATATCAAATTAGATGCGATTCCTGGAACTTTAGCAAATATCATTAGAAAACCTTTTGCAATTTGGATTTTCTTTTTAGGTACAGTGGCAGGATTTAGCTACATGAACTATCTGAGTTTGGCGACTTGGCTCTTGAAGTCCTCCATTATGTGCATTTAAATTTGCCTAAGGATTGCTTGGATGTCTTAAATTAACTTCCGCTGGTGGGGAATTGTGAGGATATTTTCTGTACCTAGGCATAGTTTGACATTGGATTGCATTCTTGGTAAGGAAAGTAGCTGGGACAACACATCCTACAACTCCCACGATTCCACTGGGCCTTTCTATTTAGAATTTTTTAAGTTGAAAGGAGTCACTAGGTGCCTACTAGCCCCAAAACAAAGTACTGCAGTCCCACTTATCAGAATAGTGTTTTATCTAAACCTAGTTTGACTGTGCAGGGGCTGCTTTGTAAGAAAATAGTGAGATCCATGCCACTCACACCTTTCTAGATTTCCAGATGCCTGAGGTTGTAAGGGTTCTGTTGCTACTAGCTAACGACAGGCAGACTACCTGAGCCTTTCCCCATGGAAACAGTGAGTAAACTGTTATGCAGACGTAGTTGTGTCAGGAGGACATTATCAACAAGAAAACGTGGTGGGATTAATGCAATCCTCCACTCCGTATTCCTGTGGGTCTAAAGATGGTGACCAAATGCTGCAAATACAGAAATGTATGCAGTCAGTAGTGAGTTCATATGAACACAGTGCTGTTCCTTTTAAGCACAGAAGACCTATCCACAAATTACATATTATTTTATCGGTAGAAGTGTGGAAATTCTGGTGCCTAATCGGCCTTCCTGCCCCACTCAGTGAGGACAGATTTAGGGTAACCTCATCATCTGCCCTCTCCTTCCCCCCTCCTCCAGATAATGTAATGATCTCACTGGCCAGGCTGATTTTGCGGGCATGTGGTTGGGTTGTGGTGGGGTTGTGATGGGCTTGACCCTGTGCCAGAAAGGCCATTGTACGTAATTTTTTTTTTTTTTTTACCATTATATTCCTGGTGTCTAACGCTTCTTTCTGCACATGTGGAGTAGGCAGATCATAGGTAAACTGCCCAGGCTGTCCCCTCACCAAGAGATGGTGGAACCATAACCTGTGCTGTGAAGGATGCTCTTTGAAAGGAAATAAATACCTGGTAGTCGGTGGTGGGACTCCTGCTCAGGATTCACCCTACTGCACCCATTCCTGAGCAGGAATCTATTTGGGAGGCTGCTGTTGGGAAAAGGACAGTCCCCTCTTTCCATTGGTAGCGCTCATGTTGCTGTTGGCGTTGGAGTGGCTGAGTTTCTGACTGCCTCTCCTCTCTCCATAGTCTAGCTTCAGCAGCTTGTGGAATGGAAATGGATGGCAGCACGCCGTACTGATGTCATCAATCCATCGAGTGAGTGCTTGCAGGTTGATATACAAGTGCTTCTGCATCTGCTCCAATGCGGGAGAAGGAAAGTAAGCTGCTGGTATGAGAACCAGGGGTTTCTTCGAAAGAAATGTCTATTTACCCGGCCCTGGCCAAATAGTACATAATCTCTGCCATTTACCCAGTGGCAGGCAAAATAGTACATACTCTTTGCTGTTTAGCCAGCCATGGACTAAATAGTAAATATGATGTTCAGTTTGACTTGCAGCCAATAAATAGTGTGAGGGGGGCTTTATTTAGCAGGCCATAAAAAACAAGCATTGGAAATGCAATAGGTCTCACATTTGAAAAAGCTATTTGACATTGTAAATAGCAATGTTTTTTCCCTATGTGTTCTAGAGTGTCTGTATGTGTTGTGTAGTGGTATTATGTGGGTTGTATTATATTAGTTAGTTGTAGAATTGTGTGGAGTGGATTTGTGTAGAGGAAATATGTGGCATAGTGTGCTGGTGAATTATGTGGATAGTAATTAAATGGTATTAAGTGTACTGGAATTATGTAGAGTGAGATTGTGTGTTATGGAGTTTATTATGTGGAATGGTACTGTGTGTTGTGGAGTGGCATGTAGTGGATTTGAATTATTTGGTGTGGAAATCTGTGGTGTGGATTGAGGGCATCTGGTGTGTTGTGGAATTGTGTTGTGTTTTGAAATATGTTGTTTGGTGTGGAATTATATGGTGTGTATTGGAAATGTGTGAAGTTGAATTGTGTGGCCTGGAACTGCGCGGTCTTGAGAGAAATTATGCTTATTGTAATTATGTGTCATTGTGTGGAGAACATTTATGTAGATTGCTGGTATGTGGCACAGAGTGCATTTATGTAGGGTGTGTTTATGTTGTATTGAGTAGAGTGTAATTATGTGGAGTGTAATTATGCAGTGCGGAGTGGTATTATGTGGAGTGTAATTATGTTGTGTGGTGTAGAATTGTGTGGCATTGAATTGTGTGGTGTTATGTGGAATTAGGTGGGATGGTTTGGAGTGGTATTATGTGGCATGGTATAGGGTAGTATTATATGGCGTAGAATTATTTGGCATGATGCAAAGTTGAATTTATTTTGTGCAATGCCAATCAGTCTCGTACTTGCGACAGTTAGAGCTATTGTCGTTGTAAATGACAATAGCTTTTACCTACGTGTTATGGAGTGGAGTGGATATATGTGGTGTGGAGTGGAATTATGTGGATTGGATTGGAATTGTTAGTTGTAGAATTGTGTAGCTTAGAAATGTGTGGTGTGGAATGGATTTGTGTAGTGGGATTACGTGGGATGGTCTGCAGTGGAATTATGTAGATAGTATTTATGTGGTTTTTAGTGTACTGGAAATACTGTGGAGTAGGATTGTGTGTTGGAAAGACTGGAAGGACTGGGGCAATGTTAGTGGAATGGCAAACCCTGCTTGACGTGCAACTCACTGCCACTGTAAAAAGTTAAAACTATGTTACTTTTTAGTAAAAGTAAAAAGTTCCATGTTTCTGCGTCAGATATACTGGAAGGGCTGGGGGGGGGTGTCATTGTCACGGGAAGTCCTGCTTAAAATGCAGCTCACTGACACTGTAAAACATGACAAATATGGTGACCTTTAAAACTAGATATGCTATAAATTTGTTTCTGCACACAGACTGCACATAAGGAGGGTTGCATAGTTTGTAATCAGTAGTTGCATATACTAAATCTCTTAATTCAAATAATATATCTCTTAACACAGCAGTTTGCTGCCATTCATGAACTACAAACTGTCACCAGGTGAAGTGACATTCATTACGTGCTTTGCTGAAGGCAAACGATCTGACTTTAATGTACTAACGCTTTGAAATAGCATTTGCGCCCAACTAGATTTGTGTGTGTTATCTCAAAGCCACAAAACATTACCAAAATACATTCATATCATTAGCAAGTCATGTTTTGGCCGAAGGTTCTGAAAATACTGCCATTTGTCCTCAAGGCATCCCTGGTTGACACAGGTACTCTTGCAAATGAATTTCCAAATGTACTAATATCCATAATGAACGACTTAAAACTTAATTTACTTATGCTCTGCTTTTCAGAAATATCTCCATTTCGTTTGTTTGCACACATACAATATTATTGTAAGCAAGCACAATTTCACATTTAGAATTAAATTGAATAGAACAGCATTGGGAAAATCAGTTGGAAGCAAAAATGTTTCTCTTCTGGGTAGAGCTGGGAGAATTCAAAGTGGAAAACATCTATTAAAGTGTCAGCGTCAATTCAACATATGGTAATTTTGGGCGGCAATTCAGTGTTTAAGGCCCATTTACCGTGGATACTGTATAGTGCATGATAAGATCTCTGCAAACTAAAGAACCAGCCTGCCTAATTAACTCCACATTGTCACTTTGATATGCACAACACATGATTGAAGCTTTCAACCCATGTGTCGAGTACTATTCTTTGTTCACTTGCTTTTACAACTAGGGGCATGTCTTTCCATTTTTAGCTATATTTTTAATCTGCAAGCATTACATTCAAATTACGGGGCACATCCAGTGGCGTCCGCCACAAACAAAGGGTGGTGAGGCGGGAGGGTTAGCGCATGGAGGGTGGGTGTTAGTTATAATATATTTTTTTTAACTTGCCTGAAACCGCCGGCTGCCTCCCACATTGCCTCTTTTGTCCTCTTCCTTTTAAGTGGGCAAGATCCTGTCTCTATAGAGCCCTCATTATTGTGCAAACTCTATATCTGTACTTGAGAGTGTTGTCCCAGCAAAATAATTCTGGAAGCCAATAACTAAAATACTGTGTGACAGGCTTGGAGGCTGTACCTGACTAAAGTCATTGTGGCGGGGGTAAGGGGTAGGAAGACGTAAGACCAGTAGGAGGAGGATAATATCAAGTAAAATACTGGCCGGGAGGTGGGCCACCAGGGGGTCAAGGAACATCAGAACTAGGAATTGCTAGGATGATCTGTGGTGGACTAGGGCAAGTTATTGCAGAACCATGAGGGCAAAGAGCAGCAGGGCTAGGGTCAGGAGGATCAATACCCGATTGATTAGGACTACAAAGATCAGAACCTGGAGAACAATGGTCAATAGTACCAGGAAACCAGATTAAGCAGGACAGGGTCTAGAAACACCAGGGTGTACAGCACCAAGGGCACCCAGAAGACCAGAGCAAAGAGGACTAGGTGAACTCAAAGGATCATAACCAGGAGGACCGGAAAATAAGACTAAGAGGGCCATGAAGATTAGGACCTCTGGGACCAGGGCACAAATTAGGAGGTGGGGCAGAGCAATCATTACAGATAGCAGGACCAGGGTAAAGAAGATGCTCCCTGAATCTGAAAGACTGAGGGAACAGGACATTGGTGGCCAGGAGAACCAGGACCAAAATGCTCAGGAGGACCCATACAATGATAACTCTGATCATGATAGAGACAAACAATTGCTGCAGTATCAGTAGGACTAAGAGAACAAGTAACCAAGGACCAAGATAACCCAAACCAGGATGACAAAAACTAAGAAGGCCAGGACATGAGAAGCCAGATGGTCCAGGACCTTGGGTACCAGGTGTAGGAGGTTCAAGGTGAGAATCAGGACCAGGTGACCAGGGCCAAGAGGACTAAGAAGGAACAGATCCAGGTGGGTCAAGACTGGGTGAACCAAGAAGGGCCAGGATGGCAAAAAGGCAAGGTTTATGATAACAAGCACAATAGGACAAGAAGGAGCACAACAACCAGGACCAAGGCTAGAATGATTGGTGAACCAGGCCCATTAAAACTAGGCCCAGAAGAAACCAAACTACAAGGATCGAGACAAAGAGAGCCAGGACACATATTCTCAGGAAGGACAGGGACTATAAAAACAAGAATGGCCAAAGCAAGGAAGAGTATGATCAGTTGGTGTGGAAGCGCAAAGACAAAGAGCAGGATGATCAGGACCAGATTCTGGAAGATTGTGAAGATTAGGAGTATGGAGATTATGGCCAATAGAACCAGGTGACCAGAATAAGCAAGGAAATGAGGGGTCCAGTGTAAAGGTTACTAATAGGACTGGAGCCAGGAGAACCAGAGCAGGAAGAATTAAAAGGATCAGCACTAAGAGAAACACAAAAAGGCCTAAGTGGCAAGGAGACCATCATCACCATAGGATCAGGGCCTAGGATACCTTATGGAGCAGAAAGGCCAGGGCCTGGAGGTCGCAGGACCAGGGTGTGGAAATCAACAGGACTAGACTAGCCAGAGCCAGGAAGACTAAGGGTTCTGGACCTGGATATCCAAGAGGACCAGGACCAAAATCACGAGGATCAGAAAGATCCAGGCAAAGAAAAATAGGACCTAGAGTGCCCAGGCCATTGGATACAGTGCCAAATCGACCATGAGGACAAGTCACAGGGGCAAGAGGACCTTTATGATCCAAGCCAGGAAGACAAGGTCAATGAGGTCAAGGCCTTAGAGGACCAGGACACAAGAGGAGGTCAGGCAGACCGAGGAGACATGCAGGACCAGGAGCAGAGGTACTGGGAATTGGATGAATAGGCTGAGAATGATCACAAGGACCAGGTCAAGGGGGTGAGGTTCAAGTGGATCAGGAAATAAGAAGAAAATCTATTCCCATGAGTGCCTAAGGAACCAGGATCATAGGACCAGAGCCCAGCGTACCACATGGAGCAGAAAGAACAAGACCTAGTGGTCGCAAGACCAGGGTGAGGAAGATCAGGAGGACCAAAACAGCCAGGAAGACTAAGGGATCTGAACCTGGATATCCAAGAGGACTAGGACCAAAATGAGCAGGCTCAGAAAGATCCAGGCAAAGACATCCAGGACCACGAGGACCTCTGGGCTAGTCTGCCATTGGATGCAGAACCAGATTGACCATGAGGACAAGTCACAGGCGCAAGAGAACCAAGATGATCCAAACCTTGAGGCTAAGTTCTAACAGGACAAAACCTGAGAGGACCAAGAAACAAACGGCCAGGCGGACCTAGGGGACCAGCAGGACCAGTAATTGAGGTACTAAGAACTGACTGAGCGGGCTGAGAAGGATCACAATGACCAGGTCAAAGGACGAGGTTCACGCGGATCTGGAAGGAAGAGATAGAGCTAGGGAAAGAGGGCCTGGAAGGACCATGATGGCCAGGAGGACTAGAAAACAGAAGATTAGGCATACAAAGACCCAAACAAAGAGAACAGAAACAAAATGATCACATCTAGTGGGCACAATATCAGGAAGAGAATACAGACTGAGGAGCAGGAATAGGAATACTAGTGCTAGGCGAACCAGACTTAGTGTGAGGAAAACTAGGAGAACAGGATGTGGAGAATTTAGAAGGAGATGGCCAGGCAACCAGTGCCAGCAGGACAAGGGAAGAGGACCAGTGGGACCACAACGAATGGGAGAATGAAGATCAAATTACAGACGCTCAGGAGTATCAGGATCTGGTATACCACGACAAGGATTATGAGGACAAGGAGGAAAAGGAGGACCAGGACACGAAGGGCCAGGATGACCAAGATGGGTGGTTAATTCAGGAGGACCTGAACAAAGAGGTTCAGGACTAAGTAGCTAAGTAGGCAAGTTAATGCAGAATCAGGATAACAATGATCAGGAGAACCAGGGCCAAGAGAATCATTACAAGTTGTAGGAGAACAAGGAGAATTAGTCAGAGCATGTACAGTTGAGCCAGGGCCATTACAACCAGGGACCAGATTGGGGCAGACTAGGTGGACTACAAGGATCAGAATAAGAAGGGCTAAGAAGAGGACTAGGAGAAAAAGAGAGGCCACAACCAAGGGGACCAGGACCGGAAGTATGAAGTGGAGCAGTGCGACGAGAATCAGGGATTTCTAGCCCTGGGCGCTATGGATCAGGGGGAGCAGGACAACCTGAGCCACAAGGACCAATGGGACCAGACCCAGACCAAAATGAACAGGCTCAGCCCAAGAAGACCTTATGAGGAGGACCAGAACTGGTGGGCACAGTACCAGATGGACCACAAAGCAGGCACCAGAGCAAGGAGAATCGGTATTTTCCAAAGCAGCACGACTACGAGTGCCAGATCTAGAAGAACCAGGACAACAGAATTAGGTGAACAAGGGCCCAGTAGACCAGCAGGATCAGGGTGAGGACCATTAGTACCAGGATCAGGAAGGGATAATACATGGAAGGGCAAGGAGGAAGACCAGGAATACAAATGGTAGGAAGGACTAGAACCAGGAGTGTCCGATTCCAGAAACCAGTATCAGTACTTGGACCAGGATAAGGATCAGGAGGAGTAAAACAATCCAGAAAAGGAGGTCTTGGAAGAGGACAAACAACAGAAGTCACAGAAGGACCTGGATCAGGACACCTATGAGATTCTACGACGCATGTTCTAGGATAACCCTTTTGTAAACCGTTCTCATTCATGCTTCTTATGCGGTCAACCCCCATAAACCTCCACCTTTTTTAACGCACATATAGAGATGGTACATATTTGCTGAAAAATCAGAGTATGCAAAGGAAAATTAAAAAGACAGCTTTGATAGCACTGGGAAGGCCACAAGTGATAGCTGCAGCACCAGACAAGTGGTCTGTGAAATTCTAAGAGCTAGAAGAAGGGTGGCGGAGATATATATGTGGGCCAGCAAAGTGACAATAAGTGTATAGACCACTAGAACAGTCTGTGTGTCTCCCAGACCTTTGAGTTGAATTCTATGTGCAATGGATATTTAGCAAGTTTGTAGTAGTAACACTCTGTGAGTGGTGAAAGTCTATGCACATGGACAAATGTGAAGCATTTCACATGATGTGATGTTGAGTAGATACAGCCTCCCTAGTCAGTAGAAGTGTGTTCATTGCATCCTCGTGGTTGGAGGATGGAGACTCAGACATTGAAGTGAGAGGATGGATAACAGGCTACCCTCAGAAATTCTGTGAGGTCCTTGTTAACAAAGGGCTGCTTATTAGTTGTTAATGAGTGACGATATAATGAAGATGTTAGCAGTGTGGTGTAGGTCAGAGGTTTCTCTTAAAGGTGACAAAGTTTCTAAGTAGGGCTGCCCTATAGTTGTGTCTGATGACTGCTCGGAATGCTTTTTTTTTTTTTTTAAAAAAAGAAGCACATTAGTTTAACTGACACATACTTTGTGCAAACAGAAGCAGCAATTGTTTATCTGTCAAAGGTCACTTTTTGTGCTGCATGTCTGATGCTTAGTCTTCTCAGTGATGGATGCATAGGCAGGGCTGCCCTTTGCTTGAGAGTGCTGCAGAATTTACTTTGGTTCTGAGCTCCAACAATGCGGCTCCAGTCACTATGTGTGCTCTCCTCTGTGTTCAGTTGATGTGTAAGGTCTCACCGTGTAGGCAACATCGAAGAGCTTTTGTGTGCGGGGTAGCCGAGGAAGCAGGACAGCTGACGGAGCTGACTTGACTATTTTGCCATACTTGCTTCTAGATGTGACTCGCACCACTGCTGTACCAATATAATGGGAAGAAAAACGCTAACCTACATCGAAATCAACTAAAACTCCCAACACCATATTTCTGCAGGTTATTTTACAATTTCAATGATACTTCCAAACAATTGTTTAAGGTTGCCCTCCCAAAGCCCATCTCAATGTATATATTTCATTATTGGTGACGAGTTCTGGCAGACAGCTCAACCTATCTTCATGCCACATCTAACTAACTTGTTTGAAAGCAGCTCATTGTCCCCTTATAAGGTTGTGCCAGGTTTCCACTAGTGTGTAGGGTAGATGTACCAAAAACTCATCAGCAATTTAACGTTTCCTATTTTCCCCTTCATATTTCAGCGAAATACTATGCAGTTTCCTTTATCACATCCAAGAAAGCATTCAAGGGGTGAGTAATAAGTATAATTCTATATGTGCATGTTAAGTAAAGTTGTTTAAATACAATCATTTTCCATATTTATGCACTCTCTCTACAGACACATAAGTAGCAAACTAATAATACATGCAGTATATTACATTTGTGGCTGTTTTATATTTGATAGATATACATGCTTTTCTGAATTTTCTTGGACATCACAGTGAGAATCCTCAATTAAAAACGGTTATATGAGCTTATGAAAATGCATTACCTATGTTTATCTGTATTTGAACTCATCTTCTTGCTACAAACAACGCATAACTAACAGAAGCAATATTTCAGTTGTCCCTCTGCCATCTATGACTACAGAATTTTTGTTCTATTGATATAGTCCCCATAGAGAAGTTGGCCACTGGTTGTTGTATCTGGGGTATCTGCACTCTGGGCCCATATGATCCCCTCCTACCCCAATAAAGGGAGGTGAGGGTGAGGGGCACAGCACAGAGTGTTAACCTATATATAGGAAGGGAGGAAAGTTAATGGAGGGACGGAAAAGATCCCTGGGCTGTCCCCCCTACCACAGAGCTGGATATTGGCCTCTGCAAATGAGTGTGGGTTGGGTGAGTGAAGAGGTAAGTGAGGTAGAGGAAGGGTTGACAAGTATAGGAGCAGGAGTGAAGGATAGAGACAGATATGGGATGTTTCTCTTAATCTAGCAGTAATTTGGGTAGGGGCATGAGGGTATTTGTACCTAGCTTCTTGGAGGGCCTCACTACATTAAGATTCTCATGCTACATTCTAGAGCTGAAACACATTCAGCTTTTTTACCCTTAGTGTGTTGCCTGTGGCCTTGAAACTCTCAAGTCTGGTGGACATTTGGGCCATTTAGCTTCCTCAGAGCATAAAAGCTGTAGGAGAAGGCTGCTCTCATCTTCATCTATGGTTGGGAGCACTGTCTGCATCCTACCAGGACTGCGCATTTTACTTTCAAATCAGAATTAACTTTTCAGTCTGAGGCACCTGGACTAGATAGCATTGGGTATCTAGTAGCTCTTAGGAAGGGTGTCGGGCAAATAGCCACATATCAGCCTTAAACGCAGCCTGAACGTTCTCATCTCATTCAGCAAATACGTTTTCAAGTGACCTTATTAGAGCCTTCAGACATGTTTTAGAAAGGCCAAGTGAGATGATCACGGAGGCACTTGCATGACAGCACTTTCTTTCTGAAGGATCAGTGGTTTCATAGAAGGAGAACCATATTTCCTTCTCTCCTCACCTGCTGCCCTATCCCCAGCAGTTACAGTGGTGGATGGCACATCCCCAGAGGTAAAACTGCGTGATTGTTAGTACTCACTGATATGTCAGCACTGGATTCTTTACTCACTGACTAGCTCACTCACTCGCTTATTTCCCAACTCATTCACTAACTAATCATTATGTACTCCTCTAATATCTCAGTGATGTTGCACTAGCCACAGTGATGCTGGTGTCCCTGCCAAATATTGAGCATAGCCTATTTGGAAGATTGTGCAAAGGAGGATTATGTATAGGAATACCTTGGCAAGCGTGGAAGTTATTCTTCCCAATGGTTTTTAGGATGCGGTCTACATGGGTTCTTCTCTGTTCTCTGAAGACACAGCCAAATGGGTAGACCGCTTTGCTTGGCACATGTTTCTTACTGGCTGGCATGTTCCACTTGTAATCAAGACCCATGTAGGATAGTGGCTATGGTTGAAGGAATTGAGGAAAGGATCACAAGTTTGCATGATGGTACAGAACGCTTTCCTGCTGTGGGGTTAATTGGGAGCGAAGTAAGCTTTGGAGTAAACTAAAAATTGTAAAGACAATGGACTGTTGCTTGCAAAGAGGACGCCAATAGGGCAAATGATCTCATTATAGCAGAAAAGCATGGCACATGATGATATGGGGAGCAAGCTAACTTCCTTATCAAACTTAAACCCAAGTTTGTTCATGGTGGGTGATTAGGCATATGTTTTCAGAAAAGAATAAGGTGATCCACAGGCCAGTTTGACCTCTGTTAATATTTTAGTTTTGGCAGTATTCATTTAAAGGGGATCTCTGGCCACCCATCCTGTGATGCCCATCATGTTGTCTCTTAAGCAAGCAATTGTATTGTTCGAAACATCGTTCGCGCTGTATACAGTTTGGGAGTCATCAGCATAGGTATAACACTGGTTACCAGTGTGGAGGTATGATTCCAAGGCGTTTGACTCCAAACACGATATGTTTCGATGCAGCTGTTTTCGAGATAGCATTTACCGCGAGGTTGTAATGCACCTCTACCTATATGTCTGGCTGAGTCACAGACAACCCAGGAGAATGGTCCCCGAAGGCTGCAGAGAGGCTCTGCTCATGCAGGGGCACCCTCTCACTTAAAGCCCAGTACCCTGCCTTCAGGACTGATAAGGCCTGCTATAGGGGTGACTTATAAGTTTTAAGTGTAGTGACCTATAGATGTAGTGAACCTATATCTAAAGTAAGTGGTGCAAGCACCAGCATACACAGGTTGCAGTAGCAGACCTGTAGTTCCATTTTGAATGGCCTCTCATGGGTGGCATAATACATACTTCAGCCCATGGGAGGCCTCTGGGGTACCTATGCCCTGGGTACATGGGTACCATATACTAGGGACTTATAATTGTACCCCAGTATCCAATCTGGAGTGTACCAAAGTACATGCATGACAATTTAAAGGAGAAAGCAGATAGACTGGGGTCCTGATTAGCAGGATCCCAGTCAGACTAGTAAAAAACCAACAAAACACCAGGCAAAAAGTGGGGTAACCATGCCGTCAGATCCTACCTTCCTACAGGGCCCCTGGACCGTCGTCTTTGCGAAGAGCGGCACACCTTGGAGAAATGATTCTGTTTACCACACGCACTGCACGTTTTGCCATACGCTTGGGTAGGTTCCGTGGTGAGGGTACGGGCCTCCGCACCACCCGCACGTGCGTCTCTGTGGGCCTTGCTTGTTGTTGCGTGGAGATGGTTTGGTGGACTTTGGCTTGTCTCCCTGTGTCTCAGTCTGGATGTTATTGACTGGCTCTTCTTTGATGGGGGCTGAGGAGTGGGGGTCCATGTGGGCTGCCCGGGCCTTCTACAGCTTTTTGGAATGCCCCCGCGTCAAGCTGTCTCTCATGGGCATGTTGTGTTCTTGCAGGATGTGCTTGCGCAATTTGGAAGAGGCGCACCCTTAAATGAACTGAGTCTGGACTTCTTCATTTTCGTCTGGAAGAGTACAAGTGCTGGCTAGCTCTCTCAGTTGCCCATAGAAGATGTCTACTCATCCGGCAGCTGCCGTGCTTGGTGGAGGAGAAACCGCTCATAGTCAGGGTTGGCGTATGGCTCAAAGTGTGCCGTGATGGCATCTCGCATGGTGGTGTAATTTCGCGGGGGACCTGCTTCCTGTACGGTCTTTGAAAGCTTGTGGATGTCGGCCCCTCTCAAGTGAAGAAGCATGGGGCGTCTGCGTGCAGTTGGAATTTTGGCAGCCTCGAAGTAGGTCTCTAGACTTTCGACCCACGCCATCCATCGCGCCGCTTGGGCGCGCTTCTGCCGGTGAGAAGGGCACCGCCCCTTGAGGTAGACGGAATGAGCGGGGACGCTGCTGGCTTGCGGTACCTGTATCTGAGGATTTCTAGCTCTGGCTACACGTCGGGGTTCCGGGGATGTGTTGGCTGTGGGCTGCGCTTTCCTGCGCAGCGGCCAGAGAGTGAAGGGGAGGCACAGCGGGTGGTGGTGGCAGTGAGTGGGGCCACACTCGTGCTGTGTGACGTGAAAGTGGATTGCCACGCTGTGGGGACCATGACAACCTCGTCGTCAATGTCATGTTGGTGGTCGGGCCTTGCCCTATGCACATCAATAACCACACGTAGTTGCCTGTCTGGTAGTGGCCAGATAACTGAGCCACTCCTGGAGCCTGGGGCTTTGTATTACTTCCTTACGTTCTGCTGGCGTACACCAATTCCCACCATCTACATCACGCAAATAGGGGTCGCGGCCCCTTCCCCCTGTTCAATCAGGGATAGTGGACGTGCCCAAACCTTTGCAACACTACAGGCCTTATGGAGATCTCAGACCTCATCAAGAGTGAGGTCAACATGACCCTCAAAGTGCCCCCCTTACAAATTGTTGGGCGGATGAAACGACCATTGTGATGAAGCATGACTCCTGGGCAAGGTGTGTGAGCGTGCATCCTAAATTTGAAATAACACCCTCAACAGGCATATTAGCACTGGTAGGCTTTTCTACACTGGTAAGCCCTTTAGAACCTTCCACCATATTATTCTCAGCTAACTTGTTTTTCAAGAAAGGAAACATCAATCTAGTTGAAAAAATATGCAATAGAACTGATGTAAACATCAAGCCTGTTTGGGTTACTTCAGTAGCATAGAAATGTTTTATTCCCACCACACCTTAGCGTATTGCGCCTCTACAGCCAAGATACTGCGGAGCTGGCCTGGGTTGTAGGTAAGCGAACAAGCACACAACTTACTCCAGCATTGAACATCCTCATTTATTTTTGCTAGATATTAGTAGCCTCGAGGAGTCTTGAGCACTCTTACATGTCTGTCTGCATAGCAGGTATTTTAAAGGTGTGTTTCAGTATTGAAACGCTATAGTGCAAAGATTTGGGGAGATTCACGCGCAAAGGGCTGTTTCACAGTGCATACTAACTCCTTCTGGTTCATGGCTTTGACTTTTTTAGGGCGCTAGGTGGCTGATTCTGTGCACATTACACAGTTTTATTGAAAACCTGGCTGCATTCGGCCTGATAAAAGAAAATACTAAGTCATTTGAAAGGAATGGGTGGTGTGTATTGTGTGTTGTGGGGCTGCTGGTTAGTATAGTGCTCTGAGGGCGAGTCTTGTGAATGAGATGCTTTCTAACTCCATGGCGCATGGAAGTGCAGTGTGGAGAGGGTTCCATCATTGGGTATGTGTGATGCTTCACTCCTGTTGAGGAGGGAGCGCCATAGCACTCATTGAAAGGGCCTGGAAACAGCAGTTAAAAGCTTAGTGGTTAAGAGCCGGGTTGAGGGAGTTTTTGGCCTCAGCCTACATTTGTAGTACACTGGACTCTCATGGGTTTGGCATGCCTTTTAGCCTGTATTGATTCCAGAGTCTATACATTAACATACACTGTATAGACACACAAACACCTTAAAAGCAGCCCTCTTTCCAGCGCCAAACACGCACCCAAACGCATACTTATATAGAACCATGCATGCGATCCCCAATCAAATAAAATTTAAGGATTATAATTCTCACCTTGCAATCAGACAAACAGTCATCCTATCATACCAGAGACCTATGCACCAGAGGCCTATATCTAAACAAGCACAAAAAATGACACACACACATAGACGCACATAAACATAGGCAATGCAAGCGATGGAGGCAGAAACATGAACCCACATTCTCAAATTCACACAAGGAAACACACGCATACTCAGACTTGTCACACTCATCTAATGAAATGTACACACAGACAGATTCCTAGAGACGCATGCATGCTGGTCTAGGGGCAGGCATGCGCACACATACACACGCAACATCATAGCCGCGCTAACGCATATAAGTGTATATATATACATATATATACACACACACACAGCGGCTGACACCCACAGACAACTAAAACACAGACACATGAACAGATTCACCTACATACACACTAGTACAGATGTTCACACTGTCTCCAAAGTCCATTGTGCCTGTGTTGTGCACCCATTGATCTGCTGGACTCTGTAACAGCTTTTTTTACTGGAGAGGATGGGCTTACTGACACTGGGTGCTGAGCCTCCTTCGCAAGGTGCATTTCCTTCTGTGTAAAATTCCCTAATGTGCGACTACTCACCTTGTTCTTTTATTCACCTATAGTGGATCCAACTTCAATCTAGCCTTTTTTTTTTAAATGATGGTCAATGCTTATTTGTTGTTTGATCGTTTGGTACATTTTACCTTCTCTCCCCTTTCTGTCCCATCCTCTGCATATCCTTAGGTTTGAAGAGACTGTCGTTGCAGCAGGTTTGAGTTGTGTAAGGAATCACATATATTCTAAGATTTTCCCATTAATATTTAGGTCTGATTTGTGAATGAAAATGCTACTTGAGCTATTGAATTCGTGAATGCCTTAATTTTTTTTTATATATATATATAAAATCCAGAGGGCCCATTCTGTTGGTGTGCCAAATTTACTCCCCCCACCCCCTTATCCATTGTTCTCTGGTGCTACTGTACCCCCTTGTTCTTTTTTAAAATTTTCTTTTATTTGTTGTGTTTAGGATGGTCTGGCAGCTGTTTTGTGCTTCCTGCTCACACCCTTTCTCTTTTTGTACTCCCATACTTACGATTCGTTTTCAGTTTTTTTTTATTTTACCAGTCGAAAATGTTGGAATAGTAAAATTAGAAGAATTGGCAAAACCAGTCTGCTCTCACCTGTTTAAGGTGAGCCCTATAGGCTTTGCCAATGATTGTTGTATATGTGGCACTATATGCTTTATTCAGTGCTGTCGCAGTATGGACAGTGACTAATAAATGAAGGGTTATAACGGTTGTAATTTGATATTAATGTGTAAATTTGTCTATTTGCATTTGTGACTATGTAGACACTGATTTAAGTTTACCAATCTCAATTGACGAAAACATAGAACTATGGATATGTAAAACAAATGGTTGAACGTTAATGTATTCATTTGGATTTGCAGCTGCAAACATCCTTCAGTCGATTTGAGGAACTTGCCAGTTCAAGAGAGAAATCTACTGTGGATCAATATGAGCATATATCTAAAGCATGTAAGTTTATTTCATGAGTTTATGTTGGTCATAGAAGGCAGTCTACTGGTATAGCAGAACATTACATTAAGTACTGTGTGTTATCTGGTATACATTAATTTAAAGTAATAGTCCAGGTTTAGCATTTATGAGTGTACACAAAAGTAAACGTTTATTTGATTTGGAGCTCCACAGAGGTCCACACAAATACTAAATTATAGAGCATATCTACCTCATTATGATCACAAGTACAAATTCAATATAAAGATTGATAAAAACAAAAAAATAAAAATAGTGAAAGTTACAATTTGATTTTGAGGGGCATAATAAATAATTGAGCCTTTTCCTTGGAATATTTATCTGTTTTTAGAAAGAGCAGTTTCAGAAGTTGTCAACATATAAAATACAAGACAAGACAAATAAAAATAGCATTATCAAGATCTTGGAAACCATTTTTACAGAGCTCCCATGTTCAACCTTTAAAGGGCATTTCATCCATGCACCCCTATTGGCTCTCAGTATTAAAGCATTAGTTCTTCGCAATAAAAACATACACCAGACCCTATGATCTAAATTCAATGTGAAATATGCAAGTGTTTTTTTAGAGGTAATACATATGTATTTATCCATTTGTGAACACAATTCAGTATCTAATTTAAAACTGACCATTTAAGAGGGTATCTTTTGTTGGGACTTTAGCTGTGACAATGTCAGAGACCCAAGGCGGGCCTGTGATATACCGAATAGCTGTAGAGCACGTGAAACTTGCAATCTGTTTGCTTCTGCTCATAAATTTCAGTATGTAACAGTTACCTCTTTCGGTTTATCTGACAATGAATCGATCAGCTGAAAACCCCACTTTATATCTGTTGCCAAACCTACTTTTGTAAGCTCTGTTCTGCCCAAGTTCCAAATGAATTGCCTGTGTAGACATCAAGGAATCCAATGAGCGCAATTTGTGCAAAGCTTTCCCTTCAGTCAAATTCAAGAAAGACCAACTGTAATGCTAATAGTTTCCAAAGCATATTCAAGGCTGGGAGGAATTTTCAAACTTTGCAATGTGAGCAGATGTATCAAAAGTCTATGTCCAAGTGCCTTATAAAGGGTTCATAGTCCATTTGCAAGTGACATTGCTTTTCTAGCTAAGTGCAAAACATGATGGTTTTTAATTTCATAAAATGTGAAAGTCTCCAGAGGTTAATTTCCTAAAGACCAACTCAATCTTAATCTCTTCTGTTCCATCTCAGCTTTAAATATGAGACTTTTACTCTTAGATGTATTTATTCATTAAAAATTGCTCTTAGGTGTGCATGGGCAGGCTAACTAGGCATTTTTTAAATTCTACGGGTAAGCTCAAGCATTATTATGTCATCTGCATGCTATAAGCAGTGTACATTTTGGTCACCTAAATGTGGGGTATCACCAACAGAAGCAGAAAGAACAGAAAGTAATTCATATATAGAGGGAGAAAATAAGAGAGGTGCAGGTAAACAACCCTGAATGAATGAATACATAAAAGATGTCTTTGTTGATTAATAAAAATGATTACAAAAACATATTTATTTCAACAAACTTAAATTAATAGTTAAACAATATCCGGTGATAAAATTTCTAATTCATGACATTATATGCTAAAATTATGATCTTGTTGTCTAGAAATTGTCTGTGATTAAAATACTGTACTATACTCATGCTGTGCATGTTCTTACTGTCCATACAGTGGGTTCTCATTCAGCTATTTCATCATTCTCCCATATTGATCTATCCATGATTTAATTCTCAGCCGATGCCAGCTAACAAGTACAAAATGGTCTCCCTATTGATATTGTACAATGGGAGCTGAAAGGAAAAAGATTGGAATATGCAGCCAAGTTAACTAACCTTCTGACTCTTATTCTGTCAGTTCAGTGTGTTACATAAAGTATACTAACATGTTACATGTATCCTTCATTAATTTATGGGACAACCCCAAGTCCCAGACAGTCTGGAAATTCTTGATAATGCATTATTGACACTTCACCTCTCTTGCGCTCTACTAGATTGTTGTCCAGTGCAATAATTACTCTTAGGATGATGTAAAACGACAATAACGCTAGTGGTATTGCCGGAGAGCCAAACAGAGTGACGAGTGGTGCATCCCCTTGCCATAGTTCAGTTCTTATTTTAAAAATTTTTTTTATACTTGATCTATATAATTCACCAGCCTACAGATCAATTATCGATCCATCCGCTGTTGACAAGCCAATATAGCTTGATCAACTGGTCTACTCTTATTCTGATAAAATGTGGTTTTAAGAGCTTCCTACATCGTCTCAACAGAAATGGATGTATACATGTGACATGCAACAGTGATTACAATTGATATCTCCAGCCTCTGCAACATTTGCACAATAATACTTTATCTGATTGTCTTCCTGATTAAAGTCAAGGAGCTGAATAAGAAAGAATCGCAAACTTCTATAAGTCAGTCTCATGGTTTCTTGTTGTTGCCTGGTAAAGTACGACTATGGCACAGGTGTGAATAGTGTCACTAATAACAGATTTCATCTAGACAGTTTTGATAGAGCTTTGATGCTCTTGACAAATGAGGAAGCAATTGCGGTGCTGTGAGCTGTTCTTCTGTATATGGCACACGCTGTATTCCTTTTCCAAACCTCCATCAACGTCATCGCCTCTAGTATGTTGACAACAACATTGTTTTAAGCCATTTTTTGTTAAGAGTTTTGAGGATAAGCACTGATACCCTCCCAATGACACTTGACACTCGGTTGAAATATTAAGGATAATCACTGATCACCGCAGGTTTTGAGGAATTCCCAGATTTAATAATTTTCTCCATAAAATGGATCTCTAAACACGATGAAATGCAGTAGTGAAATCTATAAAGGCTGAATAAATCAGTTGCCCTCTAGTAATTATAGAGCTTCTGCATCGAGGGTGCTACCAGGGTTCACACACAAATGGACATGACCCAATTGTTGTTGTAGCACATACCTATCTGGTGGTTTCACCCAAGGACCACCGTTTGCGTGAGATAAGTGTTCTAGATGTGAGATAGGTTCATGCTAGTAATAAATATTTAGGATCCATGCGTAATAAAGCCCACATTATTTTAATTGGCTTTGTAGATACAGGAAATAAAATGCTATGGATGTCTAGCCTTTTATACTTGACTTTATTTAAATGCCAGTGAACATAAAGACAGCTGACACGTGTTTCGCCCAAGTGGCCTGCCGGGCTTGGGCTTTTTCAAGGCCTGTGAAAAGTGAACAAACATACAAATGAACAGTGACATAATGAGTTGTGCAAATAAAATCAGATGGCGGCCCAAGAAGGATGGGATGTTATACTGAAAAAGTGGGGAGGGAATATAGAATGCAGTATCCACAGGTAGGAGGTGAAACAAGAGAAACATGGGGGTCAGAAAGGAGTAGGGAAAGAAAGATGGGAAGGATGGGTATAAGAAAAGTATTAGTATGGTACAAATAAGAATAAAGGATAGTATTGTGATTCTAATTGTAATATCAATACGTATGAAAAAGGGATCATAGGCACAAGTATCAGAAATAGTGATACATATAGGAATAGAGGATAGTATTGTGTAATAAAATGCAATTTCAGTATATGTCAACAGCTGAGCGTCTGCAAAAGCATCAGAGATATCAAAATAAATAGATATAGGAGTAGGGATAACAGGAAAAAAATGGGAACAACAAATTTAAATTAATATTCTTGTACAAAACCAAGTTATCAGTGCTAGGTTTGTTGATATTAACACGATATAATCAAACATGTTCGCAAAATCGAATTCACAAATATCAGCATATTAAAAGCATTCTAGAAAGGTAATTAGAGTGATGTAGGTATATTCATACTGGTGGGAACTCTAACAGGAACATTCCATGTGTGCCAAATCAGTTCCTGTCACAGAAACAGTAAGTGCATCGGTTTGAATATCGCACTAGTGAGAAAACAACATCCTCAGGTGGGGACATCAGGAACAATAGGTACAAAATCACTCACAAGGTATGGTTGTAAGGCATGAATTACGCAAAGCTCAAAGAACATGTAGGGAAAGAGACAACTGTGTCATCATATATGTATCTCAATATATGTAATAAACAGGTAAGAAGACAGAAATAGTGACTTACCAAATTGTAAAAGCTTCAAAATGAATAATCTAAATCCTGGGAAGGCACACTAAAGAAGAGAAAATAAAAATAAAAAAAGAACAAAAGTTCCTCATACAGCATATCTATAAAATCACCGTGAGGGGTTAAATATGTGCACCTATTATGAATGAAATTGTGCATGCAATTTGATTCAGTCACAGGATCATATGCTGTCTATTGTGGCTTTAAAATCTTGTTGCGTAAAAAAATATGTAAATTTGAGGATCAGCTGTAGGTAGTAGGAGGTGAGACGCCGCATGTAAAGGGAGGAAGGAAAAGAGCCTAGCTCCAAAATGGGGAAAAAAAGTCGATAATTGTAGCACAAGAGGGCAGAGATGACCCGTCCCACGGGAATGATAAAATGCGTGGGTGAGCACTTCGTGCAAAGTATATACGAATGAGAAGGAAGATCTTTAAACGAACTATGGGCAACAGGTTTTATAAAAGGCTTATCGTGATATGAATGGACAGTTTGTGAGACATCCCTGGGCGGGATGTGTAGAATCCGCTCTGTGGTCCGATTGTGCCTGCAGCCCTCAGGTGACTGCATTTAAATAACAAAGGAAGGGGCCGTAAGGCAGGGCCCACGATGTCCAGTTGCCGTAAATTCGGCAAGAGTAACAGAGATTACCCGACAGACGAGAAGGAGCAGCTAAAAGTGACAGGAGAATTAGAATACATCCACCTCTCACAACAGATAGGTTTGCTTATATCTGAGGTCACTACACTTAAAACCTATAAACAACCGCAATGGAGCACACACCGCTAGCCCCTCCTCCGGGTCGCCCCAAGGGAAGCTGGTACATGAAGTTCCCGAGTGGTTCACCCCAGTGGGTGCAAGTAAGTACTTGTTTGATCTCTAGACCCGATACATGTCCCGGGTTTTAAAATATCGCCCGAGACATGGCTCGGGTTTCGGGATAACTTCCCTCCTCAGTAGAGAAAATAGTTAGGGGTGGAAGAGAGGGCCGCCAAGCAACCGTCAAAGGCCTCAGTGCCCGCACAGGCACGCAGGTGCGTCGTCCAGGAGCTCGTCAGCTCAAAGCTCGAGGGAGCCATTTTTATAAACAACCGCAATGGAGCGCACACCGCTAGCCCCTCCTCCGGGTCGCCCCAAGGGAAGCTGGTACATGAAGTTCCCGAGTGGTTCACCCCAGTGGGTGCAAGTAAGTACTTGTTTGATCTCTAGACCCGATACATGTCCCGGGTTTTAAAATATCGCCCGAGACATGGCTCGGGTTTCGGGATAACTTCCCTCCTCAGTAGAGAAAATAGTTAGGGGTGGAAGAGAGGGCCGCCAAGCAACCGTCAAAGGCCTCAGTGCCCGCACAGGCACGCAGGTGCGTCGTCCAGGAGCTCGTCAGCTCAAAGCTCGAGGGAGCCATTTTTATAAACAACCGCAATGGAGCGCACACCGCTAGCCCCTCCTCCGGGTCGCCCCAAGGGAAGCTGGTACATGAAGTTCCCGTGTGGTTCACCCCAGTGGGTGCAAGTAAGTACTTGTTTGATCTCTAGACCCGATACATGTCCCGGGTTTTAAAATATCACCCGAGTCTTTGCTCGGGTTTCGGGATAACTTCCCTCCTCAGTAGAGAAAATAGTTAGGGGTGGAAGAGAGGGCCGCCAAGCAACCGTCAAAGGCCTCAGTGCCCGCACAGGCACGCAGGTGCGTCGTCCAGGAGCTCGTCAGCTCAAAGCTCGAGGGAGCCATTTTTATAAACAACCGCAATGGAGCGCACACCGCTAGCCCCTCCTCCGGGTCGCCCCAAGGGAAGCTGGTACATGAAGTTCCCGAGTGGTTCACCCCAGTGGGTGCAAGTAAGTGCTTGTTTGATCTCTAGACCCGATACATGTCCCGGGTTTTAAAATATCGCCCGAGACATGGCTCGGGTTTCGGGATAACTTCCCTCCTCAGTAGAGAAAATAGTTAGGGGTGGAAGAGAGGGCCGCCAAGCAACCGTCAAAGGCCTCAGTGCCCGCACAGGCACGCAGGTGCGTCGTCCAGGAGCTCGTCAGCTCAAAGCTCGAGGGAGCCATTTTTATAAACAACCGCAATGGAGCGCACACCGCTAGCCCCTCCTCCGGGTCGCCCCAAGGGAAGCTGGTACATGAAGTTCCCGAGTGGTTCACCCCAGTGGGTGCAAGTAAGTACTTGTTTGATCTCTAGACCCGATACATGTCCCGGGTTTTAAAATATCGCCCGAGACATGGCTCGGGTTTCGGGATAACTTCCCTCCTCAGTAGAGAAAATAGTTAGGGGTGGAAGAGAGGGCCGCCAAGCAACCGTCAAAGGCCTCAGTGCCCGCACAGGCACGCAGGTGCGTCGTCCAGGAGCTCGTCAGCTCAAAGCTCAAGGGAGCCATTTTTATAAACAACCGCAATGGAGCGCACACCGCTAGCCCCTCCTCCGGGTCGCCCCAAGGGAAGCTGGTACATGAAGTTCCCGAGTGGTTCACCCCAGTGGGTGCAAGTAAGTACTTGTTTGATCTCTAGACCCGATACATGTCCCGGGTTTTAAAATATCGCCCGAGACATGGCTCGGGTTTCGGGATAACTTCCCTCCTCAGTAGAGAAAATAGTTAGGGGTGGAAGAGAGGGCCGCCAAGCAACCGTCAAAGGCCTCAGTGCCCGCACAGGCACGCAGGTGCGTCGTCCAGGAGCTCGTCAGCTCAAAGCTCGAGGGAGCCATTTTTATAAACAACCGCAATGGAGCGCACACCGCTAGCCCCTCCTCCGGGTCGCCCCAAGGGAAGCTGGTACATGAAGTTCCCGAGTGGTTCACCCCAGTGGGTGCAAGTAAGTACTTGTTTGATCTCTAGACCCGATACATGTCCCGGGTTTTAAAATATCGCCCGAGTCTTTGCTCGGGTTTCGGGATAACTTCCCTCCTCAGTAGAGAAAATAGTTAGGGGTGGAAGAGAGGGCCGCCAAGCAACCGTCAAAGGCCTCAGTGCCCGCACAGGCACGCAGGTGCGTCGTCCAGGAGCTCGTCAGCTCAAAGCTCGAGGGAGCCATTTTTATAAACAACCGCAATGGAGCGCACACCGCTAGCCCCTCCTCCGGGTCGCCCCAAGGGAAGCTGGTACATGAAGTTCCCGAGTGGTTCACCCCAGTGGGTGCAAGTAAGTGCTTGTTTGATCTCTAGACCCGATACATGTCCCGGGTTTTAAAATATCGCCCGAGACATGGCTCGGGTTTCGGGATAACTTCCCTCCTCAGTAGAGAAAATAGTTAGGGGTGGAAGAGAGGGCCGCCAAGCAACCGTCAAAGGCCTCAGTGCCCGCACAGGCACGCAGGTGCGTCGTCCAGGAGCTCGTCAGCTCAAAGCTCGAGGGAGCCATTTTTATAAACAACCGCAATGGAGCGCACACCGCTAGCCCCTCCTCCGGGTCGCCCCAAGGGAAGCTGGTACATGAAGTTCCCGAGTGGTTCACCCCAGTGGGTGCAAGTAAGTACTTGTTTGATCTCTAGACCCGATACATGTCCCGGGTTTTAAAATATCGCCCGAGACATGGCTCGGGTTTCGGGATAACTTCCCTCCTCAGTAGAGAAAATAGTTAGGGGTGGAAGAGAGGGCCGCCAAGCAACCGTCAAAGGCCTCAGTGCCCGCACAGGCACGCAGGTGCGTCGTCCAGGAGCTCGTCAGCTCAAAGCTCAAGGGAGCCATTTTTATAAACAACCGCAATGGAGCGCACACCGCTAGCCCCTCCTCCGGGTCGCCCCAAGGGAAGCTGGTACTTGAAGTTCCCGAGTGGTTCACCCCAGTGGGTGCAAGTAAGTACTTGTTTGATCTCTAGACCCGATACATGTCCCGGGTTTAAAAATATCGCCCGAGACATGGCTCGGGTTTCGGGATAACTTCCCTCCTCAGTAGAGAAAATAGTTAGGGGTGGAAGAGAGGGCCGCCAAGCAACCGTCAAAGGCCTCAGTGCCCGCACAGGCACGCAGGTGCGTCGTCCAGGAGCTCGTCAGCTCAAAGCTCGAGGGAGCCATTTTTATAAACAACCGCAATGGAGCGCACACCGCTAGCCCCTCCTCCGGGTCGCCCCAAGGGAAGCTGGTACATGAAGTTCCCGAGTGGTTCACCCCAGTGGGTGCAAGTAAGTACTTGTTTGATCTCTAGACCCGATACATGTCCCGGGTTTTAAAATATCGCCCGAGACATGGCTCGGGTTTCGGGATAACTTCCCTCCTCAGTAGAGAAAATAGTTAGGGGTGGAAGAGAGGGCCGCCAAGCAACCGTGAAAGGCCTCAGTGCCCGCACAGGCACGCAGGTGCGTCGTCCAGGAGCTCGTCAGCTCAAAGCTCGAGGGAGCCATTTTTATAAACAACCGCAATGGAGCGCACACCGCTAGCCCCTCCTCCGGGTCGCCCCAAGGGAAGCTGGTACATGAAGTTCCCGAGTGGTTCACCCCAGTGGGTGCAAGTAAGTGCTTGTTTGATCTCTAGACCCGATACATGTCCCGGGTTTTAAAATATCGCCCGAGACATGGCTCGGGTTTCGGGATAACTTCCCTCCTCAGTAGAGAAAATAGTTAGGGGTGGAAGAGAGGGCCGCCAAGCAACCGTCAAAGGCCTCAGTGCCCGCACAGGCACGCAGGTGCGTCGTCCAGGAGCTCGTCAGCTCAAAGCTCGAGGGAGCCATTTTTATAAACAACCGCAATGGAGCGCACACCGCTAGCCCCTCCTCCGGGTCGCCCCAAGGGAAGCTGGTACATGAAGTTCCCGAGTGGTTCACCCCAGTGGGTGCAAGTAAGTACTTGTTTGATCTCTAGACCCGATACATGTCCCGGGTTTTAAAATATCGCCCGAGACATGGCTCGGGTTTCGGGATAACTTCCCTCCTCAGTAGAGAAAATAGTTAGGGGTGGAAGAGAGGGCCGCCAAGCAACCGTCAAAGGCCTCAGTGCCCGCACAGGCACGCAGGTGCGTCGTCCAGGAGCTCGTCAGCTCAAAGCTCAAGGGAGCCATTTTTATAAACAACCGCAATGGAGCGCACACCGCTAGCCCCTCCTCCGGGTCGCCCCAAGGGAAGCTGGTACATGAAGTTCCCGAGTGGTTCACCCCAGTGGGTGCAAGTAAGTACTTGTTTGATCTCTAGACCCGATACATGTCCCGGGTTTAAAAATATCGCCCGAGACATGGCTCGGGTTTCGGGATAACTTCCCTCCTCAGTAGAGAAAATAGTTAGGGGTGGAAGAGAGGGCCGCCAAGCAACCGTCAAAGGCCTCAGTGCCCGCACAGGCACGCAGGTGCGTCGTCCAGGAGCTCGTCAGCTCAAAGCTCGAGGGAGCCATTTTTATAAACAACCGCAATGGAGCGCACACCGCTAGCCCCTCCTCCGGGTCGCCCCAAGGGAAGCTGGTACATGAAGTTCCCGAGTGGTTCACCCCAGTGGGTGCAAGTAAGTACTTGTTTGATCTCTAGACCCGATACATGTCCCGGGTTTTAAAATATCGCCCGAGACATGGCTCGGGTTTCGGGATAACTTCCCTCCTCAGTAGAGAAAATAGTTAGGGGTGGAAGAGAGGGCCGCCAAGCAACCGTCAAAGGCCTCAGTGCCCGCACAGGCACGCAGGTGCGTCGTCCAGGAGCTCGTCAGCTCAAAGCTCGAGGGAGCCATTTTTATGAACAACCGCAATGGAGCGCACACCGCTAGCCCCTCCTCCGGGTCGCCCCAAGGAAAGCTGGTACATGAAGTTCCCGAGTGGTTCACCCCAGTGGGTGCAAGTAAGTACTTGTTTGATCTCTAGACCCGATACATGTCCCGGGTTTTAAAATATCGCCCGAGACATGGCTCGGGTTTCGGGATAACTTCCCTCCTCAGTAGAGAAAATAGTTAGGGGTGGAAGAGAGGGCCGCCAAGCAACCGTCAAAGGCCTCAGTGCCCGCACAGGCACGCAGGTGCGTCGTCCAGGAGCTCGTCAGCTCAAAGCTCGAGGGAGCCATTTTTATAAACAACCGCAATGGAGCGCACACCGCTAGCCCCTCCTCCGGGTCGCCCCAAGGGAAGCTGGTACATGAAGTTCCCGAGTGGTTCACCCCAGTGGGTGCAAGTAAGTACTTGTTTGATCTCTAGACCCGATACATGTCCCGGGTTTTAAAATATCGCCCGAGACATGGCTCGGGTTTCGGGATAACTTCCCTCCTCAGTAGAGAAAATAGTTAGGGGTGGAAGAGAGGGCCGCCAAGCAACCATCAAAGGCCTCAGTGCCCGCACAGGCACGCAGGTGCGTCGTCCAGGAGCTCGTCAGCTCAAAGCTCGAGGGAGCCATTTTTATAAACAACCGCAATGGAGCGCACACCGCTAGCCCCTCCTCCGGGTCGCCCCAAGGGAAACTGGTACATGAAGTTCCCGAGTGGTTCACCCCAGTGGGTGCAAGTAAGTACTTGTTTGATCTCTAGACCCGATACATGTCCCGGGTTTTAAAATATCGCCCGAGACATGGCTCAGGTTTCGGGATAACTTCCCTCCTCAGTAGAGAAAATAGTTAGGGGTGGAAGAGAGGGCCGCCAAGCAACCGTCAAAGGCCTCAGTGCCCGCACAGGCACGCAGGTGCGTCGTCCAGGAGCTCGTCAGCTCAAAGCTCGAGGGAGCCATTTTGATAAACAACCGCAATGGAGCGCACACCGCTAGCCCCTCCTCCGGGTCGCCCCAAGGGAAGCTGGTACATGAAGTTCCCGAGTGGTTCACCCCAGTGGGTGCAAGTAAGTACTTGTTTGATCTCTAGACCCGATACATGTCCCGGGTTTTAAAATATCGCCCGAGACATGGCTCGGGTTTCGGGATAACTTCCCTCCTCAGTAGAGAAAATAGTTAGGGGTGGAAGAGAGGGCCGCCAAGCAACCGTCAAAGGCCTCAGTGCCCGCACAGGCACGCAGGTGCGTCGTCCAGGAGCTCGTCAGCTCAAAGCTCGAGGGAGCCATTTTTATAAACAACCGCAATGGAGCGCACACCGCTAGCCCCTCCTCCGGGTCGCCCCAAGGGAAGCTGGTACATGAAGTTCCCGAGTGGTTCACCCCAGTGGGTGCAAGTAAGTACTTGTTTGATCTCTAGACCCGATACATGTCCCGGGTTTTAAAATATCGCCCGAGACATGGCTCGGGTTTCGGGATAACTTCCCTCCTCAGTAGAGAAAATAGTTAGGGGTGGAAGAGAGGGCCGCCAAGCAACCGTCAGAGGCCTCAGTGCCCGCACAGGCACGCAGGTGCGTCGTCCAGGAGCTCGTCAGCTCAAAGCTCGAGGGAGCCATTTTTATAAACAACCGCAATGGAGCGCACACCGCTAGCCCCTCCTCCGGGTCGCCCCAAGGGAAGCTGGTACATGAAGTTCCCGAGTGGTTCACCCCAGTGGGTGCAAGTAAGTACTTGTTTGATCTCTAGACCCGATACATGTCCCGGGTTTTAAAATATCGCCCGAGACATGGCTCGGGTTTCGGGATAACTTCCCTCCTCAGTAGAGAAAATAGTTAGGGGTGGAAGAGAGGGCCGCCAAGCAACCGTCAAAGGCCTCAGTGCCCGCACAGGCACGCAGGTGCGTCGTCCAGGAGCTCGTCAGCTCAAAGCTCGAGGGAGCCATTTTTATAAACAACCGCAATGGAGCGCACACCGCTAGCCCCTCCTCCGGGTCGCCCCAAGGAAAGCTGGTACATGAAGTTCCCGAGTGGTTCACCCCAGTGGGTGCAAGTAAGTACTTGTTTGATCTCTAGACCCGATACATGTCCCGGGTTTTAAAATATCGCCCGAGACATGGCTCGGGTTTCGGGATAACTTCCCTCCTCAGTAGAGAAAATAGTTAGAGGTGGAAGAGAGGGCCGCCAAGCAACCGTCAAAGGCCTCAGTGCCCGCACAGGCACGCAGGTGCGTCGTCCAGGAGCTCGTCAGTTCAAAGCTCGAGGGAGCCATTTTTATAAACAACCGCAATGGAGCGCACACCGCTAGCCCCTCCTCCGGGTCGCCCCAAGGGAAGCTGGTACATGAAGTTCCCAAGTGGTTCACCCCAGTGGGTGCAAGTAAGTACTTGTTTGATCTCTAGACCCGATACATGTCCCGAGTTTTAAAATATCGCCCGAGACATGGCTCGGGTTTCGGGATAACTTCCCTCCTCAGTAGAGAAAATAGTTAGGGGTGGAAGAGAGGGGCGCCAGGCAACCGTCAAAGGCCTCAGTGCCCGCACAGGCACGCAGGTGCGTCGTCCAGGAGCTCGTCAGCTCAAAGCTCGAGGGAGCCATTTTTATAAACAACCGCAATGGAGCGCACACCGCTAGCCCCTCCTCCGGGTCGCCCCAAGGGAAGCTGGTACATGAAGTTCCCGAGTGGTTCACCCCAGTGGGTGCAAGTAAGTACTTGTTTGATCTCTAGACCCGATACATGTCCCGGGTTTTAAAATATCGCCCAAGACATGGCTCGGGTTTCGGGATAACTTCCCTCCTCAGTAGAGAAAATAGTTAGGGGTGGAAGAGAGGGCCGCCAAGCAACCGTCAAAGGCCTCAGTGCCCGCACAGGCACGCAGGTGCGTCGTCCAGGAGCTCGTCAGCTCAAAGCTCGAGGGAGCCATTTTTATAAACAACCGCAATGGAGCGCACACCGCTAGCCCCTCCTCCGGGTCGCCCCAAGGGAAGCTGGTACATGAAGTTCCCGAGTGGTTCACCCCAGTGGGTGCAAGTAAGTACTTGTTTGATCTCTAGACCCGATACATGTCCCGGGTTTTAAAATATCGCCCGAGACATGGCTTGGGTTTCGGGATAACTTCCCTCCTCAGTAGAGAAAATAGTTAGGGGTGGAAGAGAGGGCCGCCAAGCAACCATCAAAGGCCTCAGTGCCCGCACAGGCACGCAGGTGCGTCGTCCAGGAGCTCGTCAGCTCAAAGCTCGAGGGAGCCATTTTTATAAACAACCGCAATGGAGCGCACACCGCTAGCCCCTCCTCCGGGTCGCCCCAAGGGAAACTGGTACATGAAGTTCCCGAGTGGTTCACCCCAGTGGGTGCAAGTAAGTACTTGTTTGATCTCTAGACCCGATACATGTCCCGGGTTTTAAAATATCGCCCGAGACATGGCTCGGGTTTCGGGATAACTTCCCTCCTCAGGGATAAAATCCTGGGAAGGCACACTAAAGAAGAGAAAATAAAAATAAAAAAAGAACAAAAGTTCCTCATACAGCATATCTATAAAATCACCGTGAGGGGTTAAATATGTGCACCTATTATGAATGAAATTGTGCATGCAATTTGATTCAGTCACAGGATCATATGCTGTCTATTGTGGCTTTAAAATCTTGTTGCGTAAAAAAATATGTAAATTTGAGGATCAGCTGTAGGTAGTAGGAGGTGAGACGCTGCATGTAAAGGGAGGAAGGAAAAGAGCCTAGCTCCAAAATGGTGAAAAAAAGCCGATAATTGTAGCACAAGAGGGCAGAGATGACCCGTCCCACGGGAATGATAAAATGCGTGGGTGAGCACTTTGTGCAAAGTATATACGAATGAGAAGGAAGATCTTTAAACGAACTATGGGCAACAGGTTTTATCAAAGGCTTATCGTGATATGAATGGATAGTTTGTGAGACATCCCTGGGCGGGATGTGTAGAATCCTCTCTGTGGTCCGATTGTGCCTGCAGCCCTCAGGTGACTGCATTTAAATAACAAAGGAAGGGGCCGTAAGGCAGGGCCCACGATGTCCAGTTGCCGTAAATTCGGCAAGAGTAACAGAGATTACCCGACAGACGAGAAGGAGCAGCTAAAAGTGACAGGAGAATTAGAATACATCCACCTCTCACAACAGATAGGTTTGCTTATATCTGAGGTCACTACACTTAAAACCTATAAGTCACCCCAATGATAGGCTATTCAGTCTTGAGGGCAGGGTGCTTGGCTATAAGTCTGAGGGTGCCCCAGCATGAGCAGGACGCCCCTAAAAACCCCGAAGTCGATTCTCCAGGCTTTGTAAGTATGGTTAGCCATTTTAAAATATATAGTGAACATCAGTCATTGCGATCTGTCCTACTATATAATGGCTGCGCTGAACCTTGACATTTTTGGTACCGGTGTTGGAGGTATGATCCCATGTACTGGGGGGACCCCTTAGAGCAGGGGTACTCACAAACTTTCTGTCGGGGCCAAAATTACAGTGTGGTTAGTGGCCGAGGGCCGCACTGGTAGGGGTGGAGTCAGTGGAGGCGGGATCAGTGGGGGGCGGAGCTAGAGTTAAAAAAACCTTTCAAAACATCTGTCTCCCCCTGTCTCCCTCCCTCTCTGTCCCCCTCCCCCTCTCTCCCTCTCCCTCCCTCTCTCCCTCTCTCTCCGTCTCTCTCCGTCTTCCTCCGTCCTCCGTCTCCCTCCCTCTCCCTCTGTCCTCCGTCTCCCTCCCTCCTCCGTCTCCCTCCCTCCTCCGTCTCACTCCCTCCTCAGTCTCCCTCCCTCCTCCGTCTCCCTCCCTTCCTCCTCCGTCTCCCTCCCTCCCTCCTCCGTCTCCCTCCCTCCCTCGCTCCTTCTCCTTCCCTCTCAGTCTCTCTCCGTCTCCCTCTGTCCTCCGTCTCCCTCCGTCTCCCTCTGTCCTCCGTCTTCCTCCCTCCTCCGTCTCCCTCCCTCCCTCTCTCTCCCTCCCTCTCTGTCTCCCTCCCTCTCTGTCTCCCTCCCTCCCTGTCTCCCTCCCTCCCTGTCTCCCTCCCTCTCTCTCCCACTCTCTCTCCCTCTCTCTCCTCCTCTCTCCATCCTCCGTCTCCCTCCGTCCTCCGTCTCCTCCGTCTCCCTCCCTCTCCCTCTGTCCTCCGTCTCCCTCCCTCCTCCGTCTCCCTCTCTCCTCCGTCTCCCTCCCTCCCTCTCTCTCTCCCTCCCTCCCTCTCTCTCTGAAAAAAAATCGGGAGAATGGGGCCTTGAGTCGGGTTACTGTCATGTATGGGCGTTGGAGGTGTGCTGCTGCAGAATCCGACATTTGAAACGCAAAATGCACGTTTTTTCCCCTTACCTTTCAGAAGCATTGAGCGCAGTGGTAGGCAGAGAGAGGGTGATGCAAGTGTTGTGCACTGGCCTGGCAGGTTGCTGGCAGTGTATACAACCTCCCCCCCCCCCCCCCCCCGTGTGGTAGCCCGGCGGGCTGAAACAGCTTCCAGGTGCACACACAGTCGCCCCCGAGTACTTCACAGGTCTTTAAAAGACCATTCGCTTGTTGATGAGGCTTTGTTTTGCTTTTTCACCCTTTCTAGAGCCCCTGCATCACCACTCTGATTATTGCTGGAAGAATTAGCACTCTACACAATACAAGCCCTGTCAGCTGAAACCCCCCGAGGAATCGAGTTTTTGCTTGCAGGAATCGGGAGGCGGGAGATTAGCCTAGAAATCGGTAGTCTCCCGCCTGAATGGGGAGGGTTGGCATGTCTGGGTACGATGTCTGCAAGGTCCGCGGGCCGCCAAGAAAGGCTTACTATGAGTATCCCTGCCTTAGAGGAACCCCCTGTGCTCCAGATACCAGCCTTTTAGGGTCTGCCAGCAAGCTAATGCTGCTGCCAACCACAGACACAAATCTGCCCTCCTGCTGCTGAGCTGAGCTCGAGCATGGGAAGGTAGAACAATAGGTTTCCTGTCACAGGGAGGTGTGACCACCTCCCAGATAATCCTTAGTGTATTGGCTGGTGTGGGTTGGTGCTTTCCAGCAACACCAGACTGCATTGAAGGGCACATTTGGTGCCCTCTTTGCACACTCTGGTTTGAGCCTGTTCAGGAACCCTTGCTTCCTGCTCTTGTGCGAAACTGGACAAAGGACAGGGGAGTATCCTTCCCTCTGTCCAGCCCCTCCTCTGGAAGGGACCCCCGAGTTGTTCCAACCCTTTCCTGGGGTACTTAAGGGCTCCCCTGTGGCTGGTTCCTTAGATTTGTCATGGAACACAACTCACCTCTGAAACAAAGACACTCTTCTACCGTCTGGACATTTGGACTTTAACTGGAACCGAGACTGCAGCTAGGAAGACTCCTGCTGCTCGTGGTCTCGCTGTTCATTAAGTCTTCTGCCTCACCTGTGTCTGTGCTTTGCTTAGGTTCTCCAGAAGACCTCTGGGCATCAAGGACAGCCAAAGAAATTTCCCTTGGAGTGAAGGAGTCACTCCCCTGGATCTGCAGGCACAGCAGGAAAGCTGAATCGTGTGCTGCTCCTGCCGTCTTACAAACTTCCCAAGTTTCAACAACACAGGTGGTGGTTCTGGGGCTCTCTAGACGCCTGACCTGTCTTCCCTTCAAGTATCCCTCGACGGAGCTGCTGGGACCAAACCCATGTGCACCACGTCCATTTGCCGCTGCCAAAACTTGTTGGCTCTGCACTCCAGAGATCTTTGGGTCAGAAGAAGCTTCAGCCTCCAGCACCTAATCCCTCAAAGATCAGCGTCTTCACTGCATCCCTTGCACCGTGGGCCTCCACCTTGGATGAGCTGCCTGAGGCACTCTTGCGACTCCTGTGCCTTTGGCCTGTGGGTCCTCTCGAGCTTCTTCTGCTTTGGTGGGCTCCCCTACTTGCGCAAGGCCTGCTCTGAATCTCCTACACTTGGTGAGTCTGCTAGACTTTGCTGGTCCCAATAATTGCATCTTTTCGTTCTCCACGTCAGTTGCGGCTACCAAGGCTTGTTGGTGCTCCCGCCGGACACCGACCACCTAGACACTGATATCCGACATCGGACAGCTGGTGCATCTCCGGCTAGGTATGTAGACATAATATCGATGTCTAAGTATTGATATACCATTATATCGATATGATAAAATATCGACCATCAAGAATATCGTCGACTAGAATATCGACATGTAGGTAAGAAATATCGTTTTAATTCATTTCAATGTTAGTAATATCGTTAGTAAAAATATTGTTAATAATATCGTTTTTTTATGTGTTTTGTATGTTAGTATATGTGTTAAAAGTATAGCTTGTTTTGTAATGTATGTTTGAATTTTTTACAAGTAATTAATTTTATGTTAATTAATTTTTGCGTATTTTAGTTCCGTAGCGGGTTGTGGGTTTATAGGGGAATAGGGTGGGAAGTAATTTAATTATAATTAATTAATTAATAATTGTATTAAAGAATATTTATATAATATTTATGTAATTACTATTTTATATTGTTAATTGTGTTAAAAATTGTTAATAATTTGTTGTTAATTGGATATAATAAATAATTGGTAAATATGTTAATTGTCATTTTTTTATGAGTTGGTTGTGGGTTTATAGGGGAATAGGGAGGGAAGTAACTTAATTATAATTAATTAATGATGTTATTAATTAATATTTATGTAATTGATATTTTATATCGTTAATTGTGTTACTTATTTTATTAATTAGTTATTAGTTGAATATTAATTATTAATAAATAATTGGTACATTTGTTAATTGTGTAATTTTTTTATGAGTTGGTTGATGGGGAGCAGGGTGGGAAGTAGTTTAATAACATTTTTTTTAATTTATTTATATACAATATTTATTTAAAGTTATTTTATAGTGTTAATTGTGTGAACTAATTTATGTTTGATTGTTTTCAATTTGCTTGTTAGTTGTTATCAGTTAATTAATTAATTGTTAAATAATTATGTTAATTGTGTAATATTGTACAATATTGGTTGTGACGTTTATAGGGGAATATAGTGGGAGGTAAATTATTTTTGAAAAATTAATTTGTTAAATAATTTAATTATTTTTCAGGAGTGAGAATACTAAATTATTCCCCTCTGCTATCCAACACTTTCCCTACTGTTACACTTGGTGGAGTGGGAATAGTAAATTATTCCCACTCGCTATCCAACACTTTTCCTACTGTTGCACTTGCTGGAGTGGGAATAGTAATTTTTACCCACCCGCTATCCAAAACTTTCCCTACTGTTGCACTCACTGGGGTGGGAATAGTAATTTTTACCCACCCGCTATCCAACACTTTCCCTACTGTTGCACTCACTGGAGTGGGAATAGTAATTTTTACCCCTCCGCTATCCAACACTTTCCCTACTGTTGCACTCACTGGAGTGGGAATAGTAATTTTTACATACCTGCTATCCAACACTTTTCCTACTGTTACACTTGGTGGAGTGGAAATAGTAAATTATTCCCACCCACTAGCCAACACTTTCCCTACTGTTGCACTCACTGGAGAGGAAATGGTAATTTTTACCCACCCGCTATCCAAAACTTTCCCTACTGTTTCACTCGCTGGAGGGGGAATAGTAATTTTTGCATACCCGCTTTCTAACACTTTCCCTACTGTTGCACTCGCTGGAGGGGGAATAGTAATTTTTACCCACCGCTATCCAACACTTTCCCTACTGTTGCACTCACTGGGGTGGGAATAGTAATTTTTAAGCACCTGCTATCCATCACTTTCCCTACTGTTGCACTCACTAAAGTGGGAATAGTAATTTTTACCCACCCGCTATCCAACACTTTCCCTACTGTTGCATTTGTGCTGCAGTGGGAATAGTAAATTATTCCCCACCGCTATCCAAGACTTTCCCTACTGTTGCATTTTCTGTAGTGGGAATAGTAATTTTATCCCCTACGCTATCCAACATTTCCCTACTTTTATAGTTAATGTAGTGTACAATATACACATATTAATTTTAATATTTTTATTTATTATATATATTATAAGTACATCTATATTACAGATTTATATATATATATATATATATATATATATATATATATATATACCACTCAATCCACTGCGTCTCACTTTCCCATCACAGGACGAAAGAACACTGGAGCCGCGGCCACAATCAAAGTATGTGTTTATTTCAACACCAAGTCCGACGCGTTTCGGAGTTTAATGGCACTCCTTTCTCACGGGCAACAGACTGTGTTTGCTTCACATTATTAAAGTGCAAGTGCCGGTCACGTGCTGTGAACATAGAAAAAATACTACACTTCGTATTTTTAAATCAATTCAGATTCAGGTGACAACTGATACGTTTGAAATAAACATTAAAGTATGAAAAAATGAATAAATCATTCCTGATGCGTTTGCATGGTACTGCCCTTATACAGTGTTCGAAATTTGAACAGTTAAACTTTATCTAATCGCCAGTGCATGCACAAACAGTCAAGAGGTGAAATGCAATTGTCGTGCTTCCTTAATCTTGGCTACGCGTCATAGACATCAAGCCCCAGTGGGCTAAATCATTAGTCTGTACAAGATCAAACCATATACATATGGTATATAAGATTAAATTGAACACCATTCCTCTTAGTTTTGATGCAGACTTGTATATCAGTTCAAATCCTCACTAACTTATAGGGCACCAGCAATCTTACTCGTGTGTTATCTATTAACTGAAACTTCGTGCTTTCTGACGTGAACAATTACAAAATTAATCACTGGAATTATGCATATGTATGCTAAAGACATCAAGCCCCAGTGGGCATAATCATATATCCAGTATAGTTTCCAGCAACAAAGACCACTTGTTCAAAATAAAAGTTCAACCCTTGTCAGCAAGCAATTTTCTTCAGCACACTTGAAAGATTTTGAAGTTATCCAAGTTACTATCATAGTTCCATTAAGCCACCTGAAAAAAATGGATAAAAGACTTGTTGTCGAAACAGTAAACAGTGCACAAACCATATACAATTAACACAAAATGTTAAAAAGCACATAGGAATATACGCTGATGGCCAAAGAAAGAACAAATGTACAGGCACACAGCGGAAGCCCAAGAGGAAATCGTGGGCGAGGTGGCAGAGGAGGAAGCAGACCAAAATTTGCGAATCTAACAGACAGCCCAGTGGGAACAAGAACAAGGGGTCGATTTGCCAAAAAACAATGAATAACATGACAGTGGTAAATCTCTCCGATTTTACATTGACTCAAGATCAATCTGATGTTTTATCTTTGGGGTTATCTTTTTGTCCCACGTCTTTCTTTGATTATACTGAGGACCGCATTAATCTCTTTTTCTTTGTCAGGAAATTGAAACTTAAAAAATGGTTTGCTGCTAACAAAAGTACGAAACAAATTGCAGTATCCACCGTGTCCTCGAATCTCAATATCAATGATATTGAGACTTTACAGACAGTCCATGAGCTAGCTGAGGTCGCAGGTTATTCAGAGGATCCATATGTCAATCTAGCTAACATTTAGATCAACGTGGAAATGGAAGGTCATACAGATTTTAAATCCAAATCTGTATTTTTACCACAAGTCACTAGCAAAGCAATATTTTGCTTCGAAAAAGGTATGATCAGTGAATTGAAAAAATTAGCCAAACGTAAATCCATGAGTAGGACCAATCTGACCAAAAAACAAATATTGGCCGTAAGTGAGCTCGAAGCCAACACTGATATAGTCATTAAAAAATCCGATAAGGGAGGTAATGTGGTGATCTGGCCACGGAATATGTACCTTGAGGAAGGCAGACTACAATTGTCTGATACTGCTAGATACAGTATCTCCAATAAAACTGAATACGATAAAGCAGTTAGTGAAGTGGCTAACAAATTGTTATCATGGAGAGAGAGGGGACTAATTAGTAATGAAGAATACACATTTTTACACTGTAAGAACCCGAAGATTCCGGTGCTCTATCTCCTCCCAAAAATTCATAAAAATGCCACACGACCACCAGGGAGACCAATTGTGTCCTCACGGGACAGTCTCCTAGAAAACACATCCAAATATGTGGATCACTTTCTGCAACCCTTGGTCCAATCACTTCCATCATATGAGAAGGACACACGCGATTTTCTAAGACTCATCAACAATACTGTTTGGGGTGCAAATTATTTATTGATGAGCATGGATGTTAGCAGTCTGTACACCTGCATCCCTCAAGAATTAGGAATTCAGGCATGCAGATTCTTTTTGAAACAAAGATCACTATCATTCCTCTTTCATACAGAGATGCTTTTAGACATGATTCAATTGTGTCTAAGCAAAAAAAAAATTCTTTTTGACAATCAGATGTTTAAACAAATACAAGGGATGGCGATGGGAACCTGCTTCGTTCCCAGCTTTGCAGGACTTTACCTCGGCTGGTGGGAGGAGCAGGTAGTCAGCAAAATATGACTATTTAAAGACCACGTCGTCCTTTGGCTAAGATACATTGACGATATCTTCTGTATCTGGAAGGGTACAGAGGATTCGGCTAATGAGTTTGTCAAGGTCTTAAATCTGAATGATTTCAACCTACAATTTACGAGTACCATTGATGCCAACAAACTTGAATTCCTTGATTTACAACTCATAATCAAGGACAACAAACTGAGCACCAAGCTGTTTAGGAAGGCCACTTCCGGTAACAGTTTACTTCATGCGAGTAGCTGTCACCCTAAAAATCTCATACGCAGCATTCCCTTTGGAGAACTTTTAAGAGCTCGCAGAAACTGCAGTGATGATGAAAAATATTTTACTGAGAAAGCAGTTATGACCGAAAGATTTCTTGCTAGGGGATATGATAAAACTCTAGTTAATGAAGCCTCTGAGAAAGTAGAGAAGTTGAATAGACAGGAGCTGTTATTCCCGGTTGATATTGAGAAAAACAAGGATATGAAAGAACCTTTAAGGTTTATCACCACCTTCAACAATCAGGCCTGGGAAGTGAGAAAAAGCCTCAAAAAGTTCTGGGAAATATTAAGAAATGATGACGATCTAAAAGAGTACGTGGGAGAATATCCTTAACTCACTTTTAAAAAACCCAGATCACTAGGGGATGTATTATGCAAAAGCATGTTGGTAGACAGGAAAAAGAGTGACATAAAGGGATTTTTTACATGTAACAAGTGCAAAGCTTGTAAATTTAGTAACAACTGTAAATCCATTAGACTTTCTAAAGATTTAGCACCCTTGGTCATACAAAAACATCTGAGTTGCAAAACGGAGTATGCAGTATATATGCTAAGATGCCCCTGCAATAAATGTTATGTAGGAAGCACCATCCACAAATGTAAAGTAAGAATACTTGAACACCGAAGAGCTATCACCAAAAATGACAAAACTTATCCCATTGCACGACACTTCAGTGAGTTCCACGGCCAGAATCCTAATCTTCTTGGGTTCGCTGTTCTAGATCACATCCCTGCCAGGTGCAGGGGTGGTGACAGAACAAGAGAACTTAGAAAATTGGAATCAAGAACAATCATTAAATACAATACCATGGCCCCTGTAGGTCTAAATCTTGATGAGGAGCTATCGGTACATTTGTGAAGTCATTAACATCGTTTCTTGGTAATGTTCTCCTATGTGCTTTTTAACATTTTGTGTTAATTGTATATGGTTTGTGCACTGTTTACTGTTTCGACAACAAGTCTTTTATCCATTTTTTTCAGGTGGCTTAATGGAACTATGATAGTAACTTGGATAACTTCAAAATCTTTCAAGTGTGCTGAAGAAAATTGCTTGCTGACAAGGGTTGAACTTTTATTTTGAACAAGTGGTCTTTGTTGCTGGAAACTATACTGGATATATGATTATGCCCACTGGGGCTTGATGTCTTGAGCATACATATGCATAATTCCAGTGATTAATTTTGTAATTGTTCACGTGAGAAAGCACGAAGTTTCAGTTAATAGATAACACACGAGTAAGATTGCTGGTGCCCTATAAGTTAGTGAGGATTTGAACTGATATACAAGTCTGCATCAAAACTAAGAGGAATGGTGTTCAATATAATCTTATATACCATATGTATATGGTTTGATCTTGTACAGACTAATGATTTAGCCCACTGGGGCTTGATGTCTATGACGCGTAGCCAAGATTAAGGAAGCACGACAATTGCATTTCACCTCTTGACTGTTTGTGCATGCACTGGCGATTTGATAAAGTTTTACCTGTTCAAATTTCGAACACTGTATAAGGGCAGTACCATGCAAACGCATCAGGAATTATTTATTAATTTTTTCATACTTTAATGTTTATTTTAAACGTATCAGTTGTCACCTGAATCTGAATTGATTTAAAAATACGAAGTGTAGTATTTTTTCTATGTTCACAGCACGTGACCGGCACTTGCACTTTAATAATGTGAAGCAAACACAGTCTGTTGCCCGTGAGAAAGGAGTGCCATTAAACTCCGAAACGCGTCGGACCTGGTGTTGAAATAAACAAATACTTTGATTGTGGCCGCGGCTCCAGTGTTCTTTCGTCCTGTGATGGGAAAGTGAGACGGAGTGGATTGAGTGGTGTATTTGGGGGTGGCTACCCCTGCCGTGTGCCCGCCGTTCAAGTGGCTCGAGAACAGCCAACTCATTTTGGGATATATATATATACACATATATATATTTATAACTTTTCTTATGGTTCTAACATTTTAGAATTAAATAAAATAATTATTAATTAATATTATTAAGTTAATATATATAAAAAAGTATGTATGTTTTTATTTTTTTATATCACATTTATCATTTATCAGTTTTAATTTTTTTAAAAATAATTCTAACAATGTTTTTGTTAATTATATTTATTATTTAATTATTTTTATATTTAAGACATTTAAAAAAACCAATATTTTGAACAAAGATATTTTAAACGATATTTTGGTTTCGATATTTCTGCTGTCGATATTCTGTCCATCGATATTGTAGACTCGATATTCCTGTAGCTCGATATTCTGTCCGTCGATATTCTGTCAGTGATCCCTCCGGCTAGGAGATCTGCCAATGTGTCCTGATGGTGTTGTGTAATAAATAGGCTTATTTTTATAAACACTGTGTGGTTCCTTTTCATCTAATCTACACTGTCGATTAAATGTGGTAAAACAAGTTGCTTCACACTTCTTCAAGATAAGCCTGGAGGCTCCTCTCCACAGCTACCACTTTGAGAGCTTTCTATGGTCATCACAGACCACTAAAATCACCATAAGGGTTGCCTGAATTAGTACAAGGTGCATCACTCCTGTGAATGTACACTATATACTGAGCCAGCCTCCTACACCACCCAATTTCCATCGCCTCTGTCAAAGAGGTATTGCAGCAACACAGAAATCTTCCTTGCACCTTCTTAGATGAGCAGTTAAAAACCAACTGCTCACTTAAACATGTATCTAACTATTCCCCATATAAGCAGCTTAAACTCGCGGAACTACGGCATATTGCTCAAGTTTTGTAACTATGTTGGTTTCTTTTCCCAAAATGTTTACATTATATTGCTCGATCCATTAGGATATTGCTTTTCGATCTTTACAACAGCTTCCTTGTGGACATCCCATATCCGAAACAAACCCCAGGCTCTTCTGATTCTGGTAGATTGTCAAAAACGCTCTGTCTGGCATTTACATAACAATTAAAGAGTAATGCATTTTTTCTTTTGGGACCAACATCCTCAGTATGAATTGCAACAAGATACTTCTCAAATGACCTGAGCCAATACTTCCACTTCATGGATGTTTTGTCTGGATGCTGCAAAAACAAACCACCTGTTGTGAAAAGGCCATGGTTTTGAAATACGATGAGACTCAAGTGTCACATGATAAATTCATAAATATGTGTGCCCTCACACAGCAGCATGATAGGGAGACCTGCGACACAGGATGCTTTCAGATTCCTTCAGAGGGCAGGCCGCTCACTGCACAAGTCTGTGTGCACACAGTATCCACACTCTGTCTCAAGCCTTTTGCTGTTGCGTTCCACTGTGCAATTGAGCTGGTGTGCTCTGACACAGCTCAGTATGTGAGTAATGTACATGACGAGCACATCATTGGAGCACACATCTACCCTACCATTACCAAGATCCAATGTGGCTTGTACAAACAACGTTGTTCTGTAATCTACACAGATGTTGCCAGTGCTTGTTATAGTCCTCAAAACGCAGCGGGGAAAGCAAGGCACTACAAAATGTCCTAAGATAGATGTGTGCGTGTTTTACTGTACTTCTCCCTCAGGGGATCTCCATTGAAATCATAAGCACTGACTAGTCCCGCCCAGGTAGGTGCTGTGCTGCTTCTCGACATTGATGTCCCGGGATGGGGATGTAGGGGCCTATTACGATGTCCGCCCGCCACCGTACCGGGAAACTGGGCCGGCTGCCACAGGTGCGGCGGTCCCGCCATGGGAATTAGGATGCCACTGCCACGGTGGTGTGGCATCCCGCTTATATTGCATTGTGGCCGGCGGTGCTGTAAGCAGCACCCGCCACAATGCAATATATGCATGTCGTGCATTTGCAAGCACAATGTGGCAGGCACCCCCGGGGTGCCTGCCACATTGTGCATGCAATGGATGGGGGTACCATAGGTACCCCCGAAGTGCGCCCCCAACCCCCCCCCCCCACCCCTGGGAGCCAGCAAAGGGCCCCCGGAAGTGAACTCCATCTGGCTTTCCATGGCGGGGTCTCCGCCATGGAAAGCCCTGCACAGCCGCCCATCCTAATATGGATGGCGGTGTCTTGCAGACACCACCACCATATTGGAACCCTTTTCCGCCCGATCGCCTGTCCGACCACCGGAAAACCGGCGGACGCTCTTTCTGGCCACCAGGGTCCCACCGCCATCGTAATTTGTCGGGGGTAAATGTTAGGCGGGCGGTGGAAAATGGCGGGCAGATCACCATCACCAGACGGGCGGTGGCGATCCACCCGCCATCCAAATAGACTCCGTAGTTTCTCCCAGACTGTCTCCCTTTGTGTCCCCTCTGGCAGGAGTCCTCACAGGGTGAGACGGGGCACCGGTAGAGGTAACAGTCTCTCCTCGCCCTTCCGATATCTCTCCAGCCAGGGAATCTTGCATTCTCCGGTGTTCCACCTGACCATGCAGCTGTATCTTCTCTCTCTCCCTCAAAGTACATCTGGAGAGGGTCCTGGAGATGTCTGAGGAACATGAGAATCTGAAAAACAGAGAATACAGATCCTTTGTGTGTCCGTTGTGGGCATTTTTCGGCCACATTTTGGGCATTTCACAAAAAAAGAAGGCATTTTGCACACAAAAAAACGATGTATTTCCTGTCGGGAAAATATCAAAACATTCTCTTCACCCTAATGGGCGTTGAGTGAACCACTTTTGAAAGGTGTTGGAAGAAAACAGATAAGTGAAAATACCTTGCATTGGCAGAAATCAGAAAAAGGAGCTGGGTAAATGTTCACCTGCAGAACATGATGGGACACTTGAGGTCATGGTGCCCTTTAAAGGTGCAGTGCTCTATTCTCATTGTTTCAGTCTACACCATTACATTACCTATCTCTCCCTATCATTTTCTTTATTAGAAGAAAAAAGGGTTTGCGAAGGACATCTTTAAAAGGTCACTTTTAATTATTCTTAGTCTCTTTTAAAGGCTGTATGCCATTTTTTCTTCCATTATTTAAAGTAAGTTAATGTGATTGGCATTATAGCCTGTTTTAAGGCTGCATATTTTACATTATTGTCACATGTACCTCCTGGTCTTTTTAAAGTAAGAAGCAGGTACTGTAAAAAATGTTACTTTGAAAGAACTGCTCCACAGTCTCCATAGGTGGGCGGGACTATTCAGTGCTTGTGATTTCAATGGCGATTTCCCTGAAAGAGACCTAGAATTACTTTCTGGAGATAGAGGTTGCCTTTTTATTTACTATTTAGTCTAGTGCTTTTGAAAGTTGTGACTTTACATTCTGGGCCCTAATACACATAGGAAACACTTTTCCTGTTTGCGCCACGGCGCACCTTAAAACAGGTGTGCCCGGTGCAGACAGGGAAGGTGCGCCCTATGACATTGAATGTTCTGCCCCCAGGACAGCTGCGAAGTCATACTGCCCCAGGGGGCAGCGCATTCAAGTGAAACACAGAGTGACTTTAAAGTGTTTCACTGTGCAAGAGGCAACCGGCCTGCTCTTTTAAGAGGGGTGAGAGATTCCCTTGCATGCCGGTTCAGTGAGTGATTGCACCCACCTGCAATGGGCTGTCTGGGGGTTTTCATAGGACCCGATTCACACCCTTCAGAGGGCTGCCATCGGAGGGCCTCCTGACAGCTTCTTTGGTGCTGTGACCATGTCTACAGTATGGCGCGGGCACAGTGGCAAATGGATTCCCTCATTTGCATGGGGCCACGCCACCATGCAAATGAAGGAGCACTCACTGGTTATAGCTCTGGCGCTAAATGTGCGCCAACGCTATCTGTTTTACAAAAAGGGCCACACAAACATCTGTGGCCATTTTTCTCATACCAAAGGTGGCGCACATGCCCGTTGCGCCCCAGGGCGCTTTCCATAATATGGCCCCTGGTATCAGGACATAATTTACATTTTAATATCTTGTGGCAGTAGCCTCAGTCACATCCCATGTTCATTCCTCTGGCATGAGCATTAAAGGAGACTCTTACTTAAAATTACATTGTTAGTCTGTTCTTTTGTATTGCTCAGCCACTGATGGAGATGGCACCAAAATATCACCCTTTTACAACATTATACTCTCTTTTTTCCCTCACCATCTCCCTCATCTTTTACTATGTTTCTAATGTATGATAATCAATGGATTTAGGCCTATATGTCAGCTTGCAAGCATCAGCACATGACCCATTATGATTGGGACTGCCCACTACCATGGCAAGTTAGCGCCTCTGAGAAGCAGCTGCCCAAATGAGGGGTGAGAATCTGACGTGGTTGGTCGTGTCGAAACAGGCAGACTTTGAAAAGCAGTATTCTGGGCACAAGCAAAAGTATCAGTGAGTGTTTCGGGGTTGAAACAGCCTCACAAGGTGTTATATCCTATACTTCCTAGTCCTGGCTGCTGGTCTACTTATGATGACAGCACTTTTCTTCCATTACAAAACAAGGTCTTGTGGCCTGTTGTGAAGGTTAATCAGCACCTGCAATGTTCCCCATTTCCGACTTACCCTAAAGCCTTCTCAAACCTGTGCTAGCTGATGGCCCTGTACCTTGTATACCATCCAAACAGACCTTCCTGATATGCTCTCTAGAATGCTTTAGAGTCGCAGGGTTCGTTTTTCTATAACACCAGGTACTAGGGACTCAGTCAATGGGCCAGTATGAATCAGAAAACTGTTTAGACTGCAGCTGATGCCAAACCCAATGAGCAATGTTTGTGTAAGAGGTGTTTCAGGTAACGATCAGTCAAAAGAGGCATGACAGTGATAGTTAGTAGAACACCAAATCCGTTTTCATTAATAAATAACCCACTCAAGAAAGAATCATTAGAAAATTGAATATTGATTTTAAAATATTTATTTTAAAATCATAATCTAGTGCACACAATATGAATAGTAACCATTAAGGCAGCGAATAAAATTAATGAATGGTGTAAACAGCAAATAGTACATTTTGACTATGTATTCTACAGCACTAACATCCTTATTTGCTACTTCTAGGCGCTATACTAGTTCTAGCTCATAGCAAATAAAAAGCCTATGCTGAATTTCAAAAGTGGTGCACAGAGGCTGTATCTGGTGAAACTATGGCTCTTGGTACTGATCCTGACTCCATTGGTTGCATAAAAGGACTTATTGGACAGATAGGTCTAGAAGGTAAGTCTGAAGAGATAAGATTTTCCTCAACAGGATCGTCTTGTTGTATAATTAAAGCTGGCCTAGGTAATTAATTGTTTCTTCTTCTTCTTCTGGTTGGTTGGTTGATGACTATCTGAAGCAACTGAGAAAATGAAGACTTCTGAATGTCTCAACGTCAGTCTTCTTGATGTCGAGAGTCTCAACGGCGATCTCAAAATCAATCTTCTCAACATCGACTGAAGATGTGTCAGTGTTGATTACTCCGTCGTCTAAAGTCTCACCGTCAATGGTTGAGATGTAGGAACTTGTATTGACATTGGTGGTTATTTCAGTGGTACGTGTCGTGTTGTAATCGATGTCGGCGATGCTGTTGTCATACTCCTTGACGGCGAGCAGGTCTGTGACGATGCCTACCTCAACTTCAACTGGTGTTCTCAAGGCTCGTGAGAATGCCCAGTGTGATGGTGACAATGTTTTTTACAGAGCCCGTTCCTCTGCTGGGCAGAGGAGCGTTGCCCTCTTGTATTTGTTATCCCCTTAGTCCCCGTTTTAAATGTTAATGTTTTTCCTAGGTGCCTAAGTGTTTTTTTCTCCTATATTGGATCTTTCATAGATTCACATGCTTGAATTGTAGTACCAGGGAACCATAGTAAAGCAGAATGTAATGGTATCATAGGCTATAATAGCAATACAAAGTCAGTTTAATTGCCTATCTATGTCTTTTTTTTAAAAAGAACTAAGCTTGATCTATAACCAATCAGTCAACAGCACCCTCTAGAACACTCCCAACAGAGGCTGAGTCTCTCAGATTTTCCAAGCACAAGTGGGGATATATAATCCCGATCTTGGAGGGGAGCCTCGAAGGGGAGGAGGGTGGGTTGCCTGTGAATCTATGAAAGATACCAATACTGGAAACTAGGTAAGTAACTAATTTTCTTCTTCAATATTGGATCTTTCATAGAGTCACATGCTTGAATCAAAATAGCAAGCAGTTTTGTGGAAAGATGCATAAATAGTAGAAGTACCCTTGAAGATGGTTGATAACAGTCTAATACTTATATAGAAACCATATACATATAAACATATATGTAAATATATATCCACATATATAATCATGAATGCATAACTTTGCGTAAATAGTCTATCTATAGGAAAAGATAATTATGCAATATAAAAAGTTATGATATACATTAGTAAAGACATATTAAAAACTTTTACAGCTACAGAGGCTCACCTCACTGAAACAGATGACGTAAAACCACCTGTCCTACAGCTGCATCACTTTCCTGCGACGGGTAATGATTCAAGCATGTTAATCTATGAAAGATGCCAATACTGGAGAATTGCAGTTACAGGTAAGTAACTAAGGGCCAGATGTACGCCGAGCAAAATTGCGCCTCGCAAATTGCAAGTCTTTTGCGACTTGCAATTTTGGATGTACAACAGTGTAAAACACACTGTTAGCGATTCCCAATGGGATCGCAAATAGAGAGGCTCATCAATATTAATGAGCCTCTCGCAATTTGCGACCCCTTTGGGAATGGCATGCCCTCCCAGGTATGGTGGCCTTCTGGGCTCAGCAGACTACCATGTCTGGGACTGCTTTTAAATAAAGCTGTTTTTTTTCTTCCAAATGCAGCCCGTTTTCCTTAAAGGAAAACGGGATGCATTTTAAAAAATGTAAAAATGAAACGTTTTCGTTTCATTTTTTAAGGGTAGGCAGTGGTCCCTGGGACCAATGCCTGCACTTCAAAAATGTTTTCCTCTGCATTTGCAAAGGGGAAGGGGACCCCTTCCCTTTTGCGACCCCATTACCACCCTCTTGAAGAGGGTGGTAATTTGCAAGAGTTTTGCGCCCGCAAATGCGGCCGCAAAACCTTTGTACATGGGGTTGCACTCGCTATTAGGAAGGGAATTCCCCCTTCCTAATAGCTAGTCGCAATACCAAAATAACGAGTCGCAAATAAATTGAGACTCACTATTTTGGATTGTACATACCTCTAATGGGTTTTGCATGCGCAAACGGATTCGCAAACCCGTTTGTGCATGCAAAAACCGCCGTACATCTGGCCCTGATTTTCTTTTTAGCCATATGGGCTAGGTCGAGGTGACTGCCTTAACTTCCTCTCTATGAGTAAGCGCCTAGGGAGCACAATCATTTTAAATGAGCGTATACTTAACATATGCATGGTGGCAGCGTCAAAGAATGAATACTTCTCGGAGCTTTGTTTCTCCTCCGCACATAAAAACCTACACCCGGTACATTCAAGCATAGTAAGCAAAGTGAGTGACTGCATGTCTCAGCGTGAAGAGAACAACCCAAACACGCCGAACACTGTCACCACCCACATGCTCTCTGCACACCCAGTCCTGATCCAGCACTGTACCCATGTTGAGGGACTTCCACCAACGCCTTCCTACTCCTCTCAGACTGCCAGGAACACCACAGTGAAGGAGGGCATCTGGGCCCGAAGAGAAAAAAGGACGCCATGGTCAGTAAAGAGAGTGAAAGCGGGCATCAGGTGATCCGAAGGGAGTTTGGTGCAGGGCAGAACTCATCAAGACTGAGCATGGTGCTTCTGTTATAAGCATGCCTCGGGCCAGCTATGCTGCAGTACCTGCCATCTGGTGGCATTTGGGCTCAATCTTAAGTCTGAAGTTCCCTATGTAGCTGTTCCCTCTGCTCGGCGCCATCTGGTAGCGGAAGGGATGCAGGAGAAAGCACAAGCAAAAGTGGGCAGAGTCTGTGGGAGAGCTGTATCGTGTCAGCTTTAAAGTAAAAATAAATAAATAAAGGGCACAGAAAGCGGACCATGGCAAGGGCTGTTGGCACACGGGGTTGGAGGTGTGCCAGGGCATATTGTAAAAAATATTTGCAATACAATAGGTCTCGCATTTAAATGCGAGACCTATGTCATTGCAAACCATTGTCCTGGCTCAATAAAGAAAGCAGTGTAACAACAATCAATCAATCAGCCCTACTACACACCCGTGAGGGTCTCAAGGCGCTGGGGGAGAGGGGTTTCACAGGTTCCAGTCCATCAAGAAGGGGGTCTGTGGAAGAACCAGGTTTTGAGGTTTCTTGTGAAGATGGGGAGAGATGTTGTCTGTATGCGGTGGAGCGTACAATCAAGTAAAGGGGCCAGTTCCCATGGGAGGATACAAATGACTACATGGCTGTACTAAGGAGGGACTAACAAACCTATTAAGTAATCAAATGCCAGCATTTACGAAGGACAAAGACACAAGCCAATGAAAAATATGGGCGGGGAGTGGGCGGGGCTTCTCTGTACTGACCTAAAGCAGATCTTCACCAGAGCAGCGCTTGTGCACTGGCTCAGGCTCGACCTAAAAAAAGAGTGTGTCCTGCTGTAAAGTAACTTTTGCTCTTGGGTGCTCTTGGGTTGAGTTTATGCAGTGCGGGTGCCTCATACATCGCTGTTTGTCCTCCTGGACTCTGCTTTGCTTGGTGCAGGTGACCACATCCCCCAGCATTCTCGGCAGTCACCGCGTCAGCCCTCAGGCGCCGGAGTGCCATAAATTAGGCAGAGGCATCCCGCAGTGTGGGTTCCTCATACATCTCTGTTTGTCCTCCCTGACTCTGCTTTGGAACCTTGCTAGGGGCATGAGACCGCATTCCTGAGCTTCTCGGCAGTCGCCCCATCAGCCCTAAGGCACCGGAGCGCATAACTTAGGCAAAGGCGTCCAACAGTGCGGGTGACTCATACATCACTGTTTGTCCTCCTGGACTCTGCTTTGTGACCATGCTTGGGGCAGGAGAGCGCATCCCCCAGCATTCTCTGCATTCGCCGCATCAGCACTTAGGTGCCGGAGCGCCATAAATTAGACAGAGGCTCCAACAGTGTGGGTGACTCATACATCACTGTTTGTCCTCCTGGACTCTGCTTTGAGGTCTTGCTGGGGGCAGAAGCCACACCACCCACATATTCAGCAGTCGCTGTGTCAGCCCTAAGGCAATGAAATGCAATAAATTAGGCAGAGGTGTTCGGCAGCGCCAAGAGCGGGCCCAGCTGCGCCTGGACTAGGATGGGCTGGGCCTGTGGAATTTGTTGACAAATACGGTGTAGTCACCTTGATTAGGACCTTATGCCTGGCGTGGCCATCATTTGTGTAGAAAGTGGGTCACATTTCTCAACGTGTTTTCCCTTTCATTATGTTTTGTGCTGTTTAAATAGTGGGGATACGCGGAAGTGAAATTGTATCCTCTTCTATTTAAAGGTGTGTTATATCCTCTTAAGTGTATTTTATGTTATCCAGCCTTGCTGTCTCCTAGCTGCTCAGCCAGAGTGAGAGATGGCATTGGAATGTTGGTGTGACTGTGATGAATGGAATGCCTGGGTGCCTGTGTGGATGAGTGGTGACAGAGATGGGCTGAGCAGCAGGAAGGCTGCTCCTAGTGGGGCTGAGTAAGGGCTGATGCTATGGATTCATCTGTCATATGACTGTTGTACATTTATATTTACCTGCAGCATGGAACTAATAAAGAAGTCTACAAAACTCAACATGGCTACCTGTTATGGATACTACATATTTTGGCGATGAGGATGGGATTTTGGTGACGAGTGAACTTGGACTCAAGTGTTTTTAAGGATTCAAAAGCTGTCTACATATGGACAAGGATTTACTACAGAAACCAAGAGTAACTACAAGAAACAAGAGTAACTACAAGAAGCAAGTTTGGAGCTACTACAGTCTAGCAAGTCCCACCAGTGTCCTTGTCAACGACGGCCCAACCCACAAGTGTCCCTGTCATCGGACAGACCCAGCCTGACCATGCTCCATTGGACTTATAAAAATGACTTTGATGCTAGTGAGTAGGTAGTGAGAGGTTCACTATTTCCACATGTGGGTGATCTTGCCACATTGTTTTGCTGAGGTCCACAAAGAGTATATGGCTTGATGATAAAGGCAGCTCAAGTTCACTAAGGCCATCTTTGTGGTTACTACGGATGTGCCTTTACATTTTCATTGTGTGTCTACATCTTAACTGTGTTACCATCTTCTTCAAGATGGATCACCTGGTTTTGTGGTGTTGAAAAGCATACACATTTTAATCTGTGGACAACCTGTTCCAAGGCTTACTTATAATACTTGCCAGCAACCTCTATCCCCAAACGTTTACTGAGGAAGTTTTTTTTTCTGCGTGTTGGAGCAAGACTTGTGTACTCTGCTTTGGGAAGGAGTAAACGTGTAGCATTATTGTCACTCTGCTGTGTTAGCGGTTTCTCATTTTACTGGTGCGTGGTCTCAGTGTGCATCAGGGGCTCAAATTTGTGTGAATGCACCATCGTGTGGCACCCCTCCTCTTCGTTGCGGAGGCAGTTTGAAATGGAAGCGCCTGGGGGCCACGAGAGGTGAGACACTTTTGGTCTATCATTTGTTTGGTCAAATGAGGCTTGTCGACAGTGGGGGCTAGTAAACCTCCTAATTGCGGTTTGAAAAAAACGAGGCACGAGCTGTGCATAGCGCGCACTCACTCAGCGCATGCGCATTTTTCAAAAATATACGTTTATGGTCAGCGCACGTAATTTTACCTGCATCGTGAAGACGCGCTGTCCAGTCTAAGCTCTTTCTGTGACACTGTGCACTCAGGAATCCGACGTCGTGGATTTTTCGCTGCCTTGTGCTACTGTGGGACGCTATGCAGCTTTATGAAGCCGAGAGCCATCCGGGAGCGACGTTCACCGCGTGCCGCCATTTTGAGATTGGAGGTACATCGCAAGTTCTTGAGTTATGTGGTTTCCTGCAGTTTCCAGCATGTTTTTTACATGTTTTGCCAACCACATTGTTTAAAAAAAAATAAAGTTCTACCAAAATTTGTACGTGACCGAGAACGTCGCATTGTTCTGTTCGGCTGCATTTCATTTCTTTATAAAATTTGAAGTGGTCCAGGGACGTCGCATTGTCCAGATTGGCTGAATCTCTTGTATTTTTATTTTTGTTTGAAGGTTTGGTGAAATGTGTGTAAGTCCTCGCGCTGCACATTTGGTCTGCACGTTTTGTCGGTTTGTGTGTAAGTTGCCCTGCACCTCATGTTTTGTTCTTGTAAGTCACCCCTCGCATCACTGGTTATTGTCGTGTGTGTAAGTCGCTTGTGCCTCACGTGTTATGTGTAAGTCACCCTGCGCTTCATATGTTGTTGTGTGTAAGTCGCCTCGCGCCTCACCGTGTGTACACTCTGTAGATAATTGTTTCACCCTCTTTACCTGTCTTTGTTTTGGGTGTTTGTCTTGGGGGTGTGGCCTACCCTTCATTACATTTAATATTGTTTATTGGGAAGGATGGGTTAATGATTTGTAAATTTTTTATCTTGCTTGCCAGTATTTTCCTTTTCTTTCTAGTTTTGCAGTGTTCTTACTCTTGTGAAGTTTCATGTAGTTTTGCTTCTCTGAGTTAGAACTTTTCTTCTTCTGTATATTTTCTACTTGTTTATAGTTATTCCCGTGTTTTCTCACACTTTCATTTTTCTTTTAAAAGGAAGGGTATAATGTTATATCCTCTTAAGTGTATTGTATGTTATCCAGCCTTGCTGTCTCCTAGCTGCTCAGCCAGAGTGAGAAATGGTATTGGAATGTTGGTGTGACTGTGATGAATAGAATGCCTGGCTGCCTGTGTGGATGAGTGGTGACAGTTGGAGATGGACTGAGCAGCAGGGAGCCTGCTCCTGGTGGGGCTGGAGTAAGGGCTGACGCTTTGGATTCATCTGTCATATGACTGATGTACATATCTATTTACCTGCAACATGAAACTAATAAAGAAGTCTACAAAACTCAACATGGCTACCTGTTATGGATACAACAAGGTGTTTGATTTACCAGCATCCATGGGAAAACGCAAAGTTGGCTTTGTGAAAACACCTGTAGACTTGAATATCACCACCAAGCACGCCACTTTAGAATTTTTTTAGCGCGTGCCGTGGGAGTTTGTAAAGAACTTCAATGCACGGTGTGAAGAAAGAAGGTAAGTTCTTTATTAATTTTCACCAACACGGGCTCCGAACGCGGAGCGCAATGTACAGCAGCTGCTTACAGGATCACCAGCGGTCAACTGTCAAACCTCAACGGTCAGCTGGTGAGGTCAAGCAGCGGAACGGTGTCCTCGCAGGAACTCACAAGCATGCAGACATATACGGTGTCCTAGAGTGGACACAGCTAACTAAACATAACACATTATCCCGCCGAAGAAAAAATGAAAGAGAAGGGAAGGGGGGGGGGGGGGGAGAGGAAGGTGGCGGGCGGGAGAAGAAGAGGAGAGGAGTGACGAAAGATGCGCAAAACGCTGCATTGCATAGCATTTTTTTTTTTTTTTTGCAGAGTTTTATATAGCGCGAACTAGACCCGAATCCAGTCAGGTAGCATAGCGCTTTACATAGCACCAGTAACGTTACATGAGGACACACATTCATTTTTTGTTAGGCACGGGGAGATTAAGTGATGTGCCCAGAATCACAGGATGTTCGGCGTCATTACCGAGACTCGAACCCAGTTCCCCAGGTCCGAGGTCGAGCGCCCTAGCTGTTAGGCCAACTCCTCTAGCATGAGAGCTTAATCACAAATGTAATCAGTGAGTTTCACCGGTGGTAACACTCTCCTCCTAAACCTGCTGGTACTGACAAGGGGTGACTCATAGCGCCCAGGAGTGGAGGGCAATAATCTGACTACCCTTCTTGAGTTGGTGCCCAGGGGTGTAGCACGCACCATGTCAGCTGCGGTTGGTGCAGCCGTGTTTGGTGTCTCAGCACTTGATGTGAGGGGCTCGTGTTCAGGCTCGCAGTCAGATGAGTCTGATAGGGCGTTGTGCTTGCTAACACAGGTTTGTTCACCGCCAGATACCTTAAGAGGTGTATCGCACACCGAGAGGGCAGAGAAGTGCCACACCCTACCGTCGCTCAAAAGGGCAGAGTTACAATACACCTTGCTTACAGACAGGGGTGGGGAGTACTTGTCCTGCCCTTTGCTTATGTGCCCGCTTCTCTTAACCTTTACCATGTCCCCAACAGAGAGTTGCACTGGTTTGCAACTGTGTCTTAAGATCATACCAGATTTTGCAATTGTGCTGCACTTGCTCAACTCTCTTTCTTACTTGATCGGTAGACCAGTGCACTCTTTTTGCAGCTAATGTCCCCTCCACGTTGTCTTTAGTGAGGGGTGTCCTACCTCGCATGGGTGCGAAGGGGCTGTGACCAGTGGTGTCACACGGTGTTATTCTGTAGGCCCACAAGGTCTTAAGGATCTCTTTTTTCCAGCTTAGCTTGTTGCTGTTGCTGTTGCTGTTGGCCAGCTGGTAAATACCCTTGAGAACTCTGTTGAATCGTTCCACTGCGCCGTTGCCGGCTTTGTGGTACACTGATGTAGTTTTGTGCTCAATTTGGTTTCTTAATGTGTATGCCCTGAATGCATTGGACATGAGCTGTGGTCCATTGTCGCTGACAATTTGTTTTGGGAGCCCTTCCCGTATAAACACGCCATCTAAGAACTCAACAACAGTCTTTGAATCAGCTCTGGTGGTAAACTTGAGTTCGGGCCACTTGGTAAAATGGTCTATGATGACGATTATGTACCACTGTTCTTCATGTTCCAGTACAGGGCCCATAATGTCCACCCCCACCCTTTCTCATGGCATGGCGGCGCAGGTGATTGGGTGAAGTGGTGGTCTAAGGATTACCTGGGCTTTGTCCGAGTGCAGACACATGCTGCAATCTCTAAACATCCTTTCTACCTCAATGCTGACACCCGGCCACCAGTAGTTTTCCTTCACCCTGTTTTTACACTTTACAATATGTAAAGTGTCCTTCATGGCATAATTGCAGAATACGCTTTCTTAGTGTGGAAGGGGGGGACTACTCTACCACCCTTTAACAGCAAACCATTTTTATGGGACAGTTCATCCCTGACCTCATAAAAATGTCTCAAAGTTTCGGAGAGGTTGTTCTTGTGGGACCATCCTCCTGCTAACATCCTAATTACTTGACAAATGTCTTTGTCCTTTTCTTGTTCAGTAAACCACTCTTCTTTTGAAATTCCCTGGAAACATTCTTCAAGGCTGGCTATACAATACTCTTCAACTTCTGCTGAAGTGTCTTGGTCTGCAGTTCCCACGGGCATCCTGCTCAGGAAATCTGCTACCACATTTTTCACCCATGGAACGTATTAGATGGAGTAGTTGTAATCAAAAAGGCGCACAGATAAGCGAGCTAACCTGTGTGATGCTGTATACAGACCTTTCGTTGTGAACACCTTGGTGAGTGGCTTATGATCAGTGCATAGGGTGACTTTGTTTCCCCACACGAAATGGCGAAAGTGTTCCAACGCCCATACGCATGCCAATGCCTCCCGTTCGATGAAGGAGAATTTCTCCACCGTTGGGGTCAAGGACCGTGATGCAAATGCAATTGTACAATCTACTCCTTTGTTGTCCTTTTGTGATAGAACTGCTCCGAGTCCCTTTGAACTTGCATCAGTGGTGATGGTGTTATTGAGCAAAGGGTTGAATCCTTGATTCAAAGGGTTGAATCCTTGCAAGGGCATTACATTGCATAATTCCTTTTTAAGTGTGTTGAACGCATTTTGACACGTGTCGCCCCACTCAAATTTGCTCTTCATTTTCAATAATTGTCGCAGATCATAGGTTTTACTTGAAATGTTCTTAATGAACTTCGCATAAAATTCTACAAGACCCAGGAATGACCTCAACTCTTCCTTGTTTTTAGGTACAGGAGAGTTCTTTATTGCGTTGAGTAAGTCCTTCTTTGGGCTGATTCCATTACCGTTGATTTTGTGTCCCAGGTAATTCACAGATTCACACGCAAATTTGCATTTACTATATTCTGCTGTGAGTCCCTTAGCCTCCAAGATTTCTAGCACTTGTATTTTCTCGTTGTGTTCTTCCCTAGTCCTTCCCATCACAAGGATGTCATCTTGGAACATCAATATTCCTGAAACTCCCTTGAAAATATTGTTCATAAGTCTTTGAAACATTGTTGCCCCGGAAGCTAGACCGAATGGCACCCTTCTGAACTGGAAACACCCAAAGGGTGTGATGAAAGCAGTGAGTTTTTTGCTGTCGTGTATGTATTGGAACCTGGTGATACGCCGACTTTAAGTCGATAGGTGAAAACCATTTGACTCCCTTTGTGGTAGCCAGCATTTCACTTTTTTTGGGAAGGGGAAATTGTTTGACGACTATGTTTTTGTTGAGGTCACGCAGGTCCACACACAACCTCAAGTTCCCGTTGGGGCGTTTGGCCACGACCAAAGGCGCGAGCCATTCTGTGGCCTCTACCTGTTCTATGATGCCCTCCTTTAGCAGTTTCTCTAATTGTGTTTTGACCTCATCATTAACTGCAAACGGTAGATGTTAGACTTGGGGGTCTCTAGTTGGCACAGGTGCTGGAGCAGAGTTTTCATTTAGAAAATTCAGGGGCTTTTGAAGCTCTAGTATGTCTATGCGTTTTATTAAATATTAATAAATAACAAATTAATTATTTGTCTTGTGCAAGTGTGTTTTTTTATTAATCAATCCGTTTGTCTTAACATAAGAGAAAGTTACACGAGGGTTAGCATGTGTGTGCTGTTTCTGTCTTCTAAAAAATAACGTGCAAGTTTTCATGTTTAAACGTTGCTGTGTGCTGTTTATTTTGAGCACAAAACGCTGTCTGAATTAATGCTTTTTTATGTTGCGAAAGCTAGATAAATGCATACACATAAGGGTATTAGTGGGGTTAACACTGTTTAATCATTATGCTGTAGTAACGTTGTTTTTATTTCTTTTAATTGAGATGGTCTATTGTGGCCTATGGAGGCCTAATCCATGATGGCTAATTTTGAAGCCTGGCCTCGAGTGAATATGTGAAAGACGTGACGAGGGAGACCCCTGCTGGAAATGGTCTTGAAGTTGACTGACCATGGTCCTTCTATGAAACTTTCCATGAGGACAGCAGCAGTTTTTGGGAGTTCTCCAAGAAAAGTGAAAGTGTCCTTGGCAATCTCGCAAGACAAAGGAGCCTTAGAGGAAAACTCTGAACTGTGGCTCGATGGCCGAGGAGAAGCCGGATTAAATGTGATACATGTTTTATTTCCTTGGTTCCTGTTCCGTAGTCTTCGCTATGTGTATTTTTCCTGAGCGGAGGTTCACAAATGTTGCAATGTTGCATCCTTTCCTTCTCGCTCTGCTCAGTGATTCAGTGTATTCTTGCAAACTTGATGAGTGTTTCCATTGTAATTTTTATTATAAAAACTGTTAGCTTAGAGAGGGTTCTTGCCACCCTTTTGCCACTTGCCATTTTACCTTTGCTGCGTGAAGCTACGTTGCTGAGGATTGATGCTGAGGACTTCGTCTTGAGAGACATTTACCGAGAGACTTGTCCTGACTCGTTCTGACACTTAGTTAGAATAGGTAACTATGAGAAATGATTTATTCTGATTGATTTTACTTTGACTAATTTTAGATAAAGCAATATAATTTTAAACATGGTGTTGAATTTTCTTTCTTGTCAATTATTGGGTTTATATTTTTGATCATTATTGTATATGTTGTGTAGATTATGTTATTGATTAGGACAGTCACTAAACCAGATCTGAGCGACCTGATATTGATGCAGGGTGTTTAGGTGTTTTCTTTCCACAGGTTTATTGCTGGTAGAGTATTTGAGCGTATGTTAGTGAAATGGGCCCTAGCGTATGATGAATGTATGTGCGTGTAACTGTGTGATTACTCTATCCGTGGTAGTGGGCATATTTTAGATACCTTGATCTCTATCAATTTCCTGATGAAAGAGTGACTGGTGTTTAATGTTGTGTAAGGGGAAAAGACATTTCTGATTTCTCCTAAAATGGGACTAAATTTTCACTAATTTTTTTTTTGGGTTTATTTGGTGATAAAATCACCAAAGGGGGGATTGCTGGAGCAGAGTTTTCATTTAGAAAATTCAGGGGCTTTTGAAGCTCTAGTATGTCTACGCGTTTTATTAAATATTAATAAATAACAAATTAATTATTTGTCTTGTGCAAGTGTGTTTTTTTATTAATCAATCCGTTTGTCTTAACATAAGAGAAAGTTACACGAGGGTTAGCATGTGTGTGCTGTTTCTGTCTTCTAAAAAATAACGTGCAAGTTTTCATGTTTAAACGTTGCTGTGTGCTGTTTATTTTGAGCACAAAACGCTGTCTGAATTAATGCTTTTTTATGTTGCGAAAGCTAGATAAATGCATACACATAAGGGTATTAGTGGGGTTAACACTGTTTAATCATTATGCTGTAGTAACGTTGTTTTTATTTCTTTTAATTGAGATGGTCTATTGTGGCCTATGGAGGCCTAATCCATGATGGCTAATTTTGAAGCCTGGCCTCGAGTGAATATGTGAAAGACGTGACGAGGGAGACCCCTGCTGGAAATGGTCTTGAAGTTGACTGACCATGGTCCTTCTATGAAACTTTCCATGAGGACAGCAGCAGTTTTTGGGAGTTCTCCAAGAAAAGTGAAAGTGTCCTTGGCAATCTCGCAAGACAAAGGAGCCTTAGAGGAAAACTCTGAACTGTGGCTCGATGGCCGAGGAGAAGCCGGATTAAATGTGATACATGTTTTATTTCCTTGGTTCCTGTTCTGTAGTCTTCGCTATGTGTATTTTTCCTGAGCGGAGGTTCACAAATGTTGCAATGTTGCATCCTTTCCTTCTCGCTCTGCTCAGTGATTCAGTGTATTCTTGCAAACTTGATGAGTGTTTCCATTGTAATTTTTATTATAAAAACTGTTAGCTTAGAGAGGGTTCTTGCCACCCTTTTGCCACTTGCCATTTTACCTTTGCTGCGTGAAGCTACGTTGCTGAGGATTGATGCTGAGGACTTCGTCTTGAGAGACATTTACCGAGAGACTTGTCCTGACTCGTTCTGACACTTAGTTAGAATAGGTAACTATGAGAAATGATTTATTCTGATTGATTTTACTTTGACTAATTTTAGATAAAGCAATATAATTTTAAACATGGTGTTGAATTTTCTTTCTTGTCAATTATTGGGTTTATATTTTTGATCATTATTGTATATGTTGTGTAGATTATGTTATTGATTAGGACAGTCACTAAACCAGATCTGATCGACCTGATATTGATGCAGGGTGTTTAGGTGTTTTCTTTCCACAGGTTTATTGCTGGTAGAGTATTTGAGCGTATGTTAGTGAAATGGGCCCTAGCGTATGATGAATGTATGTGCGTGTAACTGTGTGATTACTCTATCCGTGGTAGTGGGCATATTTTAGATACCCTGATCTCTATCACAGGTATGCACTTGTGACAAATAGGGACCCTCTCCTCTAGTCAGGGTAAGGGGGTACACTCCTAAAATAACCCCTGCTCACCCCCTTGGTAGCTTGGCACGAGCAGACATGCTTATCTCAGAGGCAGTGTGTAAAGCATTTGTGAACACATACAGTAACCAAGTCACAACACTACAGATGGACACAACACAGGTTTTATATCAACAACTAGTATTCTTTATATAGATTTACCACAAGACCATTAAACGACAAAAACACACAATACTGTTACTTTAGATGGTAGAATTTTGCTTAGTTCTCTTAAGCTCCTAAATGCGAGTCAATGTACCTTTTAGATGCGACACGCAGGGCAACGAAAGTGTTGCAACGATGTTGATGCAATGAAGTTTTTGGTGCAAAGAAATAAAGACGTGAAGATCTTCCAGATGCGGCACGCTTCTCCGATGTTGCGAGAAGACTCGACTCGATGCTTCAGCTGCAGCGGCGTCACCCTTTATGCGATGCGACGACAGCGGCCTTGGCAGCGGCACTCTTCTCCGACGTTGCGAGACGCTTCCGCTCGATGCGATGTTGCAGCGGCGACACCCTTTTACGCGATGCGACGACAGCAGCTCCGACGGCGGCACGCTTCTCCGTGGATGCGAGGCGCTTTTCTTGATGCGGTGCAATGCGACAACTAGGATGGCTGCGATGGCGACAAGCTTCTTCCACGATGCGACACTCTTCTCTTGATGTGGTGCAATGCGTCAGCTACGATGGCTGCGATGGCGACACGCTTCTTCGGCGTTGCGAGACACTTCCTGGATGATGCGAGACGCTTCCGATGTGATGCTGCAGCGGCGACACACTTTACGAGATGCGACAACAACAGCTCCGACGGCGGCACGCTTCTCCTTCTTGAGTCACGCTTCCAGCTCTTTGGGACACGCAGTCCCTCAGAAGGCCCAACAACAGCAGCAGGCACTTCCAAATAACTCAGGGGAGCTGGGGGGTGAAGTCTGTTATCCATGAGACTTCAGCAGGAGGCAAGCTCTTTTCCAAGCCCTTGGAGATCCTTTACAAGTTGAGCAAAAGTACACACAAAGTTCCTTTCTCCTCTCTTTGGCAGTAAGGCAACCACTGCAGGCCAATCCCCCAGGTTCAGGGATAGTTTCCTCCTCAGCTTCTTCTGGTTCCTCCCTCAGCAGAGGTTCTTCTTGTTTTCCCAAAGTGCTCTAAATTCTTGGGGTCAGGGTCCCAATATTTATAGCCAGAAATCCTTTGTCCTCTGAAGGCAGAGGGGCCTTTGCCCAGTCCAAACCAGTTCCTGAGCACTCTGTTTACCAGACTTCTCCTTTCACAGTGTAGGGCAGAAACATTAGACGCCCCACAGGAGGTGGAGCCAGCATTGTGGAAGGCAAGTACAGCCCTGGAGCACTTTGTTGACAGGATTCCTTCTCTTCATTCACTGTGCAGGGCAGAAACATCAGCCACTCCCCAGGTGCAACTCCTCCCACCCATCTAGATGCAGATCTCTCTATTCACCACTGGGGCACCTCACCCTGTCTCCTGGAATTCCCCAGCCCTGTCACTCAAACTCCAGACAAAGGAATACACAGCCTAGCAGAGGCAGGTTTGAATGGTTAGACAAGAAAATACCTACTTTCAAAAAGTGGTATTTTCAAACACAGAATGTTAAAACCAACTACACTAAAATATGTATTTTATCATCCTGAGTTCAGGCATACTAGATTCGATTTTGCTACCATGTTCCCTGAGTCAGTTAGGATTATAAAATGTAATAACCAAACTGCCCATTCTGGCCTATGGAGAACAGGTAGCCTTGCAATAGTGAAAAACGAAAATTGCTCTAATTCACTATTAGAACATGCCACACACACCATGGCATGTTCTACCTTATCCTTACAATGCACCCTGCCCTTGGGCCAACCATAGGGGTGTCTGATATGAAGAAAAGAGAAGGTTTAGGGACTGGCAAGTGGGTGCACTTGCCCAGTCAACATGACAGTACCAGACTGCACGCAGGCTCTGCAATGGCAGGCCTTAGACACACTTTTACAGGCTGCTTGTGTGGGTGGCACAACCAGTGCTGCAAGCCCACCAGCAGCATTTGGATTTACAAGCCCTGGGCACTCCTGGTGCACTGTACTAGGGTCTGACAGGTAAACCAAACCAACCAATCATGGAATCACTAATTCGTACAATAATTTACAATAGGGAGAACATATGCGCTTTAGCACTGATCAGCAGTGGTAAAGTGCCCAGAGTCCAATCCAATCCAAAACAGCTTTATTTGACATTTGTCATAAAAGCAATAAAAAAATAAACAAGTACAGAATCAACATATGTACAGTTCATAATCACATAAAAAAAACAAAAAACAGCTTACTTAAAATTAGAATTAAAAAAGCAATCATTAAAATTTATACATAAGTTAAAAGATACATGTTACAGCCATACTCGGGGTAAATACAAATACACATCCAGGGGCAGCTAGCACATCATTCTCGGATGCTGCGATTTCTTATAATCCACACCCATCCTAGAAATTTTGCCACAGCTACAACAATAACCGGTGTTGTGCTTGTACATAAGATCCTCCTTGCCTCACCACTTAGCCTAATGCCCAATTGTTTGCAAATTGGTCTCAACCACACCCGCCTTGGAGATAGATAAGCGGGACCGTTGTTAAAACGAGGAGACATTCACCGAGTGCTCACCTGTTGTGTATCCTGTTACCCGGGGCAGCCTTCTCTGTGACGCCTGAATCTCCCTCCCGCCGTCGCAGGACAAACGCGACCGCTGTGTGGGGGGAGACGCGCTGGGAAAACTACATCTCCCATGATCCTTCGCACCCCGGAAGTGCCGCATTTTCGCGCCTGAAGGCGCTACAAAACTGACGCCGCCCTTGGCGGAGTGGGGGCCGTTGTTAAAACGAGGAGACATTCACCGAGTGCTCACCTGTTGTGTATCCTGTTACCCGGGGCAGCCTTCTCTGTGACGCCTGAATCTCCCTCCCGCCGTCGCAGGACAAACGCGACCGCTGTGTGGGGGGAGACGCGCTGGGAAAACTACATCTCCCATGATCCTTCGCACCCCGGAAGTGCCGCATTTTCGCGCCTGAAGGCGCTACAAAACTGACGCCGCCCTCCGCCTCGCGGGACGCGCGCGGGCGCAGCCGGGCTAAGCCCGGGCAGAGGCCTGAGGAGACTGGACTGGGCCAGGGACGCTGGTCGTTTCATCGGAGAAACGTCGGACATTGTAAGCACACCATCTCCAATTCTTACTATTACTCGGACAGTTAGGCAATAGTGTTATATGTAGATGTGGGTTATTTTACATACACAATAGACGCTATCATCCCCCATTCATTGCAGTAATAGGAATTTTATTGACTAACTATCACAAACGTTATGGTATTTAGTTAAATAAGTATTAAAAATTATTATTTTGTTTTTTGTTTTATCTAATTGTGTTTAGCTGCCTATACCAAATCGACATAATGTCACGTGAAACTAGAAGTAGTAAAGCTGCGTCAGGTAGTTCCAAATTAACTGGAACCTTAGACGATTTTATAGTTCGTACAAATACACTGATAGATCAGGGTATTGTCCTTATGGAAAGGAGGGTCTCCCAAGATCTTGCCCAAGCAAAAAGGTCATCAATGGGCCACATTGCTACAGCTCGCACTCCAACGCGAACTCTTGAGAATAATACTATCAATTCTAACACATGGCTTATTAATGCAGAGGTTCACGGTATTACAATGACACCCTCTGATACCCAAGATTGTAATACTCCTGATCCACAAGACTCGATTATTATAGAAAGCACCTTACCAGCCCCTCAGCCAGAAAATCAGATAGTAAACACTAATACCCCAAGAAAAGGGACAAGGGAGGGAGCAATTCGCAAAAAAACAACAAGTAGACGATCAAACAAAAAATATCCCGCTATCAAACCTATTAAGGCTTCTAAGTCAGGAAAGTGCAAAGAAAATAATACATCTAATGTAAGAGGGCCAAGGGACGGCAAGGGTCAAGAACAGGGGAAAGGAGGAGCTGCCCCGAATACACTACCTATGAACATTGTAGACGACAGCTTTCTAGATAACTCTTTAGCTGACATCTTATCTGTTAATCTATCAGCTGAAAGCATAGGTATAAACATAGGGAAAGAAGACTCCCTTATATCGACCTTGTCTAAAATATTTAAGACCCTGCTCATTCCTATAGAAGAAAGACTAATAGGGATAGAAAAACAACTTACAGAACTGAGGAAAGAGAAAAAAGAAGTAAATATTAGCAATCAAAAAAAGGTAACGCAGGTCCCAGCCCCTATTAGCAATGCACAGGTATCAAAAATACTTGACAATGACATTGAAAAGGAAAGGAACATAGCCCTAAAGGTCTCTACCACCAATCCCACCATTATTAATGTAGATGAAAACAGAGCAAAGTCTTTACCAACATGTGAAACAGCTAAAAAGTTGACTCCTTGTAGTACCTCTACAAACAATAACGACATCACGCACAGAGAAAAGCGCAGGAATATTAATTTACCTCCTGAAGCATGTGATTATGTAGTTATTCTAACCGGGGTTCCGGAATTAGGCTTACCAGTCTTAGAACCTTATGAGGCGCTAAAAAACAAAGTGTCACATTGGCTGAATAACAATCATCCATTACCACCAACAATAAGAAGTAATATCTTAATGGTAGAGAGGGTCCCCTGGGTAGGCCATAACAGGAAAAAAATGCAAGGGGACTGTGTGATTGTATCATTTGAGGACCCTCGGACAGTAGGACATATCTGTTCGGGAGTCCCAAGGAATAATGGTTCACCGATTGTAGCAAGACCCCTGGCTTATTTTTATCCACCAACGGAACAACAAGATAATGCATGGAGTTGGTTAAGGGACTCAAATTTTGATAGGGGTGGAATAGGACGTGAATTTTTTAGGAATACATATCCTAAAAGATGGGAAAGAGAGGGGGAAGATGGCTGGACTCTAGTACAACGTAGGGCAGGAAGGCCCCAATATGCCAACTCTCAGTATCATAGAGAATGGATGGGCCCACAGTACACTCACCCCTTAATTTCCTGTTACAATAGGTTTAGTGGACTGGAGGACATTGATTGACTTCAAGCACACGGGGAAGGACACAAATCCACACTCTGTCCACTTGTTTCATCTGCTAACTCACCCGTGGCTTTAATAAGTCCCCTTAGGACTCCTGATTGTTTACTTGGTTTACTTCCATTAACATCAACTGGTACACAGGGGGGAAATATTATACCAAAAAAAAAACCCTTGGAAGCTCCTGAACCCACATCCAAAGTGGAACATACAAAGCATCAAGAGGTAAACGATCCTATTAGTAATAATTTAGAAATATCGAGAAGATTAGGTAAACTTTCATCGGCTGCTAACTGCAGCTCTAATCAAGGCCCTTCTATGGCCAGGATTGTTTCATGGAACGTTGCAGGAGTAGGTTCAAAAATAAGCGACCCCGATTGGAACCTTTATATAAATTCCTTTGAAATATGTGTTCTACAAGAAACATGGGCTACGACACATAGACATAGGGTTGGGTATAGAACGTACCAGTTGGAAGCAGTTCCATCAGTAAGAGGTCGTCCATCAGGAGGGCTAATAATATGGGTCAGTGTGTCCATTAATATAGCCATACAGCAATTAAGAACCGATTCATTAGATATACTCGGTTTAAAAATGGTTACCACTGATAATCGGATGATTTATCTTTTTAATATATATAATCGACCATGCCCATCATATAAGGAGTCTCCATGTATTGACCAACTAGAATCAATACTGGATTCGCTGGACCCGGAAACAAGCACGATAATATGTGGGGATATGAACTGCAACTTTGAACCCATCGCTGGAATGAATAAACTGTATGAGGATGAAGATAATGCTAATGGCATACCATCCTTATCTAGCAATGGGACAGTTGCAGGTTCTACCCTAGCCTTCCAAATTACAAGGGTACTGGTTAGTCATGGACTGAGGGCATGTAACGGGCGTTTTCCTTCCGATAGTCCCAAGGCACCTACTTTTACGAGACGTAATTGTCAAAGCTCAATTGATTACGTTATTATTTCCATGGACTTGTGGCCATATATAAGTGACTTGATGGCCAAAGATAGATATGATAGTGATCACCATTCCTTGGAAGTTAGCTTTACAAAGAGCTTAATGCTGGGTCAGGAAGTAGATGAGGGAGGTCATCAACCTGTTCCAGATAATGTTATATTAAGTAACAATCGTCGGTTTGTTAAATGGGCATACATACTGGGACAAGAAGATTTAGTGGCAAATATTTATAATTGCCTTACTAATGTATTCGACATCTATAATCCCTCCGAAAGCGAACCTGGTTTATTTCTTAAATTACATAAAGAGTTCTTTAATGAATTATTAGAACTCATGACTAGAAGACCAAAAAAAGGAATGGGTGCAGTTAAGCTGCAGCCTACAGGCAAACCATGGTTTAATAAAGAATGTCGGAAAGCAAAATCAGCTTTGATAGACTCGGTTAAAAGTAAAAACGCTATGGTAATTAAAGAAAATAGGAAATTATATAATAAGGCGCTGGTTAATGCAAAGTGTTCATGGGACGAGGAATTATGGTCCGACATGCTGACGGCAGCTAAAATGAAGGACCAAAAGTTATTTTGGGAAACAGTGGTTAAGGGTAAACAAAGAGAGAAAGGTTCGAGAGAAGTTTATCTCAATGAAGCAACCTGGATAGACCATTTTACGAACCTGTACGCCGCCCAAGGGACTGTTAACACAGCACAGGAAGATCATGCTACGTTGTCTACAGAGGCTGAATCTACACTTATAGTTTTTGATTTGGTGGAAACAAAATTAGCTATCAACTCTGTTAAATATGGGAAAGCTCCTGGGCTGGACAAAGTACCAGGTGATCTGTTCAAGCATGAACTAGATGTCTGGGTTCCCTACCTTAATCATCTGTGTAACATTGTTGCCGCCGGGGAGTCAATTCCGGACACATGGAACGGGGCGGAAATCATCACTATTTTTAAAAAGGGCGATAGAAGCAATCCTGCTAACTATCGTCCCATAAGTCTTTTAGATATTACCCAAAAAATTTATGCTAGGCATATACTCAACCGCATAAATACCTGGTTGGAAGAAGAACAAATTTTAACGAAATATCAGGCAGGTTTCAGAGTAAAAACAGGAACCATCGACCAAGTTCTAAGGCTCTGTTGTCTGTATTGGAAATATGTTGTTATTCGTAAAGGTCATTTGTATGTGGCATTCGTAGACTTACGGGCCGCATTTGACCTTATACCGCGAGATCTTTTATGGGAATCATTGAAATCCGAGGGGCTCCCGCTAGGCCTACTAAAATTGGTTATTGGATTACATATGGACAATTATGCAAAGGTGAGGTGGGGTCCTACTGGGGAACTTACAAAAGCTATCCCCATAAAAAGAGGAGTACGCCAGGGATGTGTACTGGCACCAACCCTATTCTCCCTGTTTGTCAACGATATACCATCTTACATGGAGTGTAGTGAAAACGACGCTCCAAGACTAGGGGGTGAACGGGTTTCGTCCCTTTTGTTCGCAGATGACACCATTCTCATTTCCCAAACACCACGGGGCCTTCAAAATTTGTTAAATAGATTCCAGTCGTACTGTTCCTTGAAGGGCTTAGAAATCAATGCAAAAAAGACGAAATACATGGCACTGAGCCCACACAGGAACTTCAAGAAAAATTTAATGCTAAATGGACAGAAGCTTGATTATGTGCAGAATTTTATATATTTAGGTGTCTCTATAGACTCTTCCTTAGCTTGGAGACCGCAGCTAGAAAAGAATAAGATCATCTTTAAACAAAACTGTTTACCAATTCTTAAGAGACATAACGAATGTTTGAATAAGGCAGTGACCCCTGCGATAGAGATTTTTAAGTACAAAGTCCAATCAGCAGTATTGTATGGGGCGGAAATTTGGGGTCCTGTATGTAGACATACATTTCAAAATCTTGAGAATAAGTTCCTCAGGGGGATGATAAAAATACCTACAAATACCCCTCTAATACCACTTCTTTTGGATCTAAATCTGAAACGTACAGATCAACACGCAATATTAAGACCATTATTGTTGTGGGTTAGATTGTGGACGACCCCAGAACTAGTTAATTACAAGAATGGCTTAAAAGAAGTCATGGATCTCGATGATTGCAATAAAGTTTATTGGTTTAAGCATGTAAGAATTTGGTTAGGTACGATTGGATTAGCCCATTTCTGGAATGATCCTGAGGCTATGAATTCGTGCTCCAAGAAAATTGTCAAATTATCCTTCTGGTCATATGTGAGCTACGAACTAGTTTATGCAAGAATTCATGGACCGCTAACTGAAAACTTCTTATTATTTAAGGATGTTGCATCCTTTGAACCATTTTTAGACGAGATCCATCCGCCCTTATCAAAAACCTTGTACATAAAATTTAGATATGGTATCCTAAGAACTAAGGCCTTTGAAAAAAGTTGGGCGAAATCAGGAAGTGATCTCTGTCCTTCTTGTATTCATGGTACTAAGGAAGATGATTTACACATACTTCTATTCTGCTCCAGCTATGTATTACCAAGGAAAAAGTGGATAGTACCACTATGCCATAAAATAGGCTCTAGATCCTATAAGGAGGCTGGCAGAATTTTAAAAACTGACACCAGCCAAGTGATAGTTTTTGGAGTTAGTAGGTTTCTTCTTGCTGCTAATTTTATTAGAATAAAGTTGGGTCTACATCTTTAAAAAAAAAAAAAAAAAGATAAATCGAGGAGATACATTATTTGAATTTTTAAAAAAAAAAAAAAAAATGAAAAAAAAAAAATATATATATATAACATGATACTATAACATGTCATTGTTGTTTTATCATTTTCCAACTAGGTATATGTGGTTGTTGCTTTTTATGAATTTCATATGAATTTTTAAGAATTCCTTTTATATAAAAAATGCTCTAGCGGTCACTGATTTAATACTATTTTAAAAGTTCTTAAAGTATATTTATTGTTAAATTGTATTTTAACTTTGTAAATTTTCCGCCCGGGCAAAATGTGTTTAACAAAAATTATGAAATTAGTTATTGTATACATGGACGCTATGGATATATATGTATAGGCTAGCTTATTATTTAATGTTATTCTTATTAATATATATTTTTTTTTTTTTCTCTTGATTGTGCTAACAAATGTCAACATGTAAGGTAACAAATGTTCTATTGCTCTTTTATGACACAAATGTGTCGAAATAAAGATTTAAATGAATGATAAGCGGGACATACAAAAAGCATATGACTTATTGATTCATCTTGAGACTTACAAAATGGGCATAAATTAGCTTGGCTCTTGGCATTACTAGACCACCGTGCAGTGAATGAATTCAAAGGCAAAGATCCCACCCGCAGCTGAAAATACAACTTTCTGTCTAATACTTTAGTAACAAGGTTCCAAAAGGACTCCAACCTTGGGACAGATTTTATATTCAGAAAGTCATCAGTTAAAGAAGGGGTTTTACAATCGGTCACTATCTTTGTATTAATCAACTCCCAATACTTTTCTTTCAATAGGGTTTTTGTCGGGAAAGGAACATCTGAGGGCTTCACCTATAAATCACTCATACCCAACGCCTCAAAAGATTTTCTAAGTTCCTTAAACCACCCAATATTACGAGATCCAACCATGGACAAAACATCCATGAAACCCGCGGCATACTGGGCTAATGCCGGGGTTGTCCACAGTCTGCGCCAATATAAAATTGGATGTAATCTAGCTACATCTACAATAGAGCTCTTCCCCAGATCATGCCTAAGAGGAACTAAAGGCGTACTCTGGGGAAGTGATGTAATGCCTCGAAAGAACCTGTTCTCTGAGATGGTTAAAGAGGACAGGCTCTCGAAGCCCCACAATTCAGCTCCATATAATGATGCGCTAACTGCTTTGGCACTGTAGACCTGGAGCACAGGATTGATTGGTTTCGTTAATGATTTCTTAATTTCGCCACTTATTACTCCAGTGAGCTGTCTATGTTTTAAAGCTGCCAATTCCTTCTGCAGTGTCCACTTAAGATTATTTTGGATATTAACCCCTAGATAAGTAAAGGCCTGTACTTGTTCTAAGGATTGGTTAAACAATAAAAACGAGTTTTTAAAATGTCTGTGGGGATTAAAAGCCATGAACTTTGTTTTCTTTACATTTACTTCAAGTCCACGTTCCACACAGAAATTCTCAAAGATACCTAATGCCCGCTGTAGACCGCTCGGGGACTTGGCAATTAAAAGCGTATCATCCGCGAACATTAGAATCGGGATTTTAACACCCGCAAGGGAAGGGGCATCAATATTCTCTGCTAAAAGACGATCGGCTATACCATTAATATATAAAGAAAATAGAGTGGGGGCCATTGCACAACCTTGGCGAACCCCCCGTTCTACCTGGAAGGCTTCCGTTATCTCGCCCTGGCCACCCCACCTAATTCTGGCGGTATTATCCTCATGGAGCCTCTGTATTAGAGACACAGCCCTGGGTGAAGACCCAAATCTTTCATCACCTTCCATAATTTAAGACGAGGGACTAGATCGAAGGCTGCCCTTAGGTCCACAAAGACCGCATAGAGGCTCCCCTTGCCCAGGATCACAGTCTTCCAATATAGGAGGGCAAAACGGAATACCTGGTCGACCGTACTTATATGCTGACGAAAGCCCGCCTGGAATGAAGACAGAAGATTGTTTGAGGCAGCCCACAAATGAACACAATTTAAAATCAGCCTGCCTACAATCTTCTGGGTAGCATCAATCAGGCTAATAGGCCTATAATTTTCCGGGAGCGATCGGTCCCCCTTTTTGAAGACCGGAATTATCTCTGCCAATTTCCACGCACTGGGAATAGGTGCACCATGCACCAGGGCATTAACAACCAGTTGAATGTATCTCCCCCATTTAACTTTATTGTTCAAAAGTAGGTCTGCAGGGACCCCATCTAGGCCAGGGGCCTTTCCTAAAGCTACACCGGTATGGGCCAGTCACTTCCACACTACTAAATTCAGGTACCAGAGAAGTCACAGCAGCAGTATCTATACTAGCTGCTGTATCCAGGTGGGAAGCATACTGAGGTTGAAAATACTGTACCCACTTTTCCGGAGCAACATTGTTTTGCGGCCTCTCTGGCTGGCCACCATAGCCCCACTTCACGATACCCCAGAACAATTTTTATTATTCTTAGTGCTTGCTTCTAGTAGATCCTGCCACTGAAGTTCGTCCCATTGCCGTTTGGCCCTGGCAATGCTACTTTTATAGTTATTTCTACTACCGCGCACAGCGCCTACCTCACCTTCCTTTTGCCCAGAGTCATAAAACAGCCAACAATAGCTCAGAAAAAATATAAGAGGAAGGCAAAAAGTTCAGGGATGACCCTGCAAAAAGGGCCAAGTCCAACAGTAGATTTCTGGTCTTATGTACTACGGGTGTAGCCTGTGGTTTCACTTGGATCCTATGTTGGTACCCCTTCAAGGCTCCAATCCTGCCATTGAACACTTTGGGGTACTTGCTTAAAAGGGACTTGCTGTAGTCATCTGTGCCTTGGACAACTAGAACAGGGTCAGATTTGCTGGGGTCAATGATAATGCCTAATTGACCCTGATCCATCCATCCCAGTACTGAGGGACCAACTTCAGATACGTACAGTTTTCCTTCTGACTCCCTCCCTTTATATGTAAAGTTAAGCTTCCTGAATCCCCATACGTTAATAGGTTCGCCAGTGAACGACTTTATCGAAATGTCAGCCTTTTCTAGGTGGCTTCCAATGCAAGGTGAGAATCTTTCTTCCCAAATTCTGCTGTTTACAATCGTGTAAGGTGAGCCTGAATCAGACGACAATGCTGATTTTTACACCCCCCATGGTCATATCACAGACAGTTTCTTTTTTTTTTGTTTGCCATACTTGCGCTGACCTCGTTTACCTGCTCGTCTTCTATGCTGAGGACACACATACTAATGTCTTCCTCATCTGATGTTTCTTGGTGGCACGCATCTTCTTCGTTAGCGTGTATTTCTCCTTCGGCACACCTTTTGGAAATGTCCTATGGCTCCGTAGTACGTGCACTTCACTCCTCTAGCAGGACATTTCTTGTCATCTGCCCAATGTGAGTTGTTACCGCACCTATAGCAATGCTTCTTTTCATTGTCCATTTGTTTGTTGTATATGGGTTTGGTTGCTCCACGTCTGTTTCGGGTGCGCTTAACTTGTGTCACCTTGCTAATGGTACCGCTCTCCTTTTTCTCATTGCATTCTGATATAATTACTTTAGCGCAGCGACCAGTCAGTTCCGCTTTTCTAGCAATGTCCATTATGTTTTGGAGAGGGTACTCCCCTTTGGCCCATAAATTGTCTTGGATGTTAGCGTTTGACCCCTGCATTACGATTTGGTCTCTGATTAATTCATCATGCAAAGCGCAAAAACGACAGTTCAATGCCAGGTTTTTGAGTGCGGACACGTAATCATCGACGGACTCTTCTTTTCCCTGCTTACTGTTAAAGAATTTATATCCGTCCACACCGACGCACACTTAAGGCTTGTAGTATGTATTTTGGTCATCAATTGCGTTTGCGTAAACATCATCCTCACTTTCCCCTCTTGTCTTTTTGTTTATGCTGTTGTAAACTTTGATTCCACCGGCCCCAAGACAATGCAACAAGAGTTTGTATTTCTTTTTAGGGGTAAACTCATCGTCATCCTCAAACTGCGTAAGTAATTGTTGAAATACTCCCACCATTCCTCCCATTTGAGTAAAGGTTCACCCCCACCTGGTAGGAATGACTGTGGGGGGGAGAGATTCCATAAGTAACCAGATGCCATATTTGTTTAAAAGGAAAGTGTTCAGGTATGGCGCTGTAAAGAGGGAAAGTGTATCCATGTTTTAAAGCTTTTTTTTGTTTGTATTCAAACCAATTGTAGTCTGTATAGTAACTGGAAAACAGTTAATGAGTAAACATGCATTTGGAAAGTGTTTTTTTCAATGCTCGGTATCTTTGCCTTGAGCACATGTGGTACAGTTTATTCCTTTTTTTTTTATCCAGTAATGTGCCAACACAACCTGCGCCGTACCTGTATGTCCGCGCATGCTTCCGATCTGTTTATATCACCGTTAAATTCTGAATGAGTGTGTTCTGCTGTGCTGCGCGTACGTTCGGCGTGCCGGTGACTGAAACTGACTGTATTATTTATTTTCTTGAAAGTTCAAGATGGCGGCACACAATAATGCGTGATACTTCAACAAATGAGCTTGACTGCTAACTTGATTCCTTCTAAGATGGCCTCCAAGTCCCTGCGTAGTGCGTCACGCCGTAGCTTCCATCTGGTTGTGACACTACAGCTGGCAGTTGGAAAGTTCGTTGAACTGTCACTTGCCTTCTGAGGAGATTCTTCCACGTCGTGGTCATTGTATACGTTGGTGGATACTTGATTTTTTTTTTGCTTAAATCTGTTTTTATTAATTTTTAAAGATTACAACATCATGAAAGATAACGTATCATATAAAGTTGACCATACAGCGAACCATCCGTCCACGTCAAAGAGATATTACGGTTGAATAGCGATATATGGCAGATAGACGTTTTGATGTTTTTGCGGGCTCAGCTACAAGCTGAATCTCGACAGACAGTGCATGTTCAACCAGGATAACAGCCATCATACATTATTAATGTGGTTCCATTTGCATTTTGTGCAGAGTTTTTGCGGATCATACATTTCGGGCAAATGCACAGATGTTATAAGTAAAAACAAACAATAAAAGCTCAAAACTGGCAACAGCAGCATATACCGACTTCCAGATGTGTGTTCTTCACCCTGCCTCCCCCCCTGCTCTTCAGTGGCCTCATCCCCCTCCCCATCCCCACAGATCATCGTCCCCACCCACCACCTACGTTAGTGGATTCTTGATAGTGCTGAACATTAGATTTCTGTCAGAGAAATTTCTGACACAGCTAACTAAACATAACTGAGTTATATCCAAAGACATAGACCTAGCAGAGCACCGTCTATCTTTGGGAATCGCCTGACCAAATGGGATAGAAGAAAATGTGGTGCCTATTGAGGCTTCTGAACCTAAACTGAGCAAAGAACAGGAGCCTGTAGAGAGACATAGTACCAGCATTATGGAGGTCTGTGTCTGTGGTATCTCCCTCTCCACCACCCTTGGATTTGATATCTCCAGCATGCCCATCTGCAGCAAAACGCAAAAGGATGTAGCTACTAATTTAAGCCTTCCCAACTTCCCTGCTCGCCACCAGGCTGTTGATTACCCCACTCCGTTGAATTAATCTTTATGGACACCCCTTTGATTAAAGGCTACAATTAATGATCTTCTGTTGCCTCTTAGAGAGAAGTTGGATAGGTTGCAGGGTAAAGTTAGAAATGTAACCTCCATTTGTCAGAAAGTAATTACTGTGAACAAAACAAGTACTAGTGCTGTTGAGTCTTCATTAAATTATGGGCAAGTCATCCCTGCTAGTAATTCTGCACAGATTCACCAGACTGTTACGGTTCAACCGGAGGCCAGTATTGATCCAGGTTGTTAGACCTTAAGGAGCACTGTGGCCAATAGTGCGCAGGGGCAAATCATGTGCCCCGTGTACAGACATCTATTTTGGCCCACCCTCAACAGAGCCAGCTACCCCTCCCTGCTAACAGTCCCAGTCGCTAGCATCTAATCATACCAACTCCAACACCATAATGCCTCCTCATGATTCCGTAATAATTAATCTTCCTCCTGCTTGCTGCCCCTATGTGGCTGTTTTAGTAAATGTCCCACCTTGAAAACCGGAGGTTAGTGAGACCGCGGAATCTTTGAAGAACAAGGACTCGGTTCCATTTGTTTTTTTCCACCTGATAGAGCATATAAATTCTATTTACTAGGAGAGTGGGATGGATTGGGCTTTTAAAGAAACTTTTCAAGTGGGATTGTGTAGGTATTAACTTTCAACAGCCTAGCACTCCTGGAGACATTCTCGCTAGGTCAGTGACACTCTCTCCACTCACTCAGAGCATGGCCTTACTTCCTCTGGGTTTTTTCTATCGTCATTTACAGAGCCCTGAAAACACATGTAACGTTGCATGGAATCCACAGAGAATGCCATGGCCTTTTTTTGTTATCTTTTTACCCTGACCCAGTGGTGTCAAACAGATACCAGGTATTGAGTTTGTTGTAGTTGGTACCATGAAACGAGGTATGGAGTAGTTAATCCTGTTGACACTTTAACAGCTTTTGGTACCAATTTGTTTAAAAGGGTCTAGCAAGTGGCCGGCTACATGTGTACTATTGGGGACATATTGTCTCAATTGGAACGCAGCTAGATCCGCTAAAAAATTACAGATCTCCCTATCCTGATTGGCTTCCAGATTGAGATTAAGGTCCCCAACAATATTGAAGTTGGCAGCTCTAGTAGCCAGCAGCCCCACTTTAATAACCAGGGCTTCCATAAAAGCTTTAGACGGCCCTGGGGGGCGATAGATCCGAAGGCCCGAGAGGGTCAAATTAGCGTTAACCCCAATTTTAAAAAGAGCACATTCAGAATCTATAATGCTTCCTATAGTCAAAGAACAGGTAAAACCAATTCTAAAAACAATCCCTATCCCCCCACCGCTACCATCCCTGTTAAGAGGATAGCCAATAGGTCTCGCTTTTGGGACCTTATAAGTATTCAGTTATGCAGCACAATATCCTTGGTGCGACAACATTAACTGTTGCATGGTTAAACACTTATAAGGACCCAAAGGCAAGACTTGTTGGCTATGCCAATGCTTTTTTTTTTTATTTAAAGGACAAGCAGTGCTATCAGGCTCCGGCTGCCACTTAGAGGTAGAGAGATAGAGGTGTGTAGAGAGAGAGAGAGAGGTGTGTAGAGAGAGGTAGAAAGAGAGAGGTACAGAGAGGTAGAGGAAGAGAGGTAGAGAGAGAGGTAGAGAGTGGTAAAGAGAGAGGTAGAGGTAGAGAGAGAGGTAGAGGTAGAGAGAGAGGTAGAGAGGTAGAGAGAGAGGTAGAGGTAGAGGTAGAGGGTTAGAGAGAGAGAGAGAGAGAGGTAGAGAGAGCGAGAGAGAGGTAGAGATCAATCAATCAATCAATCAATCACAGACATTTATAAAGCGCGCTACCTACCCGGAGGGTCTCAAGGCGCTAGGGGGGGGGGGGGGGGCGGGGGGGGGAGTGCCGCTACTGCTCGAATAGCCAGGTCTTGAGCTTCTTCCTGAAGGAGAGGTGGTCTTGGGTCAGGCGCAGGTCGGTCGGGAGGGAGTTCCAAGTCTTGGCGGCCAGGTAGGAGAAGGATCTTCCTCCTGTTGTCGTTCTTCGGATACGGGGGACGGCGGCGAGGGCGTGGCTGGCTGATCGGAGATGTCGTTTGGGAGCGTAGAAGTTGATGCGGTTGTTGAGGTAGCTCGGGCCTTGATCGTGTAGGGCTTTGTGTGCGTGGGTGAGGAGGCGGAAGGTGATTCTTTTGTTGACGGGGAGCCAATGCAGGTCTTTCAGATGTTCGGAGATGTGGCTGTGACGTGGGATGTCGAGGATGAGTCTGGCTGAGGTGTTCTGGATCCGCTGGAGTCTCTTCTGGAGCTTGGCGGTGGTTCCGGCGTAGAGGGCGTTGCCGTAGTCCAGTCGGCTGGTGACGAGGGCCTGGGTGACCGTCTTCCTGGTCTCGGTGGGGATCCACCGGAAGATCTTCCGTAGCATGCGCAGGATGTAGAAGCATGACGAGGAGACGGCGTTGACTTGTCTGGTCATGGAGAGGGAGGAGTCCAGGATGAAGCCCAGATTGCGTGCGTGGTCTGTCGGTTTGGGTGCGCAGCCCAGGGCGGGAGGCCACCAGGAGTCGTCCCAGGCGGAGGGCGAGGAGCCCAGGATGAGGACTTCCGTCTTGTCTGAGTTCAGTTTCAGGCGGCTGGTCGTCATCCACTCGGCTACGTCTTTCATCCCTTCGTGAAGGTTGGCTCTGGCGGCGGCGGGGTCGTTGGTCAGGGAGAGGATCAGCTGGGTGTCGTCGGCGTAGGAGATGATGTTGAGGTTGTGTTGGCGTGCGATGGCCGCGAGGGGACTCATGTAGACGTTGAAGAGGGTGGGGCTCAGCGAGGATCCTTGAGGGATGCCGCAGATGACTTCGGTGGCCTCTGACTTGTACGGTGGTAGACGGACTCTCTGTGTTCTTCCGTCGAGGAAGGAGATGATCCATTCCAGTGCCTTCTCCTGGATTCCGACGTTGCTGAGGCGCTGCACTAGGGTGCGGTGGCAGACAGTGTCGAATGCCGCGGAGAGGTCTAGGAGGATGAGGGCCGCTGTTTCTCCGTTGTCCATCAGGGCTCGGATGTCATCGGTGGCAGCGATGAGGGCGGTTTCGGTGCTGTGGTTGGCTCGGAAGCCAGACTGGGAGGGGTCGAGGGATCCATTTGTCTCGAGGAAGGCGGCCAGCTGCTTGTTGACGGTCTTCTCTATGACTTTGGCTGGGAACGGGAGGAGCGAGATGGGGCGGTAATTCTTGAGTTCGGTGGGGTCCGCTGTAGGTTTCTTTAGAAGGGCGCTGAGTTCGGCGTGCTTCCAGCTCTCCGGGAAGGTGGCGGTGTCGAAGGAGGTGAGGTAAAGTGAGGTAGAGAGGTAGAGAGAGAGAGAGGGAGAGAGAGAGAGGTAGAGAGAGGGTGGAGGAAGAGAGAGAGAGAGGTAGAGAGAGAGAGGGTGGCGGAAGAGAGAGAGAGGGTCGAGGAAGCGTGTGTGTGTACGGGTCCAGGAAATGGCGTATGGTCTCACCCAGAGGTAGGAAGTTGGCAAAAATTAAGGGTGCGAGGGGTGAGCCTCCCAGGTAGTTGCTCGGAGGATCCTCTAAGGGATAGTGGATTCTACAAGTAAAGAAGCTCCATGTGAGAATCACTGCATGTAGAAATCGCTTCACAATAAGTAGGTCCACTAATGATTGAGGAAGTGAAATCAATATGCGTTAATTATGGGCCAAAAAGAAGGAAGAATTAAAATTCACCATATCAAGCTCAATGCACATAAATATGGGCCACCGTGAAGGAGGAAAAGCCATTGAGCATCAAGAATGTGCCATTATGTAGAGAATAGGCTCACTGTAAGTAGCGCTACAAAATTCTATTAGCCATGCAACAGTTTAATGTTCTGCAGTTGCCAAAAGTCCGCCCGTCTGCTTCCTCTCCCCAGGCTGGTTTGTTCCTCGGTCACACCCATGGCACAACCTCCCGGAAGACACCACTAACACCTAAACTGCCCTAATTAAGGCCCTGCAGGCAAGAGGAGTGGTACGGGTATTGAAAATGGAAACGAAGATAAGAGGGAAAGAACGGGGTGGACGAAAAGGAAGTCCGTTAAAGGGGAGCGGAGAACAGAGATGAGGGGGAGAAGAAAGGGAAGGGTGGAGAAAGAAATGCGGCCGGAGAAGAGGTAAAGCAGGGTGGAGTTGAACCAGAACATCCACACAAATCGCAACGAACCAATTCACCAATGAAGAGCCACATATGCCACAGTAGTCCCCACGAGACCTCACACTGAAACCAACGAAACGCCAGCCCGCCAAAAGAGAGCCTTTTGTCTTACTACTGATGGCAAAGCATGACCCACCAGCCTACGAAAGAAAAGCATTTTGTCAAAACGAAGAAATACCAGCTCACAAAAGCCGGGCACTGTGCCTCATAAGTAGGGTCAATGGAAATATGCGGCGATGGAGGACCCAATTATGCAGCAGGGTCATTCTAGATTATGTGGCAAGAAATGGTAAACAATGAGGCTTAATGTGACATTCTGTGGCAGAATTATGTGACTATTTTATGTTAACATGCATTCATATCGCCTGGGCAAAAGTTTCACTTCACAATTTGCCTTTTAATACTTATATACAGCCGCCAGCAACCGAAGGACGGCCAGTTACCTTTAAAAGAGGTCTGCCACTGGGCTTGGACATCACGTAGCACTTTTCTGTAGAAACGTTTGATCCATTTAAACTATTTTTGTTGAAATCTGCACATTATGCAGACAATTGTAAATTATGTTGCGAGTACGGTAAAGACATCATTAAACAGGAAAGACCTGAGCTGCAGAGCCGCACAATTCCTATGGCCCTCTGTAGGTCACGGGAAGGGAAACTACGAGGCACTGACGTCTAAAAGGAGAGGACTCATCGGAGCTACGGTAAGCCTTGTGGGCTCACCATAAAGCCAGGATTTCACCTGCATATGCAGGATTTTTTTTTTTTTAAACAGTTTTTATTAATAACAAAAAAAGCATTGGGTTAGGCAGTGTACATTAATCAGTGGCAAGACAAAACAAAATCAAGACAGTGCTTCGCAACTTATGCAGGGTCAAGGATGCATAAAACTTCTATCCCCGGAGATTATGTTGGCTGTTATAGTTACTACATCATTACATAGTCGAGAATATGTGGAAGCTGGTATTTGGTACAAGTACAGAGACGCCCTAGTGGCGGCTGCCCGGTGAGGGGGTCTCCACGGTCCCTCCCAGCTTGTTCATCAATGTTCGTCTCTCCCTCCTCAGTTCCACCGTGGGAGAAATACAAATATCGCCCCTATATTTATTCCACTTTCCCCATTTGTGGTCCCATTTTTTGGGGCAACCTCATCCCTTGAATACTGTTTTTTCAGAAATCCTGGCATAGTCCATGTCAGCCGCCCAGTCCCTTACCCATGGCAGCACATCAGCACCCCAACTTTGGGCAATGTTGCGTTTGGCTATGGCCCATCCCATGGTGGCCCACGATTGTTCCGTCTGTGAAAGGTCAGTGGCCTCCCAAATATTGAGAAGGCATAGTTTGGGGGACGGTTGAATAGTTTTGCCACAAGCCCTGGTCAGTTGCCGGGTGACATCTGTCCAATACCGTTGGATGTGAGGGCAGTCCCAGATTATGTGTATGAATGTACAGTCTGGTTGCATCGTCTTAGGCAGAGCGGATCCGGCCTCCTACCCAACCTAAACAATAATTTGGCGTCAAAATAGACCCTGTGGAGCACCTTAAGCTGGACCAGTCGGAGTTGCATAGAAATCGCCAACTCCCTGGGAGAAGCGAGAGTCTCCCTCCAGTCCTCATCATCCATCTCCCCCAGATCACGTTCCCAGCTGGACCGTAGTTTCAACATTGGGTCTGATCAGTTATTCACAATTTTTTTTTTAAGTGAGGGAGATGGCTTTACGGTCCATTGGATCTAACAATAGTCAGTCCTCCAGCGGGAAGAAGTCTGGAAGGGGGGTACCCCTGGGAGGGCTGAGTCAATGGCGTGACTAATTTGTAAATACCTAAAAGTCTCCGAGGGTGCAAGGTAGTATTTAGTCTGAAATCAGCGAACGTGGCCTTCTTCCCCTCCACCCACAAATCCCCCACCCTAGTGAAGTCCCACTTGTCAAACCCAGGACATGCGCTAAGGTGTCCCAATATATCTGGTTCCCACAATGGAGTCGCCTTAGTAAGACGGTTTTGCCACCCTTGCCTACGCTGGGCTGTGTGCCACACTTCCACCGTGCAAGCCGTGGGACCGGTCAACTGTAATTTACGATGAGTCATATAAAGTACCCTGTAGTAGCCCCCCTTCCCCATGAGCCAATGGTCTGTCGTGAAATTAGGATCATCGTGTGGTCCAAACACCCATCAGTTGATGGCCGTCAACTGCGATGCCTGATAATAAAGATGTAAATCTGGCAACCCTATACCCCCGTCATACCACCCCATGGTGAGTTTGTTTATAGCAATCTGTGGGGGCCGACCCTCCCAAAGCTACCCCGCACAACCCCCTCAATTTGCGAAAAATAGGAATCAGGGACTGGATTAGGAGCATTCTCCAAGGCATAGAGAAAGCACGGGAGGGCGAGCATTTTAAACAGGGAGGCGCGTCCCAAAAGAGTAAGGGGCAATGAGTTCCAATGCGTCACATCCGACTTCAAGCGTTGCAGGGGCACCTTAAGATTCCTTTCGTAGAAAAGATTAACATCGGGTATGCCCAAGTATCGAAAACGGTGTGCTACCACTGGGATGTCGTAACCTCTAGGGCTATATGGGGGTTCCCCTCAGAGTGCATACATTTAGGATTCGGACCAGTTGATCTGATACCCTGAGTGTGCCCCAAAGATGGGAAAAATGTGTAGGACCCGTCATAGAGAACATGCTGGTGAGGCCAGATATAACAAGATATCGTCCGCGTAGAGCGATATTTGGTCCTCGTGTTCGCAGGTCCATTTAAGGCCCCTAATTTCTGGGTTCCCTCTTACCCAGACTGCCAACGGCTCCAACACCATGGCGAAGAGGAGCGGCGACAGCGGGCAGCCCTGTCTCGTGCCCCGCCGAAGGGGAAAAGAGGTGCAGCAGTGACGTGTGACGTGGGTCGCGCATATAACAACCTGATCCATCCAATCAGTTTGGGACCAAACCCCATGAGGTCCAGGACAGCAAAGAGATACTCCCACTCGACAGTGTTGAATGCCATGGTGGCAACCAGTGACAATAGGATCGCTTCCTCCTCTATAGTATCTAGCCGCCCCAGCACCCCATGCACGCAACGGAGATTTCTAGCCATATTCCTACCGGGCATAAAGCCTGACTGATCTGGGTGAATTAAATAATTTAGATATGGGACCAAACGATTAGCTATTAGCTTGGCCAGAATTTTCGCTTCCACTGTGAGTAGCGAGATAGGGCGATACGATTTACATTCCTCCGCCGGTTTACCGGGCTTATGAATCACTACAATGGCAGCATTACGGATATCGTCTGGTAGCAGCCCTGAGTCATAGCATTCATTATATAAGTTTAACAAGTGGGGCGCTAGCTTCATAGCCATCGCTTTAAGAAGCTCGATGGGTATGCCGTTAGGTCCCATCGCTTTACCCGCACGAACATCCGATATTGCTTTTTGGACCTCTACCACCGATAAAACCGCTTCCAGTTCCTCTCTATCTTGAGGCGAGAGGCACACCACATCTGTAGTGGCCAGGAGGTCCGCCGCCATAGAGGCTTGCGAAGTCTACGGGACCCGATACACCTCCTCAAAGTAAGATGCAAAAGTTCCTGCGATCCCCTGGGGGTCCGTGATCAGCATGCCACTCGGGCCTGTTATTGCTCTGACCCATCTCGCTGCCTGTTCCAGCCACTCCAGGAGTTTACCCGTACCGCTCACCATGTTCATAAATCCTGTGACGTGCGGCTAGGGAGCGCATAGTAGCTTCATCCAGTAGAAGCTGTTTTTAATCTTGCCTCTTTATTTTGATCCTGTGTTGTATATCAGGATTGGGATCCTGAGCGAAAGCCCCCTCCAGGTGCAAAATGTCCCTTTCTAGTTCAACCACTCTCTTGTTACGCTCAGTTCTGTGGCCTACCATCAGCGACAGTCCCTGCTCTTGATCACCGCTCCATATGCCCTCCAAAGTGTAATCGCTGACATGACCGATCCCACGTTTTCATCGGCTGTATACGACTTGGGCCGGGACGCCTAACATGCTGGACTCCAAAGACCGCCACAACGGGGGAGTGGTCTGATATACCTCGCGCCAGAGTCGTGGATTCAGTGAAATCTTGTATGTCGTGAGCATGAGTGAATAGGTAGTCAATCCGTGATTGACTGTCATGGATACCCGACTGATGTGTGTAATGCGTGTGATGAGAGTGCGACCACCTCCATACATCCACCACCCCAATAGCGTCAGTAAACCCCTGGAGTTGTGAGCCCTGCAGTGGGTCAGGTCTAGGCGGAAGTCGGTCACGGAGACCGTCCATAGTCAAATTAAAGTCACCCCCCAGTATTAGGGATCCTACTGGCAGGGCCAACATCAACGCCCCTATGTCTTGCAAGGTTGGGCGCTGTAGTCCAGGTGGGGCGTACACTGAAACCACATTAACTACTCTACCTTCCCACATACCCGTGGTCGCTGCATATCTACCTAGCACATCTGACCAGGTGTTTTGTACCACGTACGGACAACCCTTACGCAGGAGTATTCCCACCCCTCTGGAGCCCGTGGTAAATCCAGAGTGCTCAATCATGCAGTAACCCTTCCTATTCAGTGCCGTGCATGAATTTCCTATCAAGTGAGTCTCCTGTAGCAGTACTATGTCCAGTGCATGACGGTGGATATATTGCAGGACTATACCCCTTTTAATTTTATCCCCCAGGCCATTCACATTCCAAGTGGACGCTCTAAGTCCCTGTCCAGGCGCCATCAGAACACAACAATTGTGCAATCGGTCGTCCGCACATGTACCCCCACAATTATTAACCAGATCGGGGCTAAAACGATCAGTTTTCCTGAACGTATCTCGAAACATAATATCACTGTCAAAAGTAACAATGCCACATGAGATATTAGCTAACCACAGGTTATCACTTTCCGATGCAAAAAACCAAAAAATCCCCAAACAAAACCGAAAAACCCTCCAACAAGTCCACCCCATCCCCCCCAACTCCTGTTCAACTCCCCACCCCCTCCCTGCTCAGCGGGACAAGAACCACCCGCGACCCCCAACATGCAGAGTGCCTGTCGCCCACCCTTAAACAACTTCAGGGAGCTTGAGCAACTCCACCCCTGTAATAATTGTAAATATAACAGAGTCCACCCGGCCCCATCGCCCCCAATAGTTAACTGGTATCCGGGAACAATCGCAACCCATACAGAGAGACTTTTGGCCTAATCCTTAACATGCACCCGGACCCTCCGGCCCTCCCAGCTGCAAAGTAAGCATCATTCAGGGTTCAAGTGTGGAGCAAAGCCAGCGTCCTACAGTCAGAGTGCCCATGTGGGCCCCCATCACCCTGGAATTGGCGAACAAACCGAGATCAAACCACAGTTTTAGCGTACTCCCGTATGGGCCTGAGAGTCCGAGTCAGAATGCAGAGGGGAACACCTTTGGTTTTGCCAGTCGTCTACTCCATCAGCCGTGGAAGGGATCTTGCGTGTCTTCTGTCCAACAGTGCGCCATCCCTCAAGCCATTCCCAGGCCTCCTCCAGCCTCGTGAAAAACCATGATTTACTATTAGCATCAACTCTGAGTTTGGCGGGGAATGACGTAGCATACTTAATCACCTGGTTCCTGAGGGCGCGCTTCACCTACAAAAATCTGTGCCGTTGCTTCTGCACTCTCAGGGTAAAGTCTGGGAAGAATGTTATTGTGCTATTCTCAAAATTCAGCAGGGGGGGGGCGCTCTCGCAGTCTGCAGGATAACATCGCGGTCCCGAAAATAAACCACCTGGGACAAGAGCAGCCGCGGTGGTGCCCTGGGCTTTGGGCAGCCCCCCGGAACACGATGAGCCCAATCTATCGAAAAACAATTGGAAAGTCCACGTGGTTGCTGCTGCTTGAGAACAAGGTTCTCGACGAACAGATCGGCGGCCTGCCCTTCTCTCGCTCCGGTTCGCCAAGAATGCGAATGTTGTTGCGCCGCATTCTACCTTCATAGTCGTCCTGTCAGGTCTGATCAGATTTTCCCTAGTTCAGTGCTAAAATGTCCAGATCGTATGTTTGGGAGGGTTTCCAGGCTAGCGCTTTCACCCTTTACATGGAGAGAATTGGTGGCAAGACGCTTCATCAGGCAGGGAACACCCAACATGGAGGACAGGCACTGGGAGTTAGCGTTCTAGTGTTTTTCCTCCCTTCAGCCTGACAGCCGCTCTGTTCTTGCTCGCACGCTTCTGCAGCTCTGTGCACTTCAACTGTTATATTTTCAGAGGAGGCTGGTTCTGAACTGCTCTCCTCAGTGACAAGATTTTTCTCTTCAGTAAATTGAATTTTTCCTGACTTCCAGTAAGCAGCGAGGAGTTCGAGGCTTTTGAAGCATCACAGAGTCGAGTTACCGCTGGTGAGGTTATTTATTTCCTGAAGTAGTTTAACTTCAGCGCCAGTCCATGTGCTGACATTTCCATAGGGGCAGTTTTCTTCAGAAGGATACCAGTTAATTTAAAGCGTAGCGCTCAGACTGAGTATATGGAACAGTCCAGCTAATGACTGCTTATCTTTTATCACAAGAATGACAGAATCGCTAATAATTAAAAGGGGCAACATTTCTAATTATTGACTCACTGTGCTCCAGAGCCAAGGAAAAGACTGAGACAAACAAAGACTTTAAAGTTTGTTTTAGAAAAGTATTACTTGCCAACTCCTCTACATTAGTTTATTGCCTGAACTATTGAATAAGAGTGTACTACTAGATTTGCTGCGTTTAAAACCCCTGCAAAAGAATATCTGCAAGCAGAGTAATTCTACAACCATCGTCACTTGAATGTATGTAGAAATATATATATATATCACACTTACCAACCTCAAAGGCTACATCCATTTCAGTAGGAATACCTAAAAAAGAAGGAGAAAGACAGCTTAAGCATTTGGATTAAATCAACAGGACAATTCAAATGTTTATTTACTGAACTCCAGAAAGAAAGTGTTGCATTAGATTTCTAAAAGAATAGAGAGAGGCTAAATCCACTATAAGACAGGTAAATGAGATGTTTAATGGGATGTTTATTTATTAGGTTCTCTGAGGGGTTCAGGACGTAGTAATTCTGTGCTTGTCATTACAGGTGCAGATATTGTCCTGAGGGATAGCAGCGAAGGCGCCAGAGTGGCAGTCTCTCTTGTTATTTTCCCATTCCCCTTTCCCCCCGTTTCTGAGTTCTGAGAGTATTCTGGTTCAGAGGTGTTGGGGAGTTGGGAACTATACACCAACAGAACTTTAGCCCTTCTGCTCCCGTGGATTCACCAGACTTGGGTACTGATACTTGACACGTCCAGTTGCAGCGCCATCGCCTCGTGAGACGTGCGCAACTCTATCACCTGTTTTTTGAGAAGTGCGGTATTTGTAACCAGTTCTTTGGTAGTGTTCTCTACAGTGCCCACTCGCTCCGACATTTTTTTCATATCCTCACGGATCAATGCCACCTCCGTAGCCACTGTATCTATTTGGGTCTCGAGAGAAATCCTTACCATTGCGATGGCCTCCAGGATATCCTTGTATGTGGGTTCTGCACTGTCGCTCGAGGCTGCCGACTCACCTCGCTCCCCGCCCTTTTGCTTTTGCCAAGCAAATATGTCCAACTTGGCCTTTAGAGCCGTGCGATTGCTGCGCCCAGCCGCCATATTGTGCTTATAACGGTGGTCGCCACAAACTGTGGGGGCGCTCTCGTTACTCCCCGCCGCCTGCAGTGGCTAGTACCACTCGGCCTGTTGGTTTTGGCGAAGAGCACCCCACCTGTCCAACAAGTTAATCAACTCACTGCGACCACCGCCTCACTGCTGCAACCAAGCCGTCCTGAGCTGGGCGACCCTCCTGCGCATCCGCTATAAGCAGCTCGATCTTAGTGGGGGGGTTATCCCCGCTCTTTCCAGTGCTCAGTGATTTCACATCTCACCCCTGCAGCAGTGCTTTGCCCAAACTGAGTGCCAGTCTCGAAGTGTCCTCAGTACAACAGTGTCCCCGGGCCTCCCCAACACCACAGGCCCAGACTCGGTTACTGCTGTAGCGACACTCCTTCTGGTCGTGGGGTGATGCTCTCCCCCCGCCCCTGGCTCTGTTCTCCCAGGCGAGTCACTAGATCTGCCAGGCCCCCACAGGAAGTGTTGATGGGCCTCGAACCGCCCCCAGCTGCGCAGCTCCAAAATTGCGCGCAACAGACTGTAGTTCTCACCCCGTAGGGTGGCCCCTTGTATGCTCAAGGCCTCCAGTATCCAACTCCTCCACAAGCCCCCACCTGGGCCCCTGACCTGCTATGGTGCTCTCTCAGTGTCAGGTCCGCCAGGCGCCGGGTCTTCAGGTGGGGTATCACACTCGGATGAGTGCTCCCTGGGCAACTCCGCCTCGCAGCAGCGCAGCGCGGCCTCCACGAGCAGCCCCCACCTCTCCGCTTGCGCTTGAGCACCGGCTCCATCACTTTTGGCAGATGTAGAGCGGTAGGTTGCCGCCGTAGCAAGCCGCGCTGTCCAGACTGTTGTCCCGGTCCTCACGAGTTCCAGGCCTCCGCACCGGTCTCAATTAGTGCCCTCGAGCTTCCCAAGGTCACTTCCGGCTGCAGGGACGTCCTCTGTGTAGCCGGCGCATCAGAGCTCAACGCCGGCAGTAATCTCGATCTTCGTTAAAGTTGGCCCTCAACTCCCAACTCCTTCACAACAGGCAACGAACCTCTCGGGGCAGCAATTCAGCCAGGGAGATCCCAGTTTAAACGGATATTGCAGGAGTGACGCTCCAGAACTAAGCTACCAAGCTGGCCACGCCCCCCGCATATGCAGGATTTTAATGACAGGGTAGGCAAAAACACAATCCTACATGCTAGAAACATAAAACTGGAAAACAAACTTTACAGAGATCTAAACTTCCTGAAAATGTATATCTTATGTGGTTTCACTGCTAGGAGTCTAGTGGCGGACAAGGAAACAGAGTTCTTATAATTCCGGAATATCTACTTGTCCAAACCGCGTGATCCTGGGCAAATGACCTCTGTCTTCCAGTGGCTCGCTAGCCTTACGTGCCAAAAGTCAACACAGCATTAAACGGGCCAAAACCCTGGATTAGGAGACATACACAAGCTACATATTCATTTACACTCAAAAGCCAACAGAGCCGGGCAGACACACAGGGTGGCCTGAGTCCGTGCACCCTCAAGTACCAGCGCACGAGCTGAACTCACCATGAAAACTTTGTGAACATAAAGGGTGCATTTTATGTTCAGCTCGGGTCGGGTGCCAGACCTGACGAGCACAACTCTTGCAGCTGGGCGGGCTTGAGGCTTGAAGAAGGAAACAAATGAGAGGGGTGGGGGAGTGCGCGCGAGGCTTGAAGAAGTAAACAAGTGGGAGGGATGAGGGGAGTGCACGCGGGCTTGAGGCTTGAAGAAGGAAACAAGTGGGAGGGGTGGGGGAGTGCGACAAGACCTGTGGCCACGAGACATGCTTTGTGGTGGGGGAGGGGCATAAAGCACGAGCACGCGCTTGGGAGAGCGAGAGGAAAGCCAGATGGCGCCTCTGCTCGTAACTGGGCGCGTAACCTCACGCTCTATGCCACCCAAAAAGCTGTGGTCGGCTTTTTAAAGCCCACTCACTAAATGTCTCGCCTGCGCAGAGCATGCGCTGCCTCAGGCGAGACCTAAAGAGGCTGTCCGGGGCCTCATCCTGAATCAGGTCAAACACTTCACCAGAGTGCTTGACCAATGAGTGGCAATTTAGGCTCAGAATTGTATTGGCCGACAAGGGAATGCGCGTGGGACTGGTGGGAACCATAGAATTAAACCCACAACTTTTACAAACAAAAGGACCAACCAGTGTAGAGTCAAACCGATGGGAGCAGTGGTAGAGGTCCTTCGCGATGTCAATCAGTGTACTCCGTGAATACACCCGCTGTTGGGTGGCAACCCGCA